>NC_138235.1:11053239-11803239 GCF_964197995.2 Scardinius erythrophthalmus | reverse complement strand
CAGTGGTTCCATGAAGAACCTTTGACATTCATGAAATCCTCCCATTCTACAAAAGGTTATTTACACTCTTAAAAATAAAGGTTTCAAAAGGGAGTTTTAGCTGTGATGCCACACAAGAACCATTTTGGCTTCCCTAAAGAACCTTTCAGTGATCAGATAACCATTGTTCAGTGTGCAATGGCGCATTTTAAAAATCTTTAAAGAACCTTTTGTGGAATGGAAAGGTTCCATGGATGTTCTTGATGGAACCATTAATGCCAATAAATAACTTTTATTTTTAAGAGTGGAGAGTGGGGAAAAAAGTTTAGATTCTTAAATGTTCTTCAAATGAAGACAAAATGGTTATTTTAAGCACTGTTCACTGAAAGGATCTTTGAGGAACCCTAAATGGTTTTATTGCATTGCTGCAATTTCTATTTTTGTAAGAGTGTACAGTAGCAGTGAAGTATTTTTACTTTACTCAAGTACATTTGTCAAGTATCTGTACTTTATCAGAGTGTTTTTCTTTGGAAAACTTTTACTTCTCTACATTCCAAAGCATAATGTCGTACTTTTTACTGCACATGAAGTTTCATAAATAAAAGTCCATGGTCCATTTTGTTTTTCCTTTGACACTTAAGTACATTAGAAATGTAGTACTTTCTTACTTGTACTCAAGTAAAACTGTGAATTACTTTTACTTGAGTAAAAGTAAGAAAGTACTAGTTGTCCAATGTAAATAAGTATTGAATGAAATTCAATATTAACGGAGAACTCTGGTCAATTTTAACATTGAGCTCATTTTTTTGTAAATTTGGAGTGCTGTCAGTACAGAGAACAACGACAAAAATTGGTGTTGCCTACACCGAGTTATTCTCTTTTTAAAATTTGCACCCTGTTGACTTCAATGGGGCAAGTACTAAACCTGCTTTTAGCCTCTTAACATCCTTGATGTGTCATTACAAGTGCACAGCCAATATGAGTGATTCCTTCTGAGTGAACACGAGTGGATCTGACTGCAGTAGATGTGAAAGATATGAATAAAAATGATGTTATTTCAGCCAGCGCACATACCTGTGTTTACATCCTGTTTTCGGTCGAAGTCCACAGTAGTCGATTGTCGAGTTCACGCGCATAGGTTATCACGCGCGTGGCTGTGCACTTGTAATGACACATCAAGGATGTTAAGAGGCTAAAAGCAGGTTTTAAACTTGCCCCATTGAAGTCAACAGGGTGCAAATTTTAAAAAGAGGATAACACAGTGTAGGCAACACCGATTTTTGTCAAATTTACAAAAAAATGAGCTCAATGTTAAAATTGACCGGAGTTCTCCTTTAAACGTAGTGCAGTAAAAAGTACAATATTATTCTTTGGAATGCTGTGAAGTAAAAGTTTCCCAAAGAAGAACACTCTGAAAAAGTACAGACACTTGAAAAATGTACTTAAGCAGAGTAAAAATACTTCACTACTATCCACCTCTGCAGTTAAATTTCTGTTAACATCTGATCTGAGAACAGTATCTTACATAAAGCGGCCTGGAATTTGACTGACCTCACAGTCGTCTCTGAGGGTCTGGAGTTCCTTCTGGTTGTCTTTGACTCTAAAGTCTTTTGAGGAGATCAGCCATTTCTCCTGTTCCTGCAGGACTCCATCGGCAGCCTTCAGTCCTGATAGAACCGGCGCCACCCGCTCTAGAACTTGAGCTCGGTTCCTCAGCTCCTGGATCAGGTTCTGGCAGCTCTCCCATTCCTTACGCACAGAGTCCAGGCCAGAACGGGCCACCTCTGCAGACAGACCTTCTATAAAGACATATGGAGTGAATTTAATCAGTAAGAGAAGACAAGAACCAGCATGTATCTTAATAAACCAATAATAATTCCCAACCTTTCTCCAACTGTTCAATCATCTTCTCTCCATTCTCCACCACCTCTTTCACCAGAGCCTCATTCTCAGCATGCTCCACCCCCAGGACCTACAGAGACCGGACACAAATATTCAGTAGGCCAAATATATGAACTAAGTAAATGTTAGTGTGGGTCAACAGAGGATGTCACCTGTAGTTTTTCCTTCAGGACAGACGAGTCTCCAGCAGCTCCGGCAGATGATTTCCATGCAGCCAGCTGAGACAAAAGCTTGGGAACATCGGTTTCAGCTCTAAAAAACACAAACACATCACATCAGAGTTCACATGAGGGAGTGCTACAGCTGAGCAGAACAACAGAGAAGATGTGCAAACACTGCATAACTTATGCTAACGTTCACATAATGTGCTAATTACGAACATAGGCAAAACCGCATAATGAAAATAAATTATGATATTTTTAGCCTGAACATCTGCTAATCTGTAATGCTTGAGATGTGACATTTTAATTGTCAGAAAACATGGTCTGGAATGACATCAGATAGCCTGTGTCAAGCAGGTCCAATAATTGTTTTTGTGTAGTCCATTGCAGGATAAACACTGGGATTTTTTTCCTTTTTCTAATTATTGCAGCCGAAAATGACTGAATCTGACTGAAAAAGAAAAAACGCTAGTTGTGAGTTTGCTTGATTTTGCATTAAATTCAGTCATTGTGTGAAATCCTGGAGGGACTGATTCATATTTCTAGGGTTTTTGTCAGGTATGTTTGTTTGTCGTACAGTCTCCTGAGCTCGCCGTCTGTATCTAGATGTCGTCTTTTGGGTGGGGCGGGTGGTGGAAGCTCTCCGTCGCTGCTGGTGAAGGTCTGCTCCATCCGTGTTGTTACTGTTGTGATGGTCTCCATGACAATCCTCTCCTGTACATGGGGCATCCCGGTCACAGACACCGCTTCGGTTACCTGGAAACAGAACAGGCACTTGGAATCAATGTTAGATAAAAAGCTCATGTGCAACAGTTCACACAAGCGAGAAGTGTATCTGACCTGGCTGGAGCAGTCCTCGAGTTTTTGGACCAGGTTGTCCCAGCGTTGGGTTAGCTGGTCTGTGTCTGTCTCGATCCCCTGAGCCGCGGCTGGACTGTTTAACAACACCATCACGTCCTGTCCAGCATCTGACAGAGCACTCAGAGTCCTCCGCTTCTGGGCCATGTCCTCCTTAAGACTCTGCCATGGGTTCAGAGGTCAAAACAGTGATGCTCTTATCGACCAGGCAGAATTCAGCTGAGTAATGTTAATTGTTATCATAACCTCAGCTACAAATTCAAAGTTATGCATGTTTGTCTACTCACGGCTAATCTGCGGACGCTGCCATTTATTTCACTGGGGTCTTTAAAATCACAAGTCTGAACTTCAATCAAGGCCTTCTCCTTTTCTGCTAGCCATGATCCAAACAAACTCTGAGTGGACAAAAAAGAGAGAAATAATAAGACATTTAAATAAGTCAAGTGATAAGAATAGTACTTTGAAAGCAAAAGAAAAGTTGATTTTCCACAGCAAAAATGCATCATCATTCATATGTTGCTCCGAATAAAAAGAGAAAATAATCATACCGCCCATCCCTACACAGTACTTTGGCATGCAAGCATAAAACTACACTAATTTACTGTAATATCATTGAGTAAATCTTCAGATTTACATCACAGTTCAGTTTGCTGTAACTGCAAACTGACGGAAGTGGTCTAGACAGATGAAGATTGTGTGCACTCTACACTAATGATGTACTGGGTCAATGGTAATGGTATCTGCAGGTCATAAACAGCCATAATTCAATCTCACTCTTCCCCAGAATGCAGTCTGAACTGTTAAAAATAGCAACCTGACACTTAAATTCATTCTATGAACATTACAAGTCCAAGATAAGAGCACAACACAATCGGGCCCAACACAGAGCCCTGAGGCACACCTCCGATATTTTTTTTTAGCCAGCAACTGTAATAAAGTAAGGTTTGTGCTGGATTGAAATGAATGTATGGATGGGCAAAAAAAAATAAAAAATTAGGGCTGTCAAATGATTAATCGCGATTAATCGCATCCAAAATAAAAGTTTGTTTTTACATAATATATGTGTGTGTACGGTGTATAATTATTTTCTATATATAAATACACACACATGCATGTATATATTTAAGAAATATTTGCATGTATATACTGTGTATATATATTTATATTATATATAATTTATATTATATATAAATATTTTATATATAAATGACACATTTTTCTTAAATATATATGCATGTGTGTGTATTTATATATAGAAAATAATTATACACCGTACACACACATATATTATGTAAAAACAAACTTTTATTTTGGATGCGATTAATCACGATCAATCTTTTGACAGCCCTAATATATATATATATATATATATATATATATATATATATATTTAAGTACTCAAACTTTAACAATTCTTGATCATGAAAACATTAAAATTTTGTTTCAATTTGCAAAATCCATAAACTCGAGTAACTATCAATGATCATTATCGGCCTCATTATCAATTTTGTGATTTGTAACAGTGCAAGTTTTTGGTGTTTTTGGTATCAGGCCTCACCTGGTCGTCAAGCAGCCGCTGCCACACCAGCTGCATTTCCTCGAGTCTGTTCCAGCGTTCCTCCGTCCAGCGACACACTGCCGCCCAGCGCTCCCCCAGTGACTGTGAAGAGCAGAAGGAAAAACAAGAGAGAGAAAGTTATTCACTGAAGGACTTTTCACACACTTTTATGTCCTCTGGGAGTGTCAAATGTCTGTTCAGCTCCAAGTTTCTTGCTGCACTGCATACAATGAATCCTCAACACTGCGTCCAACATTAATAGATCTCATTCCTTAGAAGAGCTATCAGTATCACCATGGAAGAAGCTTAAAACAACTTGGTTTCATTACCTTTGCACTTTAGTAAGAAGAAATGTACTATAAGATTCATTCTTTTCTGCATTCACTGTAAGATATAAACAGCTTTCACCTTGATCTCAAGTCAAACACTGCAGGTACTGTCAAATAACATAATTCAATTTGAAGCAAAACTCACAAAATATAAATATGATCAGAAACAGCTTTCTAATGAGCAAGTGTTCAGCAGTCTGGACCAGGGTTTTGTTTCACTATATATGGTTATGTGTTTTGTTTCACTACTGGTACATGAAAATTAGAGCTGAAGAAACACCAACTGTGGCATAAAAACTAATGATTTCTATTGTCTGCAGACAACAACGGCTCTAACCAGACACTCCAAACTGCCATCTTAAAGTTACAGTAATTCTGACACAACAAAAAAATGCAGCATTTTATCCACTACCTGCAGTTGGTCCTCCAGGGCTGCAGTGGCGCTCTCCCCACTGTTCTCATCCACAACCACAACCATGTGCGTGAGAGAGTTCACCTTTACCTGCTCCACCTCCAGATCATTCTGCAGCACCTGAAGATGTAGCGCAGTGAACAAAGGTCAAAGGTTAGGGTCTAAAGAAGATCTAGAGTTTTATCAATTTTCTTCATTTACTCTCAAAAAAAGAGAAAATGCATACATATTTTAATATTCTAATATTCTTGTATTTCCATTGAAAAAAGGGGAATATATAGGAATGAATTCAGGTTGATTGGAACACTTTTTGCTATTGCTGTAAAAATGTGTCCCAATCAACTTAACCCCTATGTGTGTGTGTGTGTGTGTGTGTGTGTGTGTGTGTGTGTGTGTGTTTTAGGTTGAACATGACCCAGGTATGTTCTTATTATGACCGCCGCTAGCGTAGCTAGCGAAAGCGGTCATATAGGGATTGTCAAAGTTTTTTTTTTTTTTTTTTTCGTCACCTTACTGAATTTTTCGTCAACGATACCAGGGACACCGAAGCACCGGGGAACATGAAATTTGGTGGGCATGTAGCCCCACTAGACTTCTAAGGAAAAATTTCGTTTGGTCCCCGGGGGCCACTCCCCCCCCCGCGCTGGCCCCCCCCCAAAACCAAAAAAATGCAGTTTTTCCTAAATAACTACCTGAACCGTGGCACCGGGGATGAAGAAATTTTTATGGTATGTTCGTTTACTAGACTTTTACGGAAAAATTTCGTTTGGTCCCCGGAGGCCACTTCCCCCCCCCGCGCTGGGGCCCCCGTAAATTTTTCGTCAACGATACCAGGGACACCAAAACACCGGGGAACATGAAATTTGGTGGGTATGTAGCCCCACTAGACTTCTGAGGAAAAATTTTGTTTGGTCCCCGGGGCCACTCCCCCCCCGCGCTGGGCCCCCCTTAACCCAAAAAAATGCAGTTTTTCCTAAATAACTACCTGAACCGTGGCACCGAGGATGAAGAAATTTTTATGGTATGTTCGTCTACTAGACTTTTACGGAAAAATTTCGTTTGGTCCCCGGGGGCCACTCCCCCCCCGCGCTGGGGCCCCCGTAAATTTTTCGTCAACGATACCAGGGACACCGAAGCACCGGGGAACATGAAATTTGGTGGGCATGTAGCCCCACTAGACTTCTACGGAAAAATTTCGTTTGGTCCCCGGGGGCCACTCCCCCCGCGCGCTGGGCCCCCCAAAACCAAAAAAATGCAGTTTTTTCCTAAATAACTACCTGAACCGTGGCACCGAGGATGAAGAAATTTTTATGGTATGTTGGTCTACTAGACTTTTACGGAAAATTTTTGTTTGGTCCCCGGGGGCCACTTCCCCCCCCCCCCCGCGCTGGGGCCCCCGTAAATTTTTCGTCAACGATACCAGGGACACCGAAGCACCGGGGAATATGAAATTTGGTGGGCATGTAGCCCCACTACACTTCTACGGAAAAATTTCGTTTGGTCCCTGGGGGCCACTCCCCCCCCGCGCCCCCCCAAACCCCAAAAAATGCAGTTTTTCCTAAATAACTACCTGAACCGTGGCACCGAGGATGAAGAAATTTTTATGGTATGTTGGTCTACTAGACTTTTATGGAAAAATTTTGTTTGGTCCCCGGGGGCCACTCCCCCCCCCCCCTGCGCTGGGGCCCCCGTAAATTTTTCGTCAACGATACCAGGGACACCGAAACACCGGGGAACATGAAATTTGGTGAGCATGTAGCCCCACTAGACTTCTACGGAAAAATTTCGTTTGGTCCCCGGGGTCCACTCACCCCCCCCCCCGCGCTGGGCCCCCCCAAACCCAAAAAAATGCATTTGTTATTGCTTTGTAATTGTAAACATTTGTAATTGTTATGGTATGTTGCTCTTAAGGGCCCACATCAACCTAGCCCATAATCACTCATTTGTGATTTGCGCCCCTCCCATAAAAAATGAAAATGCAATATTATTCTGCTTTAATCGCCCCTATCTTCAGTGGAGATGTTCAGAACTGCACCATATTTCATGTGTATGATTAACTTGACATCCTCTGGGGGTATCCTCTGCTAAGTTTTGTAGAATTTCATCCATGGGGGGGTATAAAATAAATTCATTTATGTGCACATTTAGTGACTGTACACTCATCGGCCTGTAGATGGTGCTGTTGAGCGAAGGGTTGCTGGTTTAGGATGATACTGTCACACACACACATGCAGGAATACAAACAAACGCAAGCATGCACACACACTGACATCCACACGCACAGACACACACCCATACACACACATACAAATCCACATGCACAGACACACACACACAAACACACACGCGCACACATGTACGCACACATACATACACGCACAGACACACACACACACAGACACACACATACATACACACACACACACACACACACACACACACACACACACAGACAGACATGCACATACTATTACTTTTTTTAGGTATATACATAAACACGCAATACAGCCAAATTACTCCACGTCATTTATTTTTGTGGAAAGCCAGTGCAGGCCTGAGCGGCGGTCATATTTTGTACCGCGATGCGGTACATCTAGTTTTGCACAGAATATGTAGTAAAAATGTAGGATGTAGTAAGATACAGAGTGGACATGACATTTTTGACTTGAGGTTCTGTACCAAGTATGAAAGTGTGCATGTGCGAGCCTCCATATATAGCGTGGAAGCGCTTGGGTGATGTGGTCCCCTTCCTATGAGACCGTGAGACTCCTAAATATAAGCATGTGTGTGGGAGCGAACGTGTGTGTGCTCTTCATTCGCTAGCTGAACAAACATGCCGAGGTCGTGTTTGCCCCTCGTTCACTGGGGCATGTGCTGATTTGCTTATTCATTCTTCTTCTCACAACTCAATCTCTTTCTCCTTTCAGCAGTCATGGTAAATTCACATTGGAGAAAGCTTTTATTTGCAAACAGGTTATGCACACACACGGGACCTCTGATGCGAGTCATTCATTAACTACACAGGACTCCTGAGGACAGTTTTATTGCCCAGAGGTCGCGATTTCAGGAGAGTTTATGAAAGTTAATATCCACTTTGTCTCATAATTCTCTTTTAATGTTTCTTAGTAATCTTTTTCTACAGTTTTCAATCTATTTTCCCTATTTCTCACAATCATCAATTGACTTTTCCAATCCGCCATTTGTCCGTCAAGCTTTAAAGCTCACTGAACTGTTGGACACGTACAAAACCTCTTCTTTCTTTGGAAAATTCCTTTAACAATGGTAAACGGGTGTTATGTTGCATGTAATTTGGTACTAGGTATCCAGAGT
This sequence comes from Scardinius erythrophthalmus, assembly GCF_964197995.2. NCBI lineage: Eukaryota > Metazoa > Chordata > Actinopteri > Cypriniformes > Leuciscidae > Scardinius > Scardinius erythrophthalmus. The sequence continues at coordinate 11,794,710 of NC_138235.1, read as the reverse complement.
GGCTGTTCAATTGAGTTTTGTTCGTTCTCTTCCCAAAATCAGCCAGAGATCTTGAAAAATGCAAGCGTTGGATCAGACTTGTCCTTCGTTCATTTTAATTTCCATGATATTTATTCAATTGAATAAAAAGATTGTACAGATAAAGAGTGTGTATACAACTGTTGACTTCATCTTATATGTGGATTATTTGGTTTTAAAACAGAAGAATACTGAACGGACTCAGGTGTGAATCTTCGGTTTCAACAGCTCTGATAAGTAATAAATAATGTGACAAGCAGCCAAAGTTATTCATATTTATTTAAATGTCAGTAGTTAAAGACACTTAATATAAAGTGAGACCAGAAAAACTGTATGTTAAAGTCATTGTTCATGACATGTCGATTGTTGACTTCTTGTTTGCTTAGATTTCCCCTTATAATTGTGTGATATCGTTTTTTTTTTACATTTATAATTATCTGTATAGCGCTTTTCACAATACATATCGTTTCAAAGCAGAATTTCTTCTACTGTTATACTTGGTGTTTCTACACAATCTAATACAAAAGCTTGTGCTTTCTGACTTGATGATAAACTGCATTATAAATAATTGATATAAAAAGCCGATATATATGATACCACACTTTTTTAAACATTTATTTTATTAAACATATTTACTTAATTAGAAATAAATCATTTGAAAATTGATATGAATTATATTTGCTAAATTCTGACGATAGATGATAGCGTTTACCTTTCTAGTACTAATAAGAGAAAAGCAAAAGCTGTAACAGTGTTTGTATAACGTTTTCTTTCTTTGTTTGAAAGCTCTGTCGAATAATAGAGACAGTAAACGAATGAAGATGGAGAATAAGAGCTCATATGCTGGCGTTCTCTGTGCTTTCAAAATAAAAGTCCCTCCAACACATCACAATGCCGATAATTAAAAAAAAAGTGTCAAATATCGGCCGATTTATAACAACCACTAATCACAGCGTGTGTATCATAACACAGTTACCAATAATACCCAGTCTTACATTTATTAGAGAAATCAAATGTATCCCTTACTTTGTGCTGCTCTATCTGTGCCAGATATCCCTCCATGTCTCCTGCTATTGGCTCCGTCTCCATCTTCCGGATCCGCCCCTCTGTGTGCGTCAGCCAATCGGAGAGCTGCTGGAGCTGCTGCTGCTGGAGGTCCATCAGAACCTCATGAAGCCTGAAGATGGAGGAGAGAGAGAGGTCATGTTCAAGCACTCTCCTCAAACACAAGCGTCCGTTATGAACGGGCGCGTGTGTGTGTGTGTTCGCACCTGGACTGGCGGTCCATGCTGGCGACCCGCAGGTTTTCCCAGCGGGAGTTGAGCAGTGTCATCTGTTCTCGGATCTCATCCTCCTCTTCCTCACTCAGATGGCCTTCAGCGATCAGCTGGTTTCCCGCCTGTAGCACGTTACCCACGCTGCTCTGGTGAGCTGTCAACTCCATCATGAAGGCCTGAGGGCAAGAACACACATCAGTCACAGAACACACACCGTCTTCACAGACGACTTGCACTGCAACACGAGGGAGAGATTTATGGAGACTTTACCAAGGTCAAGTGTGTTTTAGGCACTTCATCTTGCTTTGAAAATAAATAATTATTTCATGTAATATAGCTCATTATACTAACTGGTCGAAAATTAGTTAATGCTTAATGTATCATGAATCAACAAAGAACAAATGTTACACAATTTATTAATCTATGTTGATATTGATTTATAGATATACTACTGTTAATTAGTTCATAATACATTAATGGCAATTTCTACTTTTAAAGGGATAGTTCACTTTGAAATTAAATGTTGGTATGTTTTAGCTTACCTCAAGGGCATCAAAGATGTAGGTGTCTTTTTTTCCACAGTAGTTTCAATTTTGATATTTTTAGGTCAAACCGTTCTTGTCTGTCAGTCGTATAATGCAGGTCTATGGTCACTGTCTCAAAGAGCATGCACAGAGTCCAAATTAAAACAATTCCCCATCGTCCAAATTAAACAATTCCCCATCGTAAGTACACATTGATGGCCTAAGACACAAAACGAGCGGTTTGTGTGAGAAAACGAACAGTATTTATATTGTTTTTACCTCTTATACACAGCCACGTCCAAGTGATCTGAGGGCGCGCGCGCATCCTGGTGTGTGACGTGTGCGCAGACTGGTGCATAGATATATACACTAGATGTCGCCTTGGCTACGGCAGTTCATTGGAACGAATGTCTTTAATGCGAAATCTAGTGTATATATCTATGCACCAGTCTACGCACACGTCACACACCAGGATGCGCGCGCGCCCTCAGATCACTTGGACGTGGCTGTGTATAAGAGGTAAAAACAATATAAATACTGTTCGTTTTCTCACACAAACCGCTCGTTTCGTGTCTTAGGCCATCAATGTGTACTTACGATGGGGAATTGTTTAATTTGGACGACGGGGAATTGTTTTAATTTGGACTCTGTGCTTGCTCTTTGAGACAGTGACCATAGACCTGCATTATACGACTGACAGACAAGAACGGTTTGACCTAAAAATATCAAAATTGAATCTACTGCGGAAAAAAAGACACCTACATCTTGGATGCCCTTGAGGTAAGCTAAAACATACCAAAATTTAATTTCAAAGTGAAATTACTTGTTTTATTTAATGTTTTAAAAAATATATATATTTTTTAATTTTTTTATAATTTGTGTTTTCTGTCAAACTTTTTTTAGAGTCTGTTTTAATGGTCTAATTAAATAAGAATTCATTTTATTAACAATTTAATAATTTATTACAATTTAAAAAAAAAATTGGGGTCCTTTGAATTTAGTTTGACTTCTTCCCAAATTCCTTTATATAAATGTAAAGCTTTTAAATGTTGTTTATATGTCTATGTGGTGTTTTTAATAAGCTTTAAATCCACAAGTCAACATCATTGCTGAGTATTTTCTTCTTAAAACTGCAGTGAACCAAAGACAGAAAGTTAATGAAAATCTGTCATTTTGGTGATAAAAGATGAGTCTTAAGGGATAAAAGGTAATGACTCCAGGGGGATTTTAAATGAAACGCTGATGAAGTGACTCTCAGGGGATGAAGTTCATGTGTTCCTGTCCTCATATAGAGAGACAGCAGACGCTGAAAACACCAGGAGCGTCACGTGTGCTTCAGTATTAGACCAAACACACAGTCTCCTCTGATCTATCAGACCTGGCAGTCATCTGGGTCCCAGTGGAGATCACCATGATAACGGCCATTGCAACATCAGAACAAATAGAGCCAAATCAAACTACTAGCAACACCCCAGTTATGACATGATTGGCTCGAAGTGTAGAAACAACACTTTCTCAATACAGCAAAAAAAAAAGTCAGAGTTTGATGGTTAAAGTGGGAGTATAGTGCAGAGACAAACAAGCTCAAGCTTCCAGAAAAGCCCATTGCTCAGAGGATCTGCACAGCTTTCCCGTATTTGCCTTGCTTTTGTTTTTGCGTCAGTGCCTCATGTTGGCGCTCACTCTCTGAGAGGAATGTAAAGCTCTCTCTCTCTCTCTCTCTCTCTATCAGTTTATGTGCACTGGCTCTAGTGTCTGTCAAATGTCTCCCTGCCTCACAGAATTCCTCACATTCCTGGCATGTTGGGATCATGTTCTCGGAGAGCATCTGAAGACGGGACACGCTAACACTTCAGGAGAGAGAGCAGGGGTGCGCGGGATGACCACAGTCTTCATCACTGAAACACTGTCACCATACTGGAACTTCTAACCTCGATGAAATATCTTGAAAAATATCGATATATTCGATACCAGTGGCACAACATTAAGAGCATTCAATTTAAACATCAAGTTGATTTACTTTTTGACCATAACCAATGCATTTCCGGTAACACTTCACTTAAATCCTTTATGTATAATGCAAGGTATTGATAATGTACGTTATAATGAATTATATCTTTTCATAAATAATTGTAACCAAAGTTAAAATGCATTTTAACATTTACAGATTCCTTGTTACATCTGAAATTGATTGTTTGTCGTGTTTTAATGCATTATACTTTCTTAAGTTGTATTATAATGTAGTTGAACTGTGGTTGCAATTATTCATGTTTAATGCATTATACATAAAGGCTTTAAGTAAAGTGTTACCAAATGTTCTCTTCAACTGAAACTCTTTTGGTTGGGATTATATAATAATAATAATTATATTATTAATAAGAATTATTGATATTATTCTTATTTATTTTTTTAATTTCTAAGACAGAAATTTTTTTTTATTTCATAACAATAATTATAACAATAATTATAATTTACTTGCAAGAGTTAAACCCTTGAGCTTTTATTTTGGTGGAAAACGGCAGGGAAGCCTTTTAAGTTTCTGTGAGACTTAATTACAATCCAGTGAAATCCTGTAATCAATCGTCTGTCCACAAAAATGTCGGAAATTCTGCAAACGTAAAAATAAAGCATAACTATATAATTACTTCATTAAAAACATTAAGGATGAGCGTTTCTGCCGGAGAGAAGAGCGTGAAAAAGTGAATACTGCAGAAGATGAGGATTGAAACCATTTAAAATATTTCAAGATCACTTTTTTTTTTTTATATAAAATCACAGTGATGGTATATCTATCTATCTATCTATCTATCTATCTATCTATCTATCTATCTATCTATCTATCTATCTATCTATCTATCTATCTATCTATCTATCTATCTATCTATCTATCTATCTATCTATCTATCTATCTATCTATATATACAAAAGAATATATGCACAGGTCATATACACACACACACACACACACACACACACACATATATACACATCTCCATCTCTGCCCCAGCTCTTCTGTGAGTGAGTTTAAAGCGATCTGAACGTATACCTCGTGTGTGTGGAACTGGTCTTTGACCTCCTCCACGTCGTCGGACACGTCGTCCTGCATGTGCAGCGTGTCTTCGGCTGACAGCAGCCAGGTGAGCACCTCCTCCAGAGTCATCTGATACGTGTCCAGATTCACCTCGCTCTCGGCCTCGGTCCTCGTGCTGCTCACCTCCTCCGGCTCTGCAGCCAATCCCTGCACAGCAACACACACACACACCTTCACCTTGAGAAACCTATATAATGTTAAACAGAGTATCAACTAATAATTCAGAAGGATTTACTTCCGTTGAATGTTCCACGTATGTCTCTGTGTGACTTACTGAATGTGTTTGCACTCGTGTGTAAAGTGTTCGAACGCTGTGACAGGTGAAGACACACATGAGAACCGATGATATGTGGTAAGTGATGTCATATCTGAATGTGCGTAGGCATTAATGAATCTGAAAGCTGTAGTGAAGGAGACTTTAAAGGACCAATGACATCAGACTGAAGATTTAAACATCCCAGGCCCTGTTTACACCTGGTATTCAGATGTGTTTTGGTCGATCGGATAACAACTGGACGAGGGAGACACATTCCCGTTTGCACCTGGTGTTTCAATCATCTCTTTTGTCCACTTTCAAGCACTTCTGTCCTGATTTCTTCAAAGTCTATGGGCGGGTAAAAGTGTGTTTGTTTTTTTCAGCTCTTTCAATCTAATGGGCAAAATAAGCTCATACAATTTACACATGAACATGACCGGAGATGACGGAAAAACACACAGAGAGCATCAGCTTTAGTTTCTGCAAGACCAGCCGAACACTGTGAGTGTGTGTTAGAGATCAGGAAAGGTGAGAGAACCAAACTTCTCGTCTTCAAACCAAACTTAGATCTTCAGCCCAAGTTTAAACCCCGTCTATCAAGAGCTCTTCTCATAATGTTCAGTCATTAGATCAGTAAGCGGAGAGTAGACGGTCTTCTGAGGCTGTTTGAACACATTCGTCCACATGAGCGTTCACACTACGAAAGCAATCCGGTCGAATGTGTTTTCAACTCCCTCTGGAAGTGGTTGAAAGTGGACGAGCTCAAACGTTTTAGACCCGTTTACACCTGTATTTAGAGTTGTCAACTTGTGATCCGATCAACCAAAATGCATCTTAATACCAGGTGTAAACAGGACCATGTCCTTGAATGTGCTAAAACTCCCCATCTACCCCCTTTTCTGCACATGTAAAAACTTCTTAAAATGGACATCATTTCAAATACATGTTCAGTTGACCCTCCTCTAAATTTAAAAATAGTTTATTTTTTAGAGGGTAGAATTTTGTCCTGGGTGTGTTTACTGAGATTCACTCCAGCATCTGTTGTGAGATGACCTTTCATGCTTCCATTGAGCACACACAAGAGAATCACTTATGGGAAAACTCATAACTGAAGTTCAAGAGTCTGAACCACACTATCTCTCAGCCAATCGCCACACCTTCACACGCAGACAATACTGCCATTGGCACGTGTCCTCAGCTGAACACAAAACAGGGCCGGTCATGGGATATCATCCACATTCTCAGATGTTTATGTCCCACGCCTTAAAATTTGACAGCTTTTCTAAAACCGGCGACCTACATTCCACATCACACCCAAGCCAGAAATGCCACAGCTCATTGATAAGAGTGAAACACTAATCGTGAGTCCGATGGTAATAGAAGCCATTGTGCTGTATAATAAAAGAGACAGAATCAGGAAATGAACCCGTCAGATCTGAAATCTGACATTGGGGAAACCAAACAGCACCACACCCGGGAACTCTGGGGAACATCACAACAGTGGGAAAAATAAGAGAGATAACATAATAAGCTTGGACTGATAACTCTGCTCAGATCTTAGAAAAGCAACACTGCCCTAGGGAGTATGACATGAACAAAACATGGTACAAAAAGGGATAAAAACACAGTATTATCACAGTGCAAGAAAAAGGCATTGTTATGATAGATGGTCAAGAACATGGTATCATCTCCAAAACACGTCATTGCCATAGTAGAAGTCAAAGAATATGGTATTACCATAGATTAAGTAGAGGAAAAGCATGGCACTGTCATGATATAAGTCAAAAATATGGTTTATTTGGGCACTTTTCTGTTGGTAAAAAAAAAAAATCTGTGACTAATAATAATCAACTCCAGAGCATTTTCATTTAGGGCTGTTTGTAGAACTTAATAGAGATGTTGACCGATGAGACTGATCATCATTCGTTTGGTAGAAGAGGCAAGGTCACCATTTCAAAAGACCGGATCTCATCTGAACAAAGAAAAACAGTCAACATTAATTTTACCAGAGCTGAAAGAACATTTAAACTGTGCTAATAGGAGCAACTGAGTCCTCAAACAAGGCTTTGTTCCTTGTATAAATGCACAGAGAACGGCCCTCGTCTGGAGGAAAAGGTCATCTGATGAAAATATTCCACTGGAATTCCCAACTTCATCCCACATGCGGGGTGAGACTTTGTTCTTTCTGATCGACTGCAAGAGTGTGTGCAGTGTGTGTGCATGGAGGGCGGTGAAGCAAAGCTGCAATAAGCAGCATTGAAACATTTGTGGTCTGACGAATGCAGAACCACCCAAACGCCCTACAGCGTGTCAACCCTGCACAGATGCAGAGAGAAGAGATCAACAGTGTGAGGCATTTAACCATTGATTATTCTGGATTAATGATTATTGGCAGGCTAAGTTTTGAGATTTAACTGTGGGTGTGAATCCCTAAATTATCATTCCAAACAGACTTTCTATTAGCATAACACTCGGCTGTGAACATAAGTCTTGGTTTAAGTCTATTGTTAGGCTTGAGGTTAAAGAGAAAACTATCTGTCATGATTCATTCGTCAGATGACTTCAGAGATCTACAAAACTTTCTCCACAGAGTCATTCAGAAGCAAATGCAAGCAATCCAGTTTGAGTGGTCAGACAAGCAGCTCATTTCGGTTATTAAAGGCATTAAAGGTTCATTACTGCAGCCTGTCAGCCATGACCTAAAAACTGCCATTATCATGATAAATGTCCATAAAAGCATGATAGTATTACTACGGTACATGCCCTAAAACATGGCTTTAACATGATAAATGTCCATAAAAGAATGATTTTACGATGGTACATGTCCTAAAAACATGACATTACCATGATAAATGTCCACAAAAGCATTATTTTACTAAGGTACATGTCCTAAAAACATGACATTACCATAATAAATGTCCATAAATGCATGATATTACTATGGTACATGTCCTAAAAACATGACATTACCATGATAAATGTCCACAAAAGCATGATTTTACGATGGTACATGTCTTATAAACATGACATAACCATGATAAATGTCCATAAAAGCATGATTTTACTATGGTGCATGTCCTATAAACATGGCATTACCATGAAAATGTCCATAAAAGCATGATATTACTATGGTGTGTGTGCTTAAAACATGGCATGCTACTTTTTAATAGCACTTGTATACAGCTATGCAAGTAACGATAACGTCCACCCTTCTCTGACAGCGTAGTACAATACAGCACACTATATATGCTGGACGACTGCGTGACTCACTCTTACCAGTGACAGCAGAAGGCAGAGAGGAAGAAAGAGAGTGTGCGAGAGAGAGCGAGAAAAGGAAAGCATAGTTATGTGTTGGCATGAGAGTGTGATGCCCGTTTTCCACAGGCACTTCCTCATCAGAAAACACCAGAGAAACAACAACCTCTTTTCAACCGCCATTGCAATGTTTTGCATCTTGTGTATTTTCTGAGCACCTCCAGATGTATAAAGTCAAGAGGATTTCCTCTAGTGTTCACACTGAGCTGAATAAGCAGGTGGCTGAGTTAAATATATCTCCAACTCCGCTGTGTACAACACTTCATTATTATGTGCCCATCTGAACAGCTGTGCCCATCTGTTAAAAATCATACTTCCCATTTGCCATTGGGACCCTTGATATTAGCCTGAGTTTATAAACACAGAGTCACTAGACAAATGCATGAAGGTCTTTTGTGGTTTTTCAGTCAGTTTCAGTAATAAGAGGACTTACGCTAAGGCATCGGATTGCAACGTGTCAAAATAAAAGCGCCCCCAATATAATCAACAAAGTCTTCCATGTCTGGTCGCATCAGCTTTCAGTTGATAGACACTGTTTTTTGCTATAAATATGATAAATGAGCAGTACTAACATTCTGATTTATGTATAGTTATTCTTCTTGGTGTGAATAACGTGCCTTTCCACCAATCTGCCCTGACCGATCCACCTTAAAACCAACTGCAAGCCACAAGAGAACCTTAAAAACTTCTTCAAATGGGCCTGAACACTCGATTACGACGGCTCATGATGCAAACCCGATCTCATATGTTTAACTGATGTCCTGCCTTGAGTAAGCACATGTGTGTGTTCGGGGTACCCAGTGCACTTACAGCATGTCCCTCATCGTGCTCCACCTTATAGCGTCGGGGCAGCGTCTCCACCTCTCTGATGTCATCCAGCGTGATGTCATTGGGGAACACAGCGAAGAGTGAGGTCACATACATGATGATGGACTTCTTATCTGGCAACTGAACCGCCACATCTGAGAAGAAAGAGAGAGAGAGAGAGAGAGAGAGAGAGAGAGAGAGAGAGAGAGAGAGAGAGTGAATACTCTCATGTGAACTTGTGTTCAGGAAAAGCCATGTAATCCAATCAAGTCCAGATGATTAGACCCAGGATCTGGGCTCTGGAATGTCCTGGACCCCGGTTTGTTGACTGGCATTATTTCAATGGTTCGACTCAGATTCCCCGCTTCAGGCGTGAATAGCAATCTATGGCCAGATCTCCAAATAAGGCCAACATTAAATCAGATGAAGATGATGGTCAAGCAGATTCTGTAGACTAGGTGAATTTCGGCAAAATTTTGTTGGTCGAAAAAGGTTGATTGTCGATTAGATATGGCTTAGTGTGACTGTCTAGTTGCAAAGGCTGTGATTTAATCAAATATATGCGCTGCATGTTTCAGAGCGAAGCACAGCACTGTGTTCTTGCATGTCAGCAGCTCATGATAGTTTAGGATCTCAATCTGCATCAAACCATCTTCACAAACTTGTAATGAGAAGCATTTCTCAAATAAAAGACAAGCTTTAATGGCCATCGGAGGTTTGCCAACAATATAAATGTTTGCTGGTTTCACTTTTGAACGTCAAAATTAAGACTTTTAGTTTTGTAATTTTTCAGTTGTAATATATTAAAATGAACATATTATTTAAATTACAATTAATATAATAAAATATATATATATATTTTAAAATATTATTGACTTTTCTAATTAAAAACAAAAATTTTCAATGGGAAATATTACAATAGAAATATTGTAGAAATTTTATATATATATTTCTTTTTTATTATTATTAAACTTATTTATTAATTTATAATATAATAATTTATTATTATTACTACTACTATTTTCGTTTTTATAACACTATTTATATAAAATCACAAAATGTTGGCCATATTTGCAGCCCAATTATAAACGCATTATAAACGCAATCGCAATTGTTATCAGAAAAAAAAAATATATATATATATATTGTCTCATGTATAATAGTGTAGCAATATATGAAGTTCACTACCGGAGTCACTTTCAAACCAAGTATTGCCTTTGCCCTCATGCGAAATTTCTGATTACATGGATATCTATTTAAATGACAGAATTTCATCAGTAAACATTTGCCGAACAATGAAAAGTTTATAGTTCGATGTCCTTCTGATCTGGAGAAGTTCTGGAGCCACGATGCTTCTTTACCTTCTGGATCCAGAAGTCTCTCAATGTTGAGCTGATCTTTGGCGAATGTGAACGCGTGGTCCAGCCTCTCGACCGGGGTAAGATGAGCCACTTCCTCCCAGCTGAAGCTTTGAGGCCTGGAACAGAGATCATACCTGGGATTAGCAGAGTCTAAAAGAGCGTTCACACATGAACCTGAAGTCATTCACCGTCAATGAGAGCTGGATTGCGAGTTGTCCAGCGAGTTGAAACTCACTTCTAAATATTAGGCACTTGCATATTAACACTTTTCAGAAACCGAACGGTGTGTGAACAGATGCGTATTCAGGACTGAAAACCAGATTCTGCTGTAAGTCTGGATGAAGCTCACAGGCCGAGAAGAGCTTGAAGACATACAAGCAGGTCCACATGAATCTACAGTGTCTCTGCAAACATGAAATTCCCGCAACTCATAGTCAAACATCCTCCTTTCCTCTGTGTTTGGTTGTTAAATATTTGCTAATCTGATAATGCTTTCAGCTGCCAATAAGAGTGTAGTACTAAGATGTGTTTAACACACTTTGTTTAAACCTATTACGCAGATTTTCCCACAAAAACCAGAGCAGAAAATGTGGAAAAGGTCTGTGGATTACACCTGGGCCTACCGACTTGATCTCAATCCCTTCATCTGCAAACATTTCATATTACTTGCATAAATGAATGAAGCATTTTTGAAGCATTTTTCTGATAATGAATTCAGGTTCTCTGAGATGTTGTTGTGTCTACCTTATCGTGTGATGTTATATTACAATTCAAAATAAAAGCCTCATACACACTGCTGTGTGTGTGTGTGTGTGTGTGTGTGTGTGTGTGTGTGTGTGTGTGTGTGTGTGTGTGTGTGTGTGTGTGTGTGTGTGTGTGTGTGTCAGTTCCTGCGGCTCATGTCTGACAGACCGAACAGCTTATGAACACAAACTCTCTTGACCTCTGACCCAATCAATACGCTCCATAGCCTTTCCCTAGAGACCGCGCTGACAGCAGTCTAAACATGCGCGCACTACGAGTATGTGTGTGTGTGTGTGTGTGTGTGTGTTACCTGAAGTGGTGTAAGATCGCGTTAAACGCGAGGCCGTCCGCCCAGCTGGTGGTGAAGTTGAGCACGTTGACGGTGTTGTAGTTACGGGTGCAGTTTCTCACCCAGCTCAGCAAAATCTTCTCACTGTTGGTCTGCTGAAGACTGGACATCACATCCTTCATGACGTCCTTAACCTGCGCGCCACACACACACACACAGGTTTGTTTGACTATATTAGTGAGGACATCTCATAGACGAATCTCACTGGATCATTTGTTTTGTCGTGTGTTTTCTGACCTGCCAGTGCAGTATGATACTCCAGATGAGTCCGAGAGTAAGCTTATGATTCCCATCTACAATATCTGTCCCTCCGATATTCACCAGCTCCACCTGAAGGGATAAAAGAAAGATAAAAAAAAAAAAAAACAGTTAAACAAATGTAATAAACAAAAACAAAACTCTTCAACTCTTCTTTGATTTCAAGAAATCAAAACAAAATGCAAAAATAAACACTGAAACAAAATGAAATAAAATAAAATAAACACAAACAAGCAACAACAAAAACACAAACAAAATAACAAAAGCAAAATAAAACAACAACAAAAAAATCATAAAAAAAAACATTTTTAAGTTCAAATAAAACTGAATGGATACAAAACTTGTTCTTAATGAATGTTTCCGGTTTATTGGAAAAATAGTAGTGCGAGTTAATTGAAGGAAAAAAATGTACTACCATTTTACAATAAGGTTTCATTTGTTAACATTAGTTAATGTATTGTGTATTTAATGTATTATTATTTAATGTAAACAATGAACAAAACATTTGTTACAGTATTTATTAATCTTTGTTAATGTAAGTAAACGAAAATCCAGTTGTTCATTGTTTGTGCATGTTAGTTCACAGTGCATTTACTAACATTAACAGAAACAACCTTTGATTTTATTGACGTATCAGTAAATGTTGAAATTAACAAACAGATTAATAAATGCTGAAGAAGTATTGTTCATTCTTAGTTCATGTTAACTAAAGTAGTTAACTAATGAACCTTATTGTAAAGTTATAACAACATATGTTTTACATTGCTTTAACTCATCAAAATAAGTTCAGCAACTTTAAACTTTTCACCCGTTGCTTTCTCACATCATTTGCATCAAAGCTCTGAAGACCTAATGCTCCGTCAAACTGGAAAAATGGCCGTTTCAGACGTTTCAGGAGCACGTAAAACCACAACTAACTAAAGTATGTTACGAAACTCAAGGCAAGCAGTCCATTTACTCGAAATGTAATCAATATTCTTTTGAATGATTGATAATTGTGTCAGTGGACTTATTTCTGATAACACCTAATATACTGTAGGTACACAACACAACACAAAACATATAAGCTGAAACGTGTATTACAAACGCTGAAAGTCTCAAACTGTCCAGATACTGGATGATTAATTGGCCTCTCCTATAATTATCCGAGAGCTTTCCATTCACACGGCACAGATTCCTGTGTTTTAATCTCTTAACCGACAGAAGCGGATCTCTGTCAGGCTAGTGCAGGTTCATCACACCTGGCCCAGATGTGCGCTGATCCTCCAGTGATCTCCCATAAACACCGCCACACACTGTTGATCGAACAGTTTCTGTGATTATAATGTTCAGACTCAGTTCACTCTCACTGCTGATACAGGCTTGTGTTGGACTCTCTGAGCAAACATGACAGCTTAAGTCCAGGTATTGAGTTGTCAGAGCAGGAGTGGATAATCTCCAGTGTGATTTACACACACTCACACACTCTCACACACACACACGTCACGGGAACGATTCGCTCACATTTCTCAGGGTTTAGATGAAGGCTGGTAATAGCAGGTTGGGAACACCTGTGTGTTTATATAGTCCATATGAAGCACGCAACGGCGTTTCAAGACAGGATACAAAACATTTAACTTTTGCAATGTGACATTTTTGAGTTTATATTGTCGTCAGGACTATCATTAACTGTGGTTATATTAGTCGTTTCAGAGGTAGGGAAAGTTATTTCATACATTGTGATAAAATGTTACAATTATTTTTGGCAACGCTTTACAATAAGGTCCATTACAGTATTTATTCATTTTTATTAAATGTTAAAAATCTAACAAAATGTTTTATTAAATGTTGAATTGTAGTGTGATTTAATAAATGTCTATTATTAACAATGTTGAAAGTTGCTTTAATAAATGCTTTTTGTGAAAATTTAGTGAAAATTGTGGTCTTTTTATGAAGACAGTAAAATCCTTACTGTCACTTTTGATCAATTTAATGCATCCTTGCTGAATTAAACTATTATGTTACTGTAATATGTATATACTGTAATGTATAAACTATCTTACTGACCAAAATTAAGAAATTAATGCATGAGATTAATTAAATAACTGTAACAATAATAAATTCTGTTCTGTGTGATTTTTAATGCCTGTAAATAAGAAAACACACAATTAAATTATGTTTATCAGTAAATGATGGAGAAAAAAGTACATTTATTTACCAAATTTATATGTATATGTTTTGATGATGCCTCATCTGCATCATTCTTAAATGTTTTGTATTGTTTTATATTATATATATATATATATATATATATATATATATATATATATATATATATATATATATATATATCTGTACTGTGTTGTCTCTACGGACCTCTGTGTCTTGAATAAAGTTGACTGCTATATATATATATATATATATATATATATATATATATATATATATATATATATATATATATATATATATATATTATTATTATTATTTTATAACATTTGTATCAATATTGCATTTATTTTTTACATATTATAGCAATACTTATTTTTTCTATCGATTGCTATTTTTTCAATTCTATTGATTTGTTATTCATTTTATCACCATTTATAAAAAAAAAAAAAAAAAATCAATATTAGTAAACCATTTTACAAAAACGAAATTAAAATTAAAATATTGGCATCACGGCAGCACTACGTCTACCGAGGACAATGATCTGCAATATGAATGAATGTGACAGAAGGAAACATTGAGCACATTGTTAATAGCATCTGTGTGTGTGTGTGTGTGTGTGTGTGTGTGTGTGTGTGTGTGTGTGTGTGTGTGTGTGTGTGTGTGTGTGTGTGTGTGTGTGTGTGTGTGTGTGTGTGTGTGTGTGTGTGTTTGTGTGTGTGTGTGTGTGTGTGTGTGTCTGACCCCAAGCCATCAGAGCATAAAGACAGAGGACATGTCAAAATGCAGAGACCTTGCTGTCAAAACGACCCGCTAATGTCCCGAAAAAAGACACACCAGAACTGTAAACTATTTTAATTAGACTGCCCTTCCCCAGGCAGCGTCTGTCTGCTGATACGAGGCAAGGAATAAAACTAATGAGCCCAGAGTGTGTCCGACAGCAAGGAGAAACACGACTCACGCTGTTCTGGAGCAGGACCTGCAGGACTCGGTTCACGTTGTTGAGGGAGTGAACTCTGGTCGAGCCGCGCTCTTTGGTCTGAGAGAGAGAGAGAGACGGGGAGAGAGTTACTCCATACAGTCACGTTTAAGAGCTTCTTCATCTCACACCAGGGAAATATTACTGGGAAAATGAAACACTTGCAATGAAAATGCATGTGCACTAATAAATCAACAGGTTAAAAATGATAAAGAAGACCGATGAAGATGAAGATGAAGCCTACAGCGGTCACCTCTCAGCTGTCACTCAAACTGTCTGTGTGTGTAATTCTAAAGTGTTTGGTCGAGGCTAAATATAAACGCATAGTTCAGACACATTACACTCAACCGCCATTCAAACACACACACACACACACACACAGACACTCACCAGTGTGCTTCCAGTCAGTCCCTCCAGGAGGTCGAGGAGTTTTCTGCCATCTCTCAGGTCAGAGAACATGTCTTTGATGGGCGTCTTCCCCGTCTAAAACACAGGACATTAAAGGAACATTAATACAATTCACATGTCAAGTCCTTCCTCAACAAAAAACAAGAAACCCACCGGTTTACTTACAGTGGGTCTGCAGATTACTGGGATAGGGCTGTGCGATTCATCGTAATTGATTTTTGATTGTGGCTTCCAACGATTATGAAAACAAGATAATCGAGGTAAAAAAGATTATTGTGAGTAACAGTATATTGGATCCTTGCATGAGCTCTTAAAGTGACGGCAGCCTAATAATACTGCTGTCCGTCATTAATGGAAAATCACTCGCTGATCTTGACTGAATAACTTAAGTAGCTTTAATAAGGATTAATCTATATTTAATGTGTACAGTAAGACTATGCGGTGTTATTTTACATTTGATTATTATTATTTTTTTCCATTTTAGGCTATAGTTATCTGGATACCACTGTTAGTACATCTTCCTGAAAAACCTAAAACACCGTTTATTTCATTTGTATTTTCACTCCGTTTTATTTTTGTCGGTTTTGTTTGTAATTTGTTTCTTTATTCTTCTTGTATTGCTGACTGTATAGTGTCTTCTGTAACTGTTTTGAGGACTTTTCCTTACCGAGTATTGGGTTTTGCTTAAATGCAGATAATTGTGAAATTTCAATTACATCTAATATTACTCAAATCATGAAATAAGACTTTAATCATATCAAACTGACCAATAATCATGATTTCAATATTGACCGAAAACAATCGTGATTTGGATTTTAGCCGTAATCGAGGCACCCTAGAGGATATACAGCATTTTAAGATCCGAACAATGACATGCAGAGACATCCCACATCTCCAGGAATATTTTATATAAAATATCCCTGAAATTGAGCAAGTGAGAGAGAAACCCTGTTTCCACCAGATATTGAGATGATGTTTCGGTGAACCGATCATAAGCAGTCAGCTAAGACTCATTACCGTTATACCGTAACACTTGTGTTCGGATTCCTCGCCTCTCATTTCATCACACTGAACTACATCATTTTCACTTTCGCCGCACAAATACTATTGAGTGAACGAACCCGTTAGGCAGCTTACGAGAATGAATAGGATGTAGTGTAATGTATTATTAACTTCTTTACTACTGTATTCATCGGTCAGGTGTAGTGTTTTTTCTCTGGGTGGGATGCTTTTGTGCGTGTCCTTCACATGAAAGTTTAAACAGGGCGCTCTCATTCATTATCATTAATTATGCGAGAGACTGACACCAAACGCATCACTAAAGCATGACTGCAGTATTTTCAGTGTACTTATGCAAATCAGCCTCCGTGATTCAAACAGATCGCTTCAATCCGGGCTTCTGATTGGTTATTGCAGACGGAAAACTTGTTACAATTTAAAATAAGTGTTTTCTATGTGAATGTACAGTAAAATGTCATTTATTCCTGTGATCAAAGCTGAATTTTCAGCATCATTATCTAATATGATGATTTGAGGCTCAAGAAACATTGTTGGTATTGACTAAATTCACAATACACTGCAGAACGAGTGGAGGAACACGAAAGTTTCAGATGTCTGCCAGAGCTTGAGTGGTTCTTGAGGAGACCAGCCATTAAAGCAGAAGTCCAGAAGTCCTTCGCTTACCTTGGAGAACTGAGCGTTGATCCACTTCGTGAAGGTCTTCTTCTGTACGGCATCATGTTCGTCTGAAAGAGGAAGGAAACACGAGAGTGAGAGAAAGTTACAACAGATTTTACGGCACGTGGAAGACATGACCAAAATCTTATTTCACTACAACGATGCATTTCACGAGATACTCTAGTTATATTTGTTGGTAAAAAATAATAACAAAGAAGCTAATTACAAACCAAAGGGACTTTAAAATATAACAAAAACATGAATTAAACAACTTAGCTTTTTCAGGTACAACAGATTTATTTATTGAGTAGCTAGAAAATAGTACAGAAATGAACAGAAATACTAATATTGACAGAAATAAATACAACCCAAATGAAAGTGTCCCATTTCCCTCATGAAAGTGTCAGTCTCTCATCACTCTGCATGTAAACTGACACATTTTCTTTATATTATAGCTGGCCGCACAATTACAAATACAGCCCAGCACATTTCTGTAGAATTCAAACACAAAGTTCTACACATACTGTGTGTGTGTGTGTGTGTAGATATAATCCTTTCATCTACCAATAAAAGTGAATTATCACCTAATGACTTCTGCAGACTTTCCACCACAAAATACTCTGCAAATGCCATGTGGGGCTGCTCATAACTAGAGGCCTTTAAACTAGTTACTCAATGACAACGTTTAAACCGCAAGATACCTGGAGGTGCAAGTCAAGTATGGGACCAATAAGATGCTTCCTTGGACCTGTCAATCAAAGCTGACCCACGACAGGAGGAGGCGGAGTCTGTCTAACGCAGGATCAAGTCAAAACTTTACAGCAATGTGTCTGTTGTGTATATATCCCTGTTTGAATCTAAACAGAGCCTGTGTGTGATCCTGTTATCAAGGGACAAGATTCCCACACACACACACGCAAAAGAGTGTTCATAACAAAAATCACTGTGTAAACCAGCTTGAACTCTAGAGGGATCAAAGGTTAAGACCACCACCCTGCCGGGTCGCCTGATCTTTGGTGTGTGTGTGTGTGTGTGTATGTGTGGATGAGGGCCAGAAAGTCAGGAATGCACTGCAGGCAAGAGAGACGGTGTGAAGGAGAGTACACCCCAACAAACACATAACACACACAGCCCACCTAGCAGTGATAAATCTATCACACACAGGAAGAAACAGATCATCATCAGTGTCAACAATGCAATGTCACCGGTCATCTTCACACACACTCTACTCAACTAACGGCTCTGAATGGTCAAAAAAGGTGTTCAGGTAATAGTTTATATATATGACAATTAAATAGTTACATTAAATAGTTATATATATATAAAGACAATAGTTTATACAAATGACATTTAAAGGGATAGTTCAATTCTCTCATCATTTACTCACCCTCAAGATGTTCCAAACCTGTATGAGTTTCTTTCTTCTGCTGAACACGAAAATATATATTTTGAACAATGTCAGTAACCAGACAACTGTATAGTATTGTAATATGCAATAATATTTTTTCCTACTATGGAAGTCAATGGCTACCGTCAACTGTCTGGTTACTGACATTGTTCAAAATATCTGTTTTCGTGTTCAACAGAAGAAAGAAACTCATAAAGGTTTGGAACAACTTGAGGCTGAGTAAATTATGACACGATTTATGGGGAAATATCCCTTTAAGCATGTATGCCATACAATTGTCATTATCATAATGTCAAAAAAAATATTTCCATTGCGTAATGCAAAATATATGAATGATTCTCATTACCAAAATGTAACTCATTACTGTAATGCAAAAAAACATTATTCTCATTACCGTAATGCAAAAATAACCTTGTACTATTATGTAAACAAAAACAAAACAAAACAAAAACAAAAAAACAATACTAAACACAAAAAAACTCACCATTCTCATTATTGTGTTGTTAAAAATTGGTAATGAAATGAAAAAAATGTATCTTTCACATTACTTAATGCAAAATAGCTCGGTCTCCTTACCGTGAATAAAAATAACTCATTGCTATTATGTAAAAAAATATATATATATATATCTATAGCCAAAGCCAAAGGTCTCAGTCTTTGGTCTCATATTTACAAAATAAATAAATATATGAATAAATAAATAAACAAATACAGTATATATACATAATTAAAATTAATTTACACACCACGATCAGAAATATGCAATGAACAACACACACATCCTGCTCTATCACACACACAAGCAAACACTTGCCTTTTATCTAAACCCTGACATTCCTAGAGTGACTCTGCAGCCCCACGCTCCACAAACACTGTGTGTGTGTGTGTGTGTGTGTGTGTGTGTGTGTGTGTGTGTGTGTGTGTGTGTGTTATATCTGAGTGTCCATCAAACTGCGCTGTTCATCGCTCCCTGACTGACTGTAGGCATGTGTGCCATGAATTACTTTAGCAATCCAGAGGGGAGCTGAGGCCAAAGTTCACGAAGCACCATCACAAAACTGTCATTAGGAGACTAATGATCTCCATGATTAGGAACAGGGCTCGGTTTAACAGCACTTTCAATGGGTACACAAGTCCCATAAACCTATAATAAAGGAAAGACCTCAGACATTAGACACCAGAATATTGTATATCTCAAACTCATTTAAAAACAACTAAAAATGACAGTGTGTGTTCATTTCGATAGCTAGCTAGATGTGTGCTTGTTTCTGTGCATCTTGATTATGGCTGTGCAGTAACTGATTATATGAGATGATATGGGACATTCCATAATGCATAAAATTCCCATAATTGAGGCGGTGGATCCACCTCCACGTTGAGCTCCTGCCCGAGCTTGTCTGAAGGCAGACGGAGAAACAGATCAAGGAAAACACTCGTTTACTAAAAGGAATTCAGAAACACAGTCATATCATAAACAATATGACTTTTGAAGTAAAAGTTTGATGTGCCAGTCCACCCAGAACATTTACTGAAACTAAACTGCAAAAACGACTCAATCAGAAGAAATCATCTTGGTCATGACATCACAAACTCATTAGCATATGACCGCTCACATTTACATATCCAAACCTACTCAGAATTCAGCAACCCGCTCTGATGAACATTATCACAAAGGTACAGCACCAAGTAAGCACGACGGAGCCAATCACAGCGGAGGTAATTTGTATATAAAATTCTTAAAGGCACAGAAGCCAAAATTGTTTCAGAATAAATTTTCAGCCAAAAGACTATTAGAAATATTGCAGTAAAGCATCAATACAGTCCCTTTAAAAAGCAAACAGAGTTAATATTTTGCAATATTATTATTTAGGATCAGGGAAACCCGAAAACTTTGGGTGAGAGACTGTGACCATTTAAGAGGTTACACCTGCACACTCGTGGAAAACATGCTTTTTTAAACTAGATCTTTATTGTAAATGACTTTTAGCAGTGAAATCTAACTGGCTAAAACACACTTGGATTAATAAAAAAAAAAAAAAAAAAAATATATATATATATATATATATATATATATATATATATATATATATATATATATATATATATATGTATATATATATATATATATATATATATATATATATTACATCGGTTGCACGTTTATTTAATGTTTTCTCAACAATTAATTTATCTACAGTACGTTCTTTTTGCCAAATTTATGCATGTCAAATGAACATGATTTATGCATTTTATGTCACGTGAGCTCATGTAAATTTAACATGACATATCTTTTAAATGGAAGCTTTATCCAGTATATGCAGTGGCGTTTCAACAAATAAAGTCAAAATAAAATAAACCTGATAAAAACTGTCATAGTTGACAATACAATCATAGTTCTACAATTATGTCGAAAATATGAAATGCATGTTTAAAAATTCAACAGCCTCCCGATTGCCCTTTTTCTCAAACGCTCAGTTCTGAAAACACAGTCATACACACACGCACACACACACACGCTCACACACACACACACACTACCATCACTACAGATATACACACACACCTGTACATAGTGAAAAATACAGTTCTATACGCCTACCTCTGGGTTTCATACTGTGTGTAGCCATTGAGTCATAAACCAACAGATGATGGAGAAAAGCAAAGAGAGAACAAAACGAGTTATCCAGTCCAACTAAACATTCCTCTCTCCTCTACACTCACTTACAAACACACACACACACAGAGAGAGAGAGAGAGAGAGAGAGAGAGAGAGAGAGAGAGAGAGAGAGAGAGAGAGAGAGAGAGAGAGAGAGAGAGAGAGAGAGAGAGAGAGAGAGAGAGAGAGAGAGAGAGAGAGAGAGAGAGAGAGGTGGGCAGTGGGCATGTATGTTGTGCTCCACTGGTAGAACACACACACATCTCTGTGGAACGGCATCCCAGCATGCACAGGAGCGAGAGCATGACCGACTCTGTGGGTCACCCTGACAACCATATGCCAGGTCACCGTGACGACATAAGGGAATGTGATGGAATGGAATTTTGGAACTATAAACTTTCTTTGAAGAATAACTTAGAAAATCTAACTTTTGTAAAACACTCCCCCAGTCTGCCACAGAAAGCCCTGCCTCAAACACACAGCACTGGTTGAGTCAATGTTGCTGTGCCAGGCTTGTTTTGATTGCCTAGTATGCTTTATTATATTATTATATTAATACACACATTAGCATATACACTGCCGTTCAAAAGTTTTGGATCGGTAAGATTTTTAAAAGAAGTCTCTTCTGCTCACCAAGGCTGCATTTATTTGATTAAAAATACAGTAATATTGTGAAATATTATTACAATTTAAAACTGCTGTTTTCTACGTGAATATATAGTAAAGTGTAATTTATGTGTCACGTGACCCATCAGAAATCATTGCAATATGATGATTTGAATAGTGGTTAAAAAAACAGCATTTATCTGAAATAGAAAGCTTTTGTAACATTAAACACTACCGTTCAAAAGTTTGGGGTCAGTAAGAATTTATTTTTATTTCATTTTTGGGGAAATAAATAAAAGAAATCAATATTTTTGTTCATCAAGGATGAATTAAACTGATCGAAAGTTACAGTAAAGACATTTATAATGTTACAAAAGATTATATTTCAAATCAATGCTGATCTTTTAAACTTTCTATTCATCAAAGAATCCTGAAAATTGTACAGACGAACACTCAGATACACTGAAAAAATGATTTGTTGAATTTAATACATTTTTTATGGTAAGTGGTTGCACACATTTAAACACATTAACCCTCAGACGGTCTTCGTTTCGGAGTCACATCCTGGGCCTTCCCGGTCAGAAGTGACCGGAGGCCTAAAAATGAAACTTCCTCCATCCTAGTAAAACCAATGCAATTTATTTTTGTTCTATAATATTTATTCTTTTTAATTTTGTATTTTGAGATCATTTTATTGAATTTATTAATATTAATGCAATATTTATGGTCTATTTTTGCCATTGAAATTAATAAAAAAAAAATATAAATATATGTATTTTTTTATTTTTTATTTATGCAGTATTTTAGTTTAATATAGAGTCTAGCCTTCAAAAAAAAATGTTTGAAGCAGATTAGCACCATCTGGTGAGAGTATGGAGAGAAAGCGTAGGAGCATGGTGTAACCACTAGATGGCATCTACAGTTCTCTATGGAGAGGCATGTGAATTCCCCAGCTGTTTATGGACACATTTACTTTTTTTTTTGTACAGAATTTGTAACAAAAAATGCAATTCATTCAATTATAACACTTTTTGTAAAATAATATTATTTTTTTTTATTTTTTTTTATTTTTTAATTTTAATTTTTTTTAATTTCCCATTCATTTTCTATGGGGGTCATTTTTGACCGAAGACCACAAGTGTGACTATTTTTTTTCCAACCACTTAGCATGCTCGAATCATGACCCCAATTTTTTTGTGTGTGCACATACCTAATGCCATACAAGTCACCAAGTTTCGTAACATTCCAATCAAGCTGTGATTTTTAAAAATTCAAAACAGATTTTTTGTAATCAAAATTTATTGGTGTTTATGTGTAAAAAAGTGTGTGTGTGTGTATGTGTGTGTGTGTGTGTGGGTGGGTGTGTCTTTTTTGTACTCTTGATGTTGTAGAGTGTCACCCCTTTACAGCGGTGTACTTTTTTTTTAGGATTGAGGCCGATTTGTAGATTGTACACACACAAATTCGGAGAATTTTTTTTTTTTTTTGTCAATTTCCCATTCATTTCCTATGGGTCGGTCATTTTTGACCGAAGACCAAAATCGTCACTATTTTTTTTACGACCACTTAGCATGCTCGGATCATGACCTCAATTTTTTTTTGTGTTCACATACCTAATGCCATAAAAGTCACCAAGTTTCATAACATTCCGATGAAGCTCTGATTTTTAGAAATTCAAAACAGAAAATTTATCGGTCAGAAATGACAGAGGACCGTCTGAGGGTTAAAACTAAAAGTTCAACTTAATGCATTTGTTTAAATGTAGCTAAAATTTATTTATTTTAAAATGTATTAAATTCAACAAATAATTTTTTTTTCAGTGTACCCCTTACCACACACCCAAAACAGTCACATAAACTATTATACACACAAACATGACAAAGTTACCAACAATAACTCAACTGTCTTCACAGACACACACCTACTGTTCCAACACACAGACTGATGACTCTACAGTCTCTAAATGTGTGTGTACAAGCACAGCTTAAGAATATCCAGAGTCGAATTGCAGCTGAAACACAAAATACGAAAAGTGCAAAAGCGTTTGCTGAATCAGGAAGTAAAAGAGTTCGCGCTTACCTAACAGAGGAAAAGAAAACTTCTTCCTGTGCTTTCTGAAAAAGCTGCGCTTTCTCCACGGCAACCACTTACTCATGTTCATAACGTCTGCTCCATAAAGGAGGAGAACGAGAGGATGGGGAGATATACAGAGGAAAACAACATACAGGAACTTCAAAAGATGTCTGAGAAGAGTGATGCTGCTGGCTGCAATGCATGCTGGGAGTAAACAGAGAGAACCTGTGATGGGTTCCTCTCAAGCCGGTGCCTGTCAATCAAATGAAATTCACATCCTGTCAGAGTGACGCACAGACATCTGACAGAAACACACACAATAAAACACTCAGAAAAGAGAGTACACACACAGGGCACTAGAAGCAATCATGCTAAAAATAACATCAACTTCCCGTTTTCTTTTTTTAAACACACACGACTGAAACGTTTCTTACTCTTACACACAGACTGGTTCCTAGATGAAGTCATGAAGAGACTACAGCTGTGTCTCAAAACCTAGACATTTTAGCAGGAATACACATCTCAGATCTTTGCACGCTCACACTGGCTAAAACATATCCAGCTACAGTAACCACAAAACAAGCATATTTTGGGGACATATTTTATATTTTAAAACCACAGATGCAGAAAATCCCACTATATATTTGCATTGCATTTGGAGGCTATTACATGGATAAAAGATGGATAGGCACAAAACTAGCAAGCTAGTAACCTCAAAATCTTGCAAGCTAGCATATTAGCAAGTAGCCTGACTGGAAAGTGTTATAGGCACAAACCTAGCAAGCCAGTACACTCAAAATCTTGCAAGCTCACATTTTAAAAAGTAATTAGAAAGAGCCATATGCCAAAAAACTAGCAAGCTATTAACTTCAAAACCTTGCTCACTAGTATAGCGAGTCGCCTGACTAGAAAGTGTCAAAGGCACAAAACGATCAAGCTAGTAACCTCAAAACCTTGCATGTTAACATATTAGCGAGTAGATTGACAATATGCACAAACCTAGCAAGCTAGTAACCTCGACACCTTGCTCTTTAGCTATTAGCACGTCACCTGAGTGACATAGGCACAAAACTAGCAAGCCTAGTAACCTCAAAATCTTGCAAGCTAGCATATTAGCGAGTAGCCAGACTAGAACGTGTTATAGGCACAAAACTAGCAAGCTAGTAAACTCAAAATCTTGCAAGCTCGCATTTTTAAAAGTCACATAACTAGAAAGAGTCATATGCTAAAAAACTAGAAAGCTATTAACTTCAAAACCTTGCTCACTAGTATAGCGAGTCGCCTGACTAGAAAGTGTCAAAGGCATAAAACGATCAAGCTAGTAACTTCAAAACCTTGCATGTTAACATATTAGCGAGTAGCTTGACTATAAATATGCACAAACCTAGCAAGCTAGTAACCTTAACACCTTGCTCTTTAGCTATTAGCACGTCACCTGAGTGACATAGGCACAAAACTAGCATGCTAGGAACGTCAAAATCTTGCAAGCTAGCATATTAGCAAGTAGCCTAACTAGAAAGTGTTATAGGCACAAAACTAGCAAGCTAGGAACCTCGACACCTTGCAAGCTGGCATTTTAACAAGTCGCCTGAAATCGAGCGGCCCCCATAGATTGCATTGGTGGCCATCACAGGTGTGAAGTGCATTTTTAAAATGTAGCAAAATAGCCACCTAGGCACTATTTTGGGCTTCCCGGCTGCAAAAATAATGTATAGGTAGACCACATGTTCTCCACTAATTTCTTGAATCCCAGAGCACCATCTGTTGTGTTCCTATCGGGCACAAATGACTCATTACGGTTCGGGCAGGGCAGAGTAAATATCCGAGGCACTGCATGGGGTCTGAAAACACATGGCCTATGGATTCGTTTGTTGACTCTGCTCTCCTCTGAAGTGTGACGAAGGTCAGGATGTGCTACGAACAACTGAACACACACACACACACACACACACACACACACACACACACACACACACACACACACACACATAGAACAGGAACAGAAAGAACTGCAGGAAGGTTGTTTTCACTTTCATTTTCACTTTCCAGTGCCTGTGAATGAAGGACACGAGGTTGGGTTATCTCACGTGACGTCCCTGGCTGTCAAAAGTCCTTTTGCTGACAAAAAAACATGAATTTCATGGAAAACGAGGATTTGAAATTTCATGGATTTCATATACTACTACCAAGGTTATTTTGAGAGTTTTGCGTTAAGATCTGTTGAGTCAGACTCTAAACACAGCGCAGGGTTACAGTGAAGAAAGAGAGATGTGATGAATTTCATCTGGACTGAGCAGTGGAACAGGGCGTGGAGTGGTGCATGCTGGGAGTCACTTTACCCTAATAACACACACTACGCCCTCTTTGTCCCTCTATTCCGAGAGCATGAGAGAGGGAAAATGAGTCCAATGCTCATAAGAAAATTGACACTAAATCGGTCCACCCAACTGCCCTTAATAAGTACCAATATCTCCATTTAATATTTTGCAGTTGACTTGCTGATGTTTTCTGTTATGGTTTTGTTTTCTAATTTGTGAATTTCATTCGCATTTCAGGGAGCAGTTCAGGAAAGGAACGGTTCACACAAAAGTAAATATGTTGACATAATTTACTCACCCTTGTGACATTATAAACTGGTATGACTTGATATAAATGCACTTTAAAAGTTATTTGCTGAAAATCTTCCCCTCCGTCACAGCTCATGCATGTTAGTGCATATTCAAACATGTACGATCCATAAGAGTCATACAGGTTTGGAACAACATTAAACTGAGAACTGTTCTTTCAACTTGCTCAGACGTAACATTTAATTATTTTTGAATAATTCAAATATATAATAGATAAAGTTAGTAAAATAGGTAGTAAAATAATTTATCCTAATGTAATTAATAGTTGATAATATTTCATAAATTATCTGCATGTCCTCATAATGTAGGGGGCGTGGCCTGAAACCTGAAAACACACTACAACATAAAGACTTCGGGTCTTCATAATCAGGGCTTGACATTCACACACACACCGGGTGTGTTTCAGCAGTGTTGTGTAACACAGTCATTCCTAATAGACACTTTGGTGGGTTGAATTTGTATAATATATATACATTTTTCAATTGTAGTCTTAATAAGGCATCTGAAATAATAAACTAAGTGCAATCTAGTGTTGTCAAAAATATTGATTTTTCTATATCGATACAGAAATATCTGAAACGCTTCTAACACTCATTTCCCACAGAACAGATACACGACACCATCTGCTTCAGGAGAGCCACAGTCAGTTATGTTATAAGTGAACGTAAACCGTTGAGAAAGAAAATGCATGAGTATCAGTATAATGGATCAGTGCATCAGGTCTTAAAGTGACAGCAGCCTAATAAACCTGCTGCCAAATCATGAGATAACATTGATAATATCTATAAGGCAGTTTTTCCCCATGGTATCGATGTAAGTTCTGTGAGCTGTGAGAATGTTGAATGTTACACACACACAGAGAGAGAGAGAGAGAGAGAGAGAGAGAGAGAGAGAGAGAGAGAGAGAGAGAGAGAGAGAGAGAGAGAGAGAGAGAGAGAGAGAGAGAGAGAGAGAGAGAGAGAGAGAGAGAGAGAGAGAGAGAGAGAGAGAGAGAGAGAGAGAGAGAGAGAGAGAGAGAGAGAGAGATTACATATTATCCAAAGCAGAAGTTCAATCAAATCTGAAGTGTTCTCTACCAAGTTCACTGGCCTTTAGAACAAATTAACTGTGTGTGTGTGTGTGTGTGTGTGTGTGTGTGTGTGTGTGTGTGTGTGTGTGTGTGTGTAGAGAGAGAGCAGTGACAGTGTGTTATGAGTTATGTGTGTTAGTGGAACAGCCAATGGAAAACCGCAGTGAATCATTCCACATACCCCAACCTGTAGCCGTTCAGTGGATGTGAATCACACACACACACACACACACACACACACACACACACACACACACACACACACACACACACACGTTTCAAAACTTTATTTATATATTGTTATACAAATGAGGATGTCTCCAAAAGGAGGTTGTCAGGTTTAGCTCACTTTTGGGTACAGATGGGTCTCAAAATATGGTTAAGTAGGTACACACACACACACACACACACACAATCTCTCCATAATGACAGCTCTGAGTATATGAATATAGACTTTCCCTTTCTCAGCTCACCACACCCTCCTCAGATATTCACACACACACACACACACACACACGGGTGGTGACATCAGTTACCATGAGAGAATACAGGAACGTTTTATTTCTCTCCATTTCTGCTATCCTTCCTTCCTTCCTTTCTTGTCTCTTCACTGCTTTACCAAGTCAAACATCATTATTACAACTGCTCATACATATGGCAGTGGTTTGACCAAATCCTAAACCCCAAGTAACTTCAAGGCCTGTTCACATCAAGACGAATGTTCGGTGAAAATAATAAACATCTGTATGGAGAAGTGTTCAACTCTCTTTCCCAACACTCAACCACTATAGGCATAATACACACTTTCAGGCATCTATACGCACTAAATGTTTACAGAAAATGACGGAGAGAGTCACAATTTTGACAGTATATTGATTGTTTATGTTGCTATGGGTGTTGTGCAGCGATACACAGATCTGTTCGGTGAAGCGGTCATAACCGTACTTTATGGTAAATAAATAAAACACTGCTAAATATTAAAGCATCAGCATCAAGGACCATCCATTTTATAATAATATTTATTTCAAAATGAAGTGGCCACTGAATAGCTGCTTCCCTCTCAGTGTCAGATGAATAACACAATTCACTCCGAGTGTGTAAATCAGGTCTACATTTTTCACACGGTGACGTTTACATGGACACACACACACACACACACTCAAGATGGAGTTTAATGAGGCCTAAAACAATAGGCTGTGCTTCCTGCTTCTATTACTACTGTTTCCCATTCAATAATATCCTGAATACATCCTGGACACACACACACACACACACACACACACACACACAAGCCGGCCAATGACAGCAGCAGAACAGAGAGAAAGAGAGAGGTGTGTGTGTGTGTGTGTGTGTGTGTGTGTGTGTGTGTGTGTGTGTGTGTGTGTGTGTGTGTGTGTGTGTGTGTGTGTGTGTGTGTGTGTGTGTGTGTGTGTGTGTGTGTGTGTGTGTGTGTGTGTGTGTGTGTAATGAGATCGCCTTGGGTGAATTTCCTTTATTTGCTTCCACGGTTTTCCATGGTTGAAGGTTTCAGGTGACACACAAACACATGGTGTCCGTTTCACAAGAACAATCTCAGGTAATAAGGTCACCGAACTCTCGGCAGGGTGTCAAAAGCATGATCTACTGGGTCAATCTTGCCCTTTACCCAGCATGCTCGGCAAAAAACCTTGAGTCAGATGGGAGATACGGAGATAGTCTGAGATATAAAGTTGCATTGAGAACTGTAAACTCACATTGTGAGATATGAAGTCGCAATTACTCTCTCTCTCGCTGGACATCCGACACTAGTCTCACTTCCACACTTTCACTTTTCACGGAGTAATACGCAAGATGTTTGATATGAAAGGACACACTGCTGATTTGACAACACAGTGCTCAGTTTTCTTGCACAGTCCATTCAATGAGCGCTTGATGCACTATCACACAAAATGTGAACGCTTCCCAGAAACTGGCAAGCTGTGATTTGATTGGCTAGTTTCAGTGGCTCTAGTTGTATAGAGTTTTACTAGTTCATTGGGAAACACAATAGGCTGGTAGAATTAACAGAATTAATTAGAATTAACACTTCTGTTCTGAAGATAAAGTAATCACTGGATTTGGAAAAAGTTAGTGGTATTGAGTTGAAATGTATTTCCAGCACTTGCAAGGCAGCCGTGGTTTGATATTAAATGAGTATTGCTATGCTATCTATTTTATTTTATTTTATTTATTTATTATTTATACTAGGAAATTTATTTGAACGATAACTATAACATTAAAGTATAACAATAAAGTTTCAATAATCGCTGTAATTCTGTGAAACTGACACAGAGGAACAACACTGTTGGAATCACTTTCAGAACTATTTCTTTTCCGGCTGATGAACGATAAAAACACTGACAGCCAATCAGAATCCATCCTGCTTTAAAAGCTCAAGCATTCTAATATTTTTATAGTTTTTAGAATGAATGGGCATTTATGTACAATCTATAGTGAGATCTATATTAGCATCCACACCTATGGACAATGCTGTTCTGATTATTATAAGGATACGCTGATGTTTTGCAGCTTTAAATGCTTGAGCTCGTCGACTGGATTCTGATTGGCTGTCAACATTCATCAGCCGGATAAAAAATTCTGAAAGTGATTCCAGTGATTGTGTTGTTGTTGTTGTTGTTGTTATAGTTGTGGTGTGAACTTCACTATTCTCATAGAATTAGAGTGATTATTAAATGAATAATGATTTTTTTATCCATTAATCGAATGTTTAGCATAAAAATTGACAGCAGTGATGGCATTATATCTGTCATGCAATACATCCAATCTGAATTCTTCTGATTGTTCTCTTTTCTTTGCATTTAGTTGCATACTAAGTTTCTAAGTTAATAAATACCATGTCTGACGGACAAGCCAGTTTGGTGTGGTAAACAAATGGCAGATCTGATGCTGCATTTCCTTTACCCACAACCACAACCTAAAACACAAACTTCCCTAAAACTTCACCCATATTCTTTTGCTGCCCTGCAGGCACCGGTATTTCCTTCAAGATATGTAAATCAGAGGAATCCAGGATGTAAAAACAAACACAACTGTGGTTGGAAGCCTTATATGTCACTCAGACAGTCTCAGCAGTTTTTGGGCAGAATAATCTGCAAACCGGCACAGACCATCCAGACGGTCCGGGTCTAGTAAAGGCAGTGGAGCTGACAGACAGATCTGGCCATGAGCACTGCTTATATAACACTTGGCTGCAGTAAAGGAACCGTCTCGCCTCGCTTTACAATACAGTCTGTGTGTGTGTGTGTGTGTGTGTGTGTGTGTGTGTGTGTGTGTGTGTGTGTGTGTGTGTGTGTGTGTGAGAGAGAGAGAGAGAGAGAGAGAGAGAGAAAGAGAGCAAGAATGTGAGTATATTTGGACGGGGGGACATAGATGAAAGAGAGACAGAGACGTGGAAGAAAAGACGTGTTAAACAGAGGAGAGCTTCAACGTTTGTGTGTGTGTGTGTGTGTGTGTGTGTGTGTAGCCCCTGTGTGAGCTGGCAGAGCTTCCGACCTGTGCAGAGAACAAATTAGTCCAGACAAATTAGAGTAGAGAGAATGTGCCCACACCAGAACTACATTACCCAGCATGCATCGGGAAAACAACTATCTACACAAACATTCCTTTTTGAAAGAAATTCATAGTTTTATTCAGCAAGGATCCAATAAATTGATCAAAAATGGCAGTAAAGACATTTAGAATGTCAAAAAAAAAAAATATTTTGAACTTTACTTTCCTGAAAATGTATCACAGTTTTCAGCATTGATGATAATAACAATCAGAAATGTTTCTTGAGCATCAAATCCTCATATTAGAATGATTTCCGAAGGATAATACATCTTTATGCATCGCTTTCTGCCAGGACTTTTACAGGCTTTTCCCAAACCACTGCAGTGACCTTGACGTCCGGGTTAGCAGTAGCATTAGCCTTCAGGCAAGTGTTATTTAATAAACTCCTGATGTACTTACAAACTTTCCAATGCCTCGTTTTATGAGTACAGAACCTATTTGTACTACTGTAGAAGTTTGGTGCCATTCTGGGCATTAGTAGTGGGGTAATTTACGAGATACATCATAGGATCCATTAGCGCCTGCACTAACCATCCGGCTGATATCTCTAAATAAGCTCAACCAAGGGAAAAAAGGCTTCTGGGGGGTGTTTGGCTCAAGGTCATGGTGCAAAGGACCCTAGGTTGATTTTACTCCGAACCATCCCTTTAAGCACATTTATTTGTTGTTTATTTGCTCTATAACAGGCAAACTGGCCTAAAACAAAAAATATCTGTAGCCATTTGAAATTAGTTGAATAATTCAACCACTGAATTTAATCATGATCCAAACAAGGATGCTACTCACATGTAGCATGAACAGTAGCAAAAACCGAATGGTCTTTGTGAAATTATGCTATATAAAACACCTGCACAAAACCAAAACAGCAGATTGACTGAATGAAAATGGAAATTCGCTCTCTGCCAGTAGGTGGCGCTTATGAAACCGCAGAGGTTTTGGTACCGCTGAACACAAAGCGTAAACACTACTTTACACAGAGGTACGAGGAAAACAGAAATGCCATCGAACTTTTCTAAAGACAGTCAGTTCCCTTCAGAGATGCTTTCATATAAACGCAAATTCAATATTTATATTTTTCTTCCTATATTTCGAGCATGGCGAACAGTGTTCTATGAAAGCTTGTTTCAGCCATAGAATTTAAAATATATACATATAAAAGATAATTGCAACTTTTTATCGCACAATTCTGCCTTTTTTCTAATAATTGCGAGATATAAACTGAGGAAAAAGTCAGAATTGTGAGATAATTCAATTTTTTTTTAAACATTTTATTTTGCGATGGGAAGATAGTGTTCTCTCTTCAGCATGTCCCGTCTCTGGCCTGTGTTAACGTCCCGTTTACAGACGTCGTAATATTTTCGCACAAATTACATTAATAATTGGGAAATAATTGCAATGCAGTTTGTGTGCAAGACCAAAATAGAGATCAGCCACACAAAAAAAAAAAAACGATTCGGTCAACTGATGCATCTCTAAAAGTTTGTTCTGTTTTTATGAGACATTTAGGTTAATTTATTAGAAACAGATTATACCAAAATATTACACCAGTGTGGTCAAACAAAACTATTTCATAACTGAAAATCAGTGTTGCTCTACAACCATTGCTACAGGAAAAACACCTGAAAAATATGTGAGAAAATGTTTGTAAACCTTTTGATCAGAATTTCTGTTTGTCCAAAAGTAATAAGCACTACTTATTTTGCATCATAACTCATGGAAACACAGATCTGCTCACTGATATTGATTTGACTGGTACTAACAAGAGTTTTCCTGTATGAAAGGATTTTTCCTGACACCACAAGCCTAGCCAAAAACCAGCGATTAGTTGATTAGTTAGTTCAACGTGGCTTGTTGTAAAAATGACTGGGTTTCCAGGCGGACTGGTAAAACCTGTGCAATCTGACGAAGGAAGTTGCATAAAGTCAATCAGCTTTCCAGACTGAGAAAGCACTTCCCTTTTGTGTGTGCAATATGCAGTCGGTCACTGGACAGTCATCAGTGACTAGTTGATAATTAAACTAAAATCTTACCCACAACAGTGGCATTGACCTAGAAACCTTACCGGAAAACCCTGAATCCAACACACACACATTAAACATCATCACACAAACAAGCTGTTAATAGCTACAGAACGAACAATGCTGGTCAAATCAAAATGCAGCGGTGCTCTAATAAACACTCATACAAAATGTGCAAAAATTTACTTTTACTTTTACCTTTAAGGCTTGTCACTGGGACAGTGGACAACTTTGGACCTCATCTACCCCTAAAAGGTTCATAGTAGAACCTTAAGGGTACATGTTACCCTGCTAATGGGCACATTTCAGAAAAGTTGACAAGCTGTTGTACAGTTTTTCTGGTTTTCAGAGGACTCTCAGGGTTACAGTTACTAAAGGACACTGACCTCCGTTTCATAACAGAGGAAAAGCTCCATTAATTACGTTGATGATTTCTTTGTTCCTCAGAAATCAGCTTGGTTTCTTGTTTTGGCTTTTCCATTAGTGCAATTTGACAGGATGTAGTTTTACAAGGACTTCCTGTTCTCTCGTGTGTGTGTGTGTGTGTGTGTGTGTGTGTGTGTGTGTGTGTGTGTGTGTGTGTGTGTGTGTGTGTGTGTGTGTGTGTGATTTAAAAGAGAAAGTTCAAAAAGAATGCGTGTGAGAGACAGAGATCGTGTGTGTGTGTGTGTGTGTGTGTGTGTGTGTGTGTGTGTGTGTGTGTGTGTGTGTGTGTGTGTGTGTGTGTGTGTGTCTAAACTGATCCCTTATAAAGAAGTAGGAAAGCATCAGGCCCAGTGACTGCATAGTGAACTCTATGGGCCCTATTTAAGGATCTAAGCTCATCGTCTAAAGCGCATGGCACAAGTGCACTTAGGTCGGTCCGAATCCACTTCTGCTAGTTTAACGGCAGGAAAAATGGTCTGCACGCACCCGCCGCATGGTCTAAAAGGGTTGTCCCTATTCTCTTAATGAGTAATGGGTGTTTTGGGCGTAATGTGTAATCTCTCATTCCCTTAAAAAGCCAGTTGCGCTCGCATGGCGAGCATTCGCTATTTACACGGAGGAATCGGCAAGTGTAAAGAGTGAACGCTTCTCTAGTGAGGAAACGGATCTGCTCGTGTGTGAGGTTAAAGCAGACCATCTATGCATTTGCTATTTAAATAACGTGGCACAGGAAGTGAAAATGATAATCGCGTCAGGCTGAAACTAGCAAAACACACTTGTGTTGCGCCTGGCGCTGCATTGCGCTTAGTGTGTGAAAGAGCCCTAAATATTTAGTTGGTAATTTCTAAAGTTATCTATAGTTTAATGTCTTTGGCCAAATATGTGATGATTGACAGTGATAACCATAGCAATGCCAGAATAGATCTGCGCATTAGAGTGTAAATACAAATGAATACAGCTGCCACTTGTTCTATGTAATGTTTTTTTTAGGGACGTATCCCAGACCTAATATCATATATATCGGCTTTATATTACTACTACCCTGCTCTCAAAGATATCTGCATCAGCAATGGCCATCAAAAATAAATCAGAATCCGGTTAAATTCATCACCGGACACACCTTCATCACAGTGTTAATGATTGCTGTCGCTCACGCCGCTGGAAATCACCTGTTCTCATAGCAACAATATATGTAACACCACAGTTTATCACACATAAGATACTTTCCTTCAGACACACGTTCACCTTACTCATACTGACCATACTTCAGTTGTGACAATCTCACAGTTCACTGAACTACAGTTAATCATTATTCCTCCAAAGAAAACATAAACATCAAGAGTTTCACAGTTCAAACTGACCTGAGGAGTTTTATTAAAAGTCTCCTCACGACAAAAATCACATGATTCAATTAATATTCCAAATCAAAACAAACAAAACATGGCCTTACTTTAGCTGGCGGAAAAAAAACACGCACGTGACTATCTCTCCCTCTACAGCATTTTCCCTGGCCGCTCCAACCCAAGAAAACATAACTTTTGCCCGTTACTAGGAGACCAGAATCCTTACAGAAAGAAAGGCATTGTGGTCTGGAAAGGCAAGCGCTGTAAATCCACTGCCACAGTGAAATTCCAACATTCCCAGAGAGAGAGAGAGAATACCTGACAGGAGACCACAGTCTGTAACTGTTAACACATATCCTGCAAAGCAAAACACAGATGTCCTGGGCTCTTCCTTTCATTCAGTCTTTAAAGTCACCATTAAATCAAAATTCACAATTCTTGTTTTTTGTGGAATATTGCTATATTTATTATAAATGATTTTTTTTTTGTTTTAATACATGTGCACTGTAATCTTTAATCAAAGTAACTTCCCCTCGCTCTTGCAGCTCATCTCTTCTCTTCTCTGATGATGCGTTTACTGGCGAGAGGGCGGGACTATAACCTGTCACTCACATGAGATCCACCAATAGCAAACCACAACCATTCAATCAATTCCCCGTGGACAAAATCAAGCCCCGCCCTACATTTGATCTTGTTCCAGAAGCCGTTTCACTCGGTACAATCATAGACAGTAAAAGAAATGGACACAGCGACCCCATTGGATTCAACGGAGACAAAGTGAAGCCAATTAGAAACTCTTACTTCCTGGGGGTCGAGCGTACTGCGCAGACTCAAACTGAGCTTGACTACGTAGATGTGACGTGAGCAAACCGTCTGTCTTCTAGTAGCTGTGCCAAGAGAAATCTGAATCATTCCCTTCCGAGACTTGCAGAGACGGAGAGTGTGAGTAGGAGCTGTCCATGAGCTAGGAGCAGGAGAAACTTTTAGTAGGTGTTCTGATTAATTACTTTGTCATTTTGCCTCCACGTCCTCCCGATTGCCCGCGAGCATCTCCTCCTGTCCATACGGTAATCTCTCTACTGTGCGACAGAGAGTTGCGTGGTTATGACGCAATCGTTAGCCTATTTTTACAAAAACTGCTTCTACGGGGCCATAACGTAAGATACAAGGTAATGAAGCCTTTTATACATTTTCGTGTTTCTTTAGAAATAAATAATGGACAAATGGAGTCTTTAAACGCCTCAGATGTGAAGTTATTCGCTGTCAAAGTGACGCCAAAATGAATGAGTCAATGGGATGCTAACAGCAGGTGGGGGTACGCTAGCCAATGGCGGCGCCCGGGGGTACCTTCAAAATAATAGAAATCCATCCCCCCCTGGGTACAATAGGGACAAAAAGACTATCACAACTTCTGCTTCATACTGACTTCAATGTTGTAAAGTTCATCAATTATGAATTCAATTTCAGCTATAAAGCAACTCTACAGAAGGCAAAAGTGTCATTATTTTGCTCAAGTCAGTTCTATGTTTATTCCTTGGTGGGTTGAGTTTTCCAACAAAACCAAAAAAAAGCTAAAGAGGAAAACATTTTTAAAAAGTTAAATGTCAAATTCAACGGTTCGGTGCAAACAGTCAGATGATGAAAACAGTCCCCAAAATACCGAACCGTGACTTCTGTCCCCCGTTACACCCCAACTGGCCATGCTGTACAACCTACCTAGAAACAGTGAAAAGGCAGCTCAACAACACATTGCTCTGCAGGTAATCTCAGTCTCACCTGATCTCCATTTGATGATGTCAGTGAATTGGTTGTTGTCTCCGCCCTCCGAGGCCTCTGACAGCGTGCCCACGCTAGCCATCTTCCTTCTCAGGAGTCACGGGTACGTCTGACACGCTCGAGTAGAAGTCCGGCTGTCCTTTACATATACAGCCCACTGAAAATCCCTGCAACAGAGCGGGATATGGGGATCAGCCCGAGCTCAAGGCAGTGCGCTGTGGAGAACCCTTTGAAATCCAATACTAGTATATTGTGGTCACGTGACCTCATTAAATTACATCTTTAATTCAGAAGGGAGTCATTATCTCAGAGGGGGAAAAACTTGTCCATTTGGTTTCCAAGCAATTTTGTGAAAAATATCTTAAAGTCCCCCTGTAGTCAACCATTTTATCCCTTAAAGCTCATCTTTAAATATTTTTTCTTCAAAAAATTAAAAATGAATTGTCATGCCTTAAAATATCTTAATAACTGTAACTCGACACCCTTGTCTCATTTATTATACGTGGTTCAATGAATATGCAAATGAGCCCCGCCTCCACTCAGCTCAGAGATCCACTGGTTGACGATCACACGTTGATCTGATTGGTTACAAGGTAGTTTGTGGCGTCAGAAACTCCAGTGATTTCAAAGCGTGTTTTTGAGACTGTCTTTGGTTCACTGCAGTTTTAAAGAGAAAATACTCAGAAATGGTGTCCACTTATGAATTTACACATGGTTTGTCTTAAAGCATATTAAAAACACCACATAGATATATAAACAACATTAAAACCTTGACTTTCACCACTTGGGGACGTTAAGTTTATTTAAGACTCCATTGTGGGATTCGTCAGCAAATGTAGTAGTAGGCCACTCCATGAATACAGGATATCCACATACTGTGCAATATAGGCTTACATACTGCATAATGCTCTTTGAAATGTTTACACACTACACAGACCACAGGAGAGGGGGGTAACCATGTGACCTTACTTTTCTGAACGAGTGCAAAGCGCTGTGGGGGAGCTGGAAAGAACAGAGCAGGGAGAGGCCATGCCGTTTCTTTCCCAATCAAGTGAAACGGTGTGAAATCGGTGTGGAGTGAGCCAGCATGAGCTGTGTGTGTGGAGTGAGCCAGCATGTGTGTGTGGAGTGAGCCAGCATGAGCTGTGTGTGTGGAGTGAGCCAGCATGTGTGTGTGGAGTGAGCCAGCATGAGCTGTGTGTGTGGAGTGAGCCAGCATGAGCTGTGTGTTGAGCAAGTCTACGGCATTACCAATCCAGTCCCAAAAACAAGCATGATCTCATTGATGAAAACCTGTTTTCTTGTGCGAGTGTGAACTACATTGAGTTCTGACTTTGATTCTTTACATCAACACCTCATTCTGAATCGAATTGTAATTGTTATACTGATTCAAATTCTGACTCTCGACAATTCTATACCTCATTCTAATTCATATTCTGTTTCTAATATCATTTAAATTGATTATACCTTTCTGATTCTAATTCTTATGCCAACTTAAATTCTGATTTGAATTATAATTCTTATACGGATTCAAATTCAGATTCTATACCTCATTTAAACTTAAATTCCTGGTTTTGATTTGAATTCTCAGTGATTCAAATCCCGATTCTCACCAATTCTATTTTTCATTCTAATTCTGACTATTTAAATTCTTATTATATCTTCATCATGCAAATTATTATGCCAACTAAAATTCTGAATTGAATTGTTATTCTTACACCAAATCAAAATTCTAATAATAATAATTGTTTTGTGTTTATAATTATTCTAATTCTTACTAATTCCATTTCCAATTCTAACTTGGATTCCAATACTGACTCTATTTAGGTTCAGATTCTAATTCACATTTATTTTAATTACTATAAGTTTTGATTCGATTCTATTTTTTACCTTACAAAAAAAAAATAGTAAGGTTTTAAATTTTAAATTGACTCAATTGATTTTTTCAATACTTGGAAAAAAAAGTCAAGTGAGAAAAGTCCAACTTGTATTTGTGTGAACTTGCAACTTCCATGAAAACTTTAATTTACACAACAACAGCGTTTTGAGGGCCTGAAAACGGGTTTCAAAGTGCACGTTTTTGAAAACGATATCGTTATCGCCTCCATGTAAACAACAAAAGCACGAAGTTGTGAAAACGGTGACGTCATGCACATGCGTATTACATATTCAGTCTATAGGCGTGCAGTGACATCGCCACCTACTGGCCTGGCATGAATAATACAGCGTTTTTAGTTGTTTTCATGAATCCGTGTAAACGGGGATCGTTTTGACTACGGGGTCGTCTGTACGCGGAAAACGCAAAGGAAAACCTTTTCCGTTTTTAGTACATCGTTGTCGTGGAAACGTAACCCTCAGATAATGCAACTGAAACGACACTGCAGAATACGATGATATTTCATTACTTCAAGTATTAAATGATGATTAAAACACCCTCTGGTCCTCACACTGGGCAGTGCAAGTCATAGCAGGGAGTTAGTGGTGTCTAAGGTTGACCTAAATCTACAGTGAGATCAACAGAGCAGGGAAAAACATCGGCCCTACGGCACCAACCGGCAGATGCACAATCAGGAGTGAGATGTTATCACCACATTCAGCACCCATACCAGAGAACACCAGGTCCTGTGTGTGTGTGTGTGTGTGTGTGTGTGTGTGGGACAAGTTGTAACAGGAGCTGTCACCCAGCCAAACAGGTGACCACGCATTCATTCTGTAGCTCCCCCTACATTCCTTCCCTCAAAACACGCTCGCTGGTAACCGGTCAGGTCCTCCACCAGCAGACTCTCAGAGAACAGCTCTCAGAGCAGCTGATGGACGTGATGACGTCACCCATCAGTAATGAGGTAATGAGCAGGAATGTCGAGAGTCGCTGGAGAGGATAGAAACAAAGCTCCCTCTGACAATTTACAGCACGTCTTGTCCAAGAAAGGCCGGGCTTCAGCTTCATAAATGTGTTGGCATGCAGCGATACTGGATGACGCAAACCTCTATCTTTAGATTCCTGCAAAGAAAACTTTGTGCCCCCATTTTCTCAACTTCCAACCCACCTAAAGCCTGCTTGTGACTTGAAATAGCCAAAAACCTTGAATGTGCATGCATGCATGATTATACAAACTACCGGTAAATGAAGTAGTCAATAGCTAGAATAATGTGTGCTCTGGATTTTAAAAAAAGGCAACAGCGAGAGAAAAATGCCATTTTTAGAGGAAAAGCATGTGCCAAGTTGATACCTGCATGAACCAGACCATAACAACTCACACGAACCCCCAAAAAACCATAACACTGACCCTAAAAGACATTAACTTGGATAAATGACTATAATCTCAAACAACTTTAACCTTGACAAGAGCCCAAACTAAACCTACACAACTTTAATCAACTCAACTAACTCTAGCCAAGCCTAGCTCTAACTAAAATCTTACTTTAACTTCAAGTTGCTGCCTTAAATTAAGTACAATCAACTTGAATGTTTAAGTCATTTCAACTTAAATTCCATTAAAATGACTTAAAAAAATGAGTTGAACTTTGTATAACTTATTTTGATGAGTTAAAACAATGTAAAAACATATGTTGTCATAACATATTGATCATATTTTTTTTACAGTATCTGTGACCCTAACTAAAATGTCTACCAAGCAAACACTAACTCAAAATCTAACTTTACCTCTTGCAATCCACTATAGTTTAAGTTTTCCTACAGTGCTTCCAAGTAACTTCTAGTAACTGTAGGTCAGACAGACCATTAGAGAAAGCAAAAGAGCAAATAAGACTCAAGAGACACTTACAACATTTCACAGACGCTTAGCCTTCATTCATCTGTGTGTTTATTTATTTAGTTTAACTTGTTTAGGTCATTTGGTCAGCCGTGTTCAGACGCTCATAATTCAACAAACATTTCAAAGTTTTGCGAACATGATTTTAAAAGCAGCGGCTCTCACCTTTGCGTGATGAATCTCTCTCAGTGCAGTACAGTGACTTTATATCATTTGGTAAATAATGAATCATTGACTGTTATTAGGGCATGTTCAGCGCTCCACACTGCCAACTCGTCTAATGCTCCAGATCTTCCACGGGAGATTCACAACTCCATCCAGAAAACATCCAAGTTATCCAACTCGATTGTTTTGGCGCTCCGGGAGTATTTCACTCCGCCACAAAGTTTCCTTTCCTCATGAATAACAAAAGGAGAGTTGCAGCGCGTCCCGAGCCACTCCACGAGCTCCGCCCACGCGCACAGCAGGAATGATGGACACGTGACGTCACGAGGCGCGCGAGCTCCAGGCGTGCTGGGCTGAATGGCGAGCGCGTCCCCGTGTGGAATAGTGTGGACGCGCTCGTCATTCACGTCAGTGTACAGCACTAATCGCTGCTGTATTGAATGTCAGGATACATCTTTCTACTTTTTCTACAGTTTTAGAAATTCTATGAATATATTTTTAGAAACTTTATAGGCCTAAAATGTATTTTAATGTACTTTAATGTACTTGTACTTGATGTATTTTAGCGCTTTAATGTAATGCATAGAGCTTAATGTTAGGGTTAGGGTTAGGGTTAGGGTTAGGGTTAGGGTTAGCGTACCGGATGTGGGCCGGATCTGGGCCGACACTATGTTGCTGTCTGGGAAGGCTAGCCGGTCTGGTCTGATCACACAGAAGAGCTACTGTAGCTCAGATTTATGAAAAATGTAATGCTGCACGTGAAGAAATGTGTCAGAACCCACATAGAGCTTAACGATGAACCCAGATTGGTTTTGCATATGTTCTGGGGCCATTCTAGGATTTTACTTTTAGGGGGAATAGATTGAAGGAATTGTAAAAAATGATAACCATGCATACTTTATTTGATCATGTTATTTTGTATTATTTTATAATATTTTATGATACACAAAAAATAAACACAATGCAGTCTAATTTATAAGATTAAGAAACTTAACAACTCCATATAAAAACACACCACCCTATAAATACAACCACGCCTGCAGCAACCCGTTAAAAAAGAACAACAATTTATTTTAGAAGCAATATGTAAACAATTACTGGCCAAGGCAGAGGTTTTGAATCAAAATATTTTCCACTCCATTGACCTCTTATAAAAACCAGAACAGAGGCCACTTTTTATATAGGCTATCTGTAAATGCAAACATGGTATTTAATTAAAAATAGTAAATTTACCTTAATCATTATCTTACCAGCTCAGTCTACTTGAGCTGGATCCATTGAGAAAAAGTAAGTTTATGACCTGTGGGCATGCGCAGATCAGTCCAAGATTAGCCTACTTTGCTTAATTTTTTTGAGGCAGCGAGTTTGCATACTTTTTTTAAATAAGGTCAACTAATTACATTTTACAGTGTATATGAAGTGGTGATTATGACCTATCACATTCACATTCACATATTATCATATTAATATAGCCTATTTATTTACTTTGAAAATTTGCGAATCCGTTAAAATAAACATTATGGAAGTGTTTATTCTTGAAAATTACACCTGACTTGTATCTGTATTTATTAATTTATACATATATATATATATATATATATATATATATATATATATATATATATATATATAGTTTAGCTGAACTTTAGCCTTGTTTGAAGGTCATTCAATATTGAAGCCTATTATATTATATTATTTATTTATTTAACAGAAGTTAGTTTTAAATTAGCCTACCAATAGGAGGCAGTATCAGACCACCCATTCAACATCATGTTGAGTCGATTTTGATTGTTGGCTTATTTGTTCATCTGGCACGCCTTAAAGTCCATATGGACCGGTTTTCCTCTCCTCATCTATCCGTCCATCCAGTGAGAAGTGGGGGGTCAAAATTCGTGAAGCATTGCATTTCATGATCCGCGTGCGATCTATTTTTAATAAAAAAAATTCCGTGCAGGGTTTTATTTCAGTATTTATCATGATATATACTGTAAGACAGTAGTGCATATTTATTTTCGGTTCTAATACGATGAATTAAAGAATCAAAAGTCATTACCAGGAGTGGGGTTCGAACCCACGCGGACATATGTCCATTGGATCTTAAGTCCAACGCCTTAACCACTCGGCCATCCTGGTACATGCATATCTCCTACGACCCTAAATCATATTCAGTGATGCATCACTGAATATGATTGTTAATATTTTATGCTGAATTTCATGTCTGTATATGTTTCTGTATTCGCGCTTCTCCTTAAGTTTAATTTCATATTCAGAGCTCAACAGCAGTCGGTGGCGCAGCTGACTGACTGTTAGCAAATGCTAGCAGACTCGAAGACCGCCAAAACTTCTTATTTGGTTATAACTAGCTTAAAAGATTAAGTCAATTTATGAATCGTAATGCTTGCAGTTTTCTAAACACGATATTTTAGGCATTATTATTATTATTATTATTATTATTATTATTATTATAGTAACGTTAGTGGGATTGTTAGCCGCTTGGTTAGCAAGCTAAGAGCTGCTATGTAACACTCAAATTCTCGACGCACTCCATCAAAAACAGTTTCATTGACAAGCTTGCGTTTGTCATTTTACGAAGTGAAAATATTTAAATTATCTTTCATAATAATACATGGTATTAATACTTTGCTAACATCAGTAGGCCTATCACTTATTTTTACTTTCTGTTGTTCAAATCCAAATCATGTGAATTCCTGTAGATCGAAACTGGTTTGAGATGGGCTGTTGCTGTCAGTGGGACAATCAGGTTTTAGCAGGTGTAGCCATGCTGGATGATTAATGAAAGCCAATACATGTATACAGCAACAGTCATTTAAGGTCACCAGGCTTTGTTCACCAGGAAGATATGTGTACAATAATCTGAAAAAAAAAAAAAAAACTATCAGACATTATACACCAAAATTAACCATTTGAATTTAACATTCTCGTTGTCTTTATGTTACACTTCAACTGGAAAATTCCAGTTCCAGTTTAAACTTTTAAACTAAAGAATTCAATTAGGATCTGTGTACGGTATTGGATTAAGTCTTTGAATATAAGAGTAAAACTGGTAATGAATTAGTTCTTCATTGTCAACACTCTCTCATAGCAGTTTGTAATTATGTTTTGGTGGATTGGTGACTAATTTGAATGAATCTCATTCAGACATTTTTGTACAATCTTTCTCCTCAGCACTAACAGGTTTATGTGTGGGACGGACCTGTAAAAAATCCATACAAAGTCGGCACCTCATTATTTGTTTCATTTTCTAATGACATGACAATATTATTCTAAACCCAGAGATTCATTTTTGCCTCTTTTTTTTAAGCACAAAAGAAGATTTTTATCCCAAGGCCCAAGATACAATCAAAAAAGAGGGCTGCTGGAGCTTCCGACATTCAGCAAAATTATTTAACTAATGAAAGTTCAAAGTATCAAAAAAATATTTCATCCAACTCATGCAGAGGTTCTGCTAATCATCTCCTTGTGTGATGTGTTTCTCAGAAAAAGACAAATCAAACAGTTTTGATACAACAACAATATTTGTTGTACAATAATCTAGAAAAGAAAAAAAAATGTCAGACATTATACACCAAAATTAATCATTTGAATTGAGTTTATTTCTAACATTCTCATATTGTCTTTATGTTACTTCAACTGGAAAATTCCAGTTCCAGTTTAAACTTTTAAACTAAAGAATTTAATTAGGATCTGTGTACGGAACTTGTATTGGATTAAGTCTTTGAATATAAGAGTAAAACTGGTAATGAATTAGTTCTGCATTGTCAACACTCTCTCATAGCAGTTTATAATTATGTTTTGGTGGATTGGTGACTAATTTGAATGAATCTCATTCAGACATTTTTGTACAATCTTTCTCCTCAGCACTAACAGGTTTATGTGTGGGACGGACCTGTAAAAAATCCATACAAAGTCGGCACCTCATTATTAGTTTCATTTTCTAATGACATAAGGTTGACATTGTTAATATTATCTCATGGTTTCTTACAATGTTGTTTTTACAGTATTTCAACACATTAAAATTCATATTAAGAAGACTGATTTACTCTGTAAGCAGGGGCATTCCTCTTCAGGACGGT
Source organism: Scardinius erythrophthalmus (assembly GCF_964197995.2). Taxonomy (NCBI): domain Eukaryota; kingdom Metazoa; phylum Chordata; class Actinopteri; order Cypriniformes; family Leuciscidae; genus Scardinius; species Scardinius erythrophthalmus. Next base: position 11,749,876 of record NC_138235.1, on the reverse strand, counting down.
TCTAGAAGCCTGACGATGATTCTAGAACACTAAAGCATCAGTTCACTCTGCCAAAGATGACACAGCATATGGATTAATAATGAAACAGCCCAGGTACATTTTTCTTTTTTGATACATAAAATATTAATGCAATTCTTGTATTTTGGTTACACTTTATTTTGTGTCACTGTTACAATGTAATTATACATTTAAGTACTGAGTAATATTAAGTATTATGTACTTACGATAGGGTTAGAGTATGATTAAGGTTTGGTTTAGGGTTAGTTACATGTAATTATGCTTAATTTATAGGAAATGTATGCAACGTGTAACAAGGACACTGTACAATAAAGTGTATTTTTATTTACCTGGTTCTTACATGATATACAAGAGACGAAAGCATCGCAGATGTTACCAATGTTTTGGGGTATTTAGAAAAGCAAACAAGCACTAACCTGATCTTCTGGATGTCTGACTGTATTCCTGACTATAGTGTGCCAACACATGCGCTCCCTCATATAGTGCTGCTATGACAGCGGAGACACACACTCCTCCTCTGAATGTGCCGTCACACACACGCTGGCAGAACTGCTTATTCAAGGTGCTCAATAAACGCAACACTAAACTGCTTTTAATGAACCAACCATACAAGGACATTCCCGTGCACTATAGTGTTATCAGTGACAATAACTAGGAAGTAGGCCTATACATAAAACAGAATGTGATTCTTGTGATAAGATTTGTGTTTTACTGTGAAACTGCTAAAAGAAGTTCTGTGTGCATTCAGAAAGTATTACGACCGCTTCATTTTCCTTTTTTACTATTGTGCAGAAATGCTTTTTTTTTTTCTTTTCTTTTTTTAATCACATCAGCCTACAGTCCATACCCCATAATGACAAAAAAAAAAAAAAAAAAAGATTTTTGATAACTTAGCATATTTACTAAAGGTCTATATAAGGTCACACCCGTCACCTGTCACACCGTACACGCCACGCTCAGTGTAGACAGTATCACAGTATAAAGATATCAAAATGTCTCCCACAGAAATTTTTATGCACATGGCACTTACCAAAAATGACCAAGATGTTTAATTTTTACAACATCATATAAAACATATTAGGCCTATTTAGCATATACATATATTTTTGGCTTCCATATAGAATACGAAATAATTGAAAAGTGAACTTCTAAAGCGAAGGATGAGTTATGAGGGAGATTAATACAATAATGCACTGAGTCTGGCAGAGATTTTCAGTAGCACCTCAATGCAGAACACGAGATCCGGGGGGCGGAGTTGGATCCAGATAAAGGGGTGGAGATTGGTAGGTTTAGGGGTGGGTTTAGGGATCAGGGGGTGGAGACGGGTAGGTTTAGGTATATGTAAGGTGGGAGGAGTTGGATTTTATCCGACTCCTCCCTGTGGATTTCATGTTCCGCAGTGAGGACCATCTCGAGATTTTCGGCACACATTAATAAACAAAACAGCAATCCCTTCTGTATCCTGTAGAGGTCACTACACTTATAGAAAGACAGGGTTTGTGATTCATCAAACACCAGTTACCTAAAAGTGTTACATCATCAGTATAATGTTATTTGTTTAAATATATGTTGTTTTCTGACAGATATGCCTGAATTACCTGAGTATACTATTACCTGAAAAACTTGAAGCACTGTTTATTCTTTTGTATGTGTTCCATTATGTGTATTTGTGCTATTGGTTGTCATTTGTTTATTTTTTTTTTTTTTTATCTTATTAATGACTTTTTTATTTATTAATGTTTGAAATGATATTAGTTAGGCTAGTCGTTTTTGCTGTGGTATCAATTATGGAATTATACATTTTCACTTGTATGTAAAATGTTGGTGTCATAGCAACCTTATTTATTAGAATACAAGGTAACATGCATGCAGGGTAAATGATAATAATAATTTAATTCATTTATTTATTACTTTTTTTGTGGTGGCACCACAGTGTACCACAGCAGGGCAAGTAAAAAGTTTATAGGCTTCGTTAACTTTATAATCTTCAACAGTCATTGAATTAGAAGTGGTCAAAAAAGTGGGTTGCTCAAACAAAAACACATGTTTGTCTTTGCATCTTTTTATTCTTTGCTTTGCTATAAAAAAAATCATTGGAAAATACCTTTCTTTCAAAATTAATGTTTGCAAAAACTCTGCCTCATGTTTCTCCTCAAACTCTCTTCTTTTCAGTTTTCCTCTCCGCCACCCTCTTTCTCTCCCTCTCTTTCTCTCTGTAATACTCCTCTTTGAGGTTCTCCCTCTCTCTGCGCCTCCACCCTTCTGCGGTCACATGGTAGAGATCCACATTATTGCCCGAGTACGCGTCTCTGTACGTGGCTCTGAACACTGCCTCGCGCGCGACACACGCGGCCTCCTGCGCGCTCATGCCCCAGTGCACGCCGCCGTCCAGGATCGAGTACGCGTACGGAGAGCCCGATCCCACAGAGAACAGCTCCCCCTGCAGGCGCAGCCCGTCACTGCACACATACACAACCCGAGGGCCACACATCCCCGAACGAGCTGTGACCACCTGTTGAGATTTGGATTTACAAACTGCAGCTGATTGGCTGCTTGAATCGATTTCTGTGATTGGGATATTTTTTGCATAATTCTCATCTTTTTCGCCACCCCCATCCCATCCGCACAGGGTGGCTGCGACGCACAGCTCGGTGCCTTTGAAAGGATGCAGCATGTGGGACAGCAGTTTTGCGGCGCCCCCTGTTGACAGCCTGCGGTGGTGTCGAAGCTGGTACAGCCTGAGCTCTCGAGACAAGATGCGCTTCCAGAGCGCGCAATCCGCCGAGGTCCCGGAGGTGGTGCCGACCAGGTGAGAGTGGATGGGGAGGACCTTCGGCGCATTGGGACAGGCCACCTGTCCCGAGCAGCTGGAGCGCGTGTCGGCTGCCGCGATAACACCTCCCTGAAACGCGAAGCCGAGAGTTGTGGTACCGTGAGAGAGAGTGAACGGTAGAGGAACGGAGGGAGAGATGGAGCAGGGTGTGGGTGATGGAAGAGAGATGCACGGCAATGAGGGGTGGATAAGGTCTATACTATTATTCAGAAGGTTTTTCGGCGCTGAACTGAGGCTAATTTGACCAAAGTTTATCGGGCTCTGTGTGAGGTATTCAGATATCGGCATGTAAAATTCCAAAGGACTCAAAGCGCCCCTCCCAGGCAGCCGTGTAGAGAAAGCGTGTCCGTGCTGAACACCCCCTCCGAACAGATGAGTGGACTCCTCCGGCATAAAGGACTGTGAGAGTGGAGCGCTCCATTCAGGGAACAGAGGGGGGTTCTGCAAGCCGCACACATCTTGCAAAGCCATAAACTATTGTGTAGGTAAACAATAAATTGTAACTCTGTCAATTATTACACTGTATGACATAAACTGCAAAAACATGTCATATATGGGCTGTGAAGTATTTCAGGCACTTTAACTGGATTTTTTTGTTTGTTATTCCGTCAATATTGTCTCCTCATTTGTATTAGGCTATATCGTTCCCACAGGTGGTTCATTTTAGTCTGTTTGTTGGTAAAGAAGTCCTGGTTTACCTCAGCATTGGATTCCCCTCAACATTTATGGTGTTTATATCTTCTTTTGGTGATGATAGGCTGTTGAATCATGCCCGGCCACTTCCCTAGACCGCTGCTCGACTCAATTCATATCCAGAATTTTCTCATAAGGAAAAGCAAAAGCAATGAGTGCCAGGTCCAGCATCAATTATCCAACTCTCAGTCCATTTAATGTCTGCGTTCAAAGTTCAGTCTTAAACAACTGGTGCCTCAGTACATCTGTAAAAGTTCAGAGGATCCTTATATAAGCGCCGTTCCGTGATTGACTCAACCAGAAACGCATGAAAATGCCAAAGTAAGCCTTTCAACCCAAGCTTGACGATACACACCATGAAATTTCATTTTCAAAGCATGTTAGTTTTGTGCTGCTGTGCTGTGTACTTTGGAAACAGGACATTTGTGGATTATAAATGTTCTTTATTTAATTTAGTTTAATTCTCACTTTGATTATTAGCATGCATATAGCATGATCATATTCTGCATCCCTTAATCCACCCAATACCTAAACTTAACAACTAGCCTACCTGACTAACTATAATAAGCAGTAATTAGGAGTTTATTGAGACAAAATTATAGTTAATAGTTAGTTCAAGGGTTAGTTTACCCAAAAATGATCCCATATTTTACTCACGCTCAAGCCATCCTACAAGACTTTCTTCTTTCAGCCAAACACAATCAGAGTTATATTTAAGAAATATCCTTGCTCTTCCACACTTTATAATTGGAGTGAAGTTTAACTGAGTTTTAGAAACCCCAAAAAGCGCATTCATCCTTCAGAAAAAGTAATCCATACGACTCCATGGGGTTAATAAAGGCCTTTTGAAGCGAAGTGATGCGTTTTTGTGAGAAAAATATCAATAGTTATAACTTTATAGGCTATAAAGGAGGCGTCTACTTTCACTTAAGCTTACGCATCCTACGTCATGCGTCGGGTCAGAGGTCACTCTTGCGCCAGAACCAGACTGGCGTACGGCTGTTACCGGAAGCCAGTGATTATAGTTTATAAACAGGGTTTGACATTAACACCCGCATTTAAATAAAAAATTAACTGTGGCTGGCAACGCAGTCAAATCACTAGCCAATCTGACGGGTTACTCATTGTTTACTCACTTTGCTGGGGAAGTTAAGCCAAATCTGCACAGATTTAGTGCAAATACTCAACTTGTGAGTCATCATATTATATTAAATACAGTATTGAGCAGAATCTGCGCATATCTGGCTTACTTGAACACGCACGTCACTAAGCAACAAATAACAGCGCGCTTGTTCATTTGCATTCAAGCTAAAGTGAAGATTAAAAAGCATTTGGTTAACAGATAAGACATTGTTATTTTCCAACATCCTACATTTTTTTAAAGCTCTTTGTACTGTATTGATCTGTCCACCTAAAACACTTTTTTGGTAAAAAGGATGAGAACAAAAGAGAATTTTGACATGATTTTGTTTGAATAAGAAATGAATGTATGAAAATAATATATATACATATATATATATATATATATATATATATTACGGAAATGTTTCTCACAAAAACGCATGGCTTCACTTCAGAAGGCCTTTATTAACCCCTGGAGCATATGGATCACTTTTTTTTTTTCATCTCAGCTCTATTCAGTTCCATTATAAAGCTTGGAAGAGCCAAGATTTGTTTTAATATAACTCTGATTGTGTTTGTCTGAAAGTAGAAAGTCATAGGGGAGCGCGGAGCACAACGTAACACGGGGCTAGTTGTAACACACTTATTTTAAATACTTCCACACATGCTTGGATGATGAAACGTTACTAGTTGCCATATCAACACTACGTATATAGAGAAAAAATTGCGCCAAAATTATTTTAATTTTTTTGTGGAAGATATCCATAGACTTTTATTAAACCATAGCAAAAGTAAATTTCTTACTTAAGTTCATTTTTCATCTCTATTTTTTGTGTTTATTTAAAATTAGACAAATCTGATATTATTTTAATCTCCAAGATGTTATTTAACAGTTGAGATAGTTATTTAATGCTTCGCTAACTAGCAGAAGACACTAGCAGTGTTTAAATCCCAGTTGTGCAGGCGAGGGCATGTTGTCACACTGCGTTACAATGTGCCCCTATTAGAAATACGCTATTATATTCTATACTTTTATTAATTTTATTGAGAAAACGTGAGAAAAAGGTGAATAAAGACTGAGAGTCAATGTTCAGAAATTACTAATTATTTATTTGTTTTGAACTATGTTGTATAGCTGTGTTTTCATGTGTTCGTAGTCAAAACTCAAAAATGAGCTTATATTTAATAAGTTTTAATATATTTAATAATTATTTTAATAAAATAATATTGCCATTATTTTATAAGAAAAAGTTTTTTAAAATTGTATTTTATTTAGAAAATATTTTAGTTTGTCTTGTATATTTTTTTTTATTAGATCAGATAACATTTTAAGCTGTCATATGTCATGTTACAATGTACCCCACCTATGGGGCATGTTGTCACATTTCACTTCCATTCTTTCTGGGTATATCCAGAAAAAGGTATATACTGTATTAATGAAACAAAAACACATAATTGTACTAGACATGTGGGAAATTAATGTGGGAAAAAATAAATACTCTGAACCATAAGTAGATTTACACAAACTGAGTAAGTCAAAAAGCGTTACTTTGTGCCCCGCTCTCCCCTACTTGAGGGTGAGTCCATTATGGCATAATTTTAATTTTTGGGTGAACTAACCCTTTAATAGTGAGAACTGTACCATAATCTAAAGTGTGACCTTTATGTTCACTTTATTTACAGAGATCTTTATAGAAAATGAAAAGAAAATAGTAGCCTATAGCATTTAGTTTGACCTCCTGGGATATGGACGAACAACACTTTAATGGCGATAAGGTTTACCTTTTACTTGTGAAAGTAAAATCAATGACTTGGCGTTCTGAACTGTCAGTAGCGTTCCGTCGCGTCGCGTCGCTGGCAGTGCAGATGAGGCGCGTCCACGCATTATGAGAGTGTGTGTGGCCGGGCGTATACAGTGACACACAACAAACTGTCATGCTCACACACGGAAGAGCGCGATACGCAGTGAAACATGTCGTGACCGTAAACAGCTAAAGTTTTCGAGTCACACTCACCTGTGAATGTCGCGTTTGATCGCTTCGACACCCCGCGCGTCGCGTTCATTAGACAGTGAAGATGAGAGTTGTGTTGAGTTTCATCTGCACAGCTCTTCTGCTCTCAACGGTAAGACTTTCAACTTTATTTTCACTTCTATGCAACTTTCATAGTTGCTCGAGTTTCATTTTCGTCTTTAAACATCTTTCCCTTTAAAATCACGAATTTACTTTTCTGTTTTTGCCTGTATGTATCTAAAGAAATAAGTGATTTATTTGGATTTGCATGTTAAGCTACATAAAGTACCATGTTCTTACCATATTTTGACGTGGTGGCACCATAACAATTTGTAGACTACCATGCTAGTTTTATTATTCTCTGAAGTTACTTGGAGTGTAAATACTATTGTACATGAAATGAGATGTTACTCATCTTGTAATCCAGAACAAAGACAAACAAATATATATTTTGTTTAAAGATAATGACACCTGTTACTTACTATGATTTTTTCCCTCCCATTCATCAGTACTGTGGGGAAATCTCTATAATGCTACAAAATATAAAAAAAAAAAAAAAAAAAAAATGGATAGGATAGGATGATTTTCCTAAGTAAACAATGCTTGTTTATTGGCATAGATGGCATCGTCCAATGAACCTTTCCATTCCACAAAAGGTTCTTTATAGTGGAAAAAATGCTTTAGATTATTATAATGTTCCTCATTCCATAAGAAAAAACATGAGCTGGTCAAGTTCTGTTGACTGAAATGTTCTCTGGGGAACCATATATGGTTCTTCTGTGGCATTGCTGAAAAAAATCCCCTTTGGAACCTTTATTTTTAAGAGTGGATTGTTTGCTTAATTACATAAATACATATAAAATATCACAATGCCAAAAGAAAGAAAGAAAGGATCCTAAAATAAGCATTTTCTTTATGTAAATTTATTCATTTGTTTGTTTGGGAGTGAAATATGATCCTGACATTTCTGCCGAATACCAAGCCAATATGTGATCTGGATTGCTATTCCATACAAAACACAGCAAAAAAATATGTTTGATAAGCATCTAATTTTTCATACTGGAGACGTGAAGTGTGGGTCAATCTGTCTCTCTGAAGGTTTGGTGTGGGTCTCCCGACACTGAAAGGACTCGTCGTGGAGACTTTGTGCAGTTTGGACAAGTTCCTGACACAGTGATGGACAAATGCAGTGTACAGGTCCAGTATAACTGCTCTGCTGCCTGCCGAATCGCTGTCGAAATTGTTATTTCCACCCCAACAAGGACAGAAGTGATCGTTTACAGAAGGTCCTGGACTAACCATAAGAGGTTTGGAAAGCCCCGGTCCAGAAAGGTTCCCCTGGTGTTTCCTCCAGCTGTGCTGTACCGGAGAGACGTTTCTGTCAGTGATGTGGTGCTGAGGGCCTGGATGCTTCATCTGGACCAAGAGGAACTGGGTGGAAACCATGCTGAAGCATATGACCGGTCCCTTGTGAGAACATCTACATTTGTGAGGACACCACCAACATCTCAACGTCCAGCATATCCACAGACAGGACCGGTGTCATGGGGTGCGTGGCTGATGTGGCAGCTGACCAAAGATACTGTGAGAAAATGTCCACATGAGTCAGGTGGGGACCAATCAGACTCACGAAAAAATGTAAAAGAAAAGTTAATAAATAATGTAATGATTTACCCTTACCCTCATGTTATTCCAAACCCATTTTCCTCATGGAACACAAAAAGTCATTATGATAACACTTGAGAATAATGTTCTGTCATTAATGAATAACTACACAGGAAAAAATTAGTAACGCACTAACATTCTGTTATGAAACTCTGATTAACGAGTTAGTAGGTAATCATGCTCAGTTGAATGTGGTAGTTCACTAGTAGCTAATCAGTAACTACTATTTTTTCATACTTCCCAGATGACTAAGAACTACTATATTCAGGTTCATACGTAATGCGACTAGTGCAAAATGTATAATTAATTCTGAAGTGAAGATCATAGGAACCCACTAGTAATGACTCAAGTATTATCAAATCATTATTTGGATCAGTATTCTAAAGTGAAAAGCATGATAACTATCTAGTAATGACTGAATTCATTGTACACTTTTGAGATTTGTGACCCTGGACGACAAAACCAGTCACATGGGTACATTTTATGAAATTGAGATTTATACATAATCTCAAAAAGCCGAATAAATAAGCTTTGCATTGACTTATGGTTTGTTATGATAGGACAATATTTGGCCGAGATACAGCTATTTGAAAATCTGGAATCTGAGGGTGTAAAAAAAATCTAAACATTGAGAAAATCGCCTTTAAAGTTGTCCATTTATGTTCGCGATTGTGCTGCATTCACTCACAAAAATAAGTGTTTTATATATGTACGGTAGGAAATTTAATAAATATCTTCATCGAACATAATCTTTACTTAATATCCTAATGATTTTTGGCATAAAAGAAAAATCTATAATTTTGACCCATTTAATGTGTTGTTGGCTATTGCCACAAATATACCCGTGACTGGTTTTGTGATCTAGGGTCACATTTCTGTAAAGGTTTGGATAGTAATTCCTTCTGATAGATTTGGTAACAATGGAATTTTGGTAATTCCTTTAGAATGAAGTTGTAACACTTGAGTCATTCCAAAAAAAACCTTACAAAACATCAAAAGCTTACAGTGACATCAGTTAATATCAGGGAGTTATCATGCGTTTCACTCTAGAATACTCTTCCAATTAACTAGTAATTAGTAATGAAGGATCTGGTAATACTTGAGTCCTTACTAGTGGGATACCATGATCTTCACTTTAGAATTAATTATACATTGTGCATTACTCTCATTAATTATGAACCTGTATAAAGTAGTTCTTATAGTCCTCAGTGAGGTAGTTATTGATTAGCTAATAGTGAACTACCTCATTTGACTGAGCAAAATTACTTACTAATCCGTTAATCAGAGTTTCTTAATAGTAGTTACTAGAGAGTTAATAGTGTGTTACTCATTTGTTCCTGTGTAGTTATTCATTAATGATGGAACAGCATTCTAAAGTGTTACCAAATTGTATTAACGATCATATACAATTCCAAAATATCACACTAGATTTGTTATCAATGACACCAAATCATCATTGGTTCTTGTGTATGTTGCATTCGAACACACTATGCCAGTTTGAATAAATAAGATGGAGATCTAGATTTCAAATCAACAAATGAAATTTGGCCTGTTCCCCACACAAGTCTGAACATGGACTTTTTTATAGAGTTTGAAAGACCACTTTGTCACTCTGAACTGTCATTATGTCACTTGTGTTCCAGTGAAAAAAGAAAAAGAAAAAGATTGACATGATGGTGAGAAAAATAATGAGAGAACTAGTTTAGGTTAGGTTTCTGTACCGTCATGATTTACTAGGCACATATAGATAGCAGATTATACTTCTAAGTTCTGTTGCATCACTTATTAATTCATTCATGCCTTTCCAGAGACTGTGGATATACTTTCTTTTCCATTTGCGAGTACCGGTGAGAGGTTTGGGGTGATACACACGTTCTCCCCCTTCAAAAACAGAGATCTAGAAAGGAGACGCACCCTCGCTGTCAAACAGCCAAGGTCAGACTTGCTTTTATGAGGCTTCATTCATATTTCTCACTGCTTCTTGATAACAAAAACAAAGACATGCATTAAGTACATATAAAGCCCATAAACATGGTGAACTGGGTGGTTAATAGGGTGTTTCTAGTGCAGGGTTTCTCAACTCTGGCCCTTGAGGTCCACTGTCCTGCAGAGTTTAGTTGAGGACTAGGTGGCTTTAGTCGCTGTGGTATTTTGGTCGTTAGATACAGCTGTGGTCCCTCCTCAAATGTTACCGTGAGTTTTTCATCTGTTCAATCATCCAATCAGAAAAAAAAAAAGTTTTTAAAATAGTGCCTAGCAACAGCCTAGCAACCACCCTTAAAGCTTTATCAAAGCCCTTGCGTTTACTCAGAACATCTTAGCAACACCCTAGAAATGCCTTTGGGTACACTGTCTATAGCAACACCATAGCCACTAGCAAACACCATAGCAATGGTATTGAGACTACCCAGAACAGCCTAGTAACACCCTGGTCAACACTTAGAGTACCTTAGCAACACACTAGAAATATCTTTGCATAAACTGTCTATAGCAACACTATAGCAACTACTCATTGCACCTTAGCAAACACCCTAATAGTGGCCTAGAGACCACCCAGAACAGCCTAACAACACCCTAGTCACCACTTAGAATACCTTAGCAACACCCTAGAAATGTCTTTGCATACACTGTTTATAGCAACATTGTAGCCACTACTCAAAACACCTTAGCAAACACCCTAGCACTGGCCTAGAGACCACCCAGAACAGCCTAGCAACACCCTAGTCACCACTTAGATACCTTAGCAACACCCTAGAATTGTCTTTGCATACACTGTCTATAGCAACACCATAGCCACTACTCATAACACCTTAGCAAACACCCTAGCAATGGCCTAGAGACCACCCAGAACAGCCTAGCAACACCCTAGTCACCACTTAGATACCTTAGCAACACCCTAGAAATGTCTTTGCATACACTGTCTATAGCAACACCATAGCCACTACTCATAACACCTTAGCAAACACCCTAGCAATGGCCTAGAGACCACCCAGAACAGCCTAGCAACACCCTAGTCACCACTTAGATACCTTAGCAACACCCTAGAAATATCTTTGCATAAACTGTCTATAGCAACACTATAGCAACTACTCATTGCACCTTAGCAAACACCCTAATAGTGGCCTAGAGACCACCCAGAACAGCCTAACAACACCCTAGTCACCACTTAGAATACCTTAGCAACACCCTAGAAATGTCTTTGCATACACTGTTTATAGCAACATTGTAGCCACTACTCAAAACACCTTAGCAAACACCCTAGCACTGGCCTAGAGACCACCCAGAACAGCCTAGCAACACCCTAGTCACCACTTAGATACCTTAGCAACACCCTAGAATTGTCTTTGCATACACTGTCTATAGCAACACCATAGCCACTACTCATAACACCTTAGCAAACACCCTAGCAATGGCCTAGAGACCACCCAGAACAGCCTAGCAACACCCTAGTCACCACTTAGATACCTTAGCAACACCCTAGAAATGTCTTTGCATACACTGTCTATAGCAACACCATAGCCACTACTCATAACACCTTAGCAAACACCCTAGCAATGGCCTAGAGACCACCCAGAACAGCCTAGCAACACCCTAGTCACCACTTAGATACCTTAGCAACACCCTAGAAATATCTTTGCATAAACTGTCTATAGCAACACTATAGCAACTACTCATTGCACCTTAGCAAACACCCTAATAGTGGCCTAGAGACCACCCAGAACAGCCTAACAACACCCTAGTCACCACTTAGAATACCTTAGCAACACCCTAGAAATGTCTTTGCATACACTGTTTATAGCAACATTGTAGCCACTACTCAAAACACCTTAGCAAACACCCTAGCACTGGCCTAGAGACCACCCAGAACAGCCTAGCAACACCCTAGTCACCACTTAGATACCTTAGCAACACCCTAGAATTGTCTTTGCATACACTGTCTATAGCAACACCATAGCCACTACTCATAACACCTTAGCAAACACCCTAGCAATGGCCTAGAGACCACCCAGAACAGCCTAGCAACACCCTAGTCACCACTTAGATACCTTAGCAACACCCTAGAAATGTCTTTGCATACACTGTCTATAGCAACACCATAGCCACTACTCATAACACCTTAGCAAACACCCTAGCAATGGCCTAGAGACCACCCAGAACAGCCTAGCAACACCCTAGTCACCACTCAGAACACTTTAGCAACACCCTAGCAATTTCAAACGACTTGGAGGACCTAAGTAACAACCTGGCATCACCCAGAATATTCTACCAACAACCCAGCAACGCCCTGGAAAGCACTAAGAACACCGTAGCAACCACTTAGCAACACCCCAGTTATCACTCAGAACACATTAGCAACACCCCAACAATGTTCTAAAAACCACCCAGAGCACCTTAACAACAACCTGGCAACACCCTATCAACCACAATGCCTAGCAACACCCTAGAAACCACTCTGAATACCTTGATATTGGATTTGCAATGATAGGCCAGTTTTGTTTCCTCAGAAAACCTAACATTAATTGTGCTCAATATGTAAGCACTTCAGGTGTGCTTGCTCAACTGTTGATATGCTTATGATAATCTTGTAATGCTTGAAATGTTTTGGAATTTGTATTGGGTGTTGGTACTGTACTTTTGAAACTCGCATCATGTCCTCTCTGCAGTGCTGCCCTGTCATTGTGGCTCTACTTGCTGAGCTGGTGCGGCCAGTCGGTGTGTGGGATAGTCAAACATGTCAATGAACTCAGGAAGTATGGAAGCCCGCTCATTATGCTGTCTGATGCAGGTAAGCCTGCCAGTGCGCATTCCATCGTAAACTCAAGCAAATTTACAGGAATTTACTTATTAAAAAACTAAAACTAAAAACTAAATAAACCCTCATAAGACCTTCATCAAGTCATACAATAACTGTGCATGAGAAAAAGACTGAAATTTAAGCTGTTATTTATTGAACTATATATCATATTTACATGTACACGTTAAATGTGATGTGCCAGTATGTCTTGATCCTCAGGCAATATAGTGCTGCAGATGCAAATGGTGGACGGAGAGGAGCAGGCGTTTACAGCACACACAGCGTTACCTCTTCACACCTGGATCCGTCTGGACTTCTTCTTTCAGGTGTCAAAGGTACATCAACCATATTCACATGCAGTCATATTCCACTGTACTTCTGATGAACCGTCATTCATGTGTAAATGTATTAGAAAGTGAACTCTTGGATGTTTTTTCATATGTCAGGCAAAACTCACAGTCACCAAGGTCTTACCTGCAGGACAGACGTCAGAGAGTATTCATTTTTTTGAGTAAGTCATAAAGTCTCGTCTGCACTGTAAAATATATATAATGTTTATTATTAGAACAGTAAGCAATTTTTGAAAGATTTTTTTTCTCAATAATAATACATATATAAAATAATAGTAATGTAGCCAAGAAGAAATTGCATGAAATATTAATATTATTATTAATAATATATGAATAATTTAATTTATTAATATTAATAAAATTTATTTCCATACAATATTAAATAATTAATATAATACTAATTCATAATTATGAAACATTTTCTTTAGATTTAAGTATACATCCAACTAAATGTATTATTTTATGTATTTTTTAATACTGTTTTTTTATTCATATATAGTTTTTTACAGCCATTTTTATAGTGTAGTTCATCATGTCTGGTAAAACACAGTAATAATTATTATTATTATTATTTTTATTTTCAGTTTTCGTCAGCCAATTCAATTTAATGACACATCAGGATATTTTGTGATTGGTGGATGCAACTACATGAAGGGGTTTCATGGCTATTTTGGACCAATCAGATACTATCGTTTAAGCTCAGAAAAGGTGAGTCCAACTCTCTTATCAACAGATAAATGCGTATAACAAAACCAATTTATTATGTCAATATTAATCACATGATCCAGAATGCATTCAGACATTCTTATGCTGTAATATCTTGTATTTCTATTCAAGGTGAAAAACCCCCTCTCCCCTGTTCGGACGCTAAAAGAGCTGGACAGATTCCACAGACGCTGTGAGGAAATGCAACAGGTTACTGAGCAATATCTGGAGGCACTGAGACAGAACCGAGACGTCTCTACAGGTCAGTTCAAAAGGATGAGACCAGAATAGATCAAATAGACTTTGAATTAGATGAAAAATGTTTGAGATCATACTGAAATCTCTGACATTTAATCACAGACTTTGCTATCTTGGCAAATCTGAGCACAGTTTGAGACATTAGCTATGTTTCCATCCACATATTTTTATGCGCATTTAACACATAAAATATTGCTGGATGGAAATGCCAAGATGTGTATGAAGTCTTAAAATGCATATAAAAACAGAAATGTGCATGAACTATGATGGAAACACATTTACTGAATAAATACCTAGATGAAAAAAATCATGTGACTCAACAGATCATATGATTGGATAACCGGACTTAGTTTCATTGCACACCATCTCAAATTTCGTTTTAGTCATTCTTAAATGCATGAGCCAAAGTTTGTCATCAAAATGATTTGGTATAATTACCTATCAGAATTAATTACCTCAAACGATTGCATTCCCAAACATCCCAAGCGCAAGAAAACATGTCAGCGTCTGTTATTGTGTTTCGTCTACATATTTTATGCAGGAAAAAAGAGCTACGGGGCGTTCCCAGTTTCAGCCACTTCCATTTGTATTACTGATAATTTGCACCATTTTCCCCAGGAAGTTACAATTGTTCTTTTGAACACACAAGATGGAAACAATGGTTTATTCACACATTTATTTTTTATGCAAGATTCCAATTTTTTATATTATTTCAGGGCTCCAGACTGCGACCAAATGGTCGCATTTTGCGACCAAAATTTGAGAGTGTGCGACTAAATTTTACATCCAGTCGCACATGTGCGACCAGTAAATTTCATCTCGTTCATAGTGGGCGACAACCGACGTCGCGTCTGCGATGCTTTGTTTACGATATCACGACAATTAATTTTTTAACGGTCCTCCATGAAGGGTTCCGAGTGAATGAGTGTGTGTGTGTGTGTGTGCGCGCGCGCGAGTGAATGAGTGTGTGTGTGTGTGTGTGTGCGCCCGCGCGCGAGTGAGTGAGTGAGTGAGCGAGCGAGCGAGCGAGCGAGAGAGAGTGAGAGTGTGTGCGTGCGTGTGTACATGTGCGAGTGAATATGTGTGTGAGACGGCTCGAGATGACTGGTCGTAAAGCAATGTGTAGTCTGACAATGTTTCTTGTCCAGGACATGACAAGATTTTTAGGAGTCGAGACTCGAAATCGTGTAATCTGATACATTGACTATAGTAACAGACAAAAAAATTGCGTATTCTGAACCAGACATAACTATAACTATGGTATACTGTGGTTATGAAAGTAGCCTATCTTTTTACAGCACTTCAAAACTATATCCTATTAAAATATTTTTTTTTTATGTGTCGACCAAAACATTTTTGTTCATCCTTTAAAGATTGTCTCTATTTATAAAACTGAAAGTTTCAAGAAGTAGGAAAACTCACACTTATTTTTTTTAAAAAGAAGACTAAATTACCATTGTAAACAGCTGCTGAGGGTGCTTATTGGCTATTTTCACTCCCTAATATCTATTTTGTCACTCATTTTGCTTTTGAAATAATATTAAGACATTATGAAGGATAATAATTAAATTTAACTTTATCTATACACCTCAAATTTAGCTCAGTGCTTTATCATCCCACAGTGCTACCAAATACTTTCTGTAGAACTTAGAGCCGCGGCCCTCAGATGTTAGTCTGGAGCCCTGTGATCTTAAAATAAAACTGCACCATAATTTCTGTACGCTTAATCGATTTATTATCAAAGCATTTGTCTGTAATAGTTATTTAGGGGGAAAATGTGAAGGTGTGCCCCTAAATTTTCTGCTTGCGCTCCTAAAATTTTAAGTCAGGGGCTACAGCGCTCCTAATAAAAGAAGTTAGTCTGGAGCCCTGTATTTAGATTTATTCTAAAAAACTTCCCCTCCCTCTTGCAGCGACTTCTTTTCTCTGTTGATGAGGGCGGGACTATAACCTGTCACTCACATAAGATCCACCAATAGCAAACCACAACCATCCAATCAATTCCCCACAGACAAAATCAAGCATTTGTTCTTGTTCCTGAAGCCGTTTCACTCGGATATACGTCACAATAGGAAAGAAAAGACTCGATTTCTGTTTCATGCTCACTTTAAAAGCACTGAACACAAGTGTGAATGAACAGTGGACAGCAGATGAGTAGTTTTCTTTTTGTGTGAACTGTTTTTTCTTTGTGCTTTTGGTTATCAGATGTTTGTGAGTCTTATTATGGAGACCTTGAGAGGAAGTTTGGTCGTAGGGAATGCACACAAACTTGGTCGTGGGACCAGCAAAGAAGATTCAACATCACCCTGAGGCTTCTAGAAGAACACCAGGACTTCATAACAGGTGTGTGGGGTTAACACTGTACGTTGTAATGTGAACTACCGATGGCTCTTGGTAGAGAGTCTCTTCATCTGTTCCTCAGGACTGGAGAGCAGTGGTGGACATTTGCAACATCTAAGCCGAGTGATTTTCCAGAATGTGGTAAAGACAATAAGTAAAGCCGAGGAATCTGACGGCGGCCTGGATCTCATTGAGCAGCTTCAGGTGTCTCTCTGCTGGGGTCACCAGCACTCCTCTCTCCTGCTCGCGACCCTTCACCTGGCTGGCCTGGGCGTCCCTGTGGACCTGGAGCAGGTGAGGATGAGAACAAAGACTATAGAATTACACAAGACGCGTCACTCGTATTGTTTTGAATGGGGAAAAATGGGGAAAAGTGCAATGCTCAATATGGTGGAATAAGTCCCGCCTTCTAAATAAGAGCCAATCGCTGATTGGTGAAGTCATCGCGTCACTGCAGCCATTAGAAGCTCCGGTTCCCATAGAAACAGTCAGACGCGCTTCAGGCTGATTCCTGATCAGCCTGTCGGGGTTTTATTCGATATAACAACCGCCTCGCTCTACATTATCCCTTACTTAGTTTACACACAGTTGCAAAGTTACCTATAGTTATGGCTATAGAATGTCTAAAGGGGACTGTCGAAAAATAATTTTACCTGTTTGCCTTCATAAAATTTCATCAAGATACAATAGCTTGCTTAACTAATGAATACCTGCTTTAAAACACCTTTCTCTTTAGATGAGATCACCTAGGCCAAGCAGGCTATCGGCTAATGGCAACCATTAACCAAATAGCTTTTTAGGTATTGTTTTAGGCTACTGTTGCAGTCAGTGTAGCATTCTTCTTCATTTTATGTTGACTAAAGTTGTAATTTGATAAAAAAAAAAGCTACAAAAGAAGAGTGACAAGAGAAACGCCAGATACGAATTTTGTTTGGTACAGCAATATTGTGTTAAAGTTTGATGGTGATCTCTTTCTCAGGGTCATGTTTATAGTTTGATAGGCGGGGTCTCTGATGACCGACTCGCTCTGATGCATTTGGGATACAAGCACATGGAGGGACTTGACGGTTTCCCCAAAGACCAGAACACAGCATATGGCTACTACGCTAACATTGGCAAACAGACCAGCACTGACCACGAGAAAGTACAAGACTCTTGGGTGAGGTACACATTTATATACAGAGATTGGTAATGTATACATATTCTCAATTGACTTATTGAGTCAATAGGTATAGAACATTAGTTATATTATATATTATTGTATCGACTCTAATTATTTGAATAATATATTTCAGAAGAATTATTTTAAACTAGCCCTCTCATTTTAAATTAATTAAATTATTGAATTATTAATTAATCAGATTAATTGCAAAAAATGCCAATATCTGCTGAGAAAAACCCAAAATGAAGATAATTAATTTGAATAAACATAAAAATAATAGAATAGGATATTTTTTCCAAAAAACATTAATTGCATAGATAAATGTATTTGTACAGATGATGACCTGCATATACCTCTTTCAATTCCAGAATTAAAATAAATTTTGATATTTTGAACTAGGGCTGTAATCAACCAAAGAAAATCTTGGTCGACTGAAGTCCTGAAATTTTCGACTAAAAATTTGCTAAAAATGACGTTAGGGAAAAAAACCCCGTTAAATTAATTAGCTGTGCACAGTACTTGGTAGCCTTGTTGTCCACCTAAATGAATTATAAATAAACATAAAAAACTAGTAGGCTATTTGCAGTATATTAAATCGTTTTTGCACTGAAATGAGTCTGACACACGAGTCTGTCGGCTCTGACAGTGTTGCATCACGTGCACCTGCGCAATATCAGATTTCCGAAAATAGTACTGTTGTCAACTAGTGATATCATGACAAGAACTTTTGAGGAATATGCAACATAATTTAGACAATTGTTTTTGTGATATGTATTATAATAACTGACAGACACTATACTTTCAGCCGCTCTGTGCAAGCTGGAGCAAACATAGGAGCTCAGCTTTGCGGCTGAGACATGAATAGACTATTAACTTAAAGCTTTTACTCTTAAACACAAAAGGCACGTCCACTTTAATAAAAAATGAATATTTGTTAAACAAACCAAATCAAGTAATAATATTCAGCAAACCTTCTAGTAGCCTACTTTCTCCAATCTGTCTCTCTTCTCCAGTGGGTTGGGCTAATCCAAAAGAAGTGAAAACAAGGGGGTGAACAAGCTCAGTAGGTCTCTTATAAATGTGTAATTTTTTAACACATCATTTTTTAATTACATGACAAGCTTAATCATTTCTGTCAAAATACGATAAAACCCCCAAGAAATATTTACTAGCTACTACTTTTGACAATTAAATAAAAATTAAAAAAAAACGTTTAAAAATGGATATATTTTCTCAAAACCGTATAAATATGACAATACAATACGGCAATACAAATATGGAATTTCTAACAGAAAGATATTTATAATTCCATCAATTCTGTTTATTAAACATGCTTGTCTAAATGAGACACGAAGTTAGATTTTATTTCGGTCATGAAAATTCCTGGTTAATTCCAATCATGCAGACTCTACAGACTCTACAGCAATTCAATTTGCAAAGGCTCATTTGCTAATAAAATGGTGCCTTAGTACCAGGTGCATCTCTTGTTTATCAGCGAGCACAATCAAATATTTAGAAAACTGACACTGCTGATGTTTGTTAAGCTGATTGTTAACGAAATATTGGAATTTTACGAACTTGAGTAAACACAAAGACACATTCAGACTCACTGTAAATAGTGTGTCATCAGGTTAACCGGTGGTTTGTACAGTGTTTTGAGGGCGTGGATTTGCATGTTAACAAACTGGTTTGACGTGAAATAAATATTTTCTGAATGGAATGGAAATGATATTGTCTGTTTTTCTATTTTGTGTTTCTTCACTGCAGCAAACTCCAACAGAACATGTTCATTTAAACAATGACGACGAGCTCCATACCCAAATGGGTGAACAGGGCGACATTGTGCAGTATTTGAAACACCAGGCCAGCAGAGGAGATGTAGAATCTCAGGTCTTCACTTTTTTCCCCTTGTCTGTTTCACATGATCTCTCGTTGCCTTTAGGTATATCTCAAGTGTAACCTGTAACTATTGACTTGAGTTCTAGTCATTCAGAACATCAGGATGTGCCGGAGATCTGAAGCCAGATTCACTAAACATTCTTAAGAATTAAATTATTCTTACCTGCCATTTTTCTGCTTATTTCCCAACTTAAGAAGATTTTGAATTCTTGGAAAGATTGTTTTTCAAAATCATTGTGAATAACTTTTTTCAGTTAGGATAACCTAACAACTTTTTTTTTTTAAATCACTAAAGATAAAGTCTGTTTATTCTTATAAAATATATTAAAGATAAATATTTGAGAACTTATTCTCTTATTCACGAATTACGAACGGCTTTGTCTTACGCATTTATGTTAAAGAGATTTTCTTAAGAAGATTTCAGGGTCTTATATTTGCATTTTTAAGAAACTTTATTTTTTAATTTATGTTCAGTTTTTAAGGAATGAATGAATAAATACACAAATGAATAGTTTTTATAAAATAAGAGTTTTTCATAGACTTTATGACTTTACGAGGGGCCTTTAGTTACTTGGTTTGAGATTCTCAGCTGCTGTAAAAGCGTTGTGGGCTGATGTTTCTTTGTAGAAATCTTTGGCCAGGATGCTTCTTTGGGGGAGTAATGGGGTGGAGAAAGACATTCGGACAGCGGCCATGTGGTACGCCAGGAGCGCCCTGCAGATGGTGGATCCCACGGCCATGTACGACTACGCCATTCTCATCCTGAAGGTAATCCACGGGCTACATGGAAATCTCTTGAGCCGTATCTTTTCAAGCATTTGCATTGTAAAAAGCACATACACGCTTGTTTTGTATAAATAGAAACTCCTGACACAAGATTAGGAAAATATATGTAAAATGGTGTGTATGTATCTGAAGATTCTTTCAAGTATTTGTGCTTGAACAGGGCACAGGAGTGAAGAAGAACCGAACGCTTGGCCTCGAGCTTCTGAAGAAAGCTGCTGACATGGTGAGTGCACATACAAAACCAGCACGCATGTGGTTGTGTGTGGAAGTGTTGGGATTTCTATAATGGGCCATGTGTGTTTTTTTCAGGGTTCTGTAGAAGCCCTGAATGGAATTGGATGGTACTACAGTACCATAGTAAAGAACAGAAGAAAAGCCATTCGATATTTTGAGTTGGCGGCTCAGAACGGCAGTCGTGATGGGCTCTTCAATTTAGGACTCTACCAGTTTAATGGTGCCAGTCCTGACAAACCAGACAGAAATGAGGTCAGAGGCTGCACATTTAACCTTCAATGGATAGTTTAAAGTGAAACCAAATAGTAATGTCCAAATTTTCTCACCCTCATGATGTTCCAAACCTCTTTTAAAGAATCTGTAAACTTCTCGAAAAATTACAAAAAAAGGTGCTGTCAAATTTGGAAAATGACAAAAAAAAAAAAATAGTTGGTGAAGTTTATTCAGTGTAAAAAATGGCAAAGAAGAAGTGGTCAATTTTTTATTTATTTATTTATTTTTTTTTTTTAAGAGTTGCTGTCAAGTCTGGAAAATGACAAGAAATAGTTGCTGTCAAGTTTACAAAATGACAAAAAAGAGAGTTTCTCTCAAGTATCAAAAATGACAAAAAAGAGTTGCTGTCAAGTTTACAAAATGACAAAAAAGAGAGTTTCTCTCAAGTATCAAAAATGACAAAAAAGAGTTGCTGTCAAGTTTACAAAATGACAAAAAAGTCCCTGTCAAGTTTACAAAATGACAAAAAAAGTCCCTGTCAAGTTTACAAAATGACAAAAGAGTTCCTGTCAAGTATCAAAAATGACAAAAAAGAGTTGCTGTCAAGTTTACAAAATGACAAAAAAAGAGTTCCTGTCAAGTTTGAAAAAATGACAAAAAAGAGTTCCTGTCAAGTTTACAAAATGACAAAAAAGAGCTGCTGTCCAGTTTACAAAATGACAAAAAAGAGCTGCTGTCCAGTTTACAAAATGACAAAAAAGAGTTGCTGTCAAGTTTACAAAATGACAAAAAAGAGCTGCTGTCCAGTTTACAAAATGACAAAAAAGAGTTGCTGTCCAGTTTACAAAATGACAAAAGAGTTGCTGTCAAGTTTACAAAATGACAAAAAAGAGCTGCTGTCAAGTTTTAAAAATGACAAAAAAGAGTTGCTGTCAAGTTTACAAAATGACAAAAAAGAGTTGCTGTCCAGTTTACAAAATGACAAAAAAGAGTTGCTGTCAAGTTTACAAAATGACAAAAAAGAGCTGCTGTCCAGTTTACAAAATGACAAAAAAGAGTTGCTGTCAAGTTTACAAAATGACAAAAAAGAGCTGCTGTCCAGTTTACAAAATGACAAAAAAGAGATGCTGTCAAGTTTACAAAATGACAAAAAAGAGTTGCTGTCAAGTTCACAAAATGACAAAAGAGTTGCTGTCCAGTTCACAAAATGACAAAAGAGTTGCTGTCAAGTTTACAAAATGACAAAAAAGAGCTGCTGTCCAGTTTACAAAATGACAAAAAAGAGTTGCTGTCCAGTTTACAAAATGACAAAAAAGAGTTGCTGTCCAGTTTACAAAATGACAAAAAAGAGTTGCTGTCAAGTTTTAAAAATGACAAAAAAAGAGTTGCTGTCAAGTTTACAAAATGACAAAAAAGAGATGCTGTCAAGTTTACAAAATGACAAAAAAGAGCTGCTGTCCAGTTTACAAAATGACAAAAAAGAGTTGCTGTCCAGTTTACAAAATGACAAAAAAGAGTTGCTGTCAAGTTTTAAAAATGACAAAAAAAGAGTTGCTGTCAAGTTTACAAAATGACAAAAAAGAGATGCTGTCAAGTTTACAAAATGACAAAAAAGAGTTGCTGTCAAGTTTGAAAAATGACAAGAAAGTGATGCTGTCAAATTTGCACAATTGCAAAAGAGTTGCTGTCAAGTTAAAAAAAATGACTAAGATTAGTTATTAGTTAGTTAGACCAAGACTTTATACTGATCAAAATGTGTTCATGGCAGAAGTGTATGGTTTATTGATCTCAATGCTCTTTCAGACGGCTGCGTTCCAGTTCTTTCTGCGTGCGGCTCAGCTGGGTCACGTGGGCGGCGCTGTGGAGGCGGCATCACTTCTCTCCACTGGAACTGTACGAGGAGTGGCGAGAGATCAAGGCAAAGCTGTGCTGTATGTCAGACTCATCTATACTCTCATTTATCACTTCAGTTAGTACAGCGGCCAACACAAATGGATGATCATTTACTAGAAAAATATTGAAAAATTTACAGATCTGACAAAACTTCTTTATAAATGCAAAAGCTGTCATTTTAATCTGATGGATAGATCGGTGTTTAACAAGTCTTTGTTTCTCTGTTTTGTTGGGTTTCTGTTCCTTCAGGCTGTTGAAGCGAGTCATTGAGATAAACGGCCACCTGGGCTTCATGGTTAAAGAAGCTCTTCAAACTTATCAAAGAGGATCATGGTGAGAGATCCATCCCTTCATTCATCAATCCCTTCATTAATCCCTACCTTAAAGTGTCCTTATTATGCTGTTTTAAAGGTTCTTCATTTTGATTTTGAGGTCACCTATAACAGGCTTCAAAGGTCATAAAAACATGTGTATTTTCTCAACAACAAAAAAAATTGCACATAACCACATTTTTCAATGATTCTCACACGACTCGTCTGAAAGATTCAGTCTTTCTAAATCCCTCCTTTCCTGCTCTGATTGGTCAGATGACCCAGTCTGTTGTGATTGGTCTACTCTGCTCTGATTGGTCAGATGGCCCAGTCTGTTGTGATTGGTCTACTCTGCTCTGATTGGTCAGATGGCCCAGTCTGTTGTGATTGGTCTACTCTGCAGTCTGTTGTGATTGGTCTACTCTACTCTGATTGGTCAGATGGTCTAGTCTGTTGTGATTGGTCTACTCTGCTCTGATTGGTCAGATGGCCCAGTCTGTTGTGATTGGTCTACTCTGCTCTGATTGGTCAGATGACCCAGTCTGTTGTGATTGGTCTGCTCTACTCTGATTGGTCAGATGGTCTAGTCTGTTGTGATTGATCTACTCTGCTCTGATTGGTCAGATGGCCCAGTCTGTTGTGATTGGTCTACTCTGCTTTGATTGGTCAGATGGCCCAGTCTGTTGTGATTGGTCTACTCTGCTCTGATTGGTCAGATGGCCCAGACTGTTGTGATTGGTCTACTCTGCTCTGATTGGTCAGATGACCCAGTCTGTTGTGATTGGTCTACTCTACTCTGATTGGTCAGATGGTCTAGTCTGTTGTGATTGGTCTACTCTGCTCTGATTGGTCAGATTACCCAGTCTGTTGTGATTTATCTACTCTGCTCTGATTGGTCAGATGGCCCAGTCTGTTGTGATTGGTCTACTCTGCTTTGATTGGTCAGATGGTCTAGTCTGTTGTGATTGGTCTACTCTGCTCTGATTGGTCAGATGACCCAGTCTGTTGTGATTGATCTACTCTGCTCTGATTGGTCAGATGACCCAGTCTGTTGTGATTGGTCTACTCTGCTCTGATTGGTCAGATGGTCTAGTCTGTTGTGATTGGTCTACTCTGCTCTGATTGGTCAGATGGCCCAGTCTGTTGTGATTGGTCTACTCTGCTCTGATTGGTCAGATGGCCCAGTCTGTTGTGATTTGTCTACTCTGTTCTGATTGGTCAGATGGTCTAGTCTGTTGTGATTGGTCTACTCTGCTCTGATTGGTCAGATGACCCAGTCTGTTGTGATTGATCTACTCTACTCTGATTGGTCAGATGGCCCAGTCAGGGCTGCGTTCAGCCCCGACAAAACGTTGCACAACGTTTTTTAAACTGAAACGGTGATGCGTTGAACACACTGTACTGATGACGCAAGAGTTGCAACTATGGCAGCTGAGAAGGCCATTCTTTGTGTTCTTTGTGAAGAATTTTCGGAGCCTGATGAAGTCGGTATAAATATGTGTTTAATACTACAAAATATGCTCGATGTTACAGTT
This sequence comes from Scardinius erythrophthalmus, assembly GCF_964197995.2. Classification (NCBI taxonomy): domain Eukaryota; kingdom Metazoa; phylum Chordata; class Actinopteri; order Cypriniformes; family Leuciscidae; genus Scardinius; species Scardinius erythrophthalmus. The sequence continues at coordinate 11,725,052 of NC_138235.1, read as the reverse complement.
ACTGCACTTGCCACCCAGAACAAAAGAGAACATCCCAATCGAGTTAAGGGATTTGTGGAAACTGAAATGGAAGCACACATCTTACCTAATTCAGACTAAAACACATCTATTTAGCCTCCCATACTGACTTTATTTGTAGTTACTGTTTTAATACCCTTTATTTTCTTTCTCATTTTTAGGAAAAGCACTTCATTACCATTGTTTATTTCTATACCAAATGTCATACACTTGCAATGAAGCTAAAAATATAAACAACTACATCATTATGTTGATATCCTATATTTTTACAAAAAACTTACGACAAACATGTCTTCTAATATCCTCAGTCCTCAGTATACCGAGCTGCATCGAACACATTTGTAAATTACTTTCCTTGAACCCATTGTGCGAGTTCACTTTAATACCGCGTGCTTTATATACATGTTGCTGCTGATTGGACTGCAGTTCTGACACACCCACCAAACAAGAGAAAACGTATCTCAAACCCCGTTGCACACCGGTGCACGCCGTTTCCAGGAAACATGATGTTCAACCCGGAAACCGTAGCAAAATGTTGCGCACTGTTTTGAACTTGAACGTGCCCCTGTTGTGATTGGTCTACTCTGCTCTGATTGGTCAGATGACCCAGGGCCCTATTTTAAAGATCTGAAACGCAAGTGTCAAAGCGCAAAGCGCAAGTAACTTTGTGGGCGGGTCTTGGCGCTGTTGCTATTTTCCCGGCGGGATAAATGACTCTTGCACCAGGCGCAAATCTAAAATGGGTTGGTCTGAAGTAGCTTCATTATTCATATGTGTGGTTTGGGCGTAACGTGAAATAAACCAATCAGAGCGTCATCTCACATTCCCTTTAAGAGCAGGCGCGTTTGTTCTAAAGCGGATTCCTATCATAACGGCGGATTTGCCAGGCGCGCGCCAGGAGCGGTTCACAGCCAAGGAGAGCAACGCTCTCATCAGGGACGTTGGGAATGGAGAAACACACCCAAATTAACTTCGGTTAAAAAGGCGTATGATAATTTGGGTAAATGTGTAAGCTAGATGTATGCTTTTATAATAAATTATCTCTATCTATCTATCTATCTATCTATCTATCTATCTATCTATCTATCTATCTATCTATCTATCTATCTATCTATCTATCTATCGTAATAATGTATGATTTGCAAAAATGAAAACTGCTGCTTCTGTGTAGATGAGAGAATCAAAGTGCGCGTTGTGCACACGCTACATTGATTATGGCCAAGCATGCGCCCTTAAAATAGCATATGAATAACATGCGCAACGCGCCACTGACTTTAAACTATTTTTTCCTGGTTAGTAGCGCAATTGTTTTCTAAACCTGCAAAATAGCATGAAGGAACGTTTGCGCCAGAACACGCCTCCTTTTTTGCGCTGAACCGCCCAGGGAGCGCAAGTTCATTCCCTAATTTAGCGACGTGCTTCTGTGGAGGGAAAAACGCGCTTTGCGCGGGTGCAAAATAGGAATGATACATGCGTCGGTGTACAAAGTCAATTGCGCTGGGTGCAAGATAGGGCCCCCAGTCTGCTGTTATTGGTCTACTCTGTTCTGATTGGTCAGATGCTCCAGTCTGTTGTGTTTGGTCTACTGTTCTCTGATTGGTCAGGTGGCCCAGTCTGTTGTGATCAAGCATACTGCACAAGTGCTTAAAAGAGAAGCAAAAGCGTCTCGATCACCCCACCCCAGTGGCTTGTCCCAGTAAAGGTCATACACCCCGCCTTCCCCATGAAGTCTAATGGACGCGATGGAAACTAAACAATCAAATTACACTTCAAATAAATGTTTTTCTAAGATGTTTTCTGTCATTTTGGTAGTTTTTATCATGCTGATTTAAGCTCAAGTGTTAGTTTTTTTTTAAATAAGTTTGATCTTAGTTCGTTATTTGATGCTAGAAAAACGGGAATGTGACATCATCATTGACAGCTGTGATTGACATCTTCTTTAAACGAAGTAGTCACCAAGGTACCAACAGACGTTTTTGGGGGATTTTCGGGAGGAGATTGGAGCTTCAACTTTAATTTCTACATGTCCATAACTGTTTAATTCACACAGTAAACTTTGTACTAGCCATTTCTGCGGGAGTGAGGGCAGGACCTTGATATTGCGGCTCCACTTCACACTCACTACTGCGCAGACTCGGGTCCCGCGTTCACTACTGCACAGAAGCAGGTCCCAAATCAGCACAAGATGTCAGCGCCATATCAGGACTTTGGTGGCTTCACTTTTCACGGTGATTGGTCTATCGCTTACAGCGCGTGATGGAAACGAAAAGACCATTACCATAACTGAACTTCAGCTCCGGAGGCTTCCTAAAGCTTAGCGATTGTACACACTGTAAAGACAGTAACGATGGAGTTGATTTTACCATATCAATCCGAGTCCTATGATGAAACACTGGCAGAAACTTGTGCTTGAGGGCGGGTCAAAGTAGACATTGCAGACCGTTTACATTCACAGACAGCATCTATCCATACCTCCATCCACCCATCCATCCATCTATGCCTTCATCCATCCATACCTTTATCCACCCATCCATCCATCTCATCATCCATCTGTTTATCCTTACCTTTATCCATCCATCCCTTTGTTCATCCATCCATCTTTATCATCCTTCCATACATCCCTTCATCTAACCATCCATACATTTATCTATCTATCCATCCATTCATTCATACATCCATATCTTTATCATCCATCCTTTTAATCCATCCATCCTTTATCAGTCATATCTTTAACCATCCATCCATCCATCCTCCCCTTTATCCATCTATTCCTCCTTCTATCCATCTCTTCATCCATTGAAATAGGTACTACAGTCTAAATTCTAGATATTGGAGAGGGTTGTTTCTCTCGCCCTCCTCCTAAGATGTGGCGCTCACGTGGGTTGCCAGATTGAGGACACGAGCGCAATTGACAATGGAAAGCGACAAGCCTTCCACTGTAAGTTAATCAGCTAATGTCTGCGTTTTAATATGCCTCTGGTTACAGAGCTTTTTAGATGGGTGCCAAGGCTTTTTAGCACCGGTAGAATCTGCGATCTCTAACCCAGTTCATTTGCTGGCTTCCATGGCTGAAATATGCTGTTGGATAAATTGGCAGTGGGCGGAATCACACAGTCCAAAACAAAAACAGACATTCCGACACGGAACACACATTTCAAATTTGAATAACTGTTTCATAAATATATGCAAACAAATGGAATTTAATTCTTTAGTACAGTAAAAAAATTACTATCAGCACCTTTAAAGCAGTGGTGGACGAAGTACACATACCATGTACTTGAGTAAAAGTAAAGATACTCAAGGTAAAATATTACTCAAGTAAAAGTAGAAGTGCTGCCTTTAAACATTCACTTGAGTAAAAGTACAAAAGTATTTACCTTCAAATGTACTTAAGTATCCAAGTACTATGATTTTTTTATGGCTATAATTGTCCTATTATTATTTTTGTCACAAGACTCTTGCTTAACTCAGTCTACGTGAAGACTCCAATGTCACTCTTGGCACATCAATCTATTAATAAAATGACATTAATTAGTCTCTATATATATTTATATTATATATATATTTGAATTGAATACATTTTTTGTGTGTTTAATTTTGGACGGAAGGGGACTGTTCCCATAAGGTATAATACATTTACAGTATTTACTGTATATATGTTTCACGAGCGTAGTTATAATAGGCCTATTATAAACATCCTAATGTTATGATACATTCACATAAACCTGCACAATGCCATTAAACACACACACACACACACACACACACACACACACACACACACACACACACACACACACACACACATTTATACATATATAATATATATATATATATAATTTATTTATTTATTTATTTTTCTACGTTATGGGAGCAGCCTATTTCCCTCCAAAATTAAACACCAAAACGTATTAATGCTGCTACTCCCCAGAAAAAAAATGCTATTATATCCAAGTAATTTTAGTGTCAACGTAATAAGCAATGCTCATTATGCGTCAATATTTACCGATAATTGCTGCAATAATAGCTGCTGCTCTCTGCCCCGCTTAAAATCATTGGCAACGCGATTTGTTTGGAACTATTGATAGCTACACGAATCACGTGACCGCGCGGCGGCGAGATTGCAGCGGCTGCACACTGCACAGGCCATTCGAATGATATTAAAATACTGCGACTCGAGATAGATCGATTAGTGTACTAGTGTAGACGGCTCTGTATGCTTTTCAATCACTCTCGCGATGTCATAAACGGATCGGTCTGTGCAGCTCCGGTTCAAGTCGAACAAGCCTATAGTGTGTCGCAACCTTATACTGTCTATAGTCGCAACTCTCATAACGGCTCTGGTTCACGCAGAAAGCGCCAAGGCAAGTTCAAAACAAAGCACGCAAGTTGTAGGCTAGTGATTGGTGGCTCGTTTGACCAGTTAAGTTTTTATCCACTCATAAATAAAAAGGAACGACTGATTTTGAAAATGTAGTAGAGTAAAAAGTAAGATATTTGACTTTGAAATGTAGTGGAGTTAAAGTAAAAGTCTTCCCAAATTTAAATACTCAAGTAAAGTACAGATACACAAAAAAACTACTTAAGTACAGTAACGAATTACATTTACTTCGTTCTGTCCACCACTGCTTTAAAGTGACAGCAGCCTATAAATACCTGTTCCTGTCTAAGTCATTAATGTTAATTAAAGCTACACTGTGTAATTTTTTAAGTTGATTCTTTGCAAAAAACACTTTGTTCTTTCAAAATGATATGTACTCATTACTGTGTAATTACTTATACCAACTAATCAAGTATTCTCGTAAGCGTTGAATCTGCCATTTAGAATACATACGAGCAAGTCGCTCGAATGGCGGCAGCCATGTTGCGCTTCCATCTTGAAAATACATTAGCCAAAGAGGGACATACCTGGAAATTCAAGCTTCGCCTTTCACGTTTTTACACTCAGTGGCACCGTGACAAATGCGAGGGGGAGATTACTCGCGACTGCCGGCAGATCTGAAATAATACGGTCATAGTTGCCAAGTCCGCTTATAATACGCGACTTTGGGCTTTTTTTTTTAGTAAGTCGCGTTAAAACAGCACGGGTTGCGGGTTGCGTTTTTTTGGGCTTATTAAAAAAATATGGTTGCTTGTTAGGAAAATCTGATAATTCATTTTCTTTACATCACGGTTGCCGTTTTCTCAATCTCCAATACATTGATTGACACTGTCTGCTCACAGCTAACCAATCAGTGCAATCATAAGTGCTGTGGTGTAGCCTAAAGCCGGTCGCACACCGGACGCGCAGCTCAGCGCCGCGCAGCGCAGCGCCACGTCTTTTAAATTCGAACACATTATTCTCTATGAGAGTACACACACCGGCGGCGCCTTTCGGCGTCTGTCCGCAACGGCTCAGGACCGTGTTCAAAACCCTGCCGCGCCACACAGCGCCATTTTCATAGTTTTATATTAAATTTATATTTATGTGTCTCAAATCGTAGTTAATGTATATACGGACTTAACCCCGTGCTGCAATATACATTTAGTTTTATATTTATTTACAGAAATCAGAAAATTGCTGATGCTAACGGATTTTCAGGTGACAGTTGTCCTAGACGTGGCGCTGCGCGGCGCTGAGCTGCGCGTCCGGTGTGCGGCCGGCTTAATTCGTCAAAACATTCCGCCGAATCCGCCCCCTTATCCCCCTAATTGTAGAAAAATCCCTTTCAACGTGCAGGCGCGCGCGACGCTGTAATCCAAGCTATGATGTAAATACACATATTTCAATTTCTACAAACAATGCCTCCAACGAAGTGGTCCAAGTATGGCAAAAAAACACAACAAAGACTGGGAAAAGGATAAACAAGTGAATAGGTCAAGTGGTTGGTGATCAGAGTAAAGTGACTGTAAAACGGATATATTGGAAATAAATAAATGATAATGCTGAAACTAAATTATCTAATAATATTCTATTAAGAATGTGTGTATATATATATATATATATATATATATATATATATATATATATATATATATATATATATATATATATAGGCTATATTGTAAGCCTATGAATTACTTATACAAGAATGTATAAGAATGTATACTATAGCCTACTTACTTGTATAAGAATGTATACTATAATATACTATATTAGATATATATTAGTATATCTAATAATATTGGGCTTATTTTGGGCTTGTTTTTGAAGCTCCAGTTGCTTATTTGTCTCGCGAGAGTTGGCAACTGTGAATACGGTCACCGTAGGAGTTAAAACGCCCTTGGAATGGGAGGGGCTAGAAAGTAATATTCAGTTGGTAGTCATAAACAATTTCACCGCTAGATGGGAGAAAATCCTACACAGTGTAGCTTTAAACAACAAAACATATCTTTAACAAAAATTAATCGATATTTAATTCATACAGTGAACACTATAGTGTTATTTTACATTTAAGCCCAATTATTAAATTGCTGTACCTAAAAACTATCCACCTACCCAACCATACCTTCGTTCATGCATGTATCGATCCATCCTTCCTTCAGTTCATCTCATTTGTTAAAATAACCCTTGTTTCTGCTTTTGTGTTCATGAATATTGTAATGAAAAAAAATGACAAGCACATTATTAAAAATTATTTTGTGTTCCGCAGAAGAAAGAAACTCATACTGGGTTGAAAATGACATTTGTGTGGATATTTGTTGTCTGTTCAAGGGATGAAGCGTTGGTGAAATATGCCATTCTAGCAGAAACTGGTCTTAGTGTGGCACAGCACAATGCCGCCCATCTGTGTGAGGTGAACATCTTTTATATGTCTCCTAATCGTCCAGTTTCATTTCCTGGTTGTTTTTTTTATACCATTCACCTAATGTACGTGTTTCTAGGTGTTAGGCCACAGTTCTGCCTGTCAGTGGAGGTATCACAACTACTCTACCTACAATCACATCCCTCAGGAATCTGGTGAGCCTCTGCAGACCAGCAGAAATACAGCAGTGACAACTATAACATACAACTACATCTGTTAGAAGAATAAGGGCTGGTTCACAAAGAACACGTTTTTGCTTTGAAGAACGCGAGACACAGGCAGTGGAATGGGGAAAAACAGCAAGGTCTCGAGACATGTCTTTTAAAAGATTAACTGAGTGCCGCGTTTTTAGGATGCCGTGTCCAGTGCGAGACGCTGCAAAACACACAGCGCAACGGTCATACACGTCCGTCTAGCGCATTTACAAATAATGGAAAAGTAAGTGCGGTGGAATGGAAAAACGTGTTCTGTGTGAACGTCCCCTAAATATGATTTCTTAAACACCTTTTATGACTTTGAATTAAGGCATTCACATTTTCTCCCTGAACTGTGTAATGTTATTTCTACCACATCTCAAAATTTACTTTCATTTTAATTTCATATCTTTCATTTTAAATGACATCAATAACAAATCTTGCAACTAAATTACAGCTTGATTTGAAATGATTCACAATAAAAATATTCATGCTGTCCTCCACCCTCTCTCTCTCTTTCTGCCTTCATCTGTTACTGCTTCTCTGTCTTCTGCAGGTTTGTTGCGGATGGGAGATTATTACAGTAAACTGGCTGATATGGTGAAGGCCATGCACATGTACAGTACAGCAGCAGTGCATGGCAGTCCTCAGGTACACACACACACACCAATACACACACACACACACACACACACACACACACACACACACACACACACACACACACACACACACACACACACCATACCACATTTACCATCTAAACAGGCAGATATAGGGCTGGCCAGTATGACTATACATAGATATATATATATATATATATATATATATATATATATATATATATATATATATATATATATATATATATATATATATATACAATGTAGAAATATGTACACTGATAGGGATTCTGTTATACTATTTATACAGTAGTATGTATAAGTTTGTATGTAGTATGTGAATGTTTGCTCCGCTTTCATTTGGTAGAAATGCTTTACATTATTTACACATGAGTGACAAATGAACAAAAAAAAAAAAAACAGAGAAAGTGAAAAAAGAAATTGAGCAATTTGTTAGGCACAAAGTGTAATTTAGCTGGCCGATAAGAAGTGTCACTTGTTGCATATAGAATACTATATAGTATATACTGTTTTTTTTTTTTGTTTTGTTTTTTGTCAAGTATTTTGTGTGTATTTTCAGGGACACTTTAATCTGGCCATGTTAATTAAGGAGGGTTATGAAGTTCCTGACATCATTCTACATCAGATGGGAATCTCAGCTGCACACAATATGAACCGGAGCGTTGTTGTGGAAAATCTATTATCCAGGTCTGTGTGTCCTACATGGTCACTTGCTTGTTAGTTTCATGTTTTTTGAAGGAAAACTCTTAAGCTCTAAAGTTGATTTGAATTACGCAAAACATGGTGCAAAACAAGTGTACGTGTTTGTGCATGCAGTATGGTGTGTGTCTGTACATAGTTGTTTAGTTAAAGTATATAGGCCAAATATATAAACCTCAAAAATAAAAAAAGATTCACAAAGGGACTCGATTTGAAGGTAATTTACCGCAAATTTGTAACAAAAGTCTGGGGCCTGTAAGATTTGTATTTATCTTTATGAAGATCTTTTTAATCAGCAACAACACATTAAATAGATCAAAAGTGAGAGTAAAGACATTTATAATATTAAAGGATTCTATTTCAAATGAATGCTGAACTTTTAATTCATCAAATAATCCTGAAAGAAAAGCTTTATGGACATAAATAGTGATAAAACACTTTAGATAAGTTCACAAAAATATTTAACTGACAACTACTAAATGTTTAGAACTACCTGAAATAATCATGAATTACAGTAAGAATACATGTTAATAAAGCATTTATTAACACACTGAGTAACTATTACTATATTATAGTAAAGTCTATTATTATATAATGTCTAAATAATATGTATAAATGTACCTTTAAGTAGTTTATTAATAATTTACTTTTTTAAACGATCTTATGAACCACTGACAACTCCTAAATAACTGGGTTGTAAATAATGTAATACTTAATTTAGAAATGATGTATGAAAAAAGTATGAAAATACAATTAATAGGCTTGTTTGAGATGAGCAAAATCTGCGCAGAATCGATCACCGGTGATCAGCGCGAGATGCATGCCGGTTAGAAATGTGTCCGAGTGCGGTCCGCCTTGCTCTGATGTCATGCTGACGTATGTCAAAAATCTCTTGCGAGCGCAAGGCACACCTGTCGGATTCTGCAGTCGAGCGCAGTTGCTCTCCACCGACTGCGCTGATCAAAAGCACGATGGGAAACGACTTGCTGACGACACAGCTTAATGCTCATTGGTTTAAACAACTGTGATGTATTGTTCTTTTAAAATGTTTGATTTTAAAGCTCTAATATCATGTTCTATGTGTATATGTTATGTGTTAATATTCCCAAACTATCTGACAGTGTGATCTCTTTGGGTTATGCAATGTAATTTTTATAAAAAAAAATAAAAACACATATGTCTGTTAAAGATTAAAAAATATTGATAAACATGTATTTGGAATGGAATTAAATAAGCCTACTTTGGGTGTCTTGTTAATTATATTTATTTTCATATAAAAGCAACAGAACTTGAATTACATCCAGTTTATTAGCAACACTGCACGAGCGTGAATCCCGCGATATCCATCTTTGATATCACAGGTGTCAAATCCACTGCGAGAAGAGAGATCTGTCCGGCTTGCCTGCGCTTTTTTCACTCCTCCTCTCACTGCGGCCGCCTACTCTCGACTACATTTCAGGCGAGGCAAGGCGCATCTCAAACAAGCCTATTAACTCTTCCGAGTCGCCGATCACGCCGGCGTGATCAAATCACATGACCAGTTTAAGACGTCGAAGCATAAAAACAAAAGGTGTGTTGGACATCGGCTGCGGCTGGATGTAACCGATCGGCGAGAGTAGCCGCGTGCAGGCGGGGAGGAGCTGCAAACGGAGACGTGAAGTCGGACACTTTCTGGTTCCCGTAGTGACCGCTCACGTGGTGTTTGCATACTTTACCACAGCTGAAGTGAAATAAATGCAATATTTGCCAAATAATAGATGTTTCAGAGACATTTTCATTCAATACTTTATGTACTGCTTCATACAGCGTCTGTTTGAACAAGAATAAAGTTCAACATAAGCTACTATTCAATGAAGTGGAGTCTACGTTTTTTAATCAGTTTTAATTTGATAAACATGACACAATATAACATCGCAACGACATGAAAAGAGTGTTTACTGTTATAAAAAACTGATTTGAGAGCTTTAGAGGAACTAAAGGTGTTCGAATAAACACGAAACACACGTGATCGTTGTCATGCAGTGAATCCGGCCAATCGTGGAACAGCTGTGTCGTCATCAGCCCTCGTGCAGCCGCTCTTGAGAAGCTGCGCTGGCTGAGTTCTCCGGCTACTCTCAAATCGCTCTCGCGGTACTTTGATGGCATACGTCACAGTCACGTGGCGTCGGCGCTGCATCAAATCGGACAACATTTCTAACCGGCATGCACTGCTTTAAGTCAGCCGCCGATCGGTCTGCGCAGAGCTGCATGAAGTCGAACAAGCCTAAAGTCACGTTGAGCGCTGCTGTCCACTTCTGTCGAAAGTGCTGGCTTGAAACTCTATTTTACTTTTTGTTTTGTGTTGATAGACCAAGTAAAAACGGAGATATGATAATTTAAACTTTATATAACATTTTTTGAAAATATTGACGCGTTCGTAAAGGAACGCAAGATGGGATGCGACAGGCGTTGCATTTATTCTCATAACTTCGTTGGTTTTTGTCATAAAACAAAACGGAGAAAAATGTGGGAATCTGCTGACTCTGCTCTTCAGGCTGCACATTTTAGGGAGTGGAGGAGGAGCCAACTTAGCCTGGCTCCGCCCTCCTACGTACTTCCGCTCAATTTCATTTTCCTTCAGTACTACGTCTGGGACTGCTGTATATTCTTAGGTTTCCAGAAATCAATTTTTTGTAGGACCAATCAGCGAACAGAGGGAGTGGCTGAGAACGATGACGTTGAGATCGTGCGCTAGTTTGAGTTGACATACGTCACGACCAAATGTTAGCGATTGGTTATGGCAGATCCAGAGTGACTCTGGGCAGATCCAATAGTTTTAAACTTCGACAGAGTACCCGCCTACAAGGAAGTTAACGCTTGTCAATGGAGAGAGGCCAGACTCTCTGTACAAATGAAATGTACGAGAGTCTGGTAGAACCAGGCTAGAGCCAACTGAGCAAAGAAGTGAAATTGAAAGGCGCCCGCGGGAGTCGGGAGATTGACGGAGTAGACAGAGAGACATATATATAGAAAGAGAGAGAGAGAGATATTATTGCTAGTTTTTGGAAAAGTTTGAACAGATTTTGAGAGTAGTTTAGGAGTAGTGTAGATAGTTTAGGTAGTTTTTTGTGGAAGGAAAATGAAGCGAATGTCTTTGGTCTCATTGTTGACAGAAACTGTTTTGAGGAGTGGCACAGATAAATAAATAAAAACTCACCTGATTTTCGTTGTAAATAGTTGTATATAGTTTGATTTTGTGTTCATTTTACCTTTTGTATAGTATATTTGCACTTTTTAGGAACCCCTCTTACTCAAGGAAGGAAAGCCCTGTAATGTAGCTGTCTGTGTAATTGTACATGAAGTGTTTTGTAGAGTTTCTAAGCAAAAAAGAAAAGAAAAAAACGCCTATTGCCACACCTGCTTTTTGCTGTATATAGTTAGATTTTATCTCAATTTTACCTTTTTTATGTTGTATTTGCACTAATTGGGAACCCTCATACTCTGGGAATGCAAGGCCTTACATATAGCTCTCTGAATAATTGTGTGCATAAACTTTTAAAAAGTGGCAAAGCTAAAAAGAGAAAAAAAAGCCTATGGCTAGCTACACTCGCTTTTTTTTTTGTAAATCATATTTTTTTTTGTATATAGCTTGATTATATCTGAATTTTACCTGTATATGTTGACATTTACAACTTGTGTTTACATTTTAAACCTTTTAAAATGCTTCATTGAGCATGTTTGTGTTTTTTGTAGTAAAAAAACTAGAATTTTTCTATTCGGATTTTGTGTTTTGTGTGTGATTTTGGGTCCAGTGTGTTGATACAGTACATAAAAGTGAAAAAATAATTGTCTGTTCATATAGGTGATGTTGTGCTGAAAAAAACAATACCAAACATTGGTATGGTAAACATTTATGTCGCAAAATAAAAAAAATAAAAAGTACTCAAAAACCGAAGAGTTAAACACATTACAGATATGCTTATAAATCAAGAATAGAGCATTTATAGCTGTATTTATAAACTGCTTATTAATGTCTGTTAATGCTTTATAAATCATGAATTAACTACATTTTTGATTATATCATATTAATATATTTTTATTTCATACTTTTTAATTTAATTATTTTCTTTCATTTGATGTAAACAAACATTTCTTTCTTAAAATAGCATGCACCAATAAGCCATTCACAATAAGACAAGCGATGTGCACTAAGATAGTAAAAATGGCGAATCATGTGGACTTTAACAACAATGGAAGTGTGTGTAAGGAGTGAAAACACTTCCTTGTGAGCATGAATCTGTTCTCTCCTCCTTCTGTAGATGCAGGGAGTTTGAGGAGGGGGACGTGACTCCCTGTTCTTTAGTCCTGTGGAGGATCCAGTTAATACGAGCGTGGAGAGTCTTCACACACAGCTCTGTTCAGCTGCCATTGGCCTGTGGGATGGCCGCCATATTCAGCCTTTTCATAATTGCTGTGCTATTACAAACTCTTCTGGGTAAAGCATCCACCACTACTGTTAGAATAAAAGAGATATCTAATTAGACATTTCCCTCCTGTTTTCAATTTTAGTATTCACCTAGATTTATTGCTCAAAAAAACGTTTCCCATGATAATTTTCCACTTTCTGAATTTTCCATACAATAAAAATATAGTGGCCATGTCTGTCAAGCTCCAGAAATAAAGTACAAATATAAAAGTATCGTAACAGATTTAACTTTTGTACACTTTTACCATCAGCATTTTACTCTACGGCTTACCTGTCAACTAACCAATCATCAGAGAGACGTGGTGAACCAGCAGTCAGCGGGCAAGGAATCAGTCCACTGGAGACCAGTACACATCAGCAGCAAAGAGACCGGCCTACAGCCCACAACAGCCTTTCACTGCAGGAGACATCGGATTTAGTCGTCACAGTGACTGGAGTGTGTGTGTGTGTCATCTTTACGATGTTCATTTCCAATCTGCTTTGAACACTCACCCTTGTGTTTGATAAACACCCTTTACTTTAGGTTACTGCACTGGAACTGAACCAGTATGTTTGCGGTGGAAATAAATGTCACGTGATACCTCAGACTGTTCTGTTTCTGTGGGTTTTCTTTCATTCAAACAGCTACATTTACTTTAAGTTAACATTGCACAGAAGCAGAGCTGTGTATGCACAATATAAACACAATCTTTAAAGGGTTAGTTCACCCCCCCCCCCAAAAGTCAGCATTTACTCACCCTCATGTCGTTCCAAACCCGTATTACTTTCGTTCATCTTCGGAACTCAAAATTAAGATATTTTTAATGAAATCTGAGATATTTCTGTCCCTCCATTGACAGCCTACGCAACTACCACTTTGACTCTTCAAAAAGATCGTAAAACGAATCCATATTAATTTAGCGGCTGAGTCCTAATTTTCTGAAGACATTTGATCGCTTTATATGACCCTAACCCTAACAGATTGAATTTAGTATTTTATTCACATAAACATTCATCAACGCAAACATCAGATACAGGCTGCATCTGAAATTACATACTTACCTACTATAGGGATCTCCCAGTCACGTGACCCCTAGCCGCGTGTCAGCCATTTTGACGGTATACTTCAGCGCACCTACACACTGCTATATACTTGAGAATGCGGATTATCACATGTTTTATGGCTGCGAATTGATTAAAATAATGAATAATGGTCTCTGTATTAATTATCTTGAGCCTGCTGAAATGTTCCTATAAATATACTTTCTTTTCAACTGTGCAATCTGAATAAAAAATAGGCTAACTATATTTATCCACTACAGTTTTTTTTCTCTCTTTCTGACATTTCATACCTGTTGGGTTTACATTTTTTAATTAAATTGACTATAAAAAAGATTGCTTGTGTGTGCTGGTGTTTATTACAGTCTTTTAAAATAGTTGAATGAATGAATGCTCGTGAGGTACCTGTAACGATGTTTAATAGGCTAACTTTTGGCTACTTTGAATATCATAGCATTTTGGCCATAAACATGTAAATGGTGAAAAGATTGACATTGAAAAATGACACAGAATGATTAAAATTTAATATTTAAATATTTAATCCAAATAAATAAATGTTCGTGGTTCGCACTGATGTTATTCATTTGTTCTCACACACTTCAGCGTCGCCGTCACTGGTTTAGACGAACACTGACCACTATCTAGCGCAGCGGCCGTCAGCTAGGCAACTCTTCACGTCATGTCATCACAAAAAGAAAAATACAAGAGTAAGATAAAGGAATTAGGAATCATAGATCCTTATGAAGCACCACAAGTTCTTTTTACAGGCATTAAATTTGTAGAAAAACTTCCTGACATTGAGTTCGGTGACATTTACAGCTACCTTATTCACTTCCCATCATGCTACACCGGAGCTTCATTAAAAGCATACAAAAGCTTAGCAGGCTATCGGTATCACGAGTCCGGATGGGTCAGCAACTCTTTGATTTGGACGCCAGCGGGGAAGGATTTTTCAATCATCACCGCAAAGGTTGGTCAATGTATTTTTATCACCAAATTATAGTAGGCTACCTGTAATAATTTTTAAACAGAGTTTACAGGGAAAAACACAAAACAAAATCACCAACAAGATTAAGTGTATCTTAAATGAATTTGTTGAATCTAGTTTGATCCAAGAAAAACGAAATAATATGCTTAGGCCTATATACTTTCTATACTTGTAACTATACTACAGTATGACTATGATAAACTGTCATTGAGACTGTTGTCTCAACCTGTGTTTCTAACGATTTATAAGAACTGTCAAATAAAATACAAGATCAGCTTTTGGTATTTGAAAACGAAAGAATTGAATGTGATAATACGCCTAACGAATTAACTGATCTAGGAATGCATGTATGGGTTTAGGCCCAATGCTGCGCAGTGTGCACAGTCATGCTAATCAGGTCCAAGCAACTGTTTACTGCAAACTAGATATAATATGTCTTATTTTATTTTTAGGTTAAACACTCCATGAAAGTGAATGAACCCCCTCTGCATCCCTGGGTAGCTGTTAATCGAGATGGATCTGTGCAAGTTGCTCACTGTAACTGCATGGCCGGATTGGGAGAAGCCTGCTCACATGTGTCTGCAACTCTCTTCCATCTTTTGGCTCAAGCTGAGATGAAACGATCTGTTTCTGTCACCTCCAAAAAGTGCAAGTGGTCAGGTGTGCAGTCGATCACCAAAATTGAGCCGAAACGAGGCAAGGATATTCAGTTCACAAAATGCAAGAGACTCAAGCCTGATATGTTGTCTGATATTCCTCCTCTTTCTCCAGATGAGGAACAAATGTTTTATCATGAATTGTCTGAAACATGCAAGTCTGAGTCCAAACCTGTTAAGCCCGCTATTTTGTCAATCATACCAGGCTATGCTGACTCATATGTCCCACGCATTTGCAACTCAAATATTCCAAAACCACTCACAGATCTGTTTGATGCAAGTAATCGCAAACTCACAAATGAGGAACTACTGGCAAAAAGTGACAATGTTTTTGCGAAAATTGAAATAACTAAGAGTCAGTCAGACCTTGTTGAGTTTGAAACAAGGAAGCAAACAAATTGTAGGCTTTGGTACCAACAAAGGGCAGGTCGTATTACTGCTTCTTCTGTCAAAGCCGTTTTAAGCACATCTGTTCACAACCCTTCCAAATCACTAGTCAATAAAATTTGTGACCCTGAGTCTGCAAAATTTTCAAGTGAGGCAACCAACTGGGGATGTAATCAAGAAAAAAATGCAAGGAAATTATATGAAATCAATATGAGAACCAGCCATGATGATTTCATTACAAATGATGCTGGATTTCGGATTAGCCCTCAATATCCTTTTATCGGTGCATCCCCCGATGCCTGTGTTTCATGTTCCTGTTGTGGAGAAGGTATTTGTGAGATTAAATGCCCTTTTACAGCAAAAGGCAAGACAATCACAGAGGCTGCCACAGATAGCAAATTTTGCTTAACATCAGATGCAAACGGTGACCTGCAATTAAGTAGGAAGCATGAATATTACTATCAGGTTCAGACACAACTGTTGACAACAGAAAGCAATTACAGTGATTTCATTGTGTTCACGGCTAATGACAATGACAATGATTTATTTGTGGAAAGAATTTACGTGGACCATGATTTTATTCTCAATGTTGTTTCAGAACTGCAGACATTTTATGTGTCTGTTATTCTGCCAAATCTTTTAGCGAAGGTAATTACATGCCGAATTAAGAGGGTAGAAAATACTGATGAAGAAAAGGTGTGTTATTGTCAAGAGCCCCCCACTGAGTCTATGCTGACCTGCATGTCAGTTTCATGTCCTATCAAAATGTTTCATGCGGACTGTTTAAAGATAATGAAAATACCTAAAAGATGGTACTGTCCTGGATGTAGGACAAAACTAAACAAGGAAAAAAGAATGTCACAGAAAATGGCATCTACTTCTACCTCCACTGACCAAGTTAATTGAACAAATGATAAAGATTGTATTACATTTATTGTTTCTAATTAATAATACAGGTATTTTTTTTCTTTTTTTAAAATCTCTCTAATAAAGTACATTTATCGGTCTTACAGTCGGTGACTGTCGGTGACTTTTATGCATTTAAAGTTGGTACACTATGCACTTATTTAACACTAGATGTTGTCATGTTACAAAACTGAATAGATGTAAAAAGTCAAGTAACCTTGTATAATTTCATCAATTTTATTGTATATATATATCACAAACAACTGACATGAATGTAAAATTGACTACAAAGTTATTTAGCAATAAAACATCTTATATATTTCAACCCATTGTTATTTACTGTCATTGTTACAATAGATATATTCTGAAATCTGAATAATAAGCGTTAAGCAGCAACCTGGAATGTCCCACCACAGGATTCAAACACAAGCGTGATAGAATCTGTTGTTATGAGGCAGTTTTCATTCAAATGGGACAACTGATTCAGAAAGATTCGTAATGGCACAACAAATATGTACTATTTTGTCCAATGGCATTTCTCCATTCGAAGACTCTAACAAAGACAATGGAATGGGTCCATCAAGAATTGTAAATTTTTGTCTTGTAAGGCCAATGACGCGCTCCACATGGATCCGCACAGATGCTAACCCTCGAGTTTTTTCTATGTCTATTGGATCCAGTTGTTTCTTTCCTCTTGTAAAAGCAGGTATCCTCAATTCAGCATTGAATAGAGCAACTGAATCAGCAACATCAAAGCCTCTGTCCGCCAATACCAGATCCCCTGGAAGTAAATTATTCAAAAAACCACTGTTCTCCACAATGTGTTTATCAGATGTCCGGCCCCCCCACCCTTTTGAAATAAAAGATATAGTGCCTTGGGGAGTAATGCCAATCATATATTTCATTGTATTGTGTGATTTATAAGAAGAATATGTTTGGGATCTTGCTAAATAGAGCTGAGGTTTCTCTGTAAATATCTCAAAGCAGTCGATAATGCATGTACATCGACTAAATCCATTTCGAAATGAGAATGGCAAAGTTAACCTTAGCTCATCTCTTCCTGGCCATTTAACTAACAAAGGTACAATTCTTTTATACAAAATATTAGTGCAGTTCTGAAATATTCTTGAACCTGCAGAATTACTTATGTGAAACAGGTAACACAAAAATGTCAAAGTCACATTCAATCGTAAACGCAACATTGTGAAGATGAATTGCTGAAACGGAGGAATGGAAGCATTGGACATTAGCCATGGATGTACATGACCATAGATCAATTTGAGTTTTTGGAATGAAGGAAAACCAGTTAATGTTCGAACTTTGTCATCATTATTTTCAAATCCCTTTTCATCGAATTTGAGATTGTGCAGTTTCTGTTTTAGTTCCATGTTTTCTGTCCTTAAATGTTGACATTCATCCTCCAAAATCTTTATATACCTCTTGCATTGGTCACTATTGCAGTGTGTTAAATCGTTTGGTGTTGATCCAGCATCTGCTTGTTCGCCAAATTCTTCATGATTATCAGTTTGTGACAGATGTAGCAATCCTTGAACTGCATCATCAACTTTCCCAGCTTGCAGTCGTTTACGTTTCAAATTTTGCCTCCTGTCAAAATTTGCCACTGCATTCATGGTTTTCCTTTTCTTTGGTGTTGACACATGCTTAAATATAGTTGGCACATAGTCCGGGTGGTAGGGATGATCACTTTTCGCACCTGCAACCAAAGATATTACATTGGGTCATTCATTTGTTCAATGGTATTAAAAGTCAATTTGCTGGAGGAAGTACACAGAATCACAGATGTAACTGTTTCTCTGATATTAGAGTTCAGGATTGTGATGTCATGTTGCTAAGCATTGTGGTATTAGTGGCAGGCTTTTTCCATAATAAATTAATGGCGGTTTTAAAAGGTAAAATCCTAGTGTTAACGTTCACATAAAAAAGTTTTGACATTGAGCTACAGTGTGTTAGCTAAATGCATTTACCAGTAGTGACTCTGAAGCTAACTGAGCAGTTACGGCTCTCTTCTCTACTCTTTACTAACGTTACTACAGTACTTTAATACTGTTTATAGCTAATGTTGGTAAGTTTTTTTTTCACTGCAAAAAAACAAACAAACAAAAAACATAGAAAATGTAATCAACCCATACACCGTTAGAACCCTGAAAAAAGCACAATATTTTTTATCATAAAGGGCGACAGCTAAACGTTTGATTAACAATTGATTTTCTGTTTAAAGCAAATTTATATATATATCGTAAAATTGGGAGACTGGTGTGTCCGGCTAAGACGACAAGCTCACGTTATGTTGAATGCTTGGTAACTTAGTGCACACAAACATTGCGGATTTCTATGGCAACAGTGAAATTATAACATTTGATCCCGAACTCAGAGAAAACATTTATTAGCCTTCGAGGGGACAACTTACCTGATCCAAAATGAAGACTGCAAAGCCGCGTGTGTTGAGTTGGAAGCCAAACACCGCCGTCATCGGTTTGCCTGTTTATTGCCGCCAACCACTTGTTTCTCCGTTTTATTTCTTTTGGGATACGGTATAAAGATATTGCTTTTGTGTGATCCCGTACCTCATCGCATCCAACTGCACAGCATCGCTCAGGCATGACATAAAAATAGGTGATTATTTCGCGACGACCTGTATTACCACCGGCGGTTTAGCGTTTTCTATACCGTCAAAATGGCTGCTCCAAATGGCGTGACGTCACGCGGGACGTCCCTATATAGTAGGCGAAAAAAAGTATGTGACAAAAGAAGTATGTCCGAATTCGCAGTAATCATAAAAGAGAAGGCAAAAAGTACCTGGATGACCTACTACTTTCGGCAAGATGTGCATACGATGAACACTTCACTATCCCACGAGGCCACTGGAGAGGATTTATGAATGGCAGTGAAGCGACGCAACTGACACTGGTAGATCACATGACAATGACAACATGGTGAATGTAGTATGTCTAGATTACATTCATACTATTATAGAACATACATTTTACTTATTCAAAATAAGTACCTACTTACAGAGTATGTGATTTTGGGCACAGCCACTGCAAGAACCAGTGAGGTTCATTCTCGTATTACGATTCACGTTTGAGTTTCAGCAAGAACCAATAGCCTTGTTGCGTAAATAGAACGTTCGATATTTCCGGGTTGTCACGGTAGGCCGCACGACTTCCGGTTACTTCTGTCAGAGCGAGTCTGACAGCGAGCAGCTGCTTGTCAGAGCGAGAATGATAACATTAACTTTAGTCAACGAGGAAGATGGCATTTTACACACGATGCTTGAAGGACCTGCCAAGGATAACCTGGGTTTAAAAGAAGGGGTTTAAAATGTATATTTCCAGCTACATTGACAATTACAAAGGTAAGTTCATTTACTATGCTTTGTATTAGTCTAGTAGCCTAGCCTATGAGCTATCTTGCTAACCGGTAACGCTAAACATTGAATGAGCCTGACGAATATTATCTTGTTTTAAGTGTTTTGATCATAACATGATATTATTCTTAACTCAGTGTCAAACAAAGAGCCAGAGACAGGGAGAGTGAGCGTCCGCGCTACCTGCCATAGGTCACTGAGGAAGAATGAGAAACCTCACAGCCTCAGAGTAGGATCGAAGATAGTTCAGTTGTTCCAGCCAGTTCTGCTCCAACCATGTCCTGGGGATTTTGTGTCGCTAGGATAGGTTCTGTATCAGTAACATCGGCAGAAAGGAGCACTCAAATATCTAACCTAGCCCCCATGAAAACTCCAGGCTGTTATTTATTATAAGTTAAGTTTAAGTTAAGTTTGTTTGTTAAGTTGTAAGTTAAGTTGTAAGTTAGTTGAAGTTTCAGTTATCTGTATGTTCAGTATTCATGTAACGTTTTTGACTTGTAATAGCCTACTAACATCTCACATATGTAATACTAACATATTTTAATGTTTAAAAAAACAACTAAAAACGACTATTTTTGGTCATTTGTTAACTAATATGACTAATATGATATGGTTAAGCCTACCATGACTAACAATCTGAAATGTTGATTTTGTTCCATTTCCTGTGCCTGTACTATATTTAAGATGGTAATGGTTATCTGTAATATGATTAGTTTGTAAAATTGTCTCTTGAGATTACACTTGAGCACTCATTCCCGGTGCAACTGTGTAAGGCTATGTGTTCATGTGTGGCTGGTAAAGCACTGTGCAATCACAATGTTGCACTGCTCTATCAGACAGCACACTACTCACAGCTTCAGATCAGTGCTGTACCCCCTGTCCTTAGTTGCACTGAAACAGAGCAACGCTGGCACAAGCCAAGGTCTATGGTAAGTCTGAGAGCATTATTAACCACACTGTTTCATAGTGTAGTCAGTCAGCTGAATTGGTATGAGTGCAAATCTTGCTTTCATTAAAGACCATTACTATCAACAGGGTGTGAAGCCAGGCCGGGTCAGAGACATGGTCGTGTTGTCAGCCAAACCCAAGCAAAAGACGGTTGGAAATGGTGTAAGGTAATAATGTTTTATCTTATTTCTATAATTTAGATGAAACATGATTAAAATATGAAAATAAACACATCTGAAACACAGCATGTTACCATGTACACAGGAGCACACTTTACAAAGCACTGAGGGGAGAACTGCCAGATGTGGACATGCTCAAAGTGGCTGAGGTGTATAGTGATTTCCCTGCGACCTTGGCGCCACTCATCACCACCATGGCCATTAGTTCTGATGTTCCATTAGTCCAGTCAGCACTAGGGGAAGTGCAGGAGGGATGTGCCATCGCCTCTCAGCACCCAGTAGCACCCACCAGGACCATCCAGTTGCACTCAGATGCACCTCCACCTCCACTTCTGCCAATGGCTGATTACAGGTTGGAGCCTACAACCTGTCAATTTGTTTGCAGTGAACAACAACAACTTCATCTGGTCTCCCTGCAGACAAGTATTGAAATGGCCAGACAGGTGGAGGCTTCCACACGGGACCAGAGCTTGTCTGCAGAG
Source organism: Scardinius erythrophthalmus (assembly GCF_964197995.2). Lineage (NCBI taxonomy): Eukaryota > Metazoa > Chordata > Actinopteri > Cypriniformes > Leuciscidae > Scardinius > Scardinius erythrophthalmus. The sequence continues at coordinate 11,703,275 of NC_138235.1, read as the reverse complement.
TAGCATCAGGTTCGTCGACCACGGCTGACGTCCTCACACTTTAGAGAACTGAGCCATGTTCGAGGTGAGAGTACAGCACAGCAGCTCGCTCAGAGGATTTGGAAGGGCACTGTTCAAACTTCTGCCATGAAGAGGGGCCTGGTACTTGAACCTGTTGCCATTGAGGAGTACTGCAGGGTCAAGAACACAAACTATTGGCCCTGTGGGTTTATCATCCACCCCGATGCCCCCTGGTTAGGGTCTTCTCCTGACGGGGATGTATTTGACCCAACCGAAAACCCTCCCTATGGTTTGGTTGAGATTAAATGCCCAAATTGCAAGAGCTATGTTGATTGCAAGTACTTGAAGTTGCATGGCAACACAACGCAATTAAAACGGCAGCACAGCTACTACTGGCAGGTCCAAGGCCAGCTTCTAATTAGTGGAATGGAGTGGTGTGACCTGCAGTGAAAATGCAGTTTTAAAATAAAAAAAATCAATTTAACCACTAGATGGCTATTGTCACATTCACCGTCTGTCTTCATCTGTCTTCTCAGCACTACACTTCCCAGTATCCTCCGTCATCATCACCATCACCTGTTCATCATCATCGTTGTCATCACCGCCTTCACCTGTGTTTCACTCATCATCATCACCGTCACCTGTTGTCTTTGTCATTATCTCTGTGTATTTAAGCTCCCCCTGTTTCTCTGTTCACTGGCTGGTAATTGTTTGTGTTTATACACACTGTTTCGATTGTTGGATTGTTTGCCTGTTGGAATATTAAACCTTGGTTATTTTTGTACTTCGAGTTCGCCTTCTTCATCTACCCTGAGACGTTACAGCTATAGGGCTCCATTATGCTATTTGACTACCTGCAAGATATCTTTTCACAAGTTGGATTCAGATCTAAATATTATAAAATCACAATTATAACAAAAATAAAAAAATTGTCAAAGTTTAGCATTTTTTGTACTGAAAAAAAACCCCAGATTCTCAATAATGTTACATTATGATTAGAATCAAACCTGAACAAAATGTTACAAAGAGAAATGTTGGAGTCTTAAGATGTTATCATTTATTTCAATCATCTATTACTAACTGTAACAGAACAAAAATGAACAGAAATGAACAATTATATTACATATTGGGTAAAAATACATGACATGACCATCAAAATGGAATAAACTGAACAGCCTGATGCACCACTCAACATGCACTCTCACACGAGCAATAGACTGTGTCTGCTGGACATCCTCTTTGGCCATCTGTTTGTTTCTTGCAAGGAAAGCAGTTCGGTAAACCTTTCCAGAGATTGTCCACAAGAAAGCCTTTGTCAACCATAATGGCCATCTCTGGCGTGAGGAGTTTTGCTATTCCTGACTGCTTAATTTCCCGGTCACTCATGGAACCTGTATACAAAGATGACACAAAGGTGATGGGACCATGAGGTGCAATGCCAATCATGGCCTTGACAGTGGTGTGTGACTTGTATGGGGAGTGTATGGGGAAAAGAAGAGAGGAGGGAGTTCTGTGCAGTCAAGCACCACGTGTGTGTCTGGGAACAAAGCAAACTCAGGTGGTAGATGAGCCTTTACTTCCTCTGGTGGTATCCACAGGCGGATGGAACCCAGTAGATAATAGAGGAAGTGTGTCCACGATGTAATTATTCTGCTTGCTGTGGTGGTATGGATGTTGAAGCGTTTGGCTAGGTCCCTCAAAGGCAGGCCCACAGAAAGGTGCATCAAGAAAAGCAGTAACTCATCTATCGGTGCTAGTTTCTGTTGAAAAACAAAAACACATAACACACTAGAAAAAACTTTAGTACTGTAGTATTAATGTATGTTGCCCTAACAAATCAGCTGAAAACACCCTTGATTAATACTGGAGCCTTTGACAGTCAAGATATGTCAAGTAAACTGTAACAAATGTTAAGACTAACAACATAACTTACTGATGGTTCTTTGGAGGCAGCATGGACACTGGTGATCCGTACCATTTTAGTTGTTGCAGCAGGCTCCACCAATGTCGGAGGCCTGGAAATGCTTGTATAATGTAAATCTGCAATGAAATTATAATCACTTTAGAACTTTATGTTCATAATAATACAACATGATGACTGACATGTTATTGACTTCTGGCTTTTGTTGACAGAACTATGCTACGTAGGTATGGAGCTGTGTATGAGGCTTGGGCTAGTGTTGCTTTAAACAAGGGGGACTAGGAGCACTTTGTGCCCTTGGAGACAGCCTTCACAACCCAGCAGGGTGGGTAGTAATTCAACTAACGCACATGAGTAAAAAAGTAGTGGTAACACTTTACAATACCTGTGCACTAATCTGCATTAATTCATGCTTAACTAATGCACAGATAATCATGTGTTAATGTATGACTCATGAAGAACTAAACCATTAATTAATGATTACTGCATCAGCAACTAATAACATTTTTAAATGATTAATAGATTAAGTAATATATGAATTGTTATTAATTAAATGTGTCATACTGTATTAATTCCTTAATAACTTATTTTATTAACTAAAAGTGTAAATGAATGTGTTAATTACCACAGTTGGTCAAAGCAATGTACTTCAACTTCCAGTTGTCTGCTTTAATTAAGCATTAACTAATGATTTGCAAATGTATCATTATGTTATGACTTTACTTGTTGAGGCACATGACTATTAACTAATTGTTAAGTAAAATGCCAGTTATGGGTTTGCCAACTGTGGTAATTAACGCATTAATTTACACTTTTAGTTAATAAAATAAGTTATTAAGGAATTAATACATTATGACACATTTAATTAATAACAATTCATATATTACTTAATCTATTAATTATTTAGAATCTTTATTAGTTACGGATGCAGTAATCATTAATTAATGGTTTAGTTCTTCATGAGTCATACATTAACACATGATTATCTGTGCATTAGTTAAGCATGAATTAATGCAGATTATTGCACCCGTATTGTAAAGTGTTACCAAAGTAGTTTTTTCAAGGAACGTGTACTCTCACATTCCTGCTGTTTTAAACCGTATTAACTATTTTACACTTTCCTGCACATCATAAAAATATTTAAAAAAAAATGGAATAACGTACTTTTTTTCATTTTACTTAAGTAAGTTTCTCAAAAAGGAAATTTTACTTTTACTCGAGTACATTTTTAAGGGAGTAATTGTACTTTAACTTGAGTATAGATTTTCAGGCTATAACCCCCACTGCAACCCAGACACACATAGAGTTAGGCTACTACATACAATTACATAATAGCATGGACCAACCTTGTGTAAAAACGAATATCCTCATCGGATCCTTGGAGGTGTTGGAGTCCAAACCGAGACTGCAGTCGCAGTGATTGGACGTGTTGTTGGAGCTCCTCTACCTTCCTCCTCATCAGGGCCGTGCAGAGACCTCTGGAGGGGCAGGTGCTCAAAGTATAAAAGGGGGGCACATGGAACAAGGAAAATGAGGCGGAGGTGGTAAAATCCTAATAATTTATTTTAATAGTAAGATAATTAAATTAGTATTTTTATTGTAGATCATCATATAGCCTAATGTGTTTCCCACAGTATTTTTGTGGGTTGAGCTCGCTACCTCTAGGGGGGTCCGGGGGCATGCCCCCCCCGTAAGAAAATTTTGTACATTTTAAAGATAAATTCATTAATCTGGTGCACTTTGAGTCACCCGAATCCACTGTTAAAAATAAATAATCCACCCCCAAACTGCCTATATTCTTTGATTTAGATATCTGCATCTGATCATCACATTACAATTATTCAAATTCTTAGTGTTAAGCATGATAACATGGTAACATATCACACTGAAGTAGGCTGATTTAAAATTAACATTTATATAAAATAAAAGTTCTTCTTTTGGCAAAATTACATTTCCTTAACAGCCTTAACAGAGACTTTACTCCCTTCAAACTTAAATTGTCAATGTTTCATTACATCACTGTTTGAAAACTCTAATTTGTTGTACCTTTTATAAAGGGCATTTTCCCCTAATTTTATTAAATGTTTGCTCCATCTTTCATTTCAAATTCTTAAATTTGATCAATATATTCAATTAAAATAAGACACTAGGCTGTTACCAATCAAAATAAATTATTTACATTGAAAAATTATAACTGTATTAAATTAGATTATATTAAATATTTTTGAATATACAAAAATAAGGAATGTTGAAAAGATGATACTTTATGAAACTAAACCGCCAGCAGGAGGCGGCAGGCGACCGTCTTAATGAGCGAGTCATTGAGTCATTCATTCAAACGATTCGTTCAAAAAGCTGATTTATTCAGAATGAGCATGAGAATGAGGCAGTTTGTGAATGAGTAATTGAATCTTTGACTCAACCGATTCGTTCAAAACGCTGAATCATTCAGTGCCGCTGCAACAAGTGTTGCAGCCTGTGAGATGCGCGATGGTTCTGCGGTGATCTTTGTTTGGAACTATTTTCGCTGCTGAAACAGAACAAAAACAGTCATTGCGTCTAAAATGTAAGTGACTTAATTTTAACTATTTGTTTATTGACCTGTTATGAAATCAGTCTCGGTTTCAATCTTGATGGCATTCAGGAAAACAGTTACTTCTACAGCCTACACACTGCAATATAAACAACATCTCTGCATGCTCTCTTCACGTCGTCCTTGTAAAATAATAATAATAAGTAAACAAACATCAAAATCACTTCGCTGAGAATGAAACGCCCCTTACCAGCAGCCGCAGATTTGAAGATATCTTCTGGTAGTGCGTGTAGCCGCGCGAAATTAAAAAATGTGCGTGCAGACGGTGCAGGGTGAGGATTGGAATCGTCCCGTACGAGTTCGTCAGGTGAAAGGTCATCATGTGGGTCATTTCATTTATGGCTAAATTATTAATAATTAATTTTACTAATAGTTAGGTTGGGCAGGCATCCACAAAAGGGCCTTTAATTACAAAAAAGGAAAGGAAATTTTGCCTTGACAAAAGGGCACTTTGGGCACCAAGGGGAAAGGGGCAGGTGCTCGAGCACCCAACACCCCCCCCTCTGCACGTGCCTGCTCCTCATGGCTTCGTTTTCATCTGCCAGCTGATGTGTGACAAGTGCAGTAGTGGGGGTGACACAGTTGGCGTGATCACAATGTACTACTTCCTTCTCTGTGACCACCTCGTTGTCAGACGCCATCGGTAGGTCAGGGGAAGGAGGCCTTGGCCGACGTTGCCAGACATTAAGCCGAGGTGCCGGTACGCTGAACTCATTCCAGGCACACAAACAAGGGACATTGCCTTTCTTCAGTCATTTCTGCCCCCCAGTCATCGTTACAAAATCCTCAAAAAGGAAATGACAACTGCTGCATACAGGAGTGCATTCAGTTGGAGTAAAGCTACCCAGGTGAAAAAAAAGTGCACTAAAATACATTTTATTTAAGTGCACTTAGTACACTTCCATAATACACTTTCATAATGTACTTAAAGTGCTCTATTTTCGACACACTTATTTTGCACTTAATATACTAAAAGCTCATCTTTAGTACTGCTTAATATAAACTTAAAATCATCTTAGTGTACTCAATTGTGCTTTTTTGAGACACACTGAAGATGAATTTAAGTGTATTTTTAATATACTATTTCATATTTTTAAAAAATGTATTTTGTTACCACTTTAAGTATAATTGAAATCATCTTTAAATACAATAATAAACTATTTAAATTATAATAATAATATTAAATTATATACAAATTATACTTAGAATGTATTCCTAGATTAAAAAAAGTGCACTAAAATACATTTTATTACACTTCCATAATACACTTCCATAATGTACTTAAAGTGCTCTATTTTCGACACACTTATTTTGCACTTAATATACTAAAAGCTTACCTTTAGTACTGCTTAATATAAACTTAAGATCATCTTAGTGTACTCAATTGTGCTTTTTTGAGACACACTGAAGATAAACTAAAGTGTATTTTTAATATACTATTTCATATTTTCAACAAATGTATTTCGTTACCAGTTTTAGTATAATTGAAACCATCTTTAAATACAATAATAAACTATTTAAATTATAATAATAATAATAATTTGTAATTATATACAAATTATACTTATAATGTATTCCTAGATTAAAAAAGTACACTAAAATGCTTAATTAGTACACTTCCATAATGTACTTAAAGTGCTCTATTTTCGCGCACTTATTTTGTACTTAATATACTAAAAGCTTATCTTTAGTACTTCTTAAGATAAACTTAAGATCATCTTAGTGTACTCAACTGTGCTATTTTGAGACACACTGAAGATGAACTAAAATATGCTTTTAACATACTATTTCAGCTTTAATTTATTTTATTTTGTTACCCCTTTTAGTACAATTGAACCCATCTTTAATGCATTTTTAAATACACTTAAATTATTTAAAATTTAAGAATATATAATATATACAAATCATATTTATGTATTGCTCACATTTTTTTATATAGTAAATCATTTCAAATATATTTTAATACTGTGAACAGTACCTTTATAAAACAATTAAATATGTTAATGGTGTATTAAAACACACAGTAAAAAAAATATTTGTATAAAACACACACACTTTGAAAGCTAGTAAACTTTAATGTATTACCCAGTGTACATCAGTACAGCAGCATATGTAAACTGTAAAAAACAAAATACATTAACATAAAATACAGTGATCTGCAGAGGTATTATAAACAACAACAAAAAAACTAACTTCAATAAACCTAACTAGTCAATAAAGTGCAGTCATTAATAGCTGCAAACAGTTACAGTACTGTTACTGATTGGTCTTTGAGTTTGCCTCATTGTTGCATTTCCTTTCGAATCAGTGCTCGCACCTCAGACTTGTTGGAAATTGTTTGATCACAGTGTCTATGAAAGGGGAAAAAGATGAGTTTATTTTATATTAAAGCAAAATTAACCTCTGTTTAAAAAGTAACTGTTCCCTATCAAAAGGGAACTTGCACTGCTTCAATGATGCTATTGGGGAACAATGTTCTCTAGGCGCCTCTTTAATTCACCTGAGTCGCACTAGTCGTGTCATAGGCTGTCGCCAGTCAAATTCTATTGCCGAGATTGTACAGCTTTTCAAACACCGGTTCACATGGAGGGTGTTCCCCATAGCATCATCAATGCAGTGTCTCATTCCCTGTTCTCAGGGAACAGAGGTCGTAACCTAGACGTTTTTTATTACAACACAGTATGATGTTTTGACATTTCCTTTTATGTCATACAATTTTCCTGTTGTACATACAAGGTGAAAAAGACATACTGTTAAATGTATTATAAATGCATTAAAGTATATTTGTTTTGTACTAATAACATACTTAAGTACATATTTATTACATTTAATAGTAAGTCTTTTTCACCTGGTAAAAATGGAATTCTTTGACATAGCATGTAATGCTTACTTAGTTCATTTATTTTAACAGTAGACATTTAATATAAAATGTTAATGTAATTCAGAAAAGGAGTTAATAAAATAGCTCTTGAACAACTGTGAAGTCTACATATGTCACTGTATCACAGCAAAAAAGGGCAATTTAGGCTAACTGTTTAACTGAAAAAGTATACCCAGCCAACAAGAATTATAATTAAAATGTACAACAAATGCTAATCTTGTTTTAGTCAGCCCCCTTTGAGAGCAAAAAAAAAAAAAGTTATGTACAGAAACACAAACTCTCAAACTCTTCAAAGAGTTAAGGAAATTAGAAGTAGTGCAAAATATTGTAAGCCATGACAAGTGACTTGCAGCTGTCCCCCCCAAAAAAAAAACAATTAAATAAACAGATTTTTACATGAATGAACAGAAATTAGACTAGACTAGGAAACTAGGAAAAAATGTTGGAAAAAATTAGGACAAAAACTAAACAGTGAGCTATTTATTTATGCAAACAGCAACTAAAACTTACCAGTAACTTCTGATAGCAGTATCTTCATCTCTTCGAGATTCGACTTGAAAAGCTTGGCTCTGATTGGTCAAATTGCAACAAAAAAGACGTGCTGTTACACAGAGTCAAAAATACGACTGGCAAAGTAAATGTAAATTTGTAATACAAATCTTACATAGAATCACCGGTTAATGACCGAGGTTCCAAATGTCACGCGTCATGCAAACTTGAAGATGAGGAAAAAAATAAAAACAACACTAACAGTTACTTTTTCTATTAACGTTAGAAAAAAAATCTAAATACTGTCATGATCACTCATTAGTTGCAATTAAGAATTCCGTTAATCTTAAAAAATAAAAACTGAAATATCGTAGACTAATGAAACCTGAGAGAACGTTATCCCTCTAACGTTAATGAACGATTCACCAAAACTGTTCACGTTTGAAAAGGTTAAATCGCAAAAAAACTCACCTAATCCATATGAATCGCGTGGTTTCCTCCAAGTCCTCTAAAGAAACACGATCGCTCCAGTTTGAATTTAGACTTCTAATCTCTGAATTATTAGAAATATAATCACATTCAATGAACGCACAGCAAGCTCTGAGTGAGGTGTGAGCTCATAATTATCACAAGAACCAATCACAGACGTTCAACAGCTCTGGAACCAATCAGGATTAGTCACGTGTGTTATTCCTGTTTTTCAAATTCAAACAAGTACAACATATTTTTGGACAACATTTAAACATCTTTGGAAAATGTATCTATGATGCATTTAAAATAATATGATGTTGATATCCTTGTGGGAATTTCAGTAGTAAAAACATATCATGTAATGGACAACAGCCTTTACAAGTAGCCTACAAACAAGTAAAAGTGAACAACATTTATTTTAAGTGCTTATTGCAATGCTCAATAATAGTTGACAAATGTTTATAATACATTAGAAGTTGGTACATTATACCAAAAAATATTTTACATTTACCATTTTAATATTTTAGATTTAGCTATGTTCTTACACAAGTTACACAAATGTACTTTAATTAAGAGCAACATAAGTATGTTTTCTTTTAATACCCTAAAAACTTCACACAAATTGTATGATTGTGTTAGCATTAAAAATTTAACTAAGCATATTTATTACCAATGTACTTGTAGTGCTTTTTTTAGAAATATATTAAAAGTATGCTTGTGTTTAGCATATTTCTTAAAAGTATAATTAAGCATATATTTATTACCAATGTACCTTTAGTGCATTTGTTAGAAATATATTAAAAGTATGCCTGTGTTTAGCATATTTATTGAAAGTATAATTAATCATATATTTATTACCAATGTACTTGTAGTGCATTTGTTAGAAATATATTAAAATTATGCTTGTGTTTAGCATATTTATTTAAAGTATAATTAAGCATATATTTATTACCAATGTATTTCTAGTATACTTTTTAGAAATAAATTAAAATACAATTCAATGTATTTTTTTTATGCACTTCAAATAAGCATGTTGGTAATACAAATGTATTATACTATTTGTATTTCAAGTATATTTTTAATACATTTAATACTATGTCTTTTTCACCTGGGAGTACCTTATACACTTAAAATCAATTTAAGAATGAGTAATATTTAGTTTATTTTTATAAAGTGTACTTAAATAGCACTTTTGGGAAAATTTAATTTTTGACTATTACATTTTGAATATATTTTAAGTAAAATCAATTTAATTTAAACTTATAATAGCTATCTAAAAGTGCACTAACAATGAACTATTTTTAATGTGTTAAAAATGTACTTGTAAGAAATACACTAATAAAACACTTCTGCGTATTTTTTCAATAGTATATCTTTTTTCTTATGCACTAAAAATACATTTAAAATATCAATGTTATTTAGTATACTTTCGCAATTACACTTAAGTACTACTTAAGTAAAAATATACTTTTAATTAGTGTATTTATAGTGTATAATTTTTAAACTTTTCTTTAGCACAAAAAATAGGAATGTACTACAAATGTACTTTCTTGTATTTAAGTGTTTTTTTAGTGCACTCAAGTACACTTTATTTTCACCTGGGTATCCCTGCGGATCTTGACTAGCCACTTTGACCTCACCTCAAGATCCACAGGGAAGCGATGAAAACTAATCGTTCCATTGTATTTCGACGAATTTCCACATATCGGCACACAACAGTGTAAAGACGTTCGTCTGGATTGACGCTGAAATTTAATTCGTTTTTCTTTTACTCTTAAGAAACTCATAATTGCTGTCTAACTAAACTATCGCTCTCTCTCTCTCTGACAGGAGATAACGTCAACGTAACCGGAAGTCATGTGGCCTACCGTGACAACCTGGAAATATCGAACTTTCTATTTACGCAACAAGCCCATTAGGTTCATTCTCATGTCACGTATCACGTTTGAGCTTCTGCAAGAACCAGTGAGGTTCATTCTAGTGTTACACATAACGTTTGAGCTTCTGCAAGAACCAGTGAGGTTCATTCTCATGTTACACATCACGTTTGAGCTTCTGCAAGAACCAATGAGGTTCATTCTAGTGTTACGCAGCACGTTTGAGCTTCTGCAAGAACCAATGAGGTTCATTCTAGTGTTATGTAGCACGTTTGAGCTTCTGCAAGAACCACTGAGGTTCCTTCTCATGTTACGCAGCACATTTGAGCTTCTGCAAGAACCAGTGAGGTTCCTTCTCATGTTATGCAGCACGTTTGAGCTTCTGCAAGAACCAGTGAGGTTCCTTCTCGTGTTATGCATCACGTTTGAGCTTCTGCAAGAACCAGTGAGGTTCATTCTCGTGTTACGCATCACGTTTGAGCTTCTGCAAGAACCAGTGAGGTTCCTTCTCGTGTTATGCAGCACGTTTGAGCTTCTGCAAGAACCAGTGAGGTTCCTTCTCGTGTTATGCAGCACGTTTGAGCTTCTGCAAGAACCAGTGAGATTCCTTCTCGTGTTATGCAGCACGTTTGAGCTTCTGCAAGAACCACTGAGGTTCCTTCTCGTGTTATGCATCACGTTTGAGCTTCTGCAAGAACCAGTGAGGTTCATTCTCGTGTTATGCAGCACGTTTGAGCTTCTGCAAGAACCAATGAGGTTCATTCTAGTGTTACACATCACGTTTGAGCTTCTGCAAGAACCACTGAGGTTCCTTCTCGTGTTACGCATCACGTTTGAGCTTCTGCAAGAACCAGTGAGGTTCATTCTCGTGTTATGCAGCACGTTTGAGCTTCTGCAAGAACCAATGAGGTTCATTCTAGTGTTACACATCACGTTTGAGCTTCTGCAAGAACCAATGAGGTTCATTCTAGTGTTACGCATCACGTTTGAGCTTCTGCAAGAACCAATGAGGTTCCTTCTCGTGTTATGCATAACGTTTGAGCTTCTGCAAGAACCAATGAGGTTCATTCTAGTGTTACGCATCACGTTTGAGCTTCTGCAAGAACCAATGAGGTTCCTTCTCGTGTTACGCATCATGTTTGAGCTTCTGCAAGAACCAATGAGGTTCCTTCTCGTGTTATGCATCACGTTTGAGCTTCTGCAAGAACCAATGAGGTTCATTCTAGTGTTACGCAGCACGTTTGAGCTTCTGCAAGAACCAATGAGGTTAATTCTAGTGTTATGCAGCACGTTTGAGCTTCTGCAAGAACCAATGAGGTTCATTCTCGTGTTACGCATCACGTTTGAGCTTCTGCAAGAACCAATGAGGTTCATTCTCGTGTCACGTATCACGTTTGTGCTTCTGCAAGAACCACTGAAGTTCATTCTTGTGTCACGTATCACGTTTGAGCTTCTGCAAGAACCAATGAGGTTCCTTCTCGTGTTACGCAGCACGTTTGAGATTCTGCAAGAACCAATGAGGTTCCTTCTCGTGTTACGCATCACGTTTGAGCTTTAGTAAGAACCAATGAGGTTCCTTCTCGTGTTACGCATCATGTTTGAGCTTCTGCAAGAACCAATGAGGTTCATTCTAGTGTTACGCATCACGTTTGAACTTCAGTAAGAACCAATGAGGTTCCTTCTCGTGTTACGCATAACGTTTGAGCTTCTGCAAGAACCAGTGAGGTTCCTTCTCATGTTATGCAGCACGTTTGAGCTTCTGCAAGAACCAATGAGGTTCCTTCTCGTGTTATGCATCATGTTTGAGCTTCTGCAAGAACCAATGAGGTTCATTCTAGTGTTACGCATCACGTTTGAGCTTCTGCAAGAACCACTGAAGTTCATTCTTGTGTCACGTATCACGTTTGAGCTTCTGCAAGAACCAATGAGGTTCATTCTTGTTTTAAGCATCACGTTTGAGCTTCTGCAAGAACCACTGAAGTTCATTCTTGTGTCATGTATCACGTTTGAGCTTCAGCAAGAACCAATGAGGTTCATTCTCGTGTTATGCAGCACGTTTGAGATTCTGCAAGAACCAATGAGGTTCATTCTCGTGTTATGCAGCACGTTTGAGCTTCTGCAAGAACCACTGAGGTTCCTTCTCGTGTTATGCAGCACGTTTGAGCTTCTACAAGAACCACTGAGGTTCATTCTTGTGTTACGCATCACGTTTGAGCTTCTGCAAGAACCAGTGAGGTTCCTTCTCATGTTATGCAGCACGTTTGAGCTTCTGCAAGAACCAGTGAGGTTCATTCTCGTGTTACGCATCACGTTTGAGATTCTGCAAGAACCAATGAGGTTCCTTCTCATGTTATGCAGCACGTTTGAGCTTCTGCAAGAACCAGTGAGGTTCCTTCTCGTGTTACGCAGCACGTTTGAGCTTCTGCAAGAACCAATGAGGTTCCTTCTCGTGTTACGCATCACGTTTGAGCTTCAGCAAGAACCAGTGAGGTTCCTTCTTGTGTTACGCAGCACGTTTGAGCTTCTGCAAGAACCAATGAGGTTCATTCTCGTGTTATGCATCACGTTTGAGCTTCTGCAAGAACCAGTGAGGTTCATTCTCGTGTTATGCAGCACGTTTGAGCTTCTGCAAGAACCAATGAGGTTCATTCTAGTGTTACACATCACGTTTGAGCTTCTGCAAGAACCAATGAGGTTCATTCTAGTGTTACGCATCACGTTTGAGCTTCTGCAAGAACCAATGAGGTTCCTTCTCGTGTTATGCATAACGTTTGAGCTTCTGCAAGAACCAATGAGGTTCATTCTAGTGTTACGCATCACGTTTGAGCTTCTGCAAGAACCAATGAGGTTCCTTCTCGTGTTACGCATCATGTTTGAGCTTCTGCAAGAACCAATGAGGTTCCTTCTCGTGTTACGCATCACGTTTGAGCTTCTGCAAGAACCAATGAGGTTCATTCTAGTGTTACGCAGCACGTTTGAGCTTCTGCAAGAACCAATGAGGTTCATTCTCGTGTTACGCATCACATTTGAGCTTCTGCAAGAACCAATGAGGTTCCTTCTCGTGTTATGCATCACGTTTGAGCTTCTGCAAGAACCAGTGAGGTTAATTCTAGTGTTATGCAGCACGTTTGACCTTCTGCAAGAACCAATGAGGTTCATTCTCGTGTTACGCATCACGTTTGAGCTTCTGCAAGAACCAATGAGGTTCATTCTCGTGTCACGTATCACGTTTGAGCTTCTGCAAGAACCACTGAAGTTCATTCTTGTGTCACGTATCACGTTTGAGCTTCTGCAAGAACCAATGAGGTTCATTCTCGTGTTACGCAGCACGTTTGAGATTCTGCAAGAACCAATGAGGTTCCTTCTCGTGTCACGCATCACGTTTGAGCTTCAGTTAGAACCAATGAGGTTCCTTCTCGTGTTACGCATCATGTTTGAGCTTCTGCAAGAACCAATGAGGTTCATTCTAGTGTTACGCATCACGTTTGAACTTCAGTAAGAACCAATGAGGTTCCTTTCTTGTGTTACACATCACGTTTGAGCTTCTGCAAGAACCAGTGAGGTTCCTTCTCATGTTATGCATCATGTTTGAGATTCTGCAAGAACCAATGAGGTTCATTCTAGTGTTACGCATCACCTTTGAGCTTCTGCAAGAACCACTGAAGTTCATTCTTGTGTCACGTATCACGTTTGAGCTTCTGCAAGAACCAATGAGGTTCATTCTCGTGTTAAGCATCACGTTTGAGCTTCTGCAAGAACCACTGAAGTTCATTCTTGTGTCATGTATCACGTTTGAGCTTCAGCAAGAACCAATGAGGTTCATTCTCGTGTTATGCAGCACGTTTGAGATTCTGCAAGAACCAATGAGGTTCCTTCTCGTGTTACGCATCACGTTTGAGCTTCTGCAAGAACCTATGAGGTTCATTCTAGTGTTACGCATCATGTTTGAGCTTCTGCAAGAACCAATGAGGTTCATTCTAGTGTTACGCATCACGTTTGAGCTTCAGTAAGAACCAATGAGGTTCCTTCTCGTGTTACGCATCACGTTTGAGCTTCTGCAAGAACCAATGAGGTTCATTCTAGTGTTACGCAGCACGTTTGAGCTTCTGCAAGAACCAATGAGGTTCATTCTCGTGTTACGCATCACATTTGAGCTTCTGCAAGAACCAATGAGGTTCATTCTAGTGTTACGCATCACGTTTGAGCTTCTGCAAGAACCAATGAGGTTCCTTCTCATGTTACGCATCATGTTTGAGCTTCTGCAAGAACCAATGAGGTTCCTTCTCGTGTTACGCATCACGTTTGAGCTTCTGCAAGAACCAATGAGGTTAATTCTAGTGTTATGCAGCACGTTTGAGCTTCTGCAAGAACCAATGAGGTTCATTCTCGTGTTACGCATCACGTTTGAGCTTCTGCAAGAACCAATGAGGTTCATTCTCATGTCACGTATCACGTTTGAGCTTCTGCAAGAACCAATGAGGTTCATTCTCGTGTTACGTAGCACGTTTGAGCTTCTGCAAGAATCAGTGAGGTTCATTCTAGTGTTACGCATCACGTTTGAGCTTCTGCAAGAACCAATGAGGTTCATTTTCGTGTCACGTATCACGTTTGAGCTTCTGCAAGAACCAATGAGGTTCATTCTCGTGTTACGCAGCACGTCTGAGATTCTGCAAGAACCACTGAAGTTCATTCTTGTGTCATGTATCACGTTTGAGCTTCTGCAAGAACCAATGAGGTTCATTCTCGTGTTACGCATCACGTTTCAGCTTCTGCAAGAACCACTGAAGTTCATTCTTGTGTCATGTATCATGTTTGAGCTTCATCAAGAACCAATGAGGTTCATTCTCGTGTTATGCAGCACGTTTGAGATTCTGCAAGAACCAATGAGGTTCCTTCTCGTGTTACGCATCACGTTTGAGCTTCTGCAAGAACCAATGAGGATCATTCTAGTGTTACGCATCATGTTTGAGCTTCTGCAAGAACCAATGAGGTTCATTCTAGTGTTACGCATCACGTTTGAGCTTCAGTAAGATCCAATGAGGTTCCTTCTCGTGTTACGCATCACGTTTGAGCTTCTGCAAGAACCAATGAGTTTCATTCTAGTGTTACGCAGCACGTTTGAGCTTCTGCAAGAACCAATGAGGTTCATTCTCGTGTTACGCATCACATTTGAGCTTCTGCAAGAACCAATGAGGTTCATTCTAGTGTTACGCATCACGTTTGAGCTTCAGTAAGAACCAGTGAGGTTCATTCTCGTGTTACGCATCACGTTTGAGCTTCTGCAAGAACCAGTGAGGTTCCTTCTCATGTTATGCAGCACGTTTGAGCTTCTGCAAGAACCAATGAGGTTCATTCTCGTGTTACGCAACACGTTTGAGCTTCTGCAAGAACCAATGAGGTTCCTTCTCGTGTTACGCATCACGTTTGAGCTTCTGCAAGAACCAATGAGGTTCCTTCGCGTGTTACGCATTACGTTTGAGCTTCCGCAAGAACCAGTGAGGTTCATTCTAGTGTGACGCATCACGTTTGAGCTTCAGTAAGAACCAATGAGGTTCCTTCTCTTGTTATGCAGCACGTTTGAGCTGCTGCAAGAACCAATTAGGTTCATTCTAGTGTTACGCATCACGTTTGAGCTTCTGCAAGAACCAATGAGGTTCATTCTAGTGTTACGCATCACGTTTGAGATTCAGTAAGAACCAATGAGGTTCCTTCTCGTGTTATGCATCAGGTTTGAGCTTCAGCAAGAACCAATGAGGTTCCTTCTCGTGTTATGCAGCACGTTTGAGCTTTAGCAAGAACCAATGAGGTTCATTCTAGTGTTACGCATCACGTTTGAGCTTCTGCAAGAACCAATGAGGTTCATTCTAGTGTTACGCATCACGTTTGAGCTTCAGTAAGAACCAATGAAGTTCCTTCTCGTGTTATGCATCACGTTTGAGCTTCAGCAAGAACCAATGAGGTTCATTCTCGTGTAACGCAGCATGTTTGAGCTTCTGCAAGAACCAATGAGGTTCATTCTCATGTCATGTATCACGTTTGAGCTTCTGCAAGAACCAATGAGGTTCATTCTCGTGTTACGCAGGACGTTTGAGCTTCTGCAAGAACCAGTGAGGTTCATTCTAGTGTTACGCATCACGTTTGAGCTTCAGTAAGAACCAATGAGGTTCCTTCTCGTGTTATGCATCACGTTTGAGCTTCAGCAAGAACCAATGAGGTTCATTCTCGTGTAACGCAGCACGTTTGAGCTTCTGCAAGAACCAATGAGGTTCATTCTCATGTCACGTATCACGTTTGAGCTTCTGCAAGAACCAATGAGGTTCATTCTCGTGTTACGCAGCACGTTTGAGCTTCTGCAAGAACCAGTGAGGTTCATTCTTGTGTTACGCAGCACGTTTGAGCTTCTGCAAGAACCAGTGAGGTTCATTCTCGTGTTACACATCACATTTGAGCTTCTGCAAGAACCAATGAGGTTCATTCTAGTGTTACGCATCACGTTTGAGCTTCTGCAAGAACCAATGAGGTTCCTTCTCATGTTACGCATCATGTTTGAGCTTCTGCAAGAACCAATGAGGTTCCTTCTCGTGTTACGCATCACGTTTGAGCTTCTGCAAGAACCAATGAGGTTCATTCTAGTGTTACGCATCACGTTTGAGCTTCTGCAAGAACCAATGAGGTTCCTTCTCGTGTTACGCATCACGTTTGAGCTTCTGCAAGAACCAATGAGGTTCCTTCGCGTGTTACGCATTACGTTTGAGCTTCTGCAAGAACCAATGAGGTTCATTCTCATGTCACGTATCACGTTTGAGCTTCTGCAAGAACCAATGAGGTTCATTCTCGTGTTACGCAGCACGTTTGAGCTTCTGCAAGAACCAGTGAGGTTCATTCTAGTGTTACGCATCACGTTTGAGCTTCTGCAAGAACCAGTGAGGTTCATTCTCGTGTTACGCATCACGTTTGAGCTTGTGCAAGAACCAATGAGGTTCCTTCTCATGTTACGCATCATGTTTGAGCTTCTGCAAGAACCAATGAGGTTCCTTCTCGTGTTACGCATCACGTTTGAGCTTCTGCAAGAACCAGTGAGGTTCATTCTCGTGTTACGCATCACGTTTGAGCTTCTGCAAGAACCAGTGAGGTTCCTTCTCGTGTTATGCATCACGTTTGAGCTTCTGCAAGAACCAGTGAGGTTCCTTCTCGTGTTATGCATCACGTTTGAGCTTCTGCAAGAACCAATGAGGTTCATTCTCGTGTTACGCAACACGTTTGAGCTTCTGCAAGAACCAATGAGGTTCCTTCTCGTGTTACACATCACGTTTGAGCTTCTGCAAGAACCAATGAGGTTCCTTCGCGTGTTACGCATTACGTTTGAGCTTTTGCAAGAACCAGTGAGGTTCATTCTAGTGTAACGCATCACGTTTGAGCTTCAGTAAGAACCAATGAGGTTCCTTCTCTTGTTATGCAGCACGTTTGAGCTTCTGCAAGAACCAATTAGGTTCATTCTAGTGTTACGCATCACGTTTGAGCTTCTGCAAGAACCAATGAGGTTTATTCTAGTGTTACGCATCACGTTTGAGATTCAGTAAGAACCAATGAGGTTCCTTCTCGTGTTATGCATCACGTTTGAGCTTCAGCAAGAACCAATGAGGTTCCTTCTCGTGTTATGCAGCACGTTTGAGCTTCAGCAAGAACCAATGAGGTTCATTCTAGTGTTACGCATCATGTTTGAGCTTCTGCAAGAACCAATGAGGTTCATTCTAGTGTTACGTATCACGTTTGAGCTTCAGTAAAAACCAATGAGGTTCCTTCTCGTGTTATGCATCACGTTTGAGCTTCAGCAAGAACCAATGAGGTTCATTCTCGTGTAACGCAGCACGTTTGAGCTTCTGCAAGAACCAATGAGGTTCATTCTCATGTCACGTATCACGTTTGAGCTTCTGCAAGAACCAATGAGGTTCATTCTCGTGTTACGCAGCACGTTTGAGCTTCTGCAAGAACCAATGAGGTTCATTCTCATGTCACGTATCACGTTTGAGCTTCTGCAAGAACCAATGAGGTTCATTCTCGTGTTACGCAGCACGTTTGAGCTTCTGCAAGAACCAATGAGGTTCATTCTCGTGTCACGTATCACGTTTGAGCTTCATCTAGAACCAATGAGGTTCATTCTAGTGTTACGCAGCACGTTTGAGCTTCTGCAAGGAACAATGAGGTTCATACTAGTGTTATGCATCACGTTTGAGCTTCTGCAAGAACCAATGAGGTTCATTCTAGTGTTACGCATCACGTTTGAGCTTCTGCAAGAACCACTGAGGTTCATTCTTGTGTCACGTATCACGTTTGAGCTTCTGCAAAAAGCAATGAGGTTCCTTCTCGTGTTATGCATCACGTTTGAGCTTCTGCAAGAACCAATGAGGTTCATTCTAGTGTTACGCATCACGTTTGAGCTTCTGCAAGAACCAATGAGGTTCATTCTAGTGTTACGCATCACGTTTGAGCTTCTGCAAAAACCAATGAGGTTCCTTCTCGTGTTACGCATCACGTTTGAGCTTCTGCAAGAACCAATGAGGTTCATTCTAGTGTTACGCATCACGTTTGAGCTTCAGTAAGAACCAATGAGGTTCATTCTTGTGTTACGCATCATGTTTGAGCTTCTGCAAGAACCAATGAGGTTCATTCTAGTGTTACGCATCACGTTTGAGCTTCAGTAAGAACCAATGAGGTTCCTTCTTGTGTTACGCATCACGTTTGAGCTTCTGCAAGAACCAGTGAGGTTCATTCTTGTGTCACGTATCACGTTTGAGCTTCAGTAAGAACCACTGAAGTTTATTCTTGTCACGTATCAAGTTTGAGCTTCATCAAGAACCAATGAGGTTCCTTCTCGTGTTACGCATCACGTTTGAGCTTCTGCAAGAACCAATGAGGTTCATTCTAGTGTTACGCATCACGTTTGAGCTTCTGCAAGAACCAATGAGGTTCATTCTAGTGTTACGCATCACGTTTGAGCTTCAGTAAGAACCAATGAGGTTCATTCTTGTGTTACGCATCATTTTTGAGCTTCTGCAAGAACCAATGAGGTTCATTCTAGTGTTACGCATCACGTTTGAGCTTCAGTAAGAACCAATGAGGTTCCTTCTCGTGTTACGCATCACGTTTGAGCTTATGCAAGAACCAGTGAGGTTCCTTCTCATGTTACGCAGCACGTTTGAGCTTCTGCAAGAACCAATGAGGTTAGTTCTCGTGTTATGCATCACGTTTGAGCTTCTGCAAGAACCAATGAGGTTCATTCGCGTTTTACGCATCACGTTTGAGCTTCTGCAAGAACCAATGAGGTTCATTCTCGTGTCACGTATCACGTTTGAGCTTCTGCAAGAACCAATGAGGTTCATTTTTGTGTCACGTATCACGTTTGAGCTTCTGCAAGAACCACTGAAGTTCATTCTTGTGTCACGTATCACGTTTGAGCTTCTGCAAGAACCAATGAGGTTCATTCTCGTGTTACGCATCACGTTTGAGCTTCTGCAAGAACCACTGAAGTTCATGCTTGTGTCACGTATCATGTTTGAGCTTCATCAAGAACCAATGAGGTTCATTCTCGTGTTATGCAGCACGTTTGAGATTCTGCAAGAACCAATGAGGTTCCTTCTCGTGTTACGCATCACGTTTGAGCTTCTGCAAGAACCAATGAGGTTTATTCTAGTGTTACGCATCACGTTTGAGCTTCAGTAAGAACCAATGAGGTTCCTTCTCATGTTACGCATCATGTTTCAGTTTCTGCAAGAACCAATGAGGTTCATTCTAGAGTTACGCATCACGTTTGAGCTTCAGTAAGAACCAATGAGGTTCCTTCTCTTGTTATGCAGCACGTTTGAGCTTCTGCAAGAACCAATGAGGTTCATTCTCGTGTTACGCATCACGTTTGAGCTTCTGCAAGAACCAATGAGGTTCATTCTAGTGTTACGCATCACGTTTGAGATTCAGTAAGAACCAATGAGGTTCCTTCTCGTGTTATGCATCACGTTTGAGCTTCAGCAAGAACCAATGAGGTTCCTTCTCGTGTTATGCAGCACGTTTGAGCTTCTGCAAGAACCAATGAGGTTCATTCTAGTGTTACGCATCACATTTGAGCTTCAGTAAGAACCAATGAGGTTCCTTCTCGTGTTATGCATCACGTTTGAGCTTCAGCAAGAACCAATGAGGTTTATTCTCGTGTAACGCAGCACGTTTGAGCTTCTGCAAGAACCAATGAGGTTCATTCTCATGTCACGTATCACGTTTGAGCTTCTGCAAGAACCAATGAGGTTCATTCTCGTGTTACGTAGCACGTTTGAGCTTCTGCAAGAATCAGTGAGGTTCATTCTAGTGTTACGCATCACGTTTGAGCTTCTGCAAGAACCAATGAGGTTCATTCTCGTGTCACGTATCACGTTTGAGCTTCTGCAGGAACCAATGAGGTTCATTCTCGTGTCACGTATCACGTTTGAGCTTCTGCAAGAACCAATGAGGTTCATTCTCGTGTTACGTAGCACGTTTGAGCTTCTGCAAGAATCAGTGAGGTTCATTCTAGTGTTACGCATCACGTTTGAGCTTCTGCAAGAACCAATGAGGTTCATTCTCGTGTCACGTATCACGTTTGAGCTTCTGCAAGAACCAATGAGGTTCATTCTCGTGTCACGTATCACGTTTGAGCTTCATCAAGAACCAATGAGGTTCATTCTCGTGTTACGCAGCACGTTTGAGCTTCTGCAAGGACCAATGAGGTTCATACTAGTGTTATGCATCACGTTTGAGCTTCTGCAAGAACCAATGAGGTTCATTCTAGTGTTACGCATCACGTTTGAGCTTCTGCAAGAACCACTGAGGTTCATTCTTGTGTCACGTATCACGTTTGAGCTTCTGCAAAAAGCAATGAGGTTCCTTCTCGTGTTATGCATCACGTTTGAGCTTCTGCAAGAACCAATGAGGTTCATTCTCGTGTTACGCATCACGTTTGAGCTTCTGCAAGAACCAATGAGGTTCATTCTAGTGTTACGCATCACGTTTGAGCTTCAGTAAGAACCAATGAGATTCCTTCTCGTGTTACGCATCACGTTTGAGCTTCTGCAAGAACCAGTGAGGTTCCTTCTCATGTTACGCAGCACGTTTGAGCTTCTGCAAGAACCAATGAGGTTCATTCTTGTGTTACGCAGCACGTTTGAGATTCTGCAAGAACCAATGAGGTTCCTTCTCGTGTTATGCAGCACGTTTGAGCTTCTGCAAGAACCAATGAGGTTCATTCTCGTTTTACGCATCACGTTTGAGCTTCTGCAAGAACCAATGAGGTTCATTCTCGTGTCACGTATCACGTTTGAGCTTCTGCAAGAACCAATGAGGTTCATTTTTGTGTCACGTATCACGTTTGAGCTTCTGCAAGAACCACTGAAGTTCATTCTTGTGTCACGTATCACGTTTGAGCTTCTGCAAGAACCAATGAGGTTCATTCTCGTGTTACGCATCACGTTTGAGCTTCTGCAAGAACCACTGAAGTTCATTCATGTGTCAAGTATCACGTTTGAGCTTCTGCAAGAACCAATGAGGTTCATTTTTGTGTCACGTATCACGTTTGAGCTTCTGCAAGAACCACTGAAGTTCATTCTTGTGTCACGTATCATGTTTGAGCTTCATCAAGAACCAATGAGGTTCATTCTCGTGTTATGCAGCACGTTTGAGATTCTGCAAGAACCAATGAGGTTCCTTCTCGTGTTACGCATCACGTTTGAGCTTCTGCAAGAACCAATGAGGTTCATTCTAGTGTTACGCATCACGTTTGAGCTTCAGTAAGAACCAATGAGGTTCCTTCTCATGTTACGCATCATGTTTGAGTTTCTGCAAGAACCAATGAGGTTCATTCTAGTGTTACGCATCACGTTTGAGCTTCAGTAAGAACCAATGAGGTTCCTTCTCGTGTTACGCATAACGTTTGAACTTCTGCAAGAACCAATGAGGTTCCTTCTCGTGTTATGCATCACGTTTGAGCTTCAGCTAGAACCAATGAGGTTCCTTCTCGTGTTATGCAGCACGTTTGAGCTTCTGCAAGAACCAATGAGGTTCATTCTAGTGTTACGCATCACGTTTGAGCTTCTGCAAGAACCAATGAGATTCATTCTAGTGTTACGCATCACGTTTGAGCTTCAGTAAGAACCAATGAGGTTCCTTCTCGTGTTATGCATCACGTTTGAGCTTCAGCAAGAACCAATGAGGTTCATTCTTGTGTAACGCAGCACGTTTGAGCTTCTGCAAGAACCAATGAGGTTCATTCTCATGTCACGTATCACATTTGAGGTTCTACAAGAACCAATGAGGTTCATTCTCGTGTTACGCAGCACGTTTGAGCTTCTGCAAGAACCAGTGAGGTTCATTCTAGTGTTACGCATCACGTTTGAGCTTCTGCAAGAACCAATGAGGTTCATTCTCGTGTCACGTATCACGTTTGAGCTTTTGCAGGAACCAATGAGGTTCATTCTCGTGTTTCGCAGCACGTTTGAGCTTCTGCAAGAACCAATGAGGTTCATTCTCGTGTCACGTATCACGTTTGAGCTTCATCAAGAACCAATGAGGTTCATTCTCGTGTTACGCAGTACGTTTGAGCTTCTGCAAGGACCAATGAGGTTCATACTAGTGTTATGCATCACGTTTGAGCTTCTGCAAAAAGCAATGAGGTTCCTTCTCGTGTTATGCATCACGTTTGAGCTTCTGCAAGAACCAATGAGGTTCATTCTAGTGTTACGCATCACGTTTGAGCTTCTGCAAAAACCAATGAGGTTCCTTCTCGTGTTACGCATCACGTTTGAGCTTCTGCAAGAACCAATGAGGTTCATTCTAGTGTTACGCATCACGTTTGAGCTTCTGCAAAAACCAATGAGGTTCCTTCTCGTGTTACGCATCACGTTTGAGCTTCTGCAAGAACCAATGAGGTTCATTCTAGTGTTACGCATCACGTTTGAGCTTCAGTAAGAACCAATGAGGTTCATTCTTGTGTTACGCATCATGTTTGAGCTTCTGTAAGAACCAATGAGGTTCATTCTAGTGTTACGCATCACGTTTGAGCTTCAGTAAGAACCAATGAGGTTCCTTCTCGTGTTACGCATCACGTTTGAGCCTCTGCAAGAACCAGTGAGGTTCCTTCTCATGTTACGCAGCACGTTTGAGCTTCTGCAAGAACCAATGAGGTTCATTCTTGTGTTACGCAGCACGTTTGAGCTTCTGCAAGAACCAATGAGGTTCCTTCTCGTGTTATGCAGCACGTTTGAGCTTCTGCAAGAACCAATGAGGTTCATTCTCGTTTTACGCATCACGTTTGAGCTTCTGCAAGAACCAATGAGGTTCATTCTCGTGTTACGTATCACGTTTGAGCTTCTGCAAGAACCAATGAGGTTCATTTTTGTCACGTATCACGTTTGAGCTTCTGCAAGAACCACTGAAGTTCATTCTTGTGTCACGTATCATGTTTGAGCTTCATCAAGAACCAATGAGGTTCATTCTCGTGTTATGCAGCACGTTTGAGATTCTGCAAGAAACAATGAGGTTCCTTCTCGTGTTACGCATCACGTTTGAGCTTCTGCAAGAACCAATGAGGTTCATTCTAGTGTTACGCATCACGTTTGAGCTTCAGTAAGAACCAATGAGGTTCCTTCTCATGTTACGCATCATGTTTGAGCTTCTGCAAGAACCAATGAGGTTCATTCTAGTGTTACGCATCACGTTTGAGCTTCAGTAAGAACCAATGAGGTTCCTTCTCGTGTTACGCATCACGTTTGAGCTTCTGCAAGAACCAGTGAGGTTCCTTCTCATGTTACGCAGCACGTTTGAGCTTCTGCAAGAACCAATGAGGTTCATTCTTGTGTTACGCAGCACATTTGAGCTTCTGCAAGAACCAATGAGGTTCCTTCTCGTGTTATGCAGCACGTTTGAGCTTCTGCAAGAACCAATGAGGTTCATTCTCGTTTTACGCATCACGTTTGAGCTTCTGCAAGAACCAATGAGGTTCATTCTCGTGTTACGTATCACGTTTGAGCTTCTGCAAGAACCAATGAGGTTCATTTTTGTCACGTATCACGTTTGAGCTTCTGCAAGAACCACTGAAGTTCATTCTTGTGTCACGTATCATGTTTGAGCTTCATCAAGAACCAATGAGGTTCATTCTCGTGTTATGCAGCACGTTTGAGATTCTGCAAGAACCAATGAGGTTCCTTCTCGTGTTACGCATCACGTTTGAGCTTCTGCAAGAACCAATGAGGTTCATTCTCGTGTTACGCATCACGTTTGAGCTTCAGTAAGAACCAATGAGGTTCCTTCTCATGTTACGCATCATGTTTGAGCTTCTGCAAGAACCAATGAGGTTCATTCTAGTGTTACGCATCACGTTTGAGCTTCAGTAAAAACCAATGAGGTTGCTTCTCGTGTTACGCATCACGTTTGAGCTTCTGCATAACCAGTGAGGTTCCTTCTCATGTTACGCAGCACGTTTGAACTTCTGCAAGAACCAATGAGGTTCCTTCTCGTGTTATGCATCATGTTTGAGCTTCTGCAAGAACCAATGAGGTTCATTCTCGTGTTACGCATCACGTTTGAGCTTCTGCATAACCAGTGAGGTTCCTTCTCATGTTACGCAGCACGTTTGAACTTCTGCAAGAACCAATGAGGTTCCTTCTCGTGTTATGCAGCACGTTTGAGCTTTTGCAAGAACCAATGAGGTTCCTTCTCGTGTTATGCAGCACGTTTGAGCTTCTACAAGAACCAATGAGGTTCATTCTCATGTTACGCATCACGTTTGAGCTTCTGCAAGAACCAATGTGGTTCATTCTCGTGTTACGCATCACGTTTGAGCTTCTGCAAGAACCAATGAGGTTCATTCTTGTGTTACGCAGCACGTTTGAGCTTCTGCAAGAACCAATGAGGTTCCTTCTCGTGTTATGCAGCACGTTTGAGCTTCTGCAAGAACCAATGAGGTTCATTCTCATGTTACGCATCACGTTTGAGCTTCTGCAAGAACCAATGAGGTTCATTCTCGTGTTACACATCACGTTTGAGCTTCTTCAAGAACCAATGAGGTTCATTCTCGTGTTACGCAGCACATTTAAGTTTCTGCAAGAACCATTGAGGTTCATTCTCATGTTACACAACACGTTTGAGCTTCAGTAAGAACCAACGAGGTTCATTGTTGTGTCACGCATCACGTTGGAGCTTTATGCTTTCCCTGTGCCTGTCACTTAACCCAGTTTCCCAATGTGTCTGATTATGTATTCCATTCACCTGTTGTTCAAATAATTAACTTGTTAATCCCTGTGTATTTAAGCCCCGAGTTTTCCTCTGTTTCTTGTCCTGTCTCATTAATGTGTTGGTTGTGTTCACCTGCATTTCTCCTACATGTTCCTGTTGGACTATTATTAAACGATTAATGTTTTGTATTTCCCTGTGCCCTACTTACAACAACTCTGTGACAGTAACGTGTGTCCAGTATCTTTTTTTGGAAAGACATTTAATCAGCTGAGCTGTCCATTGAACACACAATACTTCTGTCCCTCACAGCCTTGTTTTCATTCATGTCAGACTTAAATATGGCACTAGTGCTGTCCTGACAAAGATCTATAGGCTTTATGTCACATAAACAGACAGGAAAACTGGTTTCATCGCATCCGCTTGTCGGAGAAAGTGTTGTGTAACATTGACAGCTAGGGGTTGAAATGGGTACTGCAGTGTAAATTCTAAATATTGGAGAGAGTTGTTTACCCCACCCCCCTCCTCCTCATACTCCACACTGGGTTGCCAGATTGAGGACACGTAACAGGAGGATTTTTAGGTCTGGTAGATTCTGTGATCTCTAACTCAATTTGTTTGCTGGCCTCCATGCTGTGTTTTCCACCAACTGGGAACCCGGGGTGTCCAAATACTATTGGTTAAAGTGGCAGTTAGCAGGATCACACAGACCAAAACAAAAACAGACATTCCAATAGTCCAGGGGCCCATGAAGCCAGTTTAGGGGGATAGCCAAATATGTTTCAGTTTAGTTTGCGCCAACCCTGGGTTTTATGCACCATGAAAGTGCCTCAGATATTAACAGTGTTCATTGCCACAGTAACACAGTAACTGCCCCATTACTCTTGCTATAGTAAAATATTTTTAAAGACAGAATTGTCTGACTTTTAGCAATGAATATTTATTATAATTATTTTTTATGATTTATATAATTATTACACCCCTAAACCATTACATATGTGCAATTTTAGTTTAACAATTACTATTAACCATTTAGTTTAAATGAGTCTCTGTATACCTATATATATATTATCTGCTCAGTTAACATCTTTAATAATCTCCTCAGTTTTTCCTAAATGCTAATCAAACTTTTCACAAATATAAAGTGATTTTTTATTTTATTTCAAGTGATTGGAAATGAACTGATATTACTGTTAATTACTTTGCCCTCTCAGGCAACAATATTGTTGTTGATTTGACACAATTTCCGTATTCACTTCTCACAATAGTGTATCTGGATGAGAAGGGACTGTGAGGAATTGATTGGATTGTTTTAATTAGTCATTTATTTACTGATATTTTATGTTCCCTATCAAAGATATATCTGCTATCTGCTGCTGATAGTGGAATTAACAGAACATACCATTGTGAACTTTGTCTTGATATCAAAAATAGGACGAGAATAGTTCTTCCTTATGGCCCAGTGTAATGATTACATGCTTTATTGTTTTCTCAACTGATCAACTGAACAGATTATTTCACCTGGCAACAGTCAGATTTTTGTTAAAATTAAAATTATTTGATAATTTCATGGCATGTATCACTTTAATCTATAAAAACTATTTAGTTAAAAATATTTTTTCATACATTCAAATAATAAATATTATGGTTTGACTTTATTTTGATGCTCCCTTTAACACATTCTGTTGACTATAAGTAATGTTGCACCTGCATGTCTACTAACTCTCACTGGAGTGTTAGTAGAGTATTAGTAGACCTGCTAGGTTTAGGGTTAGAATAAGTTGACAATAATGTAGTTGTAAAGTTACCTATAGTCAGTAGAATGTCTGTTGGAGGAGCATCACAATAAAGAGTTAGTAGATATTAAGCAGACAGTCTACTAATACTCTAATGAGAGTTAGTTGACATGTAGTTGCAAAAATACTTATAAATGTTTAAAAGGGACCATCAAAATAAAGTGTTACCAATATTATTTTATGTTTTGGTATCTTAAACTGGCCACTCAATCAACAACTACACTTCCCATAACCCATTGCCTGGACTCATTATTGTTTGATCACTTCTGTGTGTCATCACCCCTGATAACTGTCTATATATATATATATATATATATATATATATATATATATATATATATATATATATATATATATATATATATACACATTATTCAGTCATTCTCTGTGAAATCTTGATTAGTGTCTCACTGCAATTTGGAGCGTTCTTCTGGTTCCCGTTATCTTTTTTTTTTTTTTATCTTCTGATCGTATTGGATTTCTCTGTTTTTGCCTGTGCCCCTTTGACCCTGTTATTGTTTAGATCTGGGGTGCCCACACTTTTTTGCTTGATAATCTACTTTTAAAATGATCAACACAATGAGATCTACCAACTACCAACTAAAAAACACAGTTTACAGTATTTCTGAATTGCTAAAACACATTTTTTGAATGTTTCTCTCACTTTCTCAAAACCTTAAACACAAATCACCAAACTTAAGCTACACTGTCAAAACCTTTGACTTGTCTTGCTATATCAAACAATTGATTCAGAACTATGTTATCTTTACCCAAAACCAAACACTGTTTTCAGATAACACACACATCCAGCTAATGCATAAACACTACACATCAGTCATTACACACTACAGAGATAAATGCAAAACACTGCACTCAGGGCAGAGCAGGGGGAAAAAATTATTTATTATGAAGTATTTGCACAATCCTGCACACATATACAGTAAATGTAGTCACAAACAAAAAATGCAGCAGATCGATAGCAAGCAATGTCTTGGAATCATTCTGCCTCAGCATCATGCCTCTGGGCATGGTCAGGCCACAGGACCTCATCAACGTCACAGGCAATCCTGTCCCTTGCTAAACAACGGGGAAAGAATCCTTTAGCATGCCGAATCCAACCTTGAATCGCTTCCACTCCAATGTCGTCACATGCTGCATCCATTGACTGAATGAGATTTTCCTGTGCATAAGGATTTCTGTCATAGACCTTCCACCTCCATGCAGAAAAAAATTCTTCAATGGGATTAAGGAAGGGCGAGTATGGTGGGAGGCACACATTTATAAAACGTGGGTTATTTTCAAACCACTCACGGATTCTAGGACCATGGTGAAAGTTCACATTGTCCCAGATTACCACATACATGGGATGCTCTGCCTGCTCATCACCTCTCTCTTCACGTCTCAGTAGTGCTTCCTGTAGAGCATACAGAAACGTTATAAGATGGGCAGTGTTGTAAGGCCCTAAAGTCACATGGTGGTGAATAACCCCGTAGCTGCTGATGGCAGCACATATGGTCACGTTGCCACCACGCTGCCCTGGCAACTCTACAATGGCACGTTGACCAATAATGTTGCGGCCTCTCCTTCTCCTCTTGGTGAGATTGAAGCCAGCTTCATCCAAGAAGATGCACTCATGAGGCCTCTCCATGGAATCCAGTTGAAACATTCTCTATAGAAATGAACAAATTATTTTTTGAAGTAACGTAAATGACATAGCATTCCAGGCTTCATGCCTCTGTATACATGTGCTGCATTACATTCAACACAGTAAAGATGTACAGTAACTCAATAGTGCTGTCTAATCTCTGGACATGATTACTTACTTGTACATATTGATATCGTAGCTCTTTTACCCTCTCTGAATTTCTCTCAAATGGTACTCTGTAGGCTTGTTTGAGACTTATCAGGTTGCGTTTCAGGACACGGTCAATTGTGGAGAGACTCACGCTGTTGATTCCTTCAAAGTTCACGTTGTCTTCCTCAACTCGCTGTTGTATTTCACGCAGACAAATGAGATTATTTTGAAGGACCATATTGACAATAATGGTCTCCTGCTGTTGTGAGAACATACCCCTCCTTCCACCTGCATGTGGCAGTCTTTCGATTCTAGCAAATAAAACCTCTTGTGAGAATTGCACAGACAGGCCTAATGCATTGAAATGTCACCAAATATGTACAATACATAAAATACTATTATTTTTAATACTATTATTAGTTTTACTGTAATACTGCAAGAAAAGGGCCAATTTTTTGAGATATGTTACAGTAATTTACTGAAACGTTCCACAACTGTACATACTGTACTGTAAGTTTGAGGGACCACAAATGATAGTACACTTACCTGTTCTCTTCTCTGAATGTCCTGACAATGGAGGCCACAGAGAACCTGCTTATATTTGGTTGAACACGTAGTCCTGCTTCCCTCATACTCATTCCATGAACCAGAACATGGTGAATGATTGTTGCTCTAATTTCATTGGAAATGATGGCTCTTGTTCTTCCTCTTCCTCCTCCTCTTCCTCTTCCTCCTCCTCCTCCTCCTCTTCCTCCTCCTCCTCCGCCCACTCTTCCGCCCACTCCTCCTCTGTCTCCGTCTCCTCCTCTACTGTCTCCTCCTCCTCCTCCTCCTCCGTCTCTTCCTCTGTTTCCTCTGTCTCTTCCTCCTCCGTCTCCTCCTCCTCCTCTGTCTCTTCCTCTGTTTCCTCTGTCTCTTCCTCCTCCGTCTCCTCCTCTTCCTCTGTCTCTTCCTCCTCTGTTTCCTCTGTCTCCTCTGTCTCTTCCTCCTCCGTCTCCTCCTCCTCCTCTGTCTCTTCCTCCTCTGTCTCCTCTGTCTCTTCCTCCTCCGTCTCCTCCTCCTCTTCCTCCTCTGTTTCTTCTTCCTCCTCCTCGTCCTCGTCCACTTCCACTTCCACTTCCACTTCCTTCTTCTCTCCTGCCCTCCATTGTGAAAATCACACATGCCATTTGGATTTGACATGGCTTTATATCTTGATTATTGATTAGGTGCAACAAATTATTGATTTGAAACAGGTGTGTTAAATTTTGAGTGCTTGTGTGTTACCGATGACAACAGTGTGTTGCTTGTGTTTCACTTTTGGGATTGTGTTGTGCCATTCTGAGTTGAAGTGCACCACAATGCTACATGTGCCTTGTGAATGACAATGTGTTTACAGTTTTGCACAAAGTCTGATTCCGATTTGCTAGTTGTGTCTAACCACATGAGAAGTGTTTAAAGTTCTGCAAACTGTGTGACTCAATCAATAAAGTGGTTTGCACACTTGCAACTTTGGTTATGCAAATGGATTTTAGTGTTTTAGCAATTCAGAAATACTGTAATAAAAAAAAAAAAAAAAAAAAACTTCAAATGCTTGTTGCTACTACAGTAGTAGTACTGCATGTAATCTTGTGATTAAGGAGAAAAATAATAATAAATGTTCATTTGTTGATATTCAATTTTAACACTAAACTCAAAATACCTACAACATTTTGCCTTATTCTGATGACTTGCACTGACTGGAATCAGACAGTTTTATATAATCCGGGCAGAAGCTGCTGATAGCTAGTCTCAAACAGGCCTCCACATTGTCATCAGTCATGGTGGACCGGTGTTTTGATCATTTTCAAACAGTTTATTTTCAAATGGTTGGAATTTATGAATGAATGAATGGCATTTGTGTACGCTACCGATTCCGAATACTGTTAGCTTCACAATTTCGCGCTCTGTTCTCCGAAGCTCTTGAGCTTGAAAGCAGAAGCAGGCTAGTTATCATGACAACCGAATAAACAAAAATCGCGCCTGGTAAAAATTCATTCGTCAAGTGCAAGTTATACAGAAACTAAAAGAAGGAAGGACAATGCTATATTTATTTTTATTCAAATTTAACAAAAGCATATTTTAAAATGATGTGCGATCTACCAGCATTGTCTTTGCGATCGACTGGTAGATCGCGATCGACCTATTGGGCACCACTGGTTTAGATGGTTTATCTAGTGGTGGGTAGATCGAGGCTTCGTCAAACAGTGAAACAGTTGAAGCAAATGTGCCATATTGTGTCGAGGCTTCGAAACAATCCGACACCCGTCTCAACGGTGACACTTAGTGGTCACTTGCAGGTGTTGATATGAAACAAACTTGACAACAAGCCATTAAAAAATTTGTTGTTTTTTTATTATTGTATTTTTCTAATATGCAAAGCTTGTACAAGCCTAGGTACAGGGGGAATGCTACCATCCTCTGCACCCTGCAAAATGGCAGGATGAGTGCTCCTCAAATGGCGCATCATGGATGATGTATTGTTGCAGTAGGCTAGCTGCCGATCACAATACATACATCTCACTTTATTTGGGGTTTCCAAATGGAAATCTTCTGTGGAGCCTCCATTTTTATTTATCTATCTATCTATTAATCTATCTATGTATATATGTATCTATCTATTAATCTATCTGTCTATATATATTTTTATCTATGCATCTATTAATGTGTCACTATATGTATACTCTGTCTGTCTCTAGCCTATCAGTCAATGTGTAAATTTAAATGTAAGCCTAAATATAACTAAACAAATCGCACTATAAATGTCACTATATCACCAAAAATCCGCTATCTCAAAATCCAACTCCTCTCACAAAAACCCACGAGGTCAAGATGCGTTGACTTCAGTTTTATGTGCGATTGTTTGGTCTGTTCCCGACCCTATCAATCAAACACTGATTCGGCGGACCATGCCACCTGTCGAAACACTTGTGAAACACTTCATTTAGCCGTAGTCATGTGACATGAGTGTTTTGAATCAAGCTTCGGATCATTGTTTGAAACATCTGCGCTTCGGGATCTCGAAAAGCTTCGGAACTTCCATTTCGCGTCAGCCATCCCTAGGTTTACCCTGATGCATGATAATTCTGATAATGATAATGCATCCAGAGGAGACCAACTGATCCTTTTGGCAGAGAGAAAAGGTTTGTAGATCTCTCTCACATACTGATAAAAATAGCTATTTTCAAGTAGGCTATGGTAGGTTGGTACGCTTTCCATGTCAGGTGGTAGGCTACAATGTAAAACTAGGAAAAGGCTATTTTATCATAAACCTCTTTATTCTATGTATGATAGGAAAAACTTAATACAGGCATCCAAGTAGAAGCTCGTTCATTGTAAAATTAGTTGCAAAAGTCAGGTGGTGCTACCAGGAAGTCAGTGATTCAACTGCGCTGATTGTGCCTATGAAAAGCATTTAAGCTAAGCTTGTATATTATTATTATTCTATTTTTCATTATTGTTCTAAAATCTATATTATTCTATAAATATTCTAAAAATTGTTAAGTATAATGTACTTGCTCATGTTTGAACACATTGAGGTGTACAGTATACCGGTAAAGGTTAGGTGCCCGTATGGTTGGGTGGTATAGGTTTAAGGGTGGGATTGGGGAATGGTCAACAGTGTAATTATAGCTGTCATTACAGAAATTAATTGTAATGTAATCTGCAGGTATTTTTAAATACAAGTACAAATTTAAAATGTATATGTTCACAATAATTGCATTGTATCAAATTATTGATTTAAATGTTAGTACATAGTAGTTAAAGACACTTACTATAAAAAGTGACCAAAAACTCAGTGTGGCACAATAAAAATTATCCTGCTGCTAGAGAAGAATAAAATAAAAATAAAAATAAAAATAAAAAATAAAAAAGATTGTCAGGAAACAACCAGACTGGAGACAGAAAATTACTGAACCAAACAGGTATTTATTGAAATAGAGGGGTATTTTTGGTCGCTATACACAATCTCAGGCCACAGAACATAACCTGCTGGAACTATGTGCAGTGTTCTTGCCAGGCCTGCCATGTTCTCGTTCAGTCTGACAATACCTCAACAGCCTTCCGTCTGAACCACCAGGGTGGCCCGCAGGTCTCTACAGCTTACTCACAAGATCCTGACATGGTGTCAGCCACAACTCGCTTTGCTGAGGGCGGCTCATATTTTGGAAGCATGCAACCAAACAGCGGATGCTCTTTCCAGGGATCAACTACATCCAGGAGAATGGAGGCTTCATTCAGAGGTAGTGCAGGAGATCTGGCTGTGGTTTGGAAGAGCAGAGGTAGATATTTTTACTTCAGAGATGACCACTCACTTTCGCAAAGACAAAAATGCCCAGAGTTCTGTCTTACAAGTGGCTGAATTGCCTACTCTATGTGTTTCCATCTATCCCTCTGTTTTGTGAGACGTTACACATGATGATAATAATAATAATAATAATAATAATAATAATAATAATAATGATAATAATACATTTAATTTATAGGTGCCTTTCTGAGCACTCAAGGTCACCTCACAAAACATAAAAAAACAATACAGCAATAAATCGATACAATTTAACAACTATAATTACAGTGCATAAAATCAGGGTACATAACAACTAGAACAAAGATTAAGAAAGCAAGATCACGTGGGATATGCCAGTTTTAAAAGATGTGTTTTCAGGCGGGATTTAAAAATAGAAAGTGAGTCAATGTTGCGGATGTCTTTTGGAAGGGAGTTCCAAAGATAAGGGGGCAGAGCGACTGAAGGCTCTGAACCCCATGGTGGTCAAACGAGCCAGAGGTACAGTGAGATGAATAGAAGAAGAAGACCTAAGAGTACGGGTGGGTGGGTGTGTTAATATGAAGGAGGTCGGTGAGGTACAGAGGAGCGAGGTTATGAATAGCCTTAAAGGTCAGAAGCAAAATCTTGAAATCAATGTGGTATTTAACTGGGAGCCAATGAAGCTGCTGAAGGACAGGAGTAATATGATTAATAGAAGGGGTTCTAGTGATGATTCGGGCAGCAGAGTTCTGAACCAGTTGAAGTTTATGTATGGATTTGAGAGGAAGACCAAAGAGAAGAGAATTACAATAATCAATACGGGATGTGACCAGTGTGTGAACGAGAATGGCTGTACTAGTGGGTGAGAGTCTGAGACGGTCGGAGGCGATTAAGTGACATTAAGCGACCGAGTGACATTATTAATGTGAGCTTGAAATGAAAGTGTGCTATCTAGGATCACACCCAGACTCTTGACCTGAGGGGAGGGGGAAACTGTGGAGTTGTCAATGGTAAGAGAAAAACTGTCAGATTTAGTCCATGTGGATTTGGTGCCAATGAGGAGAACCTCGGTTTTGTCACTGTTAAGTTTGAGGAATTTGCAAGAGAACCAGGATTTGATTTCCGTTAGGCAATCAGAAAGGGAAGTGGGTGGGAGAGATGCGGTAGGTTTGGTGGACAAGTAGAGCTGGGTGTCATCCGCATAGCAGTGGAAATGGATGTTAAAATTACGAAAGATATGGCCAAGTGGAAGCAGATAGATGATGAACAGAAGGGGCCCCAGGACAGAGCCCTAGGGGAACACCGGTAGTGACAGGGGATAGCTCTGATTTGAAATGTTTGAGCTGGATAAACTGAATGCGGCAAGAGAGATATGATTTAAACCACTCCAAGGGTGTATCAGTAAAACCAATAGAGACTAATTTGTCAAGGATGATGTTATGAGAAATGGTGTCAAAGGCAGCACTCAGATCAAGGAGGATGAGGATGATCTCCCTGTGCAAGCACAGTGTGCTACTCAGCCAGACCATGGTTTCCTTTGTTACTTAAACTTCTGAAAGGGGCAAACCTTGGAAGCTTTCTGAAGGTTGCGCAACATCCTCATTTTCCTGTGTGGGATTTGCCACTTTTGCTTCCATTCCTTTGTTCATTTCAGTTTTAGCCCTTACAGAGCCTTGATATGAAAAAGATGTCCTTAAAGATTTTTGTTGGCTATTGCTTCTGCAAAACGTGTCAGTGAGTTGCATGCACTGTTGGTTAGCAAGTTGTGCTTGCATTGGTTGCTCTGGGGTGGTCCTATGACCCAATCCTTCTTTTTTTTCTTCTTCCTCAGTTCATAAACCAGAGCATTGAGCTGTCCTCTTTTCAGAATTCTTCAGGGTCTGATTCGAGTGCTCAACTTTTGTGTCCCGTTCGTGCCTTGAAATGTTATGTGGAGACTACTGCTCAATTCAGACCAATTATTTGTCTGCTACGGTGGTGTGAAGAAAGGTGCTTCTGTGTCGAAGTAGAGGTTGTTTAACTGGATATATTACACTGGCTTACAGGTAACAGAGAAACTATTACCCTTGGGTCTAACTTCTGATTCTGCTTGGGCCATCTCATCTTCATGTGCTGCCTTTAGAGGAGTCTTCTTGGCTTACATATGCAATCCCTGCTGCCTGGGTATCTCTGTGCATGTTTACCAGATTTTATAAGGTAAACGTTGCTGCTGCTCATGCTATGAGTTGTGTGGTTCTAACGGAGCGGCCTTAATTTTTTATCAGGTGAGTGGCATTAATTTACATTTTACATTTACATTTAATCATTTAGCAGACGCTTTTATCCAAAGAGACTTACAAATGAGGGGAACAATAGAAGCAATCAAACCAGCAATAGGGCAACAATATACAAGTGCCGTGACTAGTCCCATTTAGTCTAGCACATTACATATAACACAGTACAAGTCAGAGCTGTGCGATATTTAAAAAAATGTGACATCTCGATATTGTAAATTTTTACAATATTCGATATATGTATTGCTTTTTACTATTTCTCGCATATGGCACACCGCAAGAGAATGAATCGACCAGCTTTATTTCAGATGAAGAGGCCGAGGCTAGTGATGATGGCTCACAGAGTTTCATGCATTGCACGTACTGCACAGGATGCTGCTTGAGGTAATGAAAGAGTTTAATGGTGCTACCACCCTTTGTAGCTACTATCTTCTTGCAGAGCCTCCCCCATCCTCACATCTCTTACATGGTAATACGTGACAAGACAAAAGGGGGACGTAACATTGGACGTTCACCGTGTTCTTTGGTAAAGTATGCTTGAATTTGAAATATTTGATATTCACGATATTTTTAACATTTTACATTGTCGTCAAAATTATTGCGATATTTTCATTATCGATTTATAGCCCAGCCCTAGTACACGTAGTGTAAAATAGGCCAGTAAGAGCTGTGCATGTAAATCTGACTCCACTGGCCTCACGAGGCACACTAATGACTGATGCTGGAGACTGCAGTCTTTAACGTCCTTGTTAGAGCACGCCCTCCTCCCACGCCGGAGATGCCGGTTCGAGTTCTGCTCAGAGTGGGTCAAGTAGGACCAGTTACATTTGGTCCTGTGACTGCAGTCAACGTTAAAGACTGCAGTACAAATTCAAGTATACTTTACAAGTGAGTTTTAGGGGGGTGAGTGTAACATAGGCCAGTAAGAGCTGTGCGTGTAAACCTCACTCCACTGACCTCAAGAGGCACACTAGTGACTGATGCTAGAGACTGTGGTCTTTAACTTCCTTGTTTGCGTGCCTGCCTCCCATGCCAGAGGTGCCGGTTAGACTCCCGCTGGTCAAGTAGGACCGGTTACAGTAACAATAAAAAAAAAAAATAATAATAAATGGATATACAGAATAGAATAGTAAGTGCTAGAATTAATGGGTCAGATGTTGACGAAAAATATGCATTTCTTGAAAATGGCTAATGACTCAGCAGCTTGGGTTGAGTTAGGCAGGTCATTCCACCAGCAGGGAACAGTCCAGTCAGTGAAAGTGATTTTGTGCCTCTTTTGGATGGCACCACAAGGCGCCTTTCACTTACAGAATGCAAGCTTCTGGAGGGCACATAAGTATGAAGTAGTGATTTCAGGTATAAAGGTGCTGAACCAGTGGTTGTTCTGTAGGCAAAAATTTATTTGATGCGAGCGGCAATTGGCAACCAGTCCAAATTGACGAAGAGAGGTGTGACACATTCTGGATCAGTTGCAGAGGTTTGACAGTGCATGCAGGAAAGCCTGCCAAGAGAGCATTACAATAATCCAGTCTGGATAGAACAAGAGCTTGGACAAGGAGTTGTGTAACATTCTCCGATTGGATGGGCCTGATCCTCCTAATGTTGTATAAGGCAAATTTGCTGGACCGGATAGTTCTAGCAATGTGGTCTGTGAAGTTCAATTGATCATCAATCACAACTCCAAGGTTCCTGGCTGTCCTGGATGGAGTTATGGTTGTTGAACCTAGCTGAATGGAGAAGTTGTGTTTAAGTGTTGGGTTGGCTGAGATTACAATCAGTTCTGTCTTTGCAAGGTTGAATTGAAGGTGGTGGTCCTTCATCCAGCAAGAAATGTCTGTCAGGCAGGCTGAGATGTGAGCAGCTACCATTGGATCCTCTGGCTGGAATGAGAGGGTATGGTTGTGTGTCATCAGCATAGCAGTGATAGGAAAAACCATGTCTCTGAATGACAGATCCTAGTGATGACATGTACTGTAGATGGAGAAGAGCAGTGGTCCAAGCACTGAGCCCTGAGGCACCCCAGTAGCTAGATGTTGCGATATAGACACCTTACCCCTCCAGGACACCCTGAAGGACCCAAAACTCAAACCATTGGAGTGCAGTTCCTGAGATGCCCATCATCATGAGGGTTGACAGGAGGATTAGGTGGTTAACTGTGTCAAAAGCAGCAGACCGATCCATCAAGATGAGTACTAAAGATTTGGAAGCTGCTCTTGCCAGTCTCAGAGCTTCAATAACCAAGAGCAGGGCAGTCTCAGTTTAGTGGCTGCTTTTGAAACCAGACTGGTTGTTGTCCAGGAGGTTGTTCTGTGTAAGAAAGGTAGAGGCTTGATTGAACATGACTCATTCAAATGTTTTAGCAATGAATGAAAAAGGGATACTGGCCTGTAGTTTTCCTCATGTATTCCTCATGTAGTGTACCAATAGTGTTTACACTGCCTCTTGTGGTCAGTAGGAACGAAACCGAACGTTCTAGGAATTCCGGATGACCGCCCGAGTTCTGTCACTCGAAATGTGTGAGAAGAGTGTACTGAATAGGCTCTAGTTATAAGCCAGAGTGCTGAGCTACTATGGCTTATAACCCCCCCAGGGCTCAGCATACGTCACTATGTGACATTAGCCGCGTTTCCACTGTCGGGCCAGGGCCGGGCCGTGCTAGTGCGTGCCAGGGCCAGTCGCGTTTCCACTGTCACTTCCGGGGCTTGATCGGGGCTTACTCGAGGCCAACGGCCAGGATTTCTGGCCCGTTGAATACCTTGGGCCAAAGCGGGCCAGCTCGGGCTAGAGGAGTGGTTACCAACAGAGGCGGAGTTCACCTGAGTCGGGAGACGGCAGCGCCGGATGATTCTGTCAGCATTAAAGACTTAAAAATAAAATAATTTAAATCGCGTTCATGTTTGAATGCCTTCTGTTTGTGATGCAAAAGACTATGCGCGCTAACCGTTACCATAGTAAACACTTGAAGATACGCAATAGTAAAAAAAAAACAGTGAACGCTTGAAGAAATCAGACCAATAGGCCTATTAAAGGCTATCACAGTCATGTTTTTATTTGATCTGTCATAGCCTACGTCTCGTCTCTTTATACCGTACTATCATAAAG
This sequence comes from Scardinius erythrophthalmus, assembly GCF_964197995.2. NCBI lineage: Eukaryota > Metazoa > Chordata > Actinopteri > Cypriniformes > Leuciscidae > Scardinius > Scardinius erythrophthalmus. The sequence goes on along the minus strand of NC_138235.1, from coordinate 11,664,546 downwards.
TAACTTCGGGAGCTTCCTCTGTTTCTCTGACTGAAAATGTCTGTATGGGAGTCGAGAGAGTGCTAAAGCTCCTCAGGTCGTATGGCATATATTTGTAGAAATTAACATTTTTTCTAAATGTGATGTAAATATCTCCTGTAACTAAGTTACAAGATAAAGAAACAGACGCGACTGAAAAAGTAAGTGTGTCCTCTTTCTTTTGTGAAATAGACCTAATGGTAATTTATTTCTGAGTGACTATGTGCAATTTTGACATAAATTAATTCATTATGATCAATGTATCACTTTTTATTGTAAACCTGTGGTAAAACATCGATGCTTGGGTTTTAAATATTCAAGTAAACAAAAAAAAACAAAAAAAAGCTAGCAAACGGCCGCTTTTATCGTGTTTGTTTTCAACGCTGTTTCCAGTGATTTCTGATTAGTTTTCTGATAAAACTTTTGTTGGTGAAATGATGGGTTATTGTGCCGTTGTTCCAGAGAGGCGTGTTACGGGCGTGTTTTAGTGAAGCTCTGTGGAGCTTCTGGCCCGACAGTGGAAACGCAGGCCCGGTGCTATTGGCCCGAGGCTATTAGCCCGGCACGGCCCGTTTAAAGCCCTGGCTCGCACTGGCCCGACAGTGGAAACGCGGCTCAAGGGTTCAAGGGTCTTTTATTGTCATTCCATACACATTTTCACATGAAGGTACGAAACCAAGTACTAAGGTCCCGGCCGAAACATAAGATAAAAACATCAACCAGTAAAACATTAGAAACTAAAGTGTATGTCAAAGCAGCTTCATCAATAAATTGCACATTTACAAAATCAGAAAATAAATAAATAAATAAATAAATAAACTAGAATAGACATTGCAAGAATAAAATTAGTAATAAATTAGGACATACATAGTCAAATATTGTTGCATATAAAATGTCTAAATCATACTCTTATTTTATATATATATATATATATATATATATATATATAAATATATATATACAGTATATATATATATATATATATATTAATTCTATGTTATTGCACGCAGAGTAGAAGAGCAAGAATTTGTCAGACAAACAGCCTCTGGAAAAAAATTGTTCCTGAGGGAAGCGGGGGGAAACAGTCCATAGGCAGGGTGGGAAGAGTCCTTAATATTCCTGGCAGCCCTGTCCCTGCATCTTCTTCTGTAAATATCCTCAATTGTTGGAAAACTTCCGCCAGTAAACCTATGTGCCGATTTCACCACACGCTGCAGAGCCTTTCTGTCTGTGGCAGAACAGTTTCCAAACCACACATTAACACATGACATTATGATCCTCTCCACCGCACACCTTTAGAATGATGTAAGGACTGAGATGCCCAGACCAGCCCGCTTGAGCCTCCTCAAGAAATACAGCCATTGATTGGCCTCCTTTATTATACTCATGGCATTAGTATGCCAGGTTAGGTCATGGTCGATGTACTGTATATCCCCAGATATTTGAAACTAGGGACGACCTCACCAGGTGTTCCTCCGATGTAGATAGGATCAGGAATGCTCCTAATGACCCTCCTAAAATCCACAATCATTTCCTTTGTTTTCTTAGCATTAATGCAGAGGTTGTCAGCTCTGCACCAAGCCTCCAGCTGCTCAACCTCTGCTCTATACTCAGTCTCATCGTTGTTGGAGATTAGCCCCACCACTGCTATATCATCCGCAATATTCACAATGTGGTTGCTTGAAAATGTTGCTGAGCAGTCATAGGTCAGCATAGAGTAAAGGAGGGGACTCAATACACATCCCTGGGGAGAGCCAGTGTTGAGGATAATGGGAGAGGAAGTGATACTGTGGATTCTAACAGTCTCCTATTTGTTAAGAAGTCCAATACCCAGTTGCATAATGCTGGACACAGCCAGAGTGCCTCTGACTTGTGCACCAGTGTTTGTGGTATGATTGTATTAAAAGCAGAGCTAAAATCAAGAAAAAGCAGTCTCACATAAGAGTCCCTCTTTTCCAGGTGGGTGAGGGCCATATGTACAATATACGAGACGGCATCCGCAGTACATCTGTTCCCCCTATATGCATACTGGTGGGGGGCAATGCTGAAGGCGATTCCAATTTTTTTTTATTTGTTCCATGATCAACCGCTCAAAGCAATTCATAACTATCGGACTTAGTGCTACTGGGCGGTAGTCATTTAGGTATGAAACTGATGAAGTCTTTGGACCAGGGATAATGGTGGCAGATTTAAAGCATGATGGTACCTTGGCTTGAAAGAGATGTTGAAGATGTCAGTAAGTACCTCAGATAGCTGGAATGCACAGTCTTTCAGAACCCAGCCTGGAATGTTGTCTGGGCCAGCTGCCTTACGGGGCTTGACTTTCAGGAGGGACCTCCTGACATCCCCTATGGTTACACTAGGAGGCAGCACATCTGTTGAGAATACAAGTCTGGTGCTAGAGGAAGTATTAAGAGTTTCAAAGCGAGCATAAAAGTTACTGAGAGCATCAGGAAGAGATGGATCCCTAGGGCATTCAGTGCCTCTGCTGTTATAGACCGTGATGGCCTTGATGCCCGCCCACATGGTCCGGGGGTCGTTGGTACCAAAAAAATTGACCCTATATCTTTGCAGCATACACAGCCTTGGCTCTTTTAACACCCACAGTCAATTTCCTTCTGCTGCTGCATCACCAGACCTGGATGCAGAATCCCAGGCTCTCAAAAAGCTCTAACCTCAACCAAGGTTTCTGGTTCTGGTGGAAAATTTGAGCGATTTTCAAGAGAATGAAGCTCATTGGTTCCCATGCTTGAGCTTCCGTTTACCTTATTTGAATGCTATATGTAAGTTGTTCGTTGATCTTACCTAGATGATCTTGAATCAAATGGCATTTAATTGCATGTTTCCTCACTGGAAAAGTGACAACCTAAATGTGCTGCTTCATACTGTTACAATTAAGTTAACGGTTTATAATTTTTGTAGGTACAAACTATAGGTATGGTTTACAAATCTGAGAGCACAGAGTGGGAACTTTTGGGTGCAGTTTAATAATCCATGGGCACAATCTGTTAAAACGAGGGAACAATTTAAGAATCTGTGCGATTTTACGAGGGGACATATAAACTGAGGGGATGAATTGCAAAACCATGGCCCTGGATTTCTCCTACAGGTGACTTCAAAGGCTCAGTAAAACATACTTTGTTTTGGTCTTATCCCCAAGCAGAATTGTACTTTCATCTGTATTTTCTCAGTTTCATCCATGAAGTAGTTGTAGAACTTTGTGCACAGTACAAAGAGTTTCTGGCTGTTGTCTCAATACTTACCCTACACATGATAACAACTGCCCACACACTCTGATAAGTATTGCGATTAATAATTCAAACAAAACAAATTTAAACTGGAGCATCTTTGACTAACAATATAAAGCTATAAAGAGATAAGGAGTTAAAAATTAACAAGTTTAGTCTAAGTAGGTCTTAAAGAAAACATCAGGTTATAAAAATCAGATCCAGTGTTCTCATGTTGTTTTTAATACTAATTTAAAGACAATATCTTACATATGAGTAAAGAAATAATTTAAGTCTAAAAATCTTAATGAAATTACAAAATGCAACAGTACAAATCAGACATAAAAAAAAAAAACCCTCAAATTTTATATTTACAAAGACCTAAAAAACAACAACCGCATCTCTACATAGTTCTACATAATGTGCAAAATTACGGTCAAGCGTCTGCATTTTTTTCGTTGGCATGCTTGCCTCCATATTAGTATATATTTTTAAATACTGAAGATTTATACAAACTTATTTCATGAAAGCTGTGGTACGTCAGTTACAAAGAACCACCACAACAGTAGCATCAACAGTTAGGTAGCAACTTCTGCACCATGGTGTCATTTTATAGTTGGTGTACCTGATGCATTGTTCTGAAAGACCTCGCTAATTGCTTGGCAAGTGCAATATTCTTTCCTGTGCTGATATAGTACTTCCCGTTAAAACAGGAAATTGTGGCGGGACATTAGTTTCACATGTTCTTTAAACATTTTGCATATAGTGTTAAATTAGTATAGCGATTAAATATTTTGCTGTCATCAACAACAAAGTCGCACACGAATCTAATATGGTATTCTGATCACTGCCATAAAAACAAACCATTTCAGAATAAAGTCCGTAGACATGAAAAGCTTCAAGTAGAATTAAGTAGAGTCATCTACATTTTAACATGAGGTGAAAGCATCATTATAACAAAAAATAGCAGCTTTTACTTATATTGTATCCAGTGTTGTATTACTACAGTGATGAAAGGTTTTGATCCACTTCAAATGTTGACTACTGTAGTTCTGAAATCTTGCATTATTCATGTTGCTTCACCCTGTGATTATCAGAACAGGTTCAATTATAAACAGTGCTTTACATAAAAAGGGTCCGTTAAGCATTATAAATGTGTTGCATTTATTTTGGCCTCATCCTCTATAGTGAGCGTTGGATTGTCATACATCTCCAAACTTCTATCCTTGGTTTTAATGTCATCCGTCTCTTCATCCTTCTCTTTTTCTTTGCAACACTTGCAGCAGCAGCAACAGCGAGTCCTGCAGAAAGTCATGCCGGCGGTAACCACTCTGTCCCAGGGTTTGAAGGAGTGCAACGGTTTGGGCAAGAAGTCCCAGCTGCGGAGGAATGAGGGCAGGAAACGCGGGCAGCGATTCTGCATGATGTTCACTATGACCACAGCGATCGCAAAGACCACAACAGGCACTCCGACCCCCACCAAGACCTGCCACCCCGCAATGGAGAGGCCTAGGACTGACAGCGGGAAAAGGAGGAAGCACAGGACGAGATACAACGCCGCGAACCAGCGGTACTTGGCCGTGCGGTCGCCCAGAGCTTTGGCCATTCGGATAGGGATGCGCGTGAAGGGGATGGGATACCACAGTAGGATACCACAGATGTTGAAAAAGAAGTGACAGAGAGAAATCTGGAAGAAAATACAAATGATATAATCATTTAATTGGTGTTCAGAGTAATACAAATCAAAACTTAAACTAGAACTTTTTAATAGGGGTGAAACGGTGCATGTATTTGTAACGAATATTATATACTTGCCTGTAAATGTAAAACAAGTATTTCCATTTCGGATAAAGGATTAGCCTGACAGCAAGCGAGTCTACGTTTGCAGAATTTAGTGATCCATCAAATTGTGGTACCGTATACGTACAATTATGTGCTGTAGTGACGGTAGGATTCAGGTTAGTGTTGGGATTAGGCTTATGGTGACAACAGCACCTCGTAACGGAGCGGATTAGAATAGGAACGCAATAATTGTAACCTTAAGGTCCTTGCACACGGAGTCAGAAATTCTCGTCTGCAATTTTCGTAGCAAATCTCTTTTCCAAATCACCATAAACGGTTTGTTGTTTTTGATTGAAGCATTATTGACAGTATTTTATTTAAAGATAGACACAGTTTGCTTAGTAAACTGTTTATTAAGCTTGTTTTTTTCCCACTGCTCTACTGAAAAGATACCAAACTGTGAATTCAATACCGAGGTGCGTACTGAACTGTCATTTTTGTGTACTGTTACACCCCTCTTATTCTCCCAGCAGGGCAGTTACAAACCTGTAGTGAGTTAGCCAGTGTCTCTCCAGGACTGGCTAAAGCAGCTAGAATAGCAGTGGTTGTTGTGCCAATGTTGGAGCCCAGCGTGAGTGGATAAGCCCTCTCGATGCTAATGACACCAATACCTGAATAGGAAGAAAAAGGCGCAAAGGCTTAAGTAAATAACATTTACCCACTTAGCATGTTAAGTGTCACAATATACAGGAGTGGTGGGAAGAATGATTGGTTCATTAGGTTATTCACAAATCATTTATTATGATCTTCTACTGTTCACAATCAAATACGTCACAGACCAAGTCATCTTAAATGTAATCAACTTAAAGATTACCAAGGCTGCACTTGATCTGAAATGCTAGGTAAAATCTCTAAGTAGGCTTATTTTCTATGTAGGGTCAAACCTCAACCTGTGACTCAACCTGCACCATTTTGACCACCAGCCCGATCAATATGACAAACACCACCAGTATGAAGACATGCAGATGTACTTGTATGGCACTTAAAGGGTTTCTCTACTGACCGACTAGTGGAGTGATGGCTGAGGTGAAGACCGAGCTGCTCTGAACAATGAAGGTCATTCCTGCTCCAACAAGGATGGCAAGATATCCCGTGAGCCAGGCGAAGGGGAAGGGGAAATCTGGCAACAGTTAAAGCCGTATTAGAAAGGTCATGAACAATATGTTTAGTATGAAAAACATAAAGTATCAACTACTAAACTTGAAACTAAAAGGTTGATGTTAGTGAATTTGTTACAATTCCTACCACCTTTGGACCACAAAGTGTTTCCATGGACTGACAGAACTACTTGGCACTTAACCATAAAAATATTGTATAAAATGAATGTCGGATTAATTATAAGAGATTTCTTCCTTTGTAATTTTGTGACACTGTCTCACATAAGGGACATGTTTTACCACACTTTTTATTACAATGATTTTATGACTTTTAATTGGTGTACATGTTTTCTTAGCCATTTTTATTCCTTTTATTTTATTTAACGCAGATTTAAATGCAGTTGTCATCGGCTGCTTTAAATGCTCTAGCTTTTTAAAGTCTGGATTCTGAAGAAGTGGATTCTGATTGGCTGTCAATGGTTTTATCAAACATGAGCTATAAAGAAAAGTGATTCCAGTGATGTCGTTCCTCTGTGTAATGACTAATGGTGGTGTGGACTTCACTATTCTCTTAGAATTAGAAAAATTACTAAAAATTCATAGAATTAGAACATTCATAGCTAAAGTCCTTGGTGTAAAAGGGCCTTTACACCGCAAACCATCATAAAAGTGATTTTGTTCATTGGCATTATAAATGGCTACCTCTTATGGGCCAAATGGGTAGGACTGATGAGCGAGGATCATATAATGACAATGGCAGAATTCAGACTAGCATACTATTCTTACTCTTTATCCCATGTAGCAGAAATATGCTTTTCCAAACTCAGTCTATGACTCTTAACTCATCCGCTAAAATAGTAAAGCTAAAAAAAGGCTAGATTAATTAGTCGGGTTCATCAATTGTTAGTTGTTGGGCTGTGACGGTTGCATTGGTTAAACTGTAAGTACAGTAGATTGATGTACCCGAGTGTCCTCTGATAGCAACAGCACCTGCACATACACACACCTGTGGCACTCAGACACACTCAGGCTCATATAATGTTCCTGTTCAGCTCATCAGGCAGCAGGACTGAATCACCTGTGCTGACTATCATATGACAGGATACATGCTCACACACTACGCACTACACCTACAGGAATGTGCTGAGACGGAATTCTGGGAAGAATTACCAAATGCATGTTTTTATTACAGGGTCAAATATTTGCCACATGTGTCTTTGTCTTCAACTCTGTAAAAGTCACAAGAGCGCGTATCACAGGTTAATATTAGCAATTAACAGCAGAGCTTATCAGCAGAAGATTAATCTCTCATGTTGACTCACCTGTGTTGAGCACCTTTTTGATGACGACCGCCACCTGACCCTTCAACATGGAGTTCAGCAGCTTGACAATCAGAATGAGGCAGGTACAGAGAGCCAGCAATGACAGAGCCAACAAAATCAACCCCACAGCCAGGTCAGGCAGATCAGCGAACACAAACATGTGAGTACCTGAAGAGAGAGATGAGGACGACTCTGTCAGAGATTATGGAAATATAAAGCAACATTCATGAAACGGGTTGGGAAATCATGTTGGTTTGCATCAGTTTTAGAGGATTTGGGGGCATTTATCAGCTAGAAAACCAGCAAAACCAGGTTGGGTTAGTTGGTTTTTCATGCAACATTGATTAACTAAAATATCTTTTTAGATTATTGTAGTCAAAATGGCTGATTTTGTTTTACAAATATAATCACTTGTAATATGATTCAATTACTTATCACTTTTGACCAATAGGTGGCACGGTTACCAAATTGATGTTGTGTGGTCAGTGTGAGGACACAAGGACACATACAAAGTTTGGTGTCAATATGCCAAAGCATTGCAGAGTTACAGCCTCAGATTTAGCTTGGCACCAGGCCATCAAATTTGTTGAAGTGTTATTCAAGAATGGTTTGGTCAATCGAAAAGCTTTTAATAAATTTTTGTCAGAATGGTCTGAAGATGATCTGTGCCAATTTTGGTGAAAATCAGACTAATGGTCTAATAGTAAAAGGAAAAAAATAATATATATATGTTAAAAAAAAATAAAAATCTAAATGGCAGACAGCAAGTTCGAGTGATAATGGTATTATTGGTGTCATTGTTCTCAGTATGACAGTGACAAGGAATCTATCAAGATCAGTTTAATTAAAATAGGCAAAATGAATCAAAAGTTTTTTATTAATGTAATTACCAAATTGACCAGAAACGTTGAGTACCTTCATGGCACAGTCCTGATGACACAGACCGATGCGCTAATGCGTTCTTAAAATGCAGCATTTTATGACAAATTTCAAACTGGCAGATATGGGATAATTGGGTATCATTCGATTTGGCATGCAGCACTGACTAAAAAGAGACCAGTTTTATGATTTGAGCAAACAGTTCAGATGTTAGAAGTAAAAATAGCCATTTTCATATCTCTTGACCAGTAGGTGGCGCAGTGCCGAAACCCTGAATGTAGCCTCAGGTCATGCTTGTGATGACGTACCAAAACTTGTCTCAATACGCGAAATCATTGTGAAGATATAGTCTAGATGTTGAAGACAGCTACTCGATATAGCATACAATTTTCCGTTCTCTTCGTTAAAATCATTTGCACGTAACTTGAGAGTGGTTAGGTTGGTCAAAGCGCTTTTTTCATAACTTTTTTATGCAAATCGGAAGAACTGTCAAGGACAAGTTAAATAAAGCAGGTTTTTCGAAAAATTCTAAATGGCTGAAAAATGGTCATGGTGAATGCAATTGAATCGTCTTGAGCCAAGGAACCAGAGGGGAAGTTTATTGCCCTTACAGTTCAAAAGTTGTAAGCATAAAAGTTACTGCAACTTTGAACATTTGGTGGAGTTAGAGGGATTTAGTTAGAGACTCCAAATTTGCTGTGGTTAATGTTCAGATTGTCCTCTATCGGTGTGCTTAATTTATAATTTTCCCGAAAGAGGTTCTATGGGCTGCCATAAATATTGGTGCTTGGCCCCTAATGATACTGCAAAATCTTAAAAGATACGGAGGGCTATTTTAAGATATTAAGTACAAATTATGCTAATGAGATTGTTACTACAAGTAGTTGGTTTCTTTATTTGATAGTTCAATCATTTTTAAAATCAGCCAAGGGGCTGCAATGGTGACTGTTACAAAGGTTCAGAGAAAAATAGTGTAAAAATGTATTAAAAACAACCAAAGAAATATACCATGTATAGCTGCCTTGGTGTTTTAAGAAGGTGGTTCCTTGCAAGGGCATTAACAAATTTGGGTGTCATTGAAATCCCCAGATATAGTTTACTGAAAATGTTTTAAAAATTCTCAGTCCGGGAAGTGCTAGACTAAGGTGCTCCTTAAAGAGCCAAGCATACTCTTTCACAGTTGAAGGACTCAATGATTAAATACTCGAGTCCACTCAACCAAGTCAAGGCTGGAATTTCAACATGGTATCTAACTGCTAGCATTGATTTAAATCACCCAAATTTATACCCAGAGGAAAAGTCCTTTGTTCAGGTACGCTGGCCTCGGCTGTCATGAAGAATAGCCTCATTGAAAAGGTAGAGTAGATGGATAGGATAAGGGGAAAGGTGAAGCTAAGATCTCCCTCGGCATTTAAGAGAAGCCATTGTATTCATGACTGTGAGAGTGAGTCAACGGCTTCAAGCTAAAATAAGTGAACTATGTAAGGAAGAGAACGGGAAATGGACAGATTTTAGGCTTTAGCTGTTGATCCAGGAAGGTCCTGTGATGGTTGCTACAAGATCCACATCAAACAGAGCAGAGACACTCACATTTTTCTAAGTTGAGCGTTTCTGTTTGGTTCTTTTGAGTCCAGACCTGGTCGCCCTCAGTCCAGCAGAGAGCATTAGGGGTGCAGTTTGCAAGTTCAGGGACTGATATATTCACAAGGTTCTGAAATGGACAAAGAGTACATCCTCAGACTGAAACCTCACATACGAGAGAGAGAATTTAAAGCTTTTGTCCTGGCTGGCTATCTAACAAATACATACAGAACTTATTAGGGTGTGGAAATATATACCAATACATATACTAATATATGCCAAGTAGTTGATTGGCCTATACTTAATACTAAAACGTGTCAATGAAAATAATTCAAAAACTAAAAATGGTCTATTTTAGACAATATGTGTGTGGTGTGTATATTTATGCATATAGAGTGGTGCACGTATGATGCCACTTTGTAGGTCAGTCGGCAGTTCGCATCACACTGGTTCCCTCGACAAACTCAATAGGATTTTTTTCCATAGGCTTTTGGATTATCGCAAGAAACAAGCTCTGTAGTCAACAAACGTTTTGTCCATCAAGATAATTATCACAGATGAACACAACTTTTATGACTTTTGAAGCTGTGCAGCTTCAAATGCAGTCACCTGAAGTAAAAAGCTAAAGGTAGGCTATAAACAAACCACACCATAGTCCCACGAATTCAACGTCACCATCACTAAGCTTCCGACCACTCTTTCAGTTCTTATCTAAAAACATTTTCCCAGAATGATTGAGTTAGAATAGTTTATAAGAGCACAATTATAAGCATAATGAGGCTGTAAAAGCGGACTGGGTTTACATGTTCAGCGTGATGACGTTTAATCTCCTCGACACCCTCTGTAGTCCCATTAGCCACTTGTTAGCAAATGCCTTTTTCAAGACACGTAACAACTTCAAACAAGTCACGAGTGGGGTAATACTGATTTATTTTACGTCGTAGAATAAAAGTATGCTCTATATAGTATGAATATGTATAGTATGAATGAAATTCAGATGTACTACATCCCTCAGGATGTTACTGTCACGTGATCTATGGCGTCTGGTGCGTCGCTTCACTTCCATTCATAAATCCTCTCCCGTGGCCTCAAAGTGTCCATCAGAGACACACTTCAGAATCTCACCGTAAGTAGTTGGTCATCCAGGGACTTTTCCCCAACTGCTTTTCAAATACTTTGTATTTGGACATACTTCTTTTGGCTAACTGTTTTTTGCCTACTTTTATAGTAGGTAAGTATTTGGATGTAGCGTTATTCTCTGTGTTCTGTGCATTAGGATAACTTTTTGAATAACGTTCAAAAAGGCAGCAAGGCAGTGTGTGAAGTTTCGAAACAGAGCAACAGCTCTAACAAATCTCCTAACCTTATCTCCTAACAAAATGTATCATGAATTTAGATAAAAGTCTTGCATATCTGTATTTGTATATACAAAAATAGACCCAATGTTTCACTTTTGAGTTCCCATCAGTATAATAAATCCTATATCCTATGTTTTAACAGCCTAATCTGGTGACTGATGATAAATAATGGGAGCGCTGGACTCAACCCATTTTCAGTTCCCTCACCGTGACTTTTTGCGTTTTACACCAGATCTTGATCAAACTTTTGTTCCGGGCCGCAGGGTCTCCAGTGGCGATGTCACGGATCACAGAGGTGTCCAGCTGGAAGAACAAGGGGAAAAAAGGTTCTCAATAAAGATACTTGAGGTAGCATACAGTAGAGAGCAAAGCAAGTTCATAGAGATCATTAGATATTCAATTGTGCAAATACACTTTTGGGGTAAAAAAATGAGGCGTCAGATTTTGAACCATCCAATGTATTGCAACAGAAATATTGGTGTGTCCACTTAGGAAGTTCGTATTTACAAGTTGGGAAGTCGTAATTATGCGTTCAAGTCACTTTGGTGGAGTAAAGGCCCTGATATACAGTCAGTTCTGATGTCTTTTTAGTTCTTCACTAAGTGGTAAAAAGATGTTTAAATACTTGAGCAGCGATATACTGTTAGCGGACATCTGATGCCGTCCACACTGCTGAGAGCAACAGTTAGATGAATATGTGAATATGTGCTACGTGCTTTCCTCTAAATAACAAAAATGACAGCAGTGAGACGTTTGCACAAGCTCTGCAATTCGGCACTATCCTGTCATGTCACATTTATTCAAATAGCACTTTATACAATATATTCCTTAAAATCAAGCAGCTTTACAGTATTAAACATAAAAAGGTGGAACAGACAAATTAATTAATTTCACGTCAAAGAAGGCGGAGCCTCAGAGCCACACCCACCTCTAACAACACCACGGACCAATGGTAGTTCGAAAGCATTTACCAGCCAAAGCGAACTTTTCCAGAAAGTTGGCTTTGGCAAGCTGAAATGAACACCAAACAAATTTTGTTTTGGCATGATTTTTTTCTCTCTCGAAATTACGTCACACTAGTTCTTTCTTCGATTCTGCTTGTGGTATGTCGGGGCCTTAAGATGGTGATGTACCCTTTCTACTAAACACAGCAAGGTTTTTTAACTACTTCTAAAAAAAAAAGAATAAATTTGCATCAGCTGTGTTTTTGCTTCAAGTTATTATTGAATTTATGAAGGAGCTGTAAACTGAATTGTTATATATTCTATCGCTAATGTACAATATTATCATATTTTGGACATGCAACCTAGCCATATGAAAAAAACAAGTCATTTTAAACACTTTAACAAATTTACCGTCAATAAAGAAGCTGTTTCCATTGCGCTCGTGTTGTTTTCTCACTGACACATCCCTAACTTTGAAACTCTAGGCTCAATCTTTAGCTTCCTCACTTGTAACAATTACATTGTGGTGGCCTTCATGTGCCATAAATCATAAATACAATCTTTCTGATATGACTTGAAGTCACCATATGAACCAAGTAACTTGTTGGGCATTAATTTATGGGACAATAACAATGACAAAACTAGATGTGACGAAAGAGTTTATGCAAAGGAGTGGCAGCAAAGGAGCTTATCTGATCAGCTGCCCCATACAGATGAAGTAACAGCTACTAGATGAACCAACAGGTCTACTTCATAAGCACTGATGTTGACCTCACCTCAATGATGTTCTTGGTGAGGGGTTCAGTGATGACCTTTAACAGTTCCGGAGCGTCTGCACCGCTCTGAATGTTAAAGGAGTCAATCACAAGTTCGGTGAGCTTGTAAAGGAATCCTGAGGCCCACTCCAGAGGCAACAGCACCAGGACAGACAGCCAGTTAAAGAAGTCATGGACCGTAGCACCAGCAAACGCCCTGAACCACACAGAATGAATGTCAAATCCCATTTCTCAGATGTGCAACTCCATTTCCTTCAGCAAGTAACTTCAAAGTGGCTGAAAAAGAGCCATATCACTGCTACTTTTGCACCACTTTATCTTAAGGCAAAGTGTATTAGCATACACATTAATCCAATAACCATCAACAGATGTTATCACACTAATTTGGAGGCATGTTTAAAGGGGTCATGACATTGATTCGTTTTATTATTTTAATATGTTCCTTGAGGTTCACTTATAAATGTTAATATTTTTTTTTTTGCACAAAATACATGTGTGCAAAAACTATCTTTAACCCTCATTCTGACCAAAGACTGTAAAAAAAATATGGACGTAGTGTCCGTGATGTCACCGGTAGGTTTCTGAAGATTACTTTTTAAACAGTCCCACAGACCCAGCCCCAAACCCAATCTCTTAAAAATTAATAAAGGCTGGTTTCTAAAGTACTTCTTCCTGCCTCTATGTATTAATGCTCATGGGTAGCCTAAATGGTTTCCATTCAGACCTTAACATTAAGTATTTTACTGTTATATGTCAACAAGATTCAACAAGACATTTTCACCTGGCTAGACCCAATGTTTAGATATGTTGTGGTATTTATGCAAATTAGCACATACGTGATTAGATTATGCACAGTTTGTCCATGTTAACAAACAATTTCAAAAAACTTGTAATACATTTTTTGTTGGTCTTGATGTAAGTAATCAACTCAGTAATTTTCATGGTGATGTCTAAAGGCTAAAATGTGTACCCTATTCACATAAGAAAAAGAATGAATAGGCTATATTTGGGTCTTTTTCGAAACTTTCCCATAATGGGATTCTTCGGGACTTTTTTTTTCCTTACTCAGGACATATTGAGGATACAAAATCAGTTGAGTTTGCTTCTGTTGCAATTTGTTCAATCTTTTTTCATAAAATGACTGGAGTACTGTGCCTTGATTACAAAACAAAATGCTCTGGAGAAACATATAATCCTCTGATGAGATCCGGGACGTCATTAAATTAAACCATCCACTTGTTTCTGACGATGGAATCCTTCTGAAGTGTGTACAGAAATCAACAAATTAGCTGTTTAAACTGAACGGTTCAAAATTAACATTCTTTCACTCTTCCATTTGTCCTGTTGTCGGCAGACTCAAGCGTGGAGTAAACTGAACACGCGTCTGTATACTGAATCCAGTGTAGACAGCGTCAGTCATTATAATGGGTTCTATTTGCTTTTGATGCAACGTGACGCTCGCATCCGGTGTAGGAACACGTCAGCCGTTAAGAGACTGAACGCCAGTGGGCAGGGCCTAGGAGATGAAGTTTAATACATTGAACTAAAGATTTACATTTTTACATTTAGTCATTTAGCAGACGCTTTTGTCCAAAGCAATTTAGAACTAAATTAAGCGAGTCATTGTGAAGAGGCAAAAACAACGGCAGAAGTGCTCAAACTACGAAGGTCAGGCATTGTTCAGAGATGATGAGATGAAGTTTCATATACAAATGTATTTTCCTGTGTGACGTCACAGATCCCGCAGTATCAAAACGAGCCATTATTGGAGCTTAATTTTAAGCTCTGAAACAAGATGCAGGATGTTTTATTGGTACAAAGACCTGTTATATATAAAAAGACCAAGGCAAATTTGATTTCTCATGTCATGACCCTTTTAAAAATGACAAAAACTCACAAACAGCAATATATAGGTGATCAATTTTTTTTAGAACAAAGCACTACAGAAATAAGATTTCGCTTATTTACGTGACTTTTCCAGGCCTGGACATCAGAGTTTTAAAACTTGATGAACTTTTACGTTGTCCATGACTGTGGGAACACTGTTTAACATGAACAAAAAAGCTATATCCACAGTTGGGCATACCTGCGAAACTCATTGCGGTCTCCTGCTTGCATCACGGCCACGATGGTGTTTGTCACAGAAGTGCCGATATTGGCACCCATGATGATTGGCACGGCCGACTTCACCTCCAACACTGAAATTTACAGAGAAAAATTATATTTACACTACACTGAAAAATGTTTTTGAAATAAGTCTTTTATGTTCACCAAGACTGCATCTATCAATAATACAGAAAAAATAATAATATTACTAATGACTAAAAAATGACTGAAAATGAATTCTCAGCATCATTACTCCAGTCTTCAGTGTCACACGATCCTCCAGAAATCATTCTGATATGAGGATTTCATGATCAAGAAACATTTATTATCATCAGTGTTGAAAAGCATAGAATAGTTCAAAAGAATAGCATTAATTTGAAATAAAAATCTTTGTAATATAATTATGGATACATTATAATATGGATACATTATAAATGTCTTTTACTGTCACTTTTGATAAATGTAATGCATTGTTGTTGAAAAAAAACATTCATTTCCTAAAATATCCCAACGGCAGTGTACGACATATGCTAATACAATTCAACTAGCGATTGAGATTAAACACTTAATACGATAATCAATATGAATGCGTTACAATGAACAAATGAATGTCATTTTCAAGAGTCATTTCAGGTGGAAGTGAGTTAAGGTAACAGCTGCACACTTTACAGCCTGGATATCGATTTCTTTTTACTTTAAAAACAATTTGTGCTACTGTTTTAACATCGAGGTGCTTATCATGTATCAGATATCTATATTAGCACGAGTCATAAACACACACACTCACATCCAGATGACACCATGCTGACCACAATGGAGGACGATGTGCTTGAGCTTTGAACCAGAACAGTGACCAGAACTCCGATCACCAGCCCAGCCACCGGGTTAGACAGGACCGCATTGTCCTGGAAGATATCGCCCGCTGCCTTCCCTGCACACAGTGACAGAACCACAGCACATCTACTTCTGTTCACAGATAACATGCCTCTTTTACACATTAACCATGTGAAACCGATGTGTGCTCTGATAAAGTGCATTTTCACCTTCAACCTACAAAAGATCAAACACTTTAACACTTTTTCCCCCCTTGTTTGACAAATATAGTTTCAACAGAGTAAAATATGATTAATATCCAGTGTTGGGTAAGTGCTCAAAAAGTATTTACAAGTAGTGGTAACACTTTAGAATACTGTTCCTTCATTAATGACTAACTACACAGGAACACATGAGTAACACACTATTAACATTCTAGTAACTACTATTAACTAACAAGAAACTCTGATTAACAAATTAGTAACACAGCTAATCAGTAACTACTATTTTTAACTTTTTTTTTCACACCTCCCAGAAAACTACTATGTACAGGTTCAGAATGAACATGAATAATGCATAATTTATAATAAAAGGTAACGGTAACTCACTAGTAATGACTCAAGTATTACTACATATTTGGATCAGTATTCTAAAGTGAAAAACATGATAACTATCTAATATTGACCGAAGTCATTGTAAGCTTTTGAGATTTCTGTAAGATTTTGAATAGCAATTCCTTCCGATGGATTTGGAAACACTTTAGTCATTACTAGTGTGTTCCCATGATCTTCACTTTAGAATACTGATCCAAATAACTAGTAGTTCCTTTAGAAAGATGTAGTAACACTTGAGTCAAGACTATCCAAAACCTTACAAAAACCTCAAAGCTTACAATGACTTCAGTATTATGCAGTTATCAAGCTTTTCTCTTTAGAATACCGATCCAAATTATTGGTAGTTCCTTTAGAAGGATGTAGTAACACTTGAGTCATTACTAATGGGTTACCATTACCTGATATTATATATTATACATGCATTATTAATTATGAACCTGTATAGTTCTTAGTCTTCAGTGAGGTATGAAAAATAGTAGTTACTCATTAGCTAATATTGAACAAACACATTCAATATGCATTATTACTTGCTAATTCATTAATCAGAGTTTCTTGTTAGTTAATAGTAGTTACTAGTGCGTTACTCATTTGTTATTGTGTAGTTATTCATTTATAAAGTAACAGTATTCTAAAGTGTTACCCAAGTAGTTACTAATTACATCAACAGTGTGATTAGATTACTGTACTAATTACTCTCTCTAAAAATTAATGCATTACTTATTACTTTCTAAATCCCATATCAACCTCGAACAGCTGAACAATACAAGGATAGACGTGAAACTGCTCTTAATTCTTTTAAAATAAATAATATAAAATTGCATAAATGATTCTTGAACTGACCAAAGTATTTAAGGGACATTAAAAACATACATTTTAACATTAGATGTTACATTTTGATGTTAAACCCACTTGTTTTATAGATTTGTTCTATAGTCTAAACAGTATTTAACACAATTACATCATAAGTAATTCTGATGAATAAAATAAGTAAAAAGAAAAATTAAGAGTAAAGGGATAGTAATTAAATCACAGTAATTACTTGTCAATGCATTATAACCAACACTGTTAATATCCTATAGTACAGTTGCATGTGTTTCAATGATTGAATAGAGTATAGAGCATTATAAAGCATAGAAGAGTTAATAAATAAGACAAAAATACTTCTACAGAAAAAAGGACAACACAGAAGAGATACACAGCATAGAAGTAAAAAAGTATTAAAAGTGAAAAAAAAAGTCAGTAAACTTCTATGGAAATGGCCACAGACTGTCCTAAAAGTATTTAGATGAATAAATGATTCACATTTTAAAATACTCTAATCTGAATTTAAAAATGCTCAACAACAACAACAACAAAAAAAAATTAAGAATTGTTCACAAGACTATTTATATACAGTAAGAAAACTGAAATAGCGTTTTACCCTCAATAACTATTGTTTTCATTGAAGAACTTCTTTAAAAAGCAGCTTTTAAATGTTTTATAGAATGACTTTTCAGCAGGGTGATATTGATATAGTGAGAGAATATCAAGTAATTTAAAGAGTTATTATTATTATTATTGTATGCTTATAATTATAAAATAATATTATTATGTGACTAAGACTATGTGTAAATTTACAAGTCAACAGAACACCATTGCTGAGTATTTTCTCCTTAAAACTGCAGTGAACCAAAGATCGCTGGTGTTTCTGACGTCACAAACTACCTTGTAACCAATCAGGTCAATGTGTGATCGTCAACCAGTGGATCTCTGAGCTGAGTGAGTGAGTGAGTGGAGGCGGGGCTAATTTACATATTCATAGAACCGTGTATCCTAAATAAGGCAAGGGTGTCCAGTTACATTCAGGCTATTTTAAGCCATGAAGTTTTCTTTTCCAAGGAAAAAACGTTTAAATGTGTCAATTTGGGGGATCAAAGATGAGTTTTAATGGATGAAATTGACAACAGGGGGACTTTAAATGCCAGCGTAGCGCAGCGCACAATGCAGACAGTGTTTACATGTAATGCGTTTCAGAATTAAATGCATAACAAGTTATGCTAAATGAATGAGCTAAATGTATTCCTATGTTGCAGAAAATAAATAAACATTTATCTTTTCCTGGAAAATATATATTCCAGTAACAGATACATATTTATTTCTTCATTGTTATTTATAGGCTACACACACAGAGGTTTGGTCAGAAGAATGCCACGTTTCAGCACCAGCTCAGTATATATTATATATGGCACGTTTCAAAAGTCTCTCACTCTGCCAAAAGACCTGTTCACTTTATACGACAGTTAGTACAGCACAATTTCTCTCTCGCTCTAACTTATCAAGAAAAACAAAAGTTGTAAAGTTCAAAGAAGTTAAAGAAAGTTTATAGTTACCTCCTACCAGCTGGAAAGCGGAGCTGAGGATGTCCAGAGAGCAGACGAACACGTAGAGCAAACCGACCAGGAGAACGAACTTCACGATGGTCTTGAGAACGCGCAGAACTTTCCCCTTCGTGTCGAGATCTGCGGGAGAAGACACACACACACAAAGAGTGTGAGGCGCGCGCAGGGTTCAGTTCAGTCCGGCTGCTCGTGCGCTGCGCTGCTCTGCTCTTACCGGACCACTTCTCCCCGGTGTCCCGGAGCTCGGGGAGATCCCACGGGTCCTCCTCCGACTCGGACTCGGGCTCTTCTGCCGCCGTGTAAGACCGAGGTTCGGGTTCGGTCGCATCTTTGACCGGGCGGTCTGCGTCTGTGAGAGTAAAGACATGCCGACCGCATGAGAGGAAGAAAGCAGGGAAAGGGAAAAGGGGGGGAAGGAAGTGCGCCCCGGTGTGGAAGTGGAAGTGGATTTATACGGGACACGTACCGAGTTCCGGCGGCTTGGCGAGATGAGCCTCAGCTGTCGGGGCCATTGCCTTCAGTTACAACACACATACAACACACATTATCAGTTAGGTCAAACACCCTTTCTTTCTTTCTTTCTTTCTTTCTTTCTTTCTTTCTTTCTTTCTTTCTTTCTTTCTTTCTTTCTTTCTTTCTTTCTTTCTTTCTTTCTTTCTTTCTTTCTTTCTTTCTTTCTTTCTTTCTTTCTTTCTTTCTTTTGTTTCTATGTAAAAGTTCTTTCTTTTTTTCTAAGTAAAGATTTTTCTTTCTTTCTTTCTCTTTCTTCCTTCCTTAAGTAAATGTTCTTTCTTTCTTTCTTTCTTTCTTTCTTTCTTTCTTTCTTTCTTTCTTTCTTTCTTTCTTTCTTTCTTTCTTTCTTTCGTTTTAAGTAAAAGTTATTTCTAAGTAAAAGTAAAAAAGTCTTTCTTTCTGATTTATAAGGCGATTAAAAACGATAAATGGCTTAAAGTAGGCTAAATATGTAAATAAAGGTAAAGATTTATTTCTTTATAAAGCAGTGATAAAAACAATAAACAATTTAAAGAAAACTAAAATTAAAAAAGTTATTTTCTATTTAGAAAGCAGTGATTACAAACAATAAACAAGAAAAAAAACAATAAACAGTTTAAAGAAAATAAAAATATTTTCTATTTAGAAATCAGTGATTACAAACAATAAAGAGCTTCAAGTAAATATGTAAATATAAAAGTACAAAATTAAATCTTTCTTTTTTAAAGCAGTGATGAAAACAATAAACAAGAAAATTAAGAGTAAAAAAGTTATTTTCTATTTAGAAAGTAGCAATTACAAACAATAAACAACTTAAAGTATATATGTAAAAAAGTCAACAAGTCTTTCTTTCTTTCTTTCTTTCTTCCTCAGTTAAACAGTCTTCAGGATTCTCGGCTCACCTGCTGCTGGGATTGTGGTGGACGTGTTAATATGTCACAAATACACACAGATTCATTGTGTTTACTTATATACTGAGAAATGATCAGTCTGTCAGCAGACCATTCATACGTCAATATTCTGTCATTTCCACCACACCATTAAGCAACAGTTTATTCACTCCCCGACACTCATGATTAAAAACTCCTCTGCTGTGAGCACATGCTTGCTCTGATACACCCAGAAAAAAGAAAACACCAAGCATGCTTTGCGAAGCACTTAGCAAAATGATTTTAGACCGTTGTTCCTACCTTGTGTGTCCTGTGAGTGTGTGGTGAATGTAAGTCCAGGATCTACCTATAGAGGAGGCGCACAGGTGTCTTATATACACCTGCAGCAGGAGAGCGCGCGTGTCACTGCTCTAAAGTCCAGAGCGGGTGGTCCTTCACTTCACTTCACCTCACCTCACCGCACTCAGTGCATGCAGGCAAATATAGGCCATGTATCAGTAATACAACCTTGAAATAAAACACAATGTAAAATCCTGTATTTTCTCTCTGCATCAGTAAAACTTTGTAAAATATCTATTCTATTCTATTCTATTCTATTCTATTCTATTCTATTCTATTCTATTCTATTCTATTCTATTCTATTCTATTCTATTCTATTCTGGAAACGGTTAGCCCTCAGTGAGAATGTGAAGAGACGATTGCCTCTTTAAATCGGCAGCTCTACATTACTATATTTGTGACCCTGGACCACAAAACCAGTCACATGGGTCATTTTTTTTTAGATGTATACATCGTCGGAAAGCTGAAAAAAGAAGCTTTCCGTGGATGTATGGTTTGTTAGGATAGGACAAGATTTGGCCAAGATACAGCTATTTGAAAATCTGGAATCTGAGGGTGCAAAAAAATTTAAACATTGAGAAAATCGCCTTTAAAGTTGTCCATTTATGTTGGCGATTGTGCTGCATTCACTCACAAAAATAAATGTTTTATATACACTGTAAAAAATTTAACCATGATTTTTACGGTACAAAACCGGGAGCTCAAAAATACGTCAAAATACGGTAGCAACGTTATTGGTTTTACAGACTTAACTTAAAATTTACAGTAATAAACCGTATTTTATTATCTGATATAATGTGAATTTACCATCCTACTTTACCGTCAAAAATGCGGTAACAACGTTATTGGTTTTACAGACTTAACTTAAATTTTACATTAATAAACCATATTTTATTATCTGATATAATGTGAATTAACTGTCCTAATAAAGTATTAATATCTGTTTTGTACCATTGTAATACACTGATAACCACCAATCACAGCAGTCACATGATCAATCACAGCAGTCACATGATCAATTAAAGCTCATCACAAGCAGCTTTTCCACAAGAAAATTAATATTAATATATAGAAGCTGCACAGTGTCATTCACACAAACATTAAACACCATCACGGTAGCACACATGAAATTTTAAAAATGCAATAAACATTAATTTAACAACATTAAATGTAACATAAAACCCTAATGTACATAACTGATTAGAAAAAAACGAAGAAAACTATGAATAAACATAGTTATTTCAACAAAAATACATCAAATGTGAAGTGTCACACAGGGAATTGTGGGAATGTCAATTTACGTTTTTTCACTGTAAATTATACAATGAGTTGTTCTTTTTCACTTTCAAAAACTGTAAATTTAACGGTATTTTACATTAAATGTACCATTAGATCTATCACAGTTATTTACCGTATATAGTACGGAAACTTTCTGTTAACCAATTAACAGTTTTTCACTGTAGCATTTTTACCGTCTTTTACCGTTAAAATTACGATCATTTTTTACAGTGTATGTACGGTAGGAAATTTACAAAATATCTTCATGGAACATGATCTTTACTTCTAATGATTCTAATGATTTTTGGCATAAAAGAAAAATCGATAATTTTGACCCATAGCCTACAATGTATTGTTGGCTATTGACACAAATATACCTGTGCTACTTGTGACTGGTTTTGTGATCCAGGGTCACATATAGTAAGTGAAAAGTAGCCTACTTCAGTATCGGTACTTCAACTGGTGCCAAGTCAATACACCATTTTTATAAATGATATAATGATACCAGTCTTACTGCATTAAACTTCAAATTGGTACACATAGGCTACTATTTGACTAACAGAAACATGTCATATCATTATTATTAACAAGTATTGCTGTTAACTAGCTAAAAAAAAAAAAACTATTAACTCAGGGCTCAAAACTATTATTATTACATCTGATAGTTGCCCTGACATTCACTGGCCCCGTCTAAATAAATAAATAAAGTTATTGCTTTCATTGTTTTTGACCTATAACCTTACAATACCAACATTTTAGGCAATTCTTCTCGATTCCAATTCAAAATCACAGCAAAAACGAATACCAACCTAACTAACATAAGGTTCAGATATTAAAGACAAGTAAATTCAATAATAAAATAAGAACAAATAAACAAATAATAAGCAATAGCACAAATAAATACAAGAGAACAAAAGTCAAATTATACAAACAGTACTTTGCAGTGCTTGTGAAATCTGTATTACTGTATAAAGTAAATATACACAGATACCTATTAAAGCTAGAAGTTATTTAGTTAAGAGTGAGAGATGTGTTGTTGTTGTTGTTATTGTTGTTTGATTAACAATAACATAGGAAAGAAAAGGTTGCTGTCACTTTAAGACCTAATGCATGGATTCGTTATATTGACACACATTCTTAAATGTTTACATTCACTTAAGATATAACCAACTGTGTGCACGTTGATACTTGTCAATACTGTAATTTTGACATCATTTTGCGTGTAGTTGCTCAAGAAGACATGAAAGTGAAATCAGTTCGGCAGGGTTAGGGTGTGATTGGACCGTCTAGCTCCTCCCACTACATCCAGCGAGGGGGAGCTGGACATCTAGCTCCTCCCACCGCCTCTGCAGTGAGCAACCTATGGTTATAGTTGTGGTGTGGACTCTGCTATTCTTTTATATTTAGAACAATTTTTAGAACTATATATCTTTGGAGAAAATATATATTTTTGTCACAATAAGAGTCTACCCTCTATTGACAAAAAGTGTACATTACAGTTGGGGTTCAGAAGCCAGTAGTTTCAGCATTGCTTGTCTCCAGAAGACAAGAAATGTGTATGGCTAAATCTTACAATGAAATTATTCAATAACAACATCTTAATGACACCATGGGGGCAAGAAGGTCTTAGCATGGTTAAATGATGTTCAATGATTAACGGCTATTTTTAGCATTATAACTGACTTGAAGTTCCCTCCCATCCTGTTACATGCAGTAATGTGCAGTCAAAGGTGAGGATGAGATTGATTTATGCACATTCACCCACACCTAAACCATACACTTTTCTGTGTCGCAACAGTACTTTGGACAATCTGCCATATCACAAAAAGTTTATATATATATATATATATATATATATATATATATATACATATATATATATATAAATATACCGATTCAGATAACAATAGATGAATTAGGTTGAATTGATTTGCTATTATGACAAGAAGGTAAGACTTAAAATATTTTTACAGTAAATACCTAATACATATTTATACATGAATTAAACATGTAAACAAAATAAAAAAAGTAACTTAGCCTAAATTTGTGTCAACCATGAAAATACTATTATCTTAAGTTTTATTTAGGAAATGTTAATGACACTTTAATGCAGAAAACAGAATTCCACATTATACTTTTATATTTTATAAATTATAAATAAAATGTTATATTATATAGGCTAATATATATATTTTTATACACTTCTATTTAGGTGCTCATTTGAAAAAGAAAAGGAAAAAGAAAAGAAAAGAAAAGAAAAGAAAAAAGAGATTTTATGAAATAGTTGTAGCTTTTATTGCAAATTCAGTGAAACAGAAATAATATGAAATCAGAGACATTTATATCACATAAACATCACACTGCATTGTATTATTATGATTACTGTGAAAATATAAACTCACATGTCTGAAACATGACTGGTGAAAAAAAGCTGTACATACAGTATTAATTTTCTCATGCAAGGATTTCCATAAAGATCAATTAAACAAGAGCCGTATTGAGCTAAAACAAATATAAATATAATATTAATCTTTTCTGATATTTAAACAATTATGTAAGATATTTTTGCATGTTGAATTATGAATAGTTAAAAAAAAATTACAAAAAAGTTTCAAAATACAAAATATATAATATAGAACTATTTAAAGTTGTTGATTTATTCTTATCCACGCACATTCTCTCTCTCTCTCTCTCTCTCTCTCTCTCTCTCTCTCTCTCTCTCTCTCTCTCTCTCTCGTCTGCATTGCCTATTTTATCTTTATGATATCAGATAAAAATGTCATATGAAAGTAAACTACACATATTATACTACTCCATCAAGCTAAAAATTAAATGCAATACACACCGTTTGTTGTTGTCATACCCACAGTAAACAGCTTAATTAGCTTATCTTCGGGTTCACTGAGTTTGTGTGGTTATGTGTTCAACTCTTAAACCCCAAGAGAGTATATGATACAATAAATCCTGATCTCACTTCACCAAGGCAAAAGGCTGTTGCATAATAACTTCATGTATTTTTACATGTTTGGGAAACTCCTCACTAATCTAAGCAGATATTTATTCTGTATATTGAGGCATTTTGCATGCCACATATCAGGCAGCTCTAAATATAAACATGACCATCAAATTAATTATTTCCATTTGATTTGAAAACATTTTAATTTAATTTTTTTCCCTCATTGTAATATACACATATTCATTTCACACAAATATTTAGTGTTGTTTGTGAAGACAGGGATCACTATAACAGGGTTAGTGATCTGAACAAACAGCTAACCCACTTAACCCAGTCACTATCTGCAATATGGACATGAATAATACCTCAAATATAACAGAATAGAGACAAAAAACCTTGCTGACCTTGCAGATGTTTCGTTTGACACTAAAATGATTTGCATGGAAAATTGAGCAAACAAAATCTTTCTTGAAGAAAACCCTTGACCTGTAAAACAAAATCTCTCTGCCCACACGGCCATAAAAAGATAACTGTGTGAAATGGAGAATTCAAGACACGATTGCCGACTGCTAGGTCCTTTTGTCACCAATTCTTGGAAATGAGAGTCATTCTGGTGTTCAGGATGGGTCTAAATCATTTATTTCTTTAGCGCGACATATATGACTATGGATGTAGTGCTGTGTGACTGATATTCAGAAGAGTCCTGCTTTGAGACGCTGAACATCCAATGGCTGGTCCATAAACTCATAATTGTGACCTTGAATAAAACACATAACCTTAGGTTATTCCAGGGAGTTTGTACCTGTAATACGTGTACTGTAAATCACTTGGGGTAAAGGTGTCTGTTAATTGACTACTGACTATGTATTGCTTATTAGGATCAGTCTTTAAAATGGGAGATTCCATCTTCTATAATAGTTGTAGCTTTAATTGGAAATTCAGTGAAACAGAAATAATATGAAATCAGAGACATTTACATCACATAAACATCACACTGCATTGTATTATTATGATGAATGTGTGATTTATATGTGAAAATATAAACTCACATGTTTGAAACATGACTGGTGAAAAAAAGCTGTACAGTATTAATTTTCTCATGCAAGGATTTCCATAAAGATCAATTAAACAAGAGCCGTATTGAGCTAAAACAAATATAAATATAATATTAATATTAACGTTTTCTGATATTTAAACAATTATGTAAGATATTTTTGCATGTTGAATTAATTATGAATAGTTAAAAAAAAACTATTACAAAAACATTTAAAAATACTAAAAATATAATATATAAACTATTTAAAGTTGTTGATTTATTCTTATCCAAGCACATTCTCTCTCTCTCTCTCTCTCTCTCTCTCTCTCTCTCTCTCTCTCTCTCTCTCTCGTCTGCATTGCCTATTATACATCTTTATGATATCAGATAAAAATGTCATATGAAAGTAAACTACATACTACTCCATCAAGCTTAACATTAAATTTTAACATTAAATTTTAAAATTAAATGCAATACACACCGTTTGTTGTTGTCATATCCACAGTATACAGCTTAATTAGCTTATCTAATTCACTGATTATCTAATTATCTAGTTCACCGAGTTTGTGTGGTTAAACGTTCAATGTATTTCTTCATGTATTTTTAAATGTTTGGGAAACTCCTCACTAATCTAAGCAGATATTTCTTCTGTATATTGAGGCATTTTGCATGCCACATATCAGGCAGCTCTAAATATAAACATGGCCATCAACTGAATTATTTCCATTTTATAAATTTGATTTGAAAACATTTTTATTTTAATTTTTTCCCTCATTGTAATATACACATATTCATTTCACACAAATATTTAGTGTTGTTTGTGAAGACAGGGTTCACTATAACAGGGTTAGTGATCTGAACAAAACCTAACCCTGTAAGTATTATTGATACTTAAGCCAGTCACTATTTGCAATATGGACATGAATAATACCTCAAATATAACAGACTAGAGACAGAATACCATAGAGACTAAACTTTTCTTTTGTAATCTTCATTTTAAAGGCCCTATAAAATTTAAAAGCACAAAAAAAAAAAAAAAAAAAACACATTTATATGGCACTTACAATTTTGAACTAGGCCTAAATGTTTTTGAACGAGACGATGCGTCGATGACGCTTTGGGAACGCCCCCAGCGTGATTACGTCTGAAGCATCTATGTCAACTAGTCCAATGGAAAGAATGAACGTCACGGGCGGGTGACATCATGACCAGGAAGATATAAAAGCGCATCCGGTGCAACCGGCATTAGCTTCGAAATTGCCGAAACAAGTCGATCACAGGGATGTAGGAAGTATGGCAGGGTGACGCATCATCTCGTTCCCTACTCAGGGAACTAGGGTTACAGTCGTAACCTTGAGACGTTCCCTTTCGAGGGAACTCGCGATGCGTCGATGACGCTTTGGGAATGAGAATACCCAAACGTACAAATACCTGAGAGTCGGCATGTTGTCAGAAGTAACACTAAGCACTAAGCACCTGAGACCCTGAGGCAGCATACAGGTCTAGGCTATAAAACGATACTTGGTTACTCACGTAACCTCGGTTCTCTCTAGAGAGGGAACGAGTATTGCGTAAGGAACTTACGCTACAGGAAAAGTCATCTTTTCTCGAGATACTGAAGCCAAAAAATTATCCTTAATTTTTCATAATTTGTCAACGCAGTGCAGCAGGCGGCACAGCAGAGCTAGAGCGCGCAATACTGCGTGCTCATTGGCTGCCGCGCGGCAACTGCTTAAGCCTACCAGTGAGCCCCGCGTGACGTCACGGCCAATCAGGGTGCGCGCGCCCTCGCGCGTCACAGCCCGCCAGAAGGGGCGGCGTCAGAGCGTATAAAAACAGGGCTCGGAGGCTTAATTCTCTGGTTTCTGTCGAATGAAGCGACATGAGCTCGAGGCGCAAGCACGGCAGGGAACGCAATACTCGTTCCCTCTCTAGAGAGAACCGAGGTTACGTGAGTAACCAAGTATCGTTCTCTTACGAGAGGTTCTCTCGTATTGCGTAAGGAACTTACGCTACGGGAACCCTTTGTCAACGCCGTGCGCGCCATGCATCCACACACAACTCCAGGGGGAGGGGACCCGGGGAGTGAAGAGTGGGGAGAGAGGTGGCCAGCAATGCGGGCCAACACATGTACATAAGCACCCATAGGGAGAAACAGAGCGGCGCAGCCGGTCTGTATATAAGAGCTTTCCCTGAAAGTGCGGCTCGACCAGAAGAGTCAAATCTAATATCCAGCCTGCGAAGAGCAGGGCATGAAGATGATTTTAGACTGCAAGAAGTTTAGCCTGCAGGGCGGGAACTTCCAGGTTATAAAACCTAACAAATGTAGACGGGGAGGCCCAGCCTGCTGCCGTACAAATGTCATAAATGGAAATCCCACTGGACCATGCCCACGATGAGGCAACGCCTCTGGTGGAATGAGCCCGTATGCCCAGAGGGCACTGCAGGTCTTTGGACGCGTATGCTGTCGCGATAGCATCCACTATCCATCTGGATAACGTCTGTTTCGAGGCGGCGAGACCCTTGGTGCGCCCACCAAACGAAACAAAGAGCTGCTCTGAGAGCCTGAAGGCTGCAGAGCGCATAATATAAAGCCTTAACGCCCTGACAGGGCAGAGGAGGTTATTATCGACCTCGCTGGCTGCCGGCGGCAGGGCTGAGAGGGAGATAACCTGTGCTCTGAAAGGAGTACCCAACACTTTAGGGACATAGCCATGTCTGGGTTTGAGAATGACTAACGAGTCGTTAGGTCCAAACTCGAGACACGACGCGCTAACTGATAGCGCATGTAAGTCACCCACGCGTTTTACTGAGGCGAGGGCCAGCAGAAAAACGGTTTTGAAAGTGAGGTATTTGAGACCCACAGAGTCTAGCGGCTCGAAGGGAAAAGCTTTAAGGGCCTCCAGGACCAAAGACAGATCCCATATCGGAACCGAAGGTGGCCGCGGAGGGTTCAGCCTCCTGGCGCCTCGCAGGAAACGGGTAACGAGTTCGTTTCTTCCAAGTGCGCGGCCGCGCGCCGAGTCGGCGAACGCAGCAATCGCCGCAACATATACCTTGAGCGTGGAGGGGGACCTGCCCGCGTCCAAGAGCTCTTGGAGGAAGTTCAGAACCTGTGGAACCTCACAGGACTGAGAGTTCAAACTCTTCCCTGTACACCATTTATTAAACACTGACCATTTAGACGCATAGAGCCGCCTCGTCGAGGGGGCTCTGGACTGCGAGATCGTGTTAACTACCCCTTCTGGCAGATCAACGAATATTCGTTGATTACCCACGCATGCAGAGACCAGTGCTCTGGATGGGGATGCAGAATTGACCCTCGGGCTTGAGAGAGAAGGTCTCTCCTCACCGGAATCGGCCACGGGGCTGTGTCTGACATGTTCACCAGCTCCGGGAACCAGGGTTGGTTCTCCCAGTGCGGGGCTATGAGGAGCACTGCGCAGCGCGTTTCCCTGATCTTCGCTAATACCTGAGGCAGCATTGAGATCGGGGGGAAAGCGTACAACGGGACACTGGGCCAAGCCTGGGCCAGTGCGTCCTCGCTCTTCGAAAAGAACCTTTTGCACTGAGCGTTCTCGCTTGTGGCAAAAAGGTCCAATTTCGCTTCACCGAAGCGGAGCCACAACGTCTGTATCGTCTGGCTGTGTAACGCCCATTCCCCTGGGGGAACATTGTCCCTGGACAGTTTGTCCGGGCCGTCGTTCAGGTGCCCGGGCACGTGCGCGGCTCTCAGCGAGCGCAGCGAGCCCTGAGCCCAGACCAAAAGGTGTTCTGTTAGAGCGCGCAGGGCTCTGGATCTGAGTCCGCCCTGGCGGTTCACGTAGGACACCACTGACATGTTGTCTGAGCGAACTAGCACGTGGTGTCCCCGCAAGTATGGGAGAAAATGCTTCAAAGCTTTCTCGACCGCTAACATCTCCAGACAGTTTATATGGAGGTTCCGCTCTGGGCCCGACCAGGGGCCGCAGATTGGTCTGCCCTCGTAAAGCGCTCCCCAACCCATGTTGGACGCGTCTGTCGAGACCACTTTGCGGTGTGAGATGGCTCCCATTGTCACTCCCTGACGGTACCATTCGGGCGCTCGCCAGGGCTGCAGGGCTGAGACACAGACCTGAGTTACGCTGACTCGAGCGCTGCCCGAAACCCACGCTCCGCGGGGTACTTTCGATTTCAGCCAGCATTGTAGCGGGCGCATACGAAGTAAACCCAGCCGTAGGACCGCTGCGGCTGATGCCATATGGCCTAACAGCCTTTGGAAACGTTTCAGAGGGAGGTATCTGCCCTTTTGGACGGATGCGGCGAGGTGTCGAACACAGCGCGCGCGCTGTTCTGACAGCCTGGCAGTCATCGCCACCGAGTCCAGTTCTATTCCTAGGAAGGAAATAGACTGACTGGGGATAAGTGAGCTTTTGTCCCAGTTCACCGAAAGACCCAGGCTTTCCAGATGACTGAGAAGCGCTATCTTGTGAGAGATGAGTTCCTCTTTTGACTGCGCTAGAATGAGCCAATTGTCCAGATAGTTCAGGATTCGCATGCCCTGTTTTCTCAGGGGAGCGAGAGCTGAATCCATGCACTTCGTAAATGTGCGGGGTGCTAGGGACAGGCCGAACGGCAGGACGGTATATTGATACACCTGGCCGTCGAAGGCGAATCTCAAGAATGGCCTGTGACGGGGTATAATCTGGATTTTGAAGATACTTTCAGATCGAGAGATATAAACCAGTCCCTCGGGCGAATGAGCGCGAGGATCTGCCTGGTCGTAAGCATTTTGAACGGCCGTCTCATGAGGGCTCTGTTCAAATGTCTCAGATCTAATATGGGTCTGAGCCCGCCGTCCTTCTTGGGCACGAGGAAATAACGTCTGTAAAAGCCCGCCTCGGTCAGAGAAGGAGGAACTCTTTCTATCGCCTTTTTTCGCAGCAGCTTCGCTATCTCTGCATGCAGCAGATGGGCTGCTTCTGCGTTCACTTTCGTTTCGGTCCGGGCTAGAAAGCGCGGAGGCCGACGACTGAACTGTAGCGAATAGCCCTGTATTACCGTGTCCAGCACCCATGTCGACACACCCGGAATAGCCTTCCATGCATTCGCACTCATAGCTAGGGGTCGAATGGCCTCTGAGTCCCGTCCGTCGCATAGCGCGGGACGAGGAATCTGCAGTGGCGGGCGCGCGCTGCGCGCTGAGACATTGCTGCGAGACGGGGACTCGCTGATAGCAGTGACCGGCCGAATTGCGCTGGGAGAGCGCGCGTGAGTGTTTACAGCAGAGTGTGAACGCGGGGGAGCGGGCACAGGACTCTTTATTAAAACACGGCCGGTGGCGGTGGCGATATCTGAACCCTGAATGTGTGAGACAGAGCGAGCAGTGTGTGGTTGTGAGCACTCGTGAGCGGGCACATTTCCTACACTTATCGCTCGAGCGGAAAGAGCGCGCTTTATGCGAGTGTGCAGGGGGATTTGTGCTTGTGTGTAGAAATGTACACTGGGTTGTGGGCATATTTACTACACTCATAACACTGGCCAGATATTATGCTCATATTGTGATTTATCTGGGTCGCTGTAAAAACGGCGTTTGAGTGCAGGCGAGTGAGTCGACAGACTGGCTCGTTGGCTGCTGAAAACACTACTGCAGTAGCCTTTTTTAAGGGGACTGGCAGAGGAAGACAGATGAATTTTGACGGCGGTCCGGCCGCAGCGGGACCCGGCCGTCTTTTCCTCCCGACGAGTGCTAGGAGGACTTCGCAGGCTCGGACTTCAGCGAGACTCGAGGCCGAGGCCCTCGCGGGGGCGGCAGCCTGCTCTGGCTGGTTGAGCGGGACCTAGGGCGGCCGCGCTGGCGCTGCTGTGTGGTCGGAGGGCGGGAAGAGCGCTGGGCAGAGCTGCGTGCAGGAGGCTCTGTGCTAGAGCGGCCTGCAGCGGAGCTTGAGCGGCGAGGCAGGAAGAGGCTCATAGCCTGTGATGCCTTCTGCACCTCCGTAAACCGGTCCACGAGGCCACTCACTGCTGGTCCGATGAGGCCGGGGGGGGAGAGCTGGGCTTTAAGGAAGACGGACCGCTCTGATTCTCCCATATCGGCTAGCGTCAGCCACAGGTGGCGCTCTGTGACGGTGAGCGAGGCCATTGAGCGACCGATAGCTTGTGCAGCTACCTTTGTAGCGCGGAGAGAGAGATCTGTCGCGCTGCGCAGGTCGGTCAAGGTGGTCTGGTCGGGGCCCTTCTCGTCCAGCTGGCGGAGGAGGTCGGCCTGAAGGACCTGAAGGACCGCCATCGTGTGCAGGGCTGAAGCGGCCTGTCCGTTAGCCGAGAAGGCGCGGTGGACGAACGCCGAAGTAG
This sequence comes from Scardinius erythrophthalmus, assembly GCF_964197995.2. Lineage (NCBI taxonomy): Eukaryota > Metazoa > Chordata > Actinopteri > Cypriniformes > Leuciscidae > Scardinius > Scardinius erythrophthalmus. The sequence continues at coordinate 11,632,267 of NC_138235.1, read as the reverse complement.
TCCTGCAGGCCTTGGACGGGAGGGCAGACTTTGAGCGCCATCTTGCGGATGGGGGGCAAAGGTGCGCTGCGACCGCCTGTTCGACCGGAGGGATGTCGTTGTATCTCTTCTCCGCGGCTTTGTCCACTCGGGAGAGAGTAGCTGAAGCTGAAGAGCGGAGCCTGGCCGAAACCGGAGCGTTCCACGCTTTGGAGAGTTCCTCGTGGAGCTCGGGCAGAAAAGGCGCTGGTCTGGACGCTGTAGACTGGCGGCGGTTGGGCAGGAAGCATCCATCGAGCCTGTTCGGTGGAGGCACCGCAGGCGGGGACCACTTGAGGCCTAAGCGCTCGACTGCCTTCGTGAGGAGGCGGAGAAGCTCGGCGTCCACACCGGTATGGGTCCTGCCAGACTCTCTTGAAGACGAGGCGGAGCGGAGTGAACCGGACCACTCTTCGCTGTCTGACGCCAGAAGAGAGCAGCTGTCCAGAAGCGCGTCCACTTCCGCTTCATCCTCAGAGGCGACGGCATCGCGGGCCGTAGCCGGCGGCTGCGCGTCGGGAAGCGGGGGAGGCGAGGGAGAGAGCGAGGCTCGCGGGAGGTGCTCCGGCGAGGGCCTGGCTCGAATCTCCGGCTCCGGTGGTCTCTGCGAGCGGCATTTCTTCTTACGCGGCCCGGAGACAGTTGGAGCGGGTTCTGCATTGAACAAGGCGAGTCGAGCCCGCAGGGTCGACATCGGCAGTTCCTCGCAGAATTCGCAGCCGCCCGAAGACAAGGCAACGGCTGCATGGTCACGTCCCAGGCAGAGAGCGCAGACCACGTGGCGGTCTCTGTCGCTGAGCGGAGAGCGGCATGAACCGCATGAAACTCGAGGCATTTTGAAACAAACGCCTTTGCTCTTTTAGAAACACACACAAAACAAGCGAGAAAGGATATATCGCCGGATAGCTGAGCTGGCACGGCAGGCTGAAGGCGGCGAAGATTCGACCGGCTTCCTCATGCTGTCCTAGGCTGGCTCGTTGCTGGTTTCGACGGCGACGGCTTCTCTCAGAGTCCAGCGATGCGAAGAGCTTCGCTGAAGAGACAGAAATCAGAGAATTAAGCCTCCGAGCCCTGTTTTTATACGCTCTGACGCCGCCCCTTCTGGCGGGCTGTGACGCGCGAGGGCGCGCGCGCCCTGATTGGGCGTGACGTCACGCGGGGCTCACTGGTAGGCTTAAGCAGTTGCCGCGCGGCAGCCAATGAGCACGCAGTATTGCCCGCTCTAGCTCTGCTGTGCCGCCTGCTGCACTGCGTTGACAAATTATGAAAAATTAAGGATAATTTTTTGGCTTCAGTATCTCGAGGAAAGATGACTTTTCCCGTAGCGTAAGTTCCTTACGCAATACGAGAGAACCTCTCGTAAGAGAACCTCATGAATGTGAGCGGTGAGGACCAACCCGTCGCATCGCAAACGTCTTGGAGAGAAACCCCAGATAATAAGGCTTTAGAGGCCGCCATACTCCTAGTGGAATGAGCTCTGACCACCAAAGGGCACGGCTGGTCAGAGGACTCATAAGCAAGAGAAATAGCCTCAACTATCCACTTGCTAACTGTCTGCTTAGAGGCTGGAAGACCTTTCTTGGGTGATCCAAAGCAGACAAATAACTGATTGGATTTTCTCCACGGAGAGGTCCGATGAACATAAGTGCTCGCACTGGACACAAGAGGTTCAGCTTTTCCTGGTCTGAAGAGGTAAACGGAGGAGGACAGAAAGCCTGCAGCACAACAGGCCTCGGAATATTGGTCGGTACTTTAGGGACGTATCCCTGTTTATATAAGAAAGCCTTAAAGGGGTCATGACATGAGAAACCAAATTTGCCTTGATCTTTTGGTATATATATATAATTTAAGCATGTGTTCTCTACATTTCAAGGATGACTGTTTTGAGAACAAATTGCAGTATGATGCTGGCTTTGTCAGAAAACCTTTGCTTAAAGATCAGGTTGTGCCGACTATTCTGGGTCCCAACGACGCCGCAAACTGTAAGTAATGTATTTCATCTGAAAACTACTTTTAGCCAATGACATTAGCCAATCATAACAGTGGGCGTTAACACTGAACTCTTAAAGAGGAAACACCCCCAAAACAGACTGTTTGAATCAGAGGATGAGAAACAGGGTGGGAAAAGGTCATAAATCACTACAATTTTTACGTTTTTTGTCCAAAAACTATAATAATACTATAATTGCACTGAAGGAAACATAATAAAACAAAAACAAAAACAAAAACCATGTCATGACCCCTTTAACCATCCCGGGTGCAAACTCAAGGCAGGTGGGAGATACCGAAAGGGCTCCTGAAGGTCTCCGACTCTTTTGAGGGACGAAATAGCTAGCAGAAAGATGGTCTTAAATGTAAGAAATTTTTCTGAAACCGAATCTAAGGGCTCAAAGGGAGCCCCAGGCAGGCCTTCTAGAACTATTGAAAGGTCCCAAGCCGGCACCCTAGTGCGAGTTGCAGGCCTCAGCCTCAAGGTGCCACGAAGGAAACGTGTGATCAGGGGGTCTCAACCCAAAGATGTACTACCCACCGGGGTGTGGAAAGCTGCAATGGCCACCACATAAACCTTAAGGGTGGATGGACATAAACCTGATGCAAAGCGATCTTGCAGAAACTTAAGTACTGTATTAACTGAACAGTTAACTGGATACCACTGACGCTGGTGACACCAAGAAGTGAAAACTCTCCATTTCAATGCATATAGTTTCTTCGTAGCAGGAGCTCTGGAGCTTAAAATGGTCTCAACAACCTCGGCTGAGAGACCACTCTCTATAAGTTGGGCCCCCCCATCTCTGGCCGGGGGTGAAATATTGTGCCCCCTGCCTGAGACAGAGGGTCTCTCCTGATCGGGATCTCCAAGGGAGGGCCATCGAGGAGATGAATTAGGTCCGTAAACCAAATTCGACTCGGCCAGCGTGGTGCTACTAGCAGTAGACTTATTCCGTCCTGGCGGAATCTCTCCAGAACTCCTGGGAGCAGAGCAACAGGGGGAAAAGCGTAGAGACGTAGCCTCGGCCACGCCTGGACCAAAGAATCCAGCCCCAGGGGGGCTGGGTGAGTAAGGGAGAACCAAAGTAGACAGTGCGTCGAGTGCTGAGACTCAAACAGATCCACTTCTGCTTGGCCGTAAAACTCCCAAATTTGCTCCACCGCCTCCGGGTGGAGTCTCCAATCCCCTGGCCTCAGCCCCTGTCTGCTCCTATATTCTGGCCCCCTGGAATATACACTGCCCTCAGAGAGAGTATTTTCCCTAGGGACCACAGGAGGATCTGGTGCGCCAGTTTGCATAGTGGACGCAAACGCAGACCCCCCTGACGATTTATGTAAGAGACCACCGATGTGTTGTCCATCCGAACAAGCACATGATGGCCCCTCAGGTCTAGGAGGAAATGTCTCAACGCATTGAAGACGGCCATCATCTCCAGGCAATTTATGTGCCAAGCGAGATGATGACTCCTCCACAGACCCTGAGCTGAGCGGCCTTCCATTACCGCTCCCCAGCCGGTGAGGAAAGCATCTGTCGAGATCGCAACTCGATGGCAAAGAGCTCCCAACACCAGACCCTGGGACAGGAACCAATGTTTCCTCCAGATAACCAAGGCGCGGAGACACCGCCGCGTGATCTTGATCATTTGGAGTGGGTTTCCCCTCGGGACCGTAGGCTACTGGTTCTGAGCCACCACTTCAAAGGTCTCATGTACAGCAGGCCAAAGGGTATCACATTGGGCGCTGCTGCCATGAGGCCTAACAGTTTCACAGTGCGTGGCTGGCCTAGCTTTAGGTCTTTTGTGGCTGTGAGGATAGCAGCTACACGAGCGGGCGATAGAACGGCTCACATCGTGACCGAATCCCAGACCACACTAAGAAAAGTGGTCCTCTGTACTGGAGAAAGCACACTCTTCTTGGCATTGAGCCTCAACCCCAATTTCTGCATATGAGCGAGGACGACATCTCGATGCCGAACCACCAAATGTTCTGATTCCACTAAAATCAGCCAGTCGTCTATGTAATTCAGAATGCGTATGCCCTGCAGCCTGAGCGGGGCCAGAGCTGCATCTACGCACTTTGTGAATGTGCGGGGTGATAGAGCTAGACCAAATGGAAGTACCCGATACTGGTATTCTTTGCCCCCGAAAGAAAACCTCAGGATTCTCCTGTGCAGAGGGAGGATGGAGACATGGAAGTACGCGTCTTTCAGATCTATCGTGACAAACCAGTTCTCGGATCTGATTTGTGTCACGATCTGTTTGAGTGTCAGCATCTTGAACTTGAGTTTCTGAACTGTACGATTCAAATGACAAAGATCTAGTATGGGACGCAACCCTCCATACTTTTTAGGAACACTGAAATAATGGCTGTAAAAACCCAAATCTCTGTCGGGTGGATACACCTGCTCTATAGCCTCCTTTGCTAACAGAGCTTTCACCTCTTGCTCCATTACCAGAGCCTGCTTGGGATGTACTATCGTGAGCAACACCCCGTTGTAGAGTGGTGGACGAGAACCAAACTGGATTCTGTAACCTCTTTCTACTATCTGCAGGACCCATTAAGATATGTTTGGCAGATTCTTCCATTCTGCCAGAAAATCTACTAAGGGAACCAGCCTCTCGAGGCTGGCTTCTGGTGTAATTGAGACAGCCAGTTCGGGGACCTGGCAGGAAACACCCGACTGACCATTTTTGAACCCCCCTCAGAAGGTGCAAGTCTGACGCAATGTTGAGTTGACACTGCGCCAGAAGCTCGCTGGAGGCTGCTGTGCCCCGAGACACCAAGGGTGGCAGGATTGGCAGAACGGCCCCCTGAGGGCACCGAGATGGAACGGGCACCATATACTGAGGTGTACACCGTTCCATTCCAGTTGGGGCTGCCCTCACTGGTCTGATGCTGGTGGCGTCAGGACCTTTTCTTTTTTGCCGAAGCCTTCTAAGCCTGAAGAACAGTCCTCATATCCGGCTTCTGCTTAGAAGGCTTAGGCTGAGAGTGCTACGTCTGTTTCCAATATTTTTGTGGAGGGGCACGAGACGCAACACTCTCCTTTTGCTGTGCACGATATGAGGAGCTAGACGGCTGGGGCTGCTCACGCCCAGGGGGTTGGACACGGCGAGGGAGACATTTTTTGAAAACCTCTGCCTGCTTCTTAGTTTCCTGGAACCTCTCGACGACCGAATTAACGGTGTCGCCGAAGAGGCCAGAAGGATCCACAAGAGCATCTAGCAGAAAAGCTCTAGCTTTTTCTTTGATCTCTGCTAGATTGAGCCAAAGGGGTCTCTCAGTGGCTACAAGGGCTACCATAGACCACCCAATTGCTCTGGTGGTCTCCTTAGTAGCCCTGAGAGGTAAATCTGTGGCCTGACGAAGTTCTCGAATTTCATCGGGCCCCACCCCCTCACTTCTGTCCAAATCCCCCAGCAGGTCAGCCTGATATGCTTGAAGCACTGCCATAGTGTGAAGGCAGGCTCCGGCTTGACCTGCTGCCGTATATATGCTTTGCCCACTAGATTAGATGTTGTTTTTAATGGCTTTGTGGGCAAAGCCAAGGCCTTCAGGGATGATGCTGAATCAGGAGACAGATAGCTCGCAAGTGTCTGTTCTGCCCGGGGCATCGTCCCATAGCCATACTCTTTCAACCCCCTTATTTGTGAATATATACGTGAACTTGGGGGCTGAAAAGACGGGACGAGTATGGCTTATTCCACGATCTAGACAGCTCACTGTGCAGATCGGGGAAAAATGGAAGGCCTTGTGATGGAGGTGAAACATTAGATGGGAGGAAGCGCTCGTCTAATTTGCTTTTGGGATGAGCGGCTCTTTTCTCGGCTGGCCATTCAATATGTAATTTATCTACAGCGTGAGTAATCACCTGCACCAGCTCCTCATATGCTGGGGAAAGAGATGGCAAATCCTCTTCCCCCTTATTTGTGTCACTGTCAATGCTCAGTACATCTACCTCCTCGGAGCTAGAGCACCGAAGCATTGGGCTCTCTTCCCGGCCGGGAGAAGCCGCAGCGCGGACTGCCGACACCGGAGAGAAAGCACTGGATCCCTCAGGTAAGGGAGGAGATAAGGCCCTCGGACCCGTCTTCAACCCCGCTGAGAGATCCATTTGCGATCCCCAGGAATGCTTTCTCCATGCTGCCTCGGCAGCAGCGGGTCCAGCACCCTGAGGATCGCGAGCCTGGCCACTTTCCTCAAAAAGTGACAGGCGGGAGCGGAACATGCGAAGCGGAAGCTTCTCACAATGCTGGCAATAAGCCCCCTCGAAGGCTGATACTGCATGCTCCACTCCCAAACACATCACACAAAGCTTGTGTGTATCCTCACCCGTTAAATAGCGTGGGCAGGGAGAAGCACAGGGCTTGTACAATTGTTTCGCCATAGTGTTTTGTAACTTGACAGACAACAGTAAATATAACAGACAGTATAGACACAGATCACTTGCTGAGGCAACAGAAGCTAATGCCGGTTGCACCGGATGTGCTTTTATCTCTTCCTGGTCATGACGTCACCCGCCCGTGACGTTCATTCTTTCCATTGGACTAGTTGACATAAGATGCTTCAGACGCAATCACGCTGGGGGCGTTCCCAAAGCGTCAATGATGCATCGTGAGTTCCCTCGAAAGGCTGCTTTTGGTGCTTGATATTTTATTGGTTATTTTGTGTTTCAATAAGGAGGTCCAACCAAGTAGCCTACGGTACAAGTTACTTAAATGTAAAATGTTTTTCTCTATTTAACATTAACATCCAATAGTGAAGGATTTTTGATAACGTCTTCCCTCAGGTAGATTGCATGTTTTCTTGCGTTGCTGAATGTTGGAATCATGAACAATAATCAGTTTGTAGTCGCCCAAACTGGTTAGCCGGAATCAAAACGCGGACAGTGAAAGAATGAATTTGCCGTTTAGCGCGAGTCTCGATGGCTGTGAAGTGGGAGCGACAGCCGGTAGAGGATTCTGCTGGGTCTTAAAGCCTTCAGCGAACGTCTATGTTTGCAAATCAAACAAAGATTTGTCTCAAAGAAATGGTTCATTCTCAATTTAGAGCGTATGCCTGAAAATACTTCACTGATGCCTTAAATACGGGAGGATTCCGTATTATACAGAACGGTTGGCAACCCTCAGTGGCGCAAAAAGTGGGTATGCGTTATATGCGGCGCATATAGGGGCGCAGCACCATTGGGGCACCAAAGCGATGGTAAAAAAAAAAAAAAATTATATTAAAATTTATTTTTGGGGTATTTTCTATATGTAGCTGCTGTTGTGCGTTTCTAAATAATTTAAGCCTTTCCTCAATGTAACATTTTAGAGGACTAACAGGCTAGAGTAGGCGCCCTCAGGGTGTGTGTGTGTGTGTGTGTGTGTGTTCATCTGAGACTCGTTGGTCTGTCATTGTCGTCTCGTCAATGTCAGAATATTTGAGATGACCAATCAAATCAAAGTAGGCGGGCTTTATGTTCAAAGAAGCTGCTGAGCGCGAATTTTAGCAGAGCGACTTGACGCTTCAGTTTACAATCAAGTGCGAGATAAGATGTAAGTAGCTAAACTAAACATTTCATATTTGACAGTTTTTTAGGTCATAAATGTTTAACGAATGACACAAATAATCAGGCAAACTAATAAACTTTTGTCTAATTTCGCCATTTTGAACTGAAAATAGGCCTATGTAACGTGACGCATGTAATGTAATAATTAGTTTACTGTCATTGTGAGGTGAAAATTAACAAAGCTGTTTTCATCATGTTAGGCACAAGATTAATAATGAATGTGTACATATCGAGAATTAATATAATACAATTTGTAGCCTTCAGCAAATAAAAAATAAGCTCAGCTTTAGGAGGGGAAGAGACAGGGCAAGATAAAGGAGACTGAGAGAAATGAGGAGAGAGCAGGTATTGACAAATAATCTACTGCCTGCTAACATGGTTTTAAAGCTATTTCTTATACTTTTTTGCCCTTCAAACATCTTTAATAAACTTAGTTACCTAGATTTCTTAGTAGCTTTCAGTAAATGAATACTTCTGAGAAAATGATTCATAAATCAACCTATCAATAATAACAACCTATTAATAGTGAACATTAGACCCTAAACTAAAGTGTTACCTTTTTTTAAATCATAAATTGATTTATGTTTTATTTTATTTTATCTTTGTTATTTTGCTTTAAAGAGATAAAAATGGTGCTTATCAACCTTGAATGACATGGTAATAAAATTACATCACATTATTTTGGCAGTAAAATTTTGGGGCGTTTTTTCTTGGAGTGGGCAGGTTTTGGTGAACATTTGCGCTGGAAATCACCGTCCCAATCTGGCAACACTGTGCACCATTACGATACTTATCTAGGCAACTAGTCATCATATCTGCTCCATGAAACACGGTAATGCTTAGAAGTACACAGATATGGTTCTATGTATTTGCATTGTACTAAAATGCGTTCATTTTCAATGGGCATATATCCGGCTGAAACAGGTAGCCTAGTGCATCCCAAATTTTTCAGCATTAACATTTTAATACAACATTATAGTCATTATGGCCTTTAGAATTTTTTTATTTTTTTATTTTTTTGGGAGGTGGGGTGGGGTAGTGCACTATAGGCCCCTGTTGCGCGGCCTAAGCTTTTAAGTCCTTAATGGCATTTCAGACCTTTTTAAGGGCCTAAGTCCTTAATTTTTTTCCTTATATTACTTTTACTTTTATACTTTTAGTAGTTTTGAAACCAGAACTTTTACACTTTTACTTGAGGAAAAAGCTGATGCTTCAACTTCTACAGTCTTTTTAAACCCTATCTATACTTCTACTTGAGTAATGAATGTGAATATTTTTGACACGTCTGCAAAGCATTAAAAGACATTTTACAGTGAAGTAGCAAAATTATTTGGCAAAAAAAAAAAAAAGACAAACAACAGCTTTTCTTTTTAAACTGCATAAAACAACTAAAAAGATCTCAGGAAAAAACATACAATGACTACGACATAATCAGTTATTAATATTTCATTGGTTCTCTCTTATTTGTGCTTGTGTTCATTATTTTTTGCCAGGCTGTCATACAAAGAAATTATGTCGGCACAATTTAGCATGTGTCATTGTGTTATCACAAATAAAATGGTTGGGTCCAAGCACAAATACACAATATGCTTACCAAATCTTTAACAGATTTTTGGTAACATTTGAATAAAGGGTAAAGATGTACTGTACATTTTCCAAGGCAGGACATCACTTTTGGCCGCTACTGTCACTTCTGTCTAGTTTATATCTTGGTTTGGTGACAGATCTCTGACACTCCTGGTTTGGCATGTGCTTGTGTTATAATCCTGTCTGTTGTGAGCACATGGCTTGTCATGTGTTTCTTTGTGCCATGTGCTCTCCCGTTGATTGTCTAGCCCCTTCCATCTTGTTACCTGATTGCCCCACCTGCTTCCCTCATTACCCTCTTTTGTTTGCTTCCCTATTTAGTCTCCCCCTGTTTACAGTCCTGTGCTGATTCGTCACTTTATGTATCCTCGTGTTTCTGGTTTTTCCTGCCAAAGTCAAGTTTTGAGATGCCTGTCTTGTTTTCCCCCTCAGGGTAGTTTTGTATGTCTTTTTATTTCATTTTACCACTTAATTAAAGGTCCTACATTTCTTGCAATTGAATCCCTGCTTCACCATTATTCCACCTGTGACACAAATTGCTCCAGTTTTGGCATTGTGACATAAAATAAATTCCAAATACATAAAAAAACAAGTCCAAAGTGTTTCCAAGCAATTCTATATGCAGGCCAAAACCTATTTTTTTGTATGTAACATTATTTTTTGTATGTAACATTGCAAGATTTAAATGTAAGTTCTAAATAAAAGTGCTATAAAACCCTTTACAGCATATGATGCTTTTAACTGCAATTATGCTATCAAGTTTAGTTACTAATTAACTGATATGCATATGTGATTCTAATGGCATATTTTCCACAGAGTCCAACACATAAGGACCATTGTTGTAGGCATGCCAGCGCTGACCTTTGGAACCTGGGGTGTGACATCGGCATCTGTGCTCAGTGCGTGATGAGCATCTACAGACTGACAAATGACTGCCAATACAACAGATGACAATATAAATAGATTTGATTACAATTATTTTGACTTGATTCTGATAATTTAATCAGTGAATTATGGGGTAGAATATTTGACATGCATAATAAGACATGCATTAAGGTGGTATGTAAGATTTTTGTTTTGTTTTCCAAAAAAGTTCTTTCTTTTGATCCAAAATACAGTAATATTGTGAAATATTATTACAGTTTAAATGAACTCTTTTCTCTGTAAATATATAGTAAAATGTAACTTATTCCTGTACCTATACTGAATTTTCAGCATCATTACGCCAGTCTTCATTGTCACAAGATCCTTCATAAATCATTTGAATATGCTGATGGAATTCTTTGATAAATAGAAAGAACAGCTCTATTTGAAATATAATTTTATTTTGAAATATAACAGTACATGCCTTTTCTGTCACCTTTGATCCATATAACGCATGCTTCCTCAATACATTTTCTTAAATTCCCTGTAATGGTTATATATAAAACAAATATAATTTTTTATCACACACACACACACACACACACACACACACACACACACACACACACACACACACACACACACACACATGCTTGTTAAATGGACACCAATGGATTAATCTAGAATAACTGAATTCAGAATACAAATACATCGATGTTGACAGAATGCATGCCAATTAATGTTGACAGAAGAGACTGTTATTCATTTCTATGTTGTAATCTGGGGCATGTAAGTGTTAAATATTAAACCTCAGCTGCTAAACTTTGATTGCACTTGCTGCATAATAATGTATATTGTATAATAATGTATAAATATATTACATTACAACAACATGAAGTATTAAGGGAGTACAGTCTAACAATATGTGGTCATACCATAGATATACCACATATATTATGTATCTCCGCTTCGCGTCGTGCCTAACAACGCCCTTTAGCCGTGACTTATTCACGATACAGCACAGCCTCTCGTACCTTATTGCTTACATATACCACGTATATTATGAATCAAATATAAGACATTTACATTTACTAAACTTTAACAAAAATGTCATGTCCACAAAACTTTATCAAATCAAGTCACATGCTTTCTACAAGACAGAAAAGATTTAATGTCGAAGCAAAAGAGCAGTTATTGTACTGAAGTATAAATCTTAATCATGGTGAAATCATAATGTTACAGTACTTTATCTTCAGTGTGCTTGCTATCTTTGCCTTAGCCTCATTTAAAGCTGTGATGAATTAATTGCATGCTGTATAAAAGCCTGTAAATATCAGGAGCAGTGCTGCCAAATTGGGTGGTGTCAGAAAACAGGAGAGGAGACACATAACAGTTCTTTATTCACAGATTGGTTGCGATCTATAGGATCGTCAAACAGGTGAGTGAAGTGCATAAGCAGTTCAAATGATGGTCAAACTTAACTGACAATTATTTTCTTCTTGAAGGAAGGATGAACACGATGAGGATAACTGGGTACAGTGCCGCTGCTAGCCATTTTGGTGCCCTAAGCATAATTCCTTTATGATGCCCCCCACCCCGACCCCGAGAAGAAAAACGTTTGTTTTTGCCAGTTTAACTTTATATTACCAATCATAAAACTCAATACCAATAACACAATAGCAGCATCGCAGTATAAAACTTAAGAACGCTAAAAAGAGAAAGTAAAATCTTCACAGCTTTGCTGACTTTGTAAACATATGTAGAATAGCTAACACACACTACACATTTGAAAGTGCAAACTTTTCTTTAGTAAACAGAACAGCAAAATAAAAAAAATTATCAAAATAATCCAGACATGTTTTTCCCAAATTCAATGTCACTTTGAATAAATTACATTTATTAGACAAAATATTCAAACAAAGAATCTCATACCGGAAAAATGATAAACATTTAAAACTGAAAGCATGGCAGCCAATGAGTTCTCCCCCTTTATTCCTTATGTATCAACTATTTGATAAATCTTATATAATATATATAAAAGCATAATATAATGGGGTGCAATAATGCACACAATTAAACAGTATTGTTTGCTTTATATTTTTTATATATTTAACAGAAATTGTTAGCCTACCGTGTGCACTGCACTGACTGCTTACGTTAACTGTTACTGAGAGTATTAACCACCACCGTCACGTCAAAATAAACCATTAACTACTGCTCAATATCTAAAGAAAGATAGTACAGAAGTAGCAGCTAGCTGGCGTCTGTTATTTGTAAAATAGGTAATGTTTAACAGTAAAATCTCAATTTAGCTTGCACCGAAGTTATAAGTTATAACAACACAGTTCTCTTACGAGAGGTTCTCTCGTATTGCGTAAGTAGCTTACGCATCGGGAAAGTCTTCTTTCTTCGAGATCTGAAGCCAAAAAATTATCCTTAATTTTGTATTCATTGTCAACGCAGTGCAGCAGCCGACAGACCTAGGCAGGCTGTATAAGCGTGCTCATTGGCTGCTCGGCTGCAACTGCTTAAGCCTATCGGTGAGCGCTCTGAACGCGGCAACCAATGAGGGCGCTTCGCGCCCTCCACACCCTTCTAACCGTCAGAATGGGCGTGGCCAGCGTGTATATATTCAGCGCTCACAGGCTAAAATTCTGATTTTCTTGTCTTCAGCGAAGCTCTTCGCATCGCTGGATCTGGAGAAGCCGCCGCCGTTGAAACCAGCGACCAGCAAGCCTAGGACAGCGCCTGAAGAAGCCGGCCGCCTTCGCCGCCTTCAGCCTTCCGTGCCTGCTACGCTATCCGGCGTCATATCGTTTTTCACTGCTGTGTGTTCGCCTACTGCAACACACCCTCTTCTCTAAAAGAGCACGGGGCGTTTTTCTAAAAATGCCCCGTTTTTCTTGCGGCTCGTGCCACGCCCCGCTCAGCGACGGAGACCGCCATCTCATCTGCGCTCTCTGCCTGGGCCGCGATCACGCCGCCACCGCACTCTCCACGGGCGGCTGCCCCGAGTGCGAGGAACTTTCAATGTCGACCCTGCGGGCTCGGCTTGAAGTTTTCGACCAACATGTCTCCCCGCCCGTCCCTGCTGGGCCGCGCAAGAAGAAGCGCCGCTCACAGCGACCGCCGGAGACCAACCAGGCGCACAGAAGCTCGCCGGAGTCTCTCCCTCGAGCTTCTCCTTCGCCTTCCCCGCCCCCCCTCACGGCCGCGCAGCCGCCGGCTCTCGCCCGCGCCTCCGCCGCTTCAGGGGATGAGGCGGATGAGTTTGGTGAACGCGCCGCGGACAGCTGTTCTCTCCTGGCCTCTGACAGCGAGGAATGGTCCACTGCCTCCTCGTCAGTCCAGGATTCAGGCCGATCTCGAGCGGGCGAGGACGCGGAACTTTTACGCCTCCTCACGCTAGCTGTCGAACAGCTGGGCCTTGACTGGTCTTCCCCGGAAGAGCCAGCCCTGAACAGACTCGACGGCTGCTTCCTTCACCAACGCCGCCGACAGCCGGCGTCCAGAAAAGCACCTTTCCTGCCTGAGCTTCACAGCGAGCTCTCGAAATCGTGGAATGCTCCATTCTCCGCGAGAGTGTCTTCACATGCCTCATCGACGCTCTCACAGGTTGACGGCGCCGCTGAGAAGGGGTATAATTCCATCCCCCCTGTGGAGGAGGCGGTCGCAGCGCACCTTTGCCCGCCCTCTCGTTGGCGCTCAAAGGCTGCCCTCCCGTCCAAAGCATGCAGGACCACTTCAGCCCTCGTCGGCCGCGCTTTCGCCGCCGCGGGGCAGGCCGCATCAGCACTCCACTCTATGGCAGTACTGCAGATCCTCCAGGCTAACCTCCTCCGTGATCTGGACGAGAAGCGCTCGGAGCCTGCTTCCCTTACGGATTTGAGGAGCGCGACGGACCTTTCCCTTCGCGCCACGAAATCCGCTGCCCAGGCCATTGGAAGGTGCATGGCCTCTCTGTCAGTTACAGAGAGGCATCTCTGGCTCACGCTCGCGGACATGAGGGAGTCTGAGCGCGCGGTGTTTCTCAACGCCCCCCTCTCCCCCACCGGCCTGTTCGGCCCAGCGGTTAGCGGGATCGTCGACCGTTTTTCGGAGGTGAAAAAGACTTCTGAGGCAATGAATTTGTTTCTGCCTCGACGCTCCAGACCCGCTGCACGCCGTCCTTCGGACCAGCCTGCACAAAGCTCTGCCCAGCGTCCAGCTCGACCTCCGTCCTCGCAGCGACGACAGGGCGGCCGCCCTCGCTCTCGCTCGACCAGCCGCGCTAGACCGCCGCCTCCCCGGGGACCCCGGCAGAGGATCGCGGTGAAGCCTGAGCCTCCAAAATCCTCCTAGCCCGAGGAGAGAAGCGACGATTGGGTCCCGCCGCGGCCGGACCGTCGTCAAAGCTTCAAGCTCTGTCAGTCCCCGTTGCCACGGTTACTGCAGACACTCATTTCGCAGCCAACGAGCCGGTGAACTCACCCTCTCGCCTGCACACAACCGCCGTTTTCACGGCGACCCAGAGAAATCTCAAAGAGAGTATTATGCCTGGTCGCGCGCCTCGCGCTGTAAGTGTTTCAAATGCAGTAAATGTGCCCACTTATCTGTGTTCACCCCTGCACACAAGCACTGTAAACCCCGTGTCTCTCACAGAGCCCACTCGCATAAAGCTGGCACAAGCCGCTCGAGTGTTAAAAGTAGGTCATGTGTCCACCCCGCTGTGCCCACACCTACCCACTGCCCGCTCTGTTACACAACCCCTCTGTACCGGTCAGGTTATAAACACGGATGCTGTGCCCGCTTCCACGCGCTCACACATCCGCTCTCTTACTTCGCCCCCGACGCCGCCTTCGAGCGTCGTGCTTCACACTGTATGTTCCCCGTCAAAAGCCACCGGGACGCTGTGTGTAAAACGGCCGGTCACCGCTGTGAGCGACCCGCCGTATCTAAGCACCAATAGCGCGCGCGTCACGCCCGCCCCTCCGTTTCGAGCTCTCGAGCCCGCGATCAGCGGCGATCTGAGCCCGGAGGCTATTCTGCCCCTGGCCGCACACGCGAAAGCGTGGGAAGCTATTCCAGGCGCGTCAGAATGGGTGCTGAGCACAGTAAAACGAGGCTATACTCTGCAGTTCGCTCGCCGCCCTCCGCGCTTTCAAGCGCGTGTCGAGACCAGAGTGAATGGGGAAGTAGCACATCTACTTCGAGCAGAAATAGCTACACTTCTGTGCAAAAGGGCAATAGAACCGGTTTCCCCTTCCATGAGCGAGTCGGGCTTTTACAGCCGTTATTTCCTCGTTCCCAAGAAGGACGGAGCTCTCAGACCAATTCTAGATCTGAGACGTTTGAACAAGGCTCTTATGAAAAGACCGTTCAAAATGCTCACAACCAGACAAATCCTCGCGCAAATTCGCCCGAGGGACTGGTTTATATCTCTCGATCTAAAAGACGCATACTTTCAGATCCAGATAATACCCCGTCACAGGCCATTCTTGAGATTCGCCTTCGACGGTCAGGTATATCAGTACACCGTCCTGCCGTTCGGCCTGTCTTTGGCACCCCGCACATTCACGAAGTGCATGGACACGGCTCTCGCTCCCCTGAGGGGTCGGGGAATGCGAATTTTGAACTACCTGGACGATTGGCTGATCCTAGCACAGTCAGAGGCCGAACTCATCGCCCACAGAACAGTGCTTTTAAGCCATCTGGACAGCCTGGGGCTTACGGTCAACTGGACCAAGAGCTCGCTCGTGCCCAGTCAATCAACCTCTTTTCTGGGTTTGGATCTGGACACTGTAGCGATGACGGCCCGCCTGTCGACACAGCGCGCGCGCTGCATTCGACGCCTGGCCGCGTCCCTCCGGCCGGGCAGCACCGTACCTCTCAAAACATTTCAGAGGCTACTGGGTTGTATGGCCTCAGCCGCAGCAGTGCTTCGGCTGGGTCTTTTACGAATGCGCCCGCTACAATGCTGGCTGAATGCCCGAGTGCCTCACAGAGCATGGGCTTCCGGCGGTATTCGCATCAGAGTGACTCAGAGCTGCGTTTCAGCTCTGAAGCCCTGGTTAGCGGCCGACTGGTACCAGCGGGGAGTGACAATGGGAGCCATCTCACACCGCAAAGTTATCTCGAAGGACGCTTCCACCTCAGGCTGGGGCGCTCTGTTCGAGGGCAAACCGGCTTTTGGCCTATGGTCAGACCGGGAAAAATTCGGCAGAGCGGAAATCGACCTCTTTGCGTCGAAAGACAATGCTCAATGCCCGAAGTTTTATTCGAAGAGCGAGGACGCGCTGTCCCAGACATGGCCCAGCCTCCCGCTGTATGCTTTTCCTCCGATCTCCCTGTTGCCACAGGTCATTTCGAGGATCAGAGAAACGCACCACTCAGTGCTGCTTATAGCCCCGCGATGGGAAAACCAAACTTGGTACCCAGAGCTAGTGAGGCTGTCGCACTCACCCCCATGGCCGATCCCGGTGAGAAAGGATCTCCTCTCCCAAGCCGCTGGATCGATCTGGCATCCCCATCCAGAGCGCTGGTCGCTGCATGCATGGGTGATCAACGGATACCTGTTGACCTGTCAGAAGGGGTCGTGAACACGATCACGCAGTCTAGAGCCCCCTCCACGAGACGGCTCTACGCGTCTAAATGGTCGGTGTTTTCTAAATGGTGCGCTACTCAAAACCTGGATCCGCGCGCATGCGGGGTCCCGCGGGTGCTCTCCTTCCTGCAAGAGCTGTTGGAAAAGGGCAGATCCCCTTCCACGCTCAAAGTATATGTGGCCGCTATTACAGCGTTCGCTGAGACGACGCTCGGCCGGGCAATGGGAAGGAATGAGCTCATTATCCGCTTCCTCAGAGGAGCTAGACGGATGAACCCCCCGCGGCCCCCCTCGGTTCCCTCGTGGGATCTGTCCTTGGTCCTGGCGGCCCTAAAGGCTTTTCCCTTTGAACCGCTTGAATCCGCGGATCTAAAGTATCTGTCGCTTAAAACCGTTTTTCTGATAGCTCTGTCTTCAGTCAAACGAGTGGGTGATTTGCACGCGCTATCTGTTAGCCCTGCATGTCTCGAGTTCGGGCCGAATGACTCGAAAGTCATTCTCAGACCGAGGCACGGTTACATCCCCAAAGCGATTGGAACCCCGTTTAGGGCACAAGTTATTTCCCTCTCGGCTCTGCCAGCATCCGATAGTGGGGACAGTGATAACCTCCTATGCCCTGTCCGGGCGCTGAGAGTTTACATCACGCGCTCCGCCGCTTTCAGGCGTTCAGAGCAGCTCTTTGTTTCCTTCGGCGGACGCACCAAAGGTCTTGCCGCCTCGAAGCAGAGCTTGTCCAGGTGGATAGTGGACGCGATAGCAGCAGCTTATGCCTCCAAACACCTGCAGTGCCCTCTGGGCATCAGAGCCCATTCCACTAGAGGCATGGCCTCGTCGTGGGCCTGGTCCAGCGGAATTTCTATCCACGACATTTGTATGGCGGCGGGCTGGGCCTCCCCATCAACATTCGTGAGGTTTTATAACCTGGAAGTTCCTGCCCTACAGGCAAAAATATTGTCGGTATAAGTGACATGTATGCTCTGCCCAGCTCCCGTGTGCAGACTACGTTCATATGCTGGCGCTATTCTGGTAACTACTCAGGGTGAAGTGTTTGACTCAGACCGGCTGTTCCGTTCTGTTTCCTATTTCCCGTTACGCGCTGTTATCGGTGCTGGCCCGCGCTGCTGGCCGCCCGCATTTATTTCTGCCGCACGGGAATTTTTCTCTTCATGTGAGACCGACTATGTCGTTTTCTCCTACCCTTATGAGTGCTTATGTACTGTATGGGCTCGCTCCGCCGGCCCTACTGTTTGTACTGCTATGTTTATAGACCGGCCGCGCCGCTCTATTTCATATGCTGCATGAAGTGCATGTACTACGCTAGCCCGTCTCTCCGACCGGCCACATTCCCCAGCACAGTGTTTTCCCCGGTTCCCCTGGGATTCATGGGCTGGATGCTCGGCGCACACGGCGTTGACAAAGGGTTCCCGATGCGTAAGCTACTTACGCAATACGAGAGAACCTCTCGTAAGAGAACGTACTCGGTTACTAACGTAACCTCGGTTCTCTCTAGAAGAGGGAACGAGTATTGCGTAACCTGCCGTGTCGCGCCACGAGCTTTTGCGCTTCAGACTGCGAAAACCAGAATTTTAGCCTGTGAGCGCTGAATATATACACGCTGGCCACGCCCATTCTGACGGTTAGAAGGGTGTGGAGGGCGCGAAGCGCCCTCATTGGTTGCCGCGTTCAGAGCGCTCACCGATAGGCTTAAGCAGTTGCAGCCGAGCAGCCAATGAGCACGCTTATACAGCCTGCCTAGGTCTGTCGGCTGCTGCACTGCGTTGACAATGAATACAAAATTAAGGATAATTTTTTGGCTTCAGATCTCGAAGAAAGAAGACTTTCCCGATGCGTAAGCTACTTACGCAATACTCGTTCCCTCTTCTAGAGAGAACCGAGGTTACGTTAGTAACCGAGTACGTTTGCTAACATTAACGTCAGCAAGTTCGAGGCGCGTTAGGATTAGCAGCAGCACATTTCCCTTATTTAAGAATGATTAAACATGGACTTACCTGCAAGTGATGCACGGGCATCATCTCGCAGTTTCTTCTTTCTTTTCTCAGATCCTAACTCCTGCTGTCTTTTAGGGGCCATTTCCAAAAAAGTTGCCTACTGTCTGTCTGTCGAACTTCGTCCGCGCTCGCAAAAGGGCCCGCGCGAACAACCGGCACGGCCGCACGGACCATCCAAAGCGGGGGGGCGGTACTTTCTAGACTAGAGCAATTAAATTATCTTGTGCCCCCTTTTTTGTTTCATATACATGGCTAAAATGTGCCTAATAATATATTTCTATAGGCTAATGAAATAATATCGGCATTATAATTTTTTTTTTTTCATTAGACTATTTGTGGTGCCCCCTCAGCACTTGGTGCCCTACGCACAGCGCGTGATGCGCGTGGTGGGAGCGGCGGCGCTGACTGGGTAGAAGGAACAAGTGTCTTGAAGAATATGAAGGTAAGTACATGAAGGTAAGTCGACTCGTCAGGTAAAGCCTGGTTCACACGGGACGATTTTAAAATTGTCGGCCGATTTTCCAAACCTGAGAGACCCCACACACGGCGATAAAAAATCACGGGTCTAACATTTTTGGTCGTACAGTGTGTGGTGCGCAGCCACACGGCAAAATCAACACATCACACACAAACCGATTTGACTCCCGAGCATTCCCAGGTCAGACGGGAAATCTCGCAAAATCCCTCGAGATCAAACGTGACTTCAGAGTAAAGAATCATGGCGGATGAAGAGGATGCAGTGGCGATAGTTTGTAGTTTGTTTTTAACCGAAAAAAAAAACGTTCTCAAACGTTATCAAAAGACGTCCACCGGACTTTCTGGTGCGCCACACGGCAGGAATCTCTGATCAGATTATTTTACGATAATCGGAGCATCCTTAAGATTGTCAGAAGGGGTGAATCGGGGCTAAAATCGGCCTAATTATCCTGCCGTGTGAACCAGGCTTAAGTTCACTCCCGTGTTGAGACTGACGAGACTGGACAATCTGGGAGTCAGCGGATGTTCCTGGTGGAGAGTCAGAACTTTTGTCCCGGATGGTAGGTGGGTGTTGCTGCTCTTCTGGCATTGACCTGGCTCTTGTGCCTTTGAACAGCCCCCTGCAGATGGACATACCTAGTCCCACATCCTCTCGCTCTCTTGAAACCAGTGATTGACTGTTGGAACCTCTGATGGCTCACCTGATCAAAGAAACAGGGGTGGTTGGTAGTCAAGTATACACTGGAAGGGGGTGAGTCCTTTGATGTTTTGACAAAGGGAGTTCTGTGCACACTCAGCCCATGGTAGGAAGCGTTTCCAGCTGTGTTGGTGGTTGTGGCAGTATGACCGCAGGTAACGTCCAATTTCCGGAATCTTGCATTTGGTTTGGCCATTGGTTTGGGGGTGATAGCTGGAAGATAAGCACACAATGTCTTCTGGTAACCGGAATTTACGAACGAAGTGATGGAAAAGGGCTTTGGCGGTTTCCATGGCAGTGGGTAAGCCTTTGAATGGGATGGGTCTCTACAGGCTTTGGAGAAGCGGTCGACAGCTACTAGGATGCAGGTGTTTTCTTCAGATGGAGGTGGGAAGGTGACAAAGTCTATTCCCAGGTGAGAACCAGGATGGTGAGGAATGGGTAGAGGATGGAGCTTGACTTCCGGTAGATGTCACTATGTTTTGGAGATGGCACAAATGGGACATCCTCGAACCTTAGATGTCGTGGTTCATACCTGGCCACCAGAAGCGTTCACGGAGGAGCGAGAGGGTCTGCTGGTTACCTGGATGCCCTGGTCTCGGAGACAAGATGAGTCCATGAGGGTTACACACAGGTTAGATGGACCGTTAATGCTCTCCTCAGTACCTTCCGACAGAGCAGGCTCTTCTCTGGTGGCGGCTGTGATCAGATCATTCAGAGACCACTGGATCGGGCACACGAAGAAGGCTGGAGGGAGAATGGTTTCAGGAGACGGTTGGGGTAAGTCTGGAGAATGAGGGTGGGAAAGCGCATCTGCTATGATGTTCTTGTCTCCTGGATGGTAGGTGAATTTTAAGTTTTAATGTGTGAAGAATGAAGCTGGGGACAGTTTTCGGGAGAAGAAGGCACATGGATAAAGTTGGGCTTATTCCCACTGCTGCCGCAAGAGCTCCGCACCTACACCATTAGAGGATGCATCCACTTCCACAACGAAGGGTAGGTTGGGATTGGGTGTTCTTGGAAGTCAGTGATCTCTTGAATGACCTGTGCAACGTGATGGTGGTATTCAGCCAGGTTATGGGAGTAGATCAGGATATCATTGATGACAAATCTTTGGAGCATGTCTCGGAATACCTCATTTATGAAGCTTTGGGAGACTGAAGGCGAGTTAGCTAGCCCGTACGACATGACCCAGTATTCATAGTGCCCAGAGGGTGTGATCAAGGCTGTTTTCCACTTGTCGCCCTTTCGATGTAGGCACTTCGCAGGTCCAGCTTAGAGAAGATGCAAGCACCTCTCAGTTGTTCCAGGGTGGTTGGGACCAAGGAAAGAGGATAATGGTATTTAACAGTTTGGTTGTTGAGAGCTCTGTAAGCGATGCATGGCCTCAAGGATCGTTGCATGGCCTCCAGGAATGAAAGAGGGTAGATTCTACATTTGGGCAGTGTGGCATCAGGTACCAGCTCGATGGCGCAGTCCCATGACCGATGGGGTTGAAGCTTTGTAGCCAGCTGTTTACTGAACATGTCCTGGAACGCCCTGTATTCTTCTGGCACCTTCACGGTGGACTGCACTTCTGGACTTTCAACGGTGGTGGAGTGAAGATCGACAGTGAATTCTGGAGTTTGAGATGAAGGGTCTTCCTGAGGAAGATGCACACAATGATTGGAAGAGAACTATCGCCATTACATTTGGTACATAACTACATTTGGTAACTTCTCCACTGGACCAGGAAATGACAGGTGAATGGATCTGCAGCCAGGGACATCCCAGGATAACATCAGCTGTAGAGCCTTCTAGCACCAGAAGCGAGATCTCCTCCCTATGCAGGTTCCCAATGATGAGTGGTGTGTAGTGAGCTATGACTCCTCGACCAAGTGGCTTACCCAGAATAGAATATATGTTCATGGTCTTTGAACAGGGGAGTTTCTTGTTGCGGAGATGTTTGAGAAGTTCCTTTGAGTCAATGAGAGCTTGAACTGTATGAGAACATCGAGCGGTAGTCACTGATACTGATTCAACGTGGAGATGATTAAGGGAAGTTGAACAACACTCACCGTAGGTCGAGGAGGACGAACTGGACAGTCCGGGATGAGATGATCTTTAGAAACGCAGTATAAGTAGATCGCTGTGGATACGCCGTTGTCACTCAGTTTGGGTAAGGTGGAATGAGTCAACCTGCATAGGTTTGCTAGTTGGTGCTGCTGAAGAGGCTGGTGGTGAAAATGGAGAGGATTGCAGTGGTGACGAGTTAAGTTTGCCTGCTGAAATGCGTTGAGCAACATGAATGGATTGGTGAATCAGATTTTCTAGTCCCATGGTTTCATCGTAGATCGCCATTTGAAGCCTTAAATTTGTGGAAAGAACTTGGCGAAAAGCAGTTATTAATGCTGCTTCGTTCCACCCACTTGCAGTCACTAGGGTACGTAATTGAAAAGCCACTGATGATTTACCTTGATGGACGTAATAAAGTTGATCGTGGACTAAACACTTCCTTAAAGTTTGCGATAAAGCTGCCAAGGAACTGAGTTAGTTGGTCGTCTTGGTTCCAGATGGAGTTTGCCCACTGGAGAGCGGGTCCAGACAAGAGAGATATTATGTTGTCGATCTTAGCTTTTTCAGTGAGAAAATTATTGCAATATTGAATGGCCACTTTTCCACTGTTGGGCCAGTGCGAGCCAGGGCTTTCAACAGGCTGGGCTGGGCCCATAGCCTCGATCATAGCACCAAGGCCAAAACCATGTGCGTTTCCACTGTCAGGCCAGAAGCTCTGTAGCGCTTCACTAAAACCCGCCCGTAACACGCCTCTCTGGAACAATGTCACACAAAAAATATGACCAGAGGAGCTTTAGCACTCTCTCTAGTGACAGTCCCAATACAGTTATATTTTTTTAGTCAGAGAAACAGAGGAAGCTCCCGAAAAAACTTGCTTTATTTTATGACATATGCAAATATGGATATCAGACAGTCTTTTGCATCACATCTACATTTTTCTGCCTTATCTGGTGACCAGAATCCACATCGGATCACAAACAGATGTTATTTCAAACACTCACTGCTGTCTGAAAGTGAGTTTTGAGCTAAAATGATTTTAAAAGTCTTTAATGCTGATGTTAGCTGGTATATGAAATCATCCAAAGGTGCTGCTGTCTCCCATCTCAGGTAAACACTCTTTGTTTGTAACCCCTCCTCAAGCCCCAGCTGGCCCGCATTGGACTAAGGTATTAGGTGGGCCAAAAGACCCTGGCCGTTGGCCCAGAAGAAGCACAGACGAGGCCCAATCAAGCCCCGGAAGTGACAGTGGAAATGCGACTGGCCCTGGCACGCACTGGCACGCCTGCTTTTGGCCTGACTACGGAAACGTGGCTAATGACAGAGTGTGAGGAGTGTGCTTGATGAGGATCTGACACGTGTGGCGGGTTAGTACTCTGTCGATTGGAAATGAGTGGGTGGAGCTAAAGGATCTGGTGCTGATGGCATGCTGGTTGAATCCGTGACAGGTGGTTATATAGAGACCGGATGTCTTGGAACTTTTTTGAATATCCCTATATACACTACCGTTCAAAAGTTTGGTGTCAGTAAGATTTTTTTTTTAAAGAGATTAATAGTCTTATTCAGCTAGGACACATTAAAATTGATCAAAAGTGACAGTAAAGACATTTATATTGTTTCAAAAGATTCCTATTTCAAATAAAAGCTGTTCTTCTGAACTTTCTATTCATCCAAGAATCCTAAAAAAGAAGTGGCACAACTATTTTAAACATTGCTAATAATCAGAAATGTTTCTTGAGCATCAAATCATTATATTAGAATGATTTCTGAAGGATAATGTGACACTGAAGAGTGGAGTAAAAAAAAAAATCTAAAAATTAAGCTTTGATCACAGGAATAAATTAAAACATATCACAATAGAAAACAGACTCTCAACCTTTATTGCTACTCAATATATGATGCTTTTGACAGAGGAACTAGGGAAAGAGGACAAATAATTGCTTATAGAGAATGTTAACTGCTGTTTAAGAATGTAAGGGACGAACTGAAGGTTTCAAGCAGGCCTTACATGTTAATGTTTGATTTTGACTGATAAGCATGGAGATATTGCAAGTTATCTGAGGCACTCAAATTGCAAGGCCGATGATAACTACTGAGAACAGGTAGCAACCAACATCATCTTTCCATTACACTCTTGGTAGAAGACTGATTAGATACTTTGTTCCTTTTATCTCCCTTCTCTCTCTCTCTCTCTCTCTCTCTCTCTCTCTCTCTCTCTCTCTCTCTCTCTCTCTCTCTCTCTCTCTCTCTCTCTCTCTCTCTCTCTCTCTCTCTCTCTCTCTCTCTCTCTCTCTCTCTCTCTCTCATATGTGTCAAGTTTAATCCACTATGGCAACGTTGCTATCTACGTGCTCGCAACATTGTAACAATGCAGAATTGTAAGACGCGACAGGGCTGTAACAACGTTGTTGCACAACATTCAGCAACTGCGAGACGATGTTCTCACAATTATTTTTTTTTATGCTAGATATCCCCCATTTAGTATGTTATGTTTTGAGGTTAATTTTTAATTAGTCAGATGTAAGTTAATTATATACTTTTTTAAATATTGTTTATCCTTATTATTATTTAATGGGCCTAACAGTAAATTAATTATAATCAGCACCTGCAGCAAGTGTACACTAATGAGTAAAAATGACAGAAGGAATTCAACTTTATTAAAACGGCATATGGTAATCAAATTGCACTTCCAAAAGTCATACATTTGTGAAAAAAACTACATAAACGAATATAAAAATGTATTTTAAGTATAATAAATAAAACATAAAAAAGCAAAGATCAGAACATTTAATGAACAAAGCCAAAGGTCTGGATGTACATATTGTGCACCCACCAATATGTTCTGCAGTATTTGCAAGTATATCTGTTGCACACATATTCATTTTGTTAGTTAAACAGGTCACTGTGTTTACAATGTTAAAAGAGGAGAAAATGTAAGCAAACTTAGCAAAACAAAAAGGGAAAATGACCCTGCCTATTTAACGCTCTTGGCATCTGATGTAGAAAAGCTTTAGTTTTGAGAGAATGTTGATTTTAAACTAAAGATCACTCAACACAAATTTTATATAATAATGTGTATGATTGATGAATTCTAACCATAGCATCTATTTGAATGGTTTTAACATGTTAAACACGTGAATATGGAGTGGTGTGTCAACCATCTCAGCTCATACTCTTTTCATAAATAATGACAGACAGACGGCCTCATTTATTGCAGGCTTACAAATATTGTAAAAAAATATTGTGTTTCCATTAACTAACATTTTTACATTTTAAATATATTTTTCTAGATAAAACCTCTAAGATCGAGGGCACAAGGCATTTATCACGAATATACCAAACCTCCGTGTACATACACTGTATATTATGGATATGATTTTGTCTTCTAAAGAACATCTCTCTGTGACCACTAGAGGGCACTCTATGACAGACAGAACAATCTTGCAGGCGCTCTATTCTCCCATTGTTTACTCCACGTTTCTATGACTTTCTTTCTTCTGTAGAACACAAAAGGTGATGTTAGGTACAATTAGATGCGTGCAGGCATTATTCACTTTGTTTTATTAAATGAAAAAAGACGCAATGAAAATGAATGGTGACTGCAACTGCCAGTCCCCCACATTCTGCCTAGCTTTTGTGTTCCACAGAAAAAAAGAAAGTCAAACAGGTTTGGAATGACATGAGGAGGAGGAAATTACAGATTTTTTTAAATGTTGGATGAACTATCATTTTAAGAATCTTAAATAAAAGGTAAAGCTTTTCATTCGCCATCAAAGTTGACTATTAGTAGACCATTTGACATTTGATTCCTCCCCCAAAACACTGATTTCAAAACATTGCTCTCTTTATTCCTGAGCATCCTGATCAATGGTGGAGAAATGAGGAGAACAGAAGATGGAGAACATACAAGAAATCCAGGTGTTTCATACAGGTAAGATCAACACAAGAGTCTGAACGAGACCAGACTAAAGTCTTGATCATACTGTCAGTCCATATCGAATTTTTGTTCATATCCAATTGGAATTCAATCATATTTAGCAAGTGTGAACAACAAAACTGAGACCGAATAAAGCTGCACGTGCAGCCTCCTCCTCCTCCTTGTAGTCCAGAGGCACGTCTACACATTGTCATGTAGTAAGACAACATTGCAAACACCTCCATGTTGTTTTTGATGAATTCCTACCAATGCAACGTCATTGTCATGAAAACCAATGCAGATAATCCAGAAAATTAAAGAGCGCCATGGGACACGCTAATTGGATCTGAACAGTTGCAAACACAACACACAGTGTGAACAGTCAATCATTTAGATCAGAATCTAGTCGATACACAAATAATCGGATTTGGACTGACAGTGTGAATGTAATCAAAGAGTGAGTGTGGGGTATAAACAAAGCCACTTGAAGGCCTTAGCTGAAAACAACAACAACAACGCTGCAGGGAAGAAGACAAAAGGCAGTTTATTTTGAATGGATGTCAATGGAGGAGAGGCTTCACTGCGCTAAATTAACTGCTTTTGTGAGGAAGTATCTAATTTAATGAATCGACAGCCCATCGGCTAATCTTCAACATGTCTGATCTTAAAGGAGAACTCCGGTCAATTTTAACATTGAGCTCATTTTTTTGTAAATTTGGAGTGCTGTCAGTACAGAGAACAACGACAAAAATCTGTGTTGCCTACACCGTGTTATCCTCTTTTTAAAATTTGCACCCTGTTGACTTCAATGGGGCAAGTTTTAAACCTGCTTTTAGCCTCTTAACATCCTTGATGTGTCATTACAAGTGCACCAGCCATGTGAGTGATTCCTTCAGAGTGAACGTGGGTGAATCTGACTGCAGTAGATGTGAAAGATATGAATAAAAGTGATATTAATTCAGCCAGCGCACATACCTGTATTTACTTCCAGTTTTCGGTCGAAGTCCACAGTAGTCGATTGTCGAGTTCACGCGCGTGATCATAGGTAACTAAACCTATGCGCGTGAACTCGACAATCGAGGATCCAAGTTAGCCGTTACGCTTTCTCCAATGGTAGAGCCACGGACCCTCATATCTCCCGATAATAAGACCATGGCTGCGTCCGAAATCGCATACTCTCTTACTTATTTTGAATTTGAAGTAATTACTTAACGACCGCAAAAAACTACGTACTATATATTATGAATGTGTGTAGTTTGAATGTAATCTGGATGGACGTACTACATCCGCAATGTTGTCATTATCATGTGATCTACTAGCTACAGTTGCATCGTTTCACTGTCATTCATAAATCCTCTCCAGTGGCCTCAACATTGCTCACAACATCATCATATGCACACTTCAGAATCTCACCGGAAGAAGAAGAGAGCTTGGTGTAGCCATGACAGTAACATATAAAAAGAAAATATTTCATTTTATCGTAAGGCTTTTAACAGTGTAAAATATTTAAATTTAAATCACATGATTTTGGGGGCGGGGTTATCTGTTTGCCCAAACAAAGGCAGATGGTGGAGTAGGTGCGTTCAGGCATCTTGGAATTACTGTAACAACGAAAATTTCCAACTTTGTAAAAGCGTTCACATCCCTGTAGAACTCGTAATTACAACTTTTAAACTCCGATTTTTCGGAGAGTTTGTGACCACCTGACTTCTGCAGGTTAATTTTGCCATCGATAGTGTTACAATAGAATTCATGATTCTGATTCCGAGAACGTCACGGGTTGTCATCTCGTAATTATGGTAATAGCGTCATGGCATTAACGCAGCATTTGTTAACGAAGCCTGTTTGAAAATATTAATGCTGGTATGCTATTCTGCATGCTATGCTAACTCCGTATTTTAGTACACTAATGTGTGTGGGTTTGAGTTCATAGCTCATGTAACAGACTGTGTTTTAAACTCGAGAATTCCCAACTTGGGACCAAACTTGCTCCTCATAAATCACACCAAACACAAACACCAAACACAAAAACCCTTCATCACATATTAGCACACATCAGCTGAGGTCAATGCGGTTCACTGTCAGTGGTCTGAGATGTGTTTTAAAGGAAACTTGAAAAGATTGATCCTGTTTGTTGTGTGAAGAAAGCTTCTTTCCCATGAGCCACACTAACACTTAACCCCCGCATACACACAGCGGTCTCCTCTCCCCTGACTGAACAGAGGTTTCCAGCGTTCCGCTGCTTCAACAAACACAGATCTTACCACACAGACCTTCCACGGTTCACCCGTGCAGGAATACTGTTCTGACAGTAATCGCTACACACACACACACACACACACACACACACACACACACACATACACACACACACAAACTTGTCATCTCAAGGCAGGGCAAAACCCAAATAAATGTAGAGAGAGTGGGGGACACTGGGAATTCATATTTTTCCATGTCAGGACTTCATTTTGATCTTGCCTCAGTGTTGAGTTAGTGGTAGCAATTTCCAGTCAAGGTTACCCATCAACACTAATTTATCATCTTGTGCGGGTTTATTCAAGCTCTCTCTCTCTTTAAATTTTCACCACTCTCTCTCTCTCACACACACACACAGCTATGGAAGTACAGCCCTCATTGTGAATTATCTTAGATGGCTCAATAATCGATATCTCCTTACCCTGGCCTTATCATCCCAGCACGCACGCACTCAAACTCAGCAACAAAGGTGTGTAAGACTTTCTTGTTTTTCATCTTCCATCTTCTTCTTCTGGTTTGGAGTTGTGATAATTGGTTCATTGACTGGAAAAGGACATGTATGTAAGGGGTTGTTTACACGACACTGTTTTCAACTAAAAACGGAAAACATATTTCTTTACATAGTGGCATCGCCATCTACTGGCCTGGCAGCATAATACAGTGTTTCTAGTGATTTTCGTTGATCCATGTGAACGTGGATTGTTTTGACAACGTTGTTGCCTGTGTGCGAAAAAACATGAAGGAAAAACTTTTCTGTTTTTAGTACATTGTTGTTGTGTCTTTAATACATCAATCTTTTTTTCTAATATCTAAGAGGTTGTGGCTTGGTTTTACATTCAGGGCTTAGATTAAGCCAGGATTAGGCCTTAGTTCAATTAGGACATTTAAGTAACTTTTATAAATGTTCCTTAGAAAAAAAAAAAAAAAACATTACTGGACATCTTGAGACTTGAGACATCTAGCTTTCTTGTTAAAACAGATCAAACATGCATTTTAGTCTGAGACTAGGCTTAAGCCTTGTCTGTGAAGCCGGGGGTGAGTCTTGCAACATTGGCTGATTGAAATTATGGTTGGTAAGCACCACCCCTTTGGTTTGATGAAAGTGCCACCTACTGGTTAAAAGTTGTAAATTAAGGTTAAATCTGCTTGTAACCTTTGGCAAAACCATTTCTACTTTTTTATTTTTATTCTTTGTGTCATGTTTAATGAGTTGTACACCATGTTGCTAATTTGTTCAGGCTTTTATTTACTTTTAGCAACATTTTAAATCACATAGTGTGAAACATTTTATACGTAACATGTAATGTGGTACATTTAAAAAATTCATACCACTTATGCCCAAATATATATATTTTTTTTTCCGTTAGCATCTATTCAGTTGGCTTAGTACATGGTACTTGGCATTGGCTTCACAACAAAATAATCAATCACAAATAATCACAGGACATCTGTATGTGCTGTGACGATGCAGGGAAGATGAAGGAGAGTGGAAATGGAGCAGTTAAAAAAAAAATCTAAATTAGATAATTCAATCAACAAATCATAACAATCATCGGCATAACCAATGTCTGGCGATTCTTGGAGACAGGATCAGAGGGCTAGTGTTGCTGCTCGAGCTCCAAGGAGCAGAAGCACCATGCTGCTAAGAAGAAGACGCAGGACCTTAGGGAGGTCATTACTAAGAAGCGTTCTGAGAGAACAGCTGACTAGTAAATGTGATACCATCCTTCCTTCCCCCACCCATGACTCCTCCTCCGAGGATTTATTTTGGGGTGCATAAGGGCCTTTGAGCATTGACATCTGCTTCTGTCTTGAAATAATGATGACGTGTGTGTCGCTAGTATATAACGACCCACGATATGATCGGTCCATGGATAGTCCTAGAAAGTTAGCGTTTGCTTAAGATTGATTGTGGTGAAAGGATGCGATCTCATGTTAATTCTGTTAACTTCATTTTGTTCTGGTCCAGTAGTGACAGCATTGTCAGTGGTCA
Organism: Scardinius erythrophthalmus; assembly: GCF_964197995.2. Taxonomy (NCBI): domain Eukaryota; kingdom Metazoa; phylum Chordata; class Actinopteri; order Cypriniformes; family Leuciscidae; genus Scardinius; species Scardinius erythrophthalmus. The sequence continues at coordinate 11,602,275 of NC_138235.1, read as the reverse complement.
CAGTAGTTCTTACAGCCTTCTTTTATCAGTACTGGGGACATCTGGAGTCAATTTTATCTCCTTCCAGTAGGCTACTCTTAGCTGTTGTGAGTCCTGTCACCAATGGAGATTGAGCAGGCCTTTTATTGCACCAGTCCTACCAACCAGAGTGGTATTGGTTGGTGCAGATTTCTGTTAGCAAACTGATGTCTGTTCACGACAGGTTTTCCTGTGATCACCAGGACCAGCTGTTCTGCCCAGTCCCCTGAGGTGTTTCTTCGGGTTGAGCATGCCCTCGAGGAAGGAGCTCCCCCTTTCATAAGGCAGTGACTGCAATGCTAATGAAAAAGCATCTCCCCCCAAAATACTATAGGGTCTGAATAAGACTAGGCCCTCTTGCGGCTGAAGGGTTGATTCAGGGCGAATAAGGTTGGAGCTGTTATTATTCTCCACCTATTTTGCTCTTTTCCTAAAATATGTTTGGTTAGCTTCCCTTTGCAAGGGTGCATGGGTGCTATTGAGGTTGTGGCCTGTAATACTGGTTTTAGAAGCTAACATTTTGCATGCTCCCTTTAAGAACTGCTATAGTTCTGATAGGATAAAGTAAGGAGGTTAGGTTCATAATGTATTATCTTTCCTCCCTCTTCATCTATTCTCTAAGGAGACTGTGATGCTCTCCTGTGGTGATATTAAGGCAATTTTACGAAAAACCCTAGAGGCATCCTCATCGGGAGCCTAGGTAATGTCAGTTTCGCGCACATTACAATATGCCCTGCTTTCATTTCCAATCTACGGCTAATGTAGTGTATGTGCCTCCCTTTAAGAAAAGAGCAAGATGAAGGGGACGGGGGCACTTAATACTCCCCAAGTCTTATTTGTCTCCCCCTTAATTAACATGGGACTTAAATAGGGGCATCGCTCTTGGGAAGCACTCTACTGGAGAGTAATCACCAAGAGCATACATTGGGATATAATGCTTTGGATTTAGATGGGGTTGAGTTGTTCTCCCCCACTTTGGGGTCCTTATGTAAGAGTCTGAGCTCCCCTGTAGTTCCTGTGGGGCCAAGCCAGAGCAATAAGCTACACAATGTTGTGCTATGCTCTGCTTCATCTCCCTTTCTTTTTGCAAAATAAGGGGGAATGTTGACTTCCCCTCGGAGGAGTGGTAGCCATTCTTGAGATGGGAACTTGATTGTGGCGTTGAAACGAATGGAGGAAGTACAAAAATTAAGTTAACTGAATTAACATACTGCATCCCTCCTTGCTATCCATCACATAATCCAGGTTGAGTGCCTTGATCCACGGCATGGTTCAGTTGTTCTCCCCCAGTTATTCTGGGGTCTTGAAGTAGAACCTGAGCTTTCCTGTGGTTGCCTTGGGGTTTAAGCCTGTGTGAGAAGAGCAGTGGGCATGCTGTTTATGATTCTCCTAACTTTCTTCGTAGGAGAGTGAGGACTGGGCTCCCCTTTGAAAGGTGTAGCTGGAAGGCTAACTGCTAAGGCTTTAGCTCTTTGCAGACTCCCTTTCTCAATCTGCTCTTAAAAACATCCCTTAGGGTAGAGTAAGATGACGGAACCAAGTTAATAAACGTTTATTTCCCTCTCCAATTAATGTTGGAGTTTGAAGTAGGGATATCACTCCTCTCTGGAAGGATATTTTAGTGTCTGGGTGACAAGAGTGGCGAGTATACTAAGTGCCTTGCTCTCATTTCCTCAGGCTCCCCTTTGTAAGGGCAGCAGCAGTGAAGGTTGTAGCCTTTGGGCAGGGAATGAGCTGCTCTCCCCAAGTTACTGTATGTTGTGGTCTTTAATTAGGATCTAGCTCCCCTGCTTCCTTATTGGGTTATTGAGTCTGGGTAATGAGGAGGAAGCACAATGCACTGCTCTCATGTCCCTTCTGATTAGGAGTAAGGTTTAGGCTCCCCCTTAGAGGAGCAGCAATAACAATAGTCAGGAGTACAATTACTAAGAGTTGAGCACTTGGTATGTTCCCTGTTTTTGTTGCTGCACTGAAGATATCCTTCATGGCAGAGCAGGATGAACGGAATTATTTCAGGTACTCACAAATTCCCTTGATTACGTTTGATCTCTCCTCAACTATCTTGTGTCTTGGAGAAGGGCCTTATGCTCCCTTATCATGAATGTCTTTGGTTGACCTATGCTTGGAGAGCCAGGCAAGTAAGGGTACTCTGCCTGGTAGTCTCCCTTCTTGCTAGGGCAGCACTGTAATCAAATAAGTGCATAAGTCTCTCAGTGGTTTCCAGGGTGAGCACTCTCCCCTTTAATTGCAGAAAAAACAAGCATTTGTAACAGTCTCAAACCTGTTAACATGTTTTTTTTATGTTGTAACTGTTCTACCCATTATGAGGAGGCAACATAGAGCTATACTCTCATGTATAGGGAGAGAAGAAGTTAGATTTGTATTGGAACGGAGGGAGTATGCATGGCTTATGGCTCCAAACAATCACTTGTCCTGATTGAGAAACCTTGAGTGTTATGCCCAATCTGAAGTAAGCATTGTTTCTTTTCTTTGTATTGATTGAATGTTTCCGGTTAATTTATGTATAGATATTTTCTGATGTGATTTATTTCATTTGTAGAAGGACTCCACATTCAGTGGGATTTATCATTAGATTCATATGCCTGTTTTTAACCTGTTTAGAGGCTATGAGCTATGATTTCACCTGCTGCGGATCCTTGAACTGGATTATGCCAAAACTGGGATTCAAATATCTTCTAGTTTGTTTGGATCTATATTTACACTAAAGAGTACAGCTTGATCTGGCATAACTTTTGGATTGCACCATTGGACATTGGCTTTCACAGACATTAATTTCTACACTGTTTGGACTGAACATTCATCATCATTATCATTGTCTTCATCATCATTGTCACATAAAAACAGATAAGATTTTGACTTCTATGCTGCTGGTTATTATTGGGGAAATCTGTATGTCATGTTTTTGTATTGTTTATTAAGGGGTTTAAAAGATAAAAAGATGTAAATGAATGAGAAAGCATTTATTTGTTTTGTTTATAGATCAAAGGTTTATGGCAATGCTTGCAATATATAGAGCTAACTTACCTTATTGATTGTTCCGTTGTGCCTTAAAAAAAATCTAGTTCGTGGTTCCCTCCCTATAAAACAGATTTATAACCAATGCTTTTGTGAGATCAAGGAAATGGTTATACATTCAAGCATGTGAATAGCAGTTGGTACTTTGCTTTTATAATACGGCACCAAACGCCAATTCCACTAAATCATTCTTCTTCAGACTGTCTGAACAAGCCCAACATAGAAGTTCCTCGCCATAGAAAAGCACCTCTTCAGTGAACGTCATCACAAGCTGCTACTGAGTATGCGCCGCTCCGCTGCCGTTTTTAGGAGAGATGTACAAGAAGGTGTTTTTCATTGCACGTTTTTCATTTAACAAGGAAAAATATTTCCGTTTTTATAATTTTTAGTGAAATTATTTAATAATCAAATAATTGGGGGGATTTGGGGGGAGTTAATGGTTTAAACTGGGGCGTGACCAGAAAAGTTGGAGTACCACTGCTTTTGGAGCATTTAAATGAAGGAAATTACCTTCTCTCACTATTGGTCAGGTTATTATATGCCCACTATGGTCTACATTTTCACAGCCTAGTGAGGCATGGCGGAGTGGGCATTTGTGGAGTGAGCACTATTTATAATGGTCAACATAAAACCTGACTTGTCCTCCTTTTCTATAATCTGATCACCCTACATGATAAAAGCCAACCAGATTAGATCTGATGATTGTCAGGGGAGGCCAACCTAATGCTGGGTACACACCAAAATATTTTTTACATCTTATTAGATTTTCAAAATGTGATAGACCACAAGCACGAGGACAAAAAATCCTAGATTTAAGCGTTTTGCTCCTATAGTGTGTGGTGTGCCATGATGTGACAAAGACAGCACACCACACACAGACAGATTTTCAACCAGAGTCTCGAAGGTGGACACAGGAAATCTCGCAAAATCTCGCGAGACTTCAGAATTAGCATGGCAGATGATATGCAGGAAGAAATTGCGATGATAGTGTTTGGAATGATTTTCACAGAAAATTCATGTGAAAAAAAACATTGTACCCACCATTATATATAAATAACCTTTTATACAGAAACATATTCATTCTTTATTGTCTTTATTTATTCTTTGTTGGATTTATTGTATCTTTAGAAAAAGTTATTTAATCCCTCTATAGAACCTCACTGAACCCTTAACACTCCCCAGCAAACATGCTCCTTTGGGGCCCGAATGGGGCCCTTGCGGGCAGCCCACTGTGGGCCCAGATACCGGCGTGAAATGCGGGGCACATGTGGGCCCCACACTATGGGGCCCAGGTGGGGCCCCATCGGGACAGCCCAAAGTGTGGGCTGACTGTGGGCTAGCCCACACTAAGTAGAGTGGGCCCCCATTGGGGCCAGTTGTGGGCCCACAGCAAACCCCTTAGGGACCCGTGTGGGACCACTGTGGGCAGCCCACTGTGGGCCCAGATACCAGTGTGAAATGCGGGGCACATGTGGGCCCCACACTATGGGGCCCAGGTAGGGCCCCATCGGGACAGCCCAAAGTGTAGGCTGACTGTGGGCTAGCCCACACTAAGTAGAGTGGGCCCCCATTGGGACCAGTTGTGGGCCCACAGCAAACCCACGCTGTGGGCAAAGTGTGGGTATACTGTGGGTACATTGGGTTAAGTGTGGGCATACTGTGGGAACACTGTAAAAAGTGTGGGCATACTGTGGGAACACTGTAAAAAGTGTGGGCATACTGTGGGAACACTGTAAAAAGTGTGGGCATACTGTGGGAACACTGTAAAAAGTGTGGGCATACTGTGGGAACACTGTAAAAAGTGTGGGCATACTGTGGGAACACTGTAAAAAGTGTGGGCATACTGTGGACGATGCAAAGATGTATTGTAATATACCTGTGGCCTTAACAAACAACAAGATTAGTTTGGTTGTACTTTGCATTTGCCACAATACATGCAAAATAATTGCACTGGTTGAAAGTTGAAGTAGTACATTATAAGTTATATGTTTAAAATAATTTCATTTATTCACAGTCATGTAAAATATATAAATATACACAATACATTACCGTTCAAAAGTTTGGGGTCAGTACATTTTTTTAAATACTTTTGAAAGAAATCCCTTCATCTCATCAAAGCTGCATTTATTTAATAAATACATTAAAAAGAGTAATATCCTGAAATATTGTTGCAACTTAAAATAACTGTTTTCTGTTTTAATCTATTTTACAAAGTAATTATTCCTGGGATGTTAAAAAATTATGCTAATAATTTATTACAGTAGCCAGCATCCAGTCGTCAGCATGTAAATCGTGGAAAAAAAAATCAGGAACGTTTGGACAGAACTGTCAAAAGAGCAGCATTTATTTTAAATAGATTTTGAGTCTTCTGTCTTCAGAGTCCTCAAGTCTTCTGGTTCTTCTGCTCCTTCGACCATCCCAGTCTCTTGCATTATGATTTAACAGGATCAGGATCAACCCCTTTGGATGCTGCGGCCTGGCTGTTTTTTGTGTCATTTTTTTCTCTAAAGTGAGAAAAAAACAACAACAATTGAAATGTTAACATAAAAATTTTTACAAACAAAAACAAGGGTTGTTCCAAGTGTAATTTATATATGACTGGAGAAACCTGAGAATAATTTGAGTTCCGGAAAAATAGTTACAGGTGTTTATTATTATTAAAAACAAATTTAGGCGGTGTTGTTGAAAGAGAAACATACAGAGAGTGAACCAATTGAGGGCATGATGAAATAAGAGCATGAGAACAGTTTACTAAAATGATCAACACAACGTAAAGAATAATTTTGTCAACTTGTACTCACACTCATGTCATTCCAAACCTGCATGATTTCTTCTGTGGAAGATGATATTTTGAAAAATGACTCAAAAAGTCAATGGGATCCAATGGGATTTTCATTGTATGAACAAAACAGATTAAACATAATTCAAAATATCTTCTTTTGCATTCCACAGAAAAAAGTAAATAATACATGTTTGGAACAACATGAAGAACAATCCTTTTAATGTCTTTATCAATAAATCATTGATAGATTTAACTTGCAGCCTGAATATGTTATTTTTATTTAAAAAAATAGAGGGAATGTGTCTGACGGTCAAACGAGTACTTACACAGAAAAAGAGTGACCTGTGCCTGAGTGGCTCTTTTGGGTTTATTATTTAGCTGTTTGACACGCATCACAATTAAGGAAAAAAGAGAGAAGACAACTGAATATTAGTCAAATATTACATAAATCTATACAAATAAAAATGATTATTTTTTCATCAGTGATTATTGACTAATTAATAGTCAATCTCTGGTCCTCAAAGTGCACTGTCTTGCAGTTTATGTCCAGACCTGATCAATCTCACTTGCTCTTTTAACCTAAAGAGCTTGATTAGCTTGTCCAGGCGTGCTGGACCAGGGTTGGTGCTAAAGTCTGCAGGACAGTGGTCCTCAAGGGCCAGAGCTGAGGTCCCCTGCTAAATGTTCTGAACATGACTAGATGGATCACTTACAGCAGTGGTGTCCAGTCCTGGTCATGGAGGAGTTTAGCTCCAGCCTGTCTGTAGTGTCTGCTGATCCTGAAGACCTCAAACAACTGGTTCAGGTCTGCTTAACTGGGGTTGGAGCTCAATTCTGCAATCAGGATTAGACTGCAATAAATACTGAAAAGAGAGAGGACAAACAACATTTCAAATACAGTATTTAATGTTGATCTTAACTTTAAGATTAATAAATGCTGTAGAAGTAATTGTTCACTAATTGTTGGTTCATGTTAACTAAAGCTAACAAAATGAAACCTTATTATAAAGTGTTACCATTTATTAATAATGAGAGAGTTGGTCATACAAGTATAAAATTAATTAATAGGAATCTTAAACTGGTTCAAACTAGGCTACTGTATTGTATAGGCTATTCATGTTAATACCCTGGTTAATACTACGCACAAATGACATTATAGCACTCCTTTCATTTGCCCTCCAGGTGGGCGTTCCTATAATGGTGTGAGTCATGTGACGTCACGTGAAATCAATGAATTAACCGTCCAGTGAATATTTTTAAGTTAAATAAATTAGTTTACTTTCATTCACACATTTGGAAATTGCCAGCAAAACCTTTACAATACTATCAAAATCTCTCATATACTGTACACATACAATGTGATTACAGCACAAGTTAACCTGCCTCTAGCTAGTAACAGTTAGCTGCTACTGTTAACTTAACGGATGAGATGCTAGCGGACTTTTACGGTGGCCCAGTAGTGCACAACACAACGAAATGTAAAAAGGAAACATAAGTTCACAACACAACGAAATAAAGCCACAACACAACGGAAACAAGCCACAACACAACGGAAAATCCACAACACACCGAAATAAAGCCACAACACAACGGAAACAAGCCACAACACAACGAAAAATCCACAACACAACGAAATAAAGCCACAACACAACGGAAATAAGCCACAACACAACGGAAAATCTACAACACAACGAAATAAAGCCACAACACAACGGAAATGCTCCCGACCACTTGAGGGCTCTCGGAGCCCAGTAAAGTTAGTTTTCCAAGTCATTGTTCTATAGAGTCAGCAGTCTTAATATATAAATACCACGATAAGTTTTAACAGTGTATATCAACATTACTTCAAAATAACCTACATGAATTATAGCTGCGTATTTGATTTATACTCGAGAATGCTTGGACGCGCTACCACAGCGCATGATCGTCAGGGAACGTCTGGCAATTCCACCAAGTGGTTAAAACGTATAATTTATTATAATATAATTTGATAAATAAAAATAAAAACCATTTGGTGAAATTGGAAGGAATTGGCACAATTCCACATATAATAAGTCAGTCTGGTCACTAGGAACATGATAAAAGAAAAAAAAAAACTTTTACAGAAATTTCCTAAAAAAAAATGTTAATTACTGTAAATACATGAAGGGTATTGGAAAAAAGTCATTATTAAGTCATTATAAAAGTCTTATTAAGTCAGTCTACTATCAAATACAATCAAGCTTTGGATTTTGAACATGTCTGTTTTTGAATGTTAAAAGTAATTTTAATTAAAACAAATTATACGTTTTAACAACTTGGAGGAATTGGCAGACGTTCCCTCAGGGATAATGCGCTGTGGTAGCGCGTCAAAGCATTCTAGAGTATAAATATGCAGCTATAATGCACGTAGGTGATTTTGAATTAATAAATGTCGATAAACAATGGTTAGCTACATACTGTTAAAACTAATCGTGGTGTTGATATATTTTTATAGACTGCTGACTCTCTAATGAACAATGGCTTGGAAAACTAACTTTACTGGGCTCCGAGAGCCCTCTAGTGGTCGGGAGCATTTCCGTTGTGTTGTGGCTTTATTTCGTTGTGTTGTAGATTTTCCGTTGTGTTGTGGCTTTATTTCGTTGTGTTGTGGATTTTCCGTTGTGTTGTGGCTTGTTTCCGTTGTGTTGTGGCTTAATTTCGTTGTGTTGTGAACTTATGTTTGCTTTTTACATTTCGTTGTGTTGTGCACTACTGGGCCACCGTAGACTTTTCCTGAAGACACTAAATCATTTCTATAAAGTAAATATTCAACGGAAGCGTGTCATTTACATGAAAGAATGTGTCAGAAGCATTTGTATGTACTATTTGTGTAAGTTTGGGGACTAAACTTACATGAAAGTAGTGAAAACAACAGTGAGAGACGAAGTTACTGCTTGTGTCAGTTGAGCTGTCGTCCCGTTTCCATGGTAACGGCCTCCGCTCCAGTTCAAATGCGGCTCGAATGTTCAGCGCGAGCGCCCATTAAAACACGTAAAAGTCACGCAGCATTTACATAAACATAGAATTGATGGAGGGAATTATTTGATAATCAGATAAAATATCTTGAAAACTTTGGTTTGTTCCATTTGTTCCTATTTTAATAAAACCTGTTTAATTATAACCTCAGTGAGATCAATTATGCAACACAATAACTTAAAAATAACCATTAGGAAACGTTCTCTATAAGTTATTTTTAGGTTATTTAAAAGTAACCACCCAGCAACGTTCTGGGAACATTATTTTATAGTTACATAAAAATAAAACCCCAAAAATTTTTTCCCCTAACATTAGTATTTGGTTCCCAAAAAAATAACCAAACGGGAACCAAAAATTAATGTTAGGGGAACGTTCTCTGTTAACTGGGTGGTCTGACTGACTTTATCAGTTTGTCTGGGAACAGCTGCAACAAGCAAACAGGTAAAGATAGTAGCCTACTCGTCTTGCTATCTTGTTGACTGTGTGCAGTTTTAGTTAGGTATGGGATTGACTGTTGAATGAAATAACATTTATGACATTTTACAGGATCGTTAAAATAGTTTGATTAACCCTGAGCTTCTAATCTTAAAACAATGATTTTGTGGGTGTGGGTTTTCTGTGGGCAGTCCCACAGTGGGTTGCCCACAGTAAATCCTAATGGGGGCCCAAATGGGCAAAACTGCTATGGGCCCCGCATGGGCTAACCCACTGGGGGCCCGTGTGGGTTTTTCTGTGGGCAGTCCCACAGTGGGTTGCCCACAGTAAATCCTAATGGGGGCCCAAATGGGTAAAACTGCTATGGGCCCCGCATGGGCTAACCCACTAGGGGCCCGTGTGGGTTTTCTTTGGGCAAGCCCACTGTGGGCTTGCCCACAGAAAGCCCACATGGGGCCCGAAAGGGTTTGCCCTTGCCCACACTGTCCCACAGAAAACCCACACTTACCCACAGTGGGCCCACACGGGCATGTTTGCTGGGATCAGCTTCCTGCAAATGTGTGTGTGTGAGAATGACTGTGTCTTCCATCTTCTCGTTTTCTGATTGGATATTGTTTTGTTTCACGTGATAATCTCCAGAACGTCCGCGCGTTTGTCCTCGGGGTTCGCCCCACACATCAGGATTTCTGATCGTAAATTAAACATGTTGAATATTTACGATTCGCGATCGGGGCGGCTCCGACGTTCTGCCGAGCAGGTTCGGACACTCTTAACAACACCTCACACCAAGGGGAAATCTAATAAAATAATCTGTTGAACCATCAAGATAATCGGGACATAGGATTGTCAGAAGGGGTGAAATCGGCCCAAAATCAGCCCGATTATCTTTTGGTGTGTACCCAGCATTATACACCACACACGCAGGAGGAAAATTAGCTGTCAAGAATAAACAAGTATCACTAAATGGCTGAACTTTGATCTCCACGAATTTTAAAGAGAGAATGTCATTGCAGTTTGTTTATCAGATCATAAAGTATGACTCATAGTGGTCAAGTGAGATTACAAGCGATGATGATGATGATGATGAAGGTGGCTGAGCCAGCTGTGTGGTTTACCCTCTTCTCCATTCATCACTCTGCTACTGATGGGCTGAACACACACACACACACACACACACACACACACACACACACACACACACACACACACACACACACACACACACACACACATGTCTGGTGCACTATCTTTGTGAGGACTCTCCATAGACGTAATGGTTTTTATACTGTACAAACTGTATATTCTGTCCCCTTACACTGCCCCTATCCCTAAACCTACCCATCACAGGAGACATTCTGCATTTTTACATTTTCAAAAAAACTAATTCTGTATGATTTATAAGCTTTTGTACCCATGGGGACCTCAATTTAGGTCCCCACGGTGACACGAGTCTCCATGAGTCTGTGTGCATTCAGGTTTAAGTCCCCACCGGTGTAGAAAAACATGTCCACACACACACACTTACTATAAATCCTGCCAGACCACAAGGTGCATATTACAAACACACCAGTAAATTATATCATATAGTACAGTGTATGTCATGATGATTTCTAAAACTATTTCAGAAAACTTCATAATTACATTATGCAACGACTTACCTTATGCTCAGCATGTGTGTGTACGTATGAGATATAGAGCTGAATTAAAGTTTCTAATAAGAACCAAAAGGGTTTTGCAATCTAATGTCATAGCAGAAGTTTTTTATGTTTCGCAAAAAACTTGGGTCGAAAAGTGTTTATTTCTTTTTTTTATAAATTAAATATTAGAAATGTATTATACAAACGTATTATATTTCTGACAGATTATTTTTTCACTTCGACACAGCACTAAAAACTGGTGTGGTTCAACTTCACTTAATGAGGTTTGAGTTTATTCAAATGTGAGCAAAACTTTTTGCAAAACAGCTTTCTCACCCTTGAATTGACCAAGTAGAAACCCATCTGTGTACCTAGAAATAAAAAGTAATTCTAAAAAGAACCTATAGTGTAACAGCAAAAACTTTTTTAACTTTCCCAAAAGCATAGGAACTCACATCCTTATTTCATTAGTAATTGTACATGATGTAGGCTATACAAATATATTTTTGTATGTGTATATTGCTGAAATATAAAAGACGGATGTTTTCACATCATGTGAATAGTAAAAGTATTTACATTTGTGCAATTTAAGAAATGTAAAAATAACTTGTTCTTGTAAAAAAAAAAAAAAAAAAAGAATACAATGTAATTCTTTGTTTTTGTGAGAAACTATTTTTTTTAATCTTTTCTGTAATTAACAGCTTAACACTGTTAATTTTTGAGAAAAGTAAACAAACAAAATAATGTGTTAATTTCACAATTGGTTCCGGTCAGCGGAATATCTGTGCATTTATATAAAGAGTCTATTCAAGTAGACTCTATATCAATATCAAACTAAATGTAATAATAAAAAAATAAGACTCTGTAGTTTGTATTGTTCAATTTGAGTTTTGGTGTTTGTCAGCTTGCCGTTTTTTCTCTCTCAAAGCATGCGATAGTTTAAAACTTAATCACTAATGGCCTGTTAAATGATATTAATGATGCAGCTGACTGAAATCCTGTGGTATGGTGCTTTACTGCTTTGGTACTTGAGCCGAACATCAATCGATAAGAAGTGTTTTAGAAACAGGACAGACTGTTCCCTCTACGAAAGTGAAAGACTGAGAAAAAAGGATTGCGAGAGACGGATGCAGTTGTCGGGATCCATTTATCGTAGTGCAGTGAGCTCTCAGCAGTGTGACCACATCCCTAAACACTGTCTGGCTCAAACTCAAGAGCAACAATCCTGTAGGAACGTTCCTCCATTGCTTCTGCTAAACCTGGAGAAGATTCTTTACGCCTTGCTCCTTCCCTTCTCCGCTTTAATATTATCTTTCCCTGCGAGGCCAAATTATGATCCTCCCGAGAAACAAGTGCGTTCTCATAAATCGCTTAGCTAAAGAGCCACAGCAAATCGCTGTTTGGCTGAAGGACTACACAGCTCTGTTTGTTTTTCTACTGTGTTAGCCTCATTCTCCACGGCAGATAATTTGTGAACTGATTTATGCAGCAGACATGTGCACTAGGGTTGTATAAGTGTGTAGTGGTGATTTCCTCACAGGATGTTGCTCTGTCTTTTCTCTGAGTAGAAACTGTTACTCTAAGACATATCCCACCAGGTGGCCTATCAGTACTTTCCAAAAGCCACCGTTCCCAACATATTACTTCATATAGTTGAGCATGCAAGAGTGTACGTGTTATATATATCAGATATCAGCACACATTCTTAACTGTAAAAAGCTATAAAAGTTCTGCATCCAACAAAATTGTATTCATTATTAAAGTTTAAATTTATCTTATCAAATTCAGTGTATTTATCTCTATACTGAATTTGAGCTAGTGCAGTTTTTGTGAAAGTGATATTTGTATAGACATGTTTATGTAAAGAAATTGATGGACAGAAAACTATTTCAATGCTTTTGCGTTCACTTGCAAAAATTGTGCACTCCCTAGAGAATTTTTTTGTTCGCTTGCAAAGGCATTGAAATATAGATTTTCCTTCCACCTCATACTATTGCCATCACATGTCTCACTCAAAATGGAAAACTGATGGTGGAAATAATATGGGATGGGAGTAGAGTTACCAAAAAGTACCGACTTCGGTACCAAGTCGGTAAAGTAACTTTAAAATTGTGACGCTTTGAGCAGAATCGTAAACGCAAAGATTGCCCATTGTACTCACGCGCTCATCGGATATGTCTGTGATTGACTACAATGATCAGCGTTTCAAAAACATGTTGTAAATATACATCAATGATGCTCTTCACTGAGCGCTTACACAGATACAGACGGGAGCGTTTGAAAGCAGGCGTCTATCAGCGGACCGTTTTTTAATACACTTTCAAACACTTCCGTGTGCTCTTAAACACTCCCGTGTTTTAATCATTGTAGCCAATTACAGACATATCCGATGAGCGTGTGAACACAATGGGCAATCAGAGGTGTTTTACGATTCTGCTCAACAGTGCTCAAAGCGTCACAATTTTAAAACGTCTGTACTTTTTTGACAACTCTAGATGGAAGGCTGTCAGAGAATACAAAAATTTTGCAAGAGAATGCAAAGTTTCTTGAAGGAATGCAAAACTTGCGGGAGGCAGAAGATGTTCCCTGCATCTTGGTGTTGATGCTATGGGAAATACCCTCAGCGTGACTGGTATTGGAAGCACGTGTAAACACAGTAAATACATGACGTCACTCATGGTGTGCCCGCGCGCATAAAAGGGCGCCTGCATTACACGGCATCAGCTTTTTTGCCTTTTGTCTTCAGGAGCCGTTTGTTTCTAGCGTGTGTGGCGGGAGGAGCAAACGACAGTCACGGTGCGAGTGGTGTCAGGCCTCGAAGAGGGATTTATTAAAGTAAGTAAACATAAAATGTCCAAAAATGGAGGAAATAAAGAGTTAAAACAAAAGGGGATCTGGTGTCCTCGTCGTGCCAGGGAATCGTGAAGGATGGGTAGTGAAGAGATGGGATGGGTCCAGGTAAGGGGACGGTAGCCGGCGGTCACACACACTTCTCTCTCTGGCGTGAGGGGCGGCAGCTTCAGCGTCGCAGCTTGTCCTCTTTATCCATGACAACTTGAGGATAGCGGCCCGGCATCCTAGCCTGTCAGCAGCATCACGCATGGTTCTCTGTTCGGACCATGGGTCCGGCATCTCACAACTCCACGCTCCCTTCCTGGACCCACGAGGACACCAGTGTGCATGCACAGGGAAGAGACCGGTCTCCCGAGGAGAGGCGCGCTCAGCATTTAACAGCAGTGGTGATGAGGCTTCATTATCTTCAGGTGTGCCTCATCACACGCGCCAATTCTCCTCTTCAGCGCCCCTCCTCTCCAATCACACCCACTCCAGTCGGGAACCTGGCGAAGGGTGGCGAGTTAAGGGACGGGGTGACGCTGATTACTAGGGAGAGGAAGTCGATCCGTCACATGTGTTAAGACAAAAGAATGGAAAGCAGTGTGTACCTCCTTGCCCTTGTTACACCCGAGGACACCCATGAGCTCTGTGTTTTCTGCTTAGGAGCAAAGCACACGCATTCGGCTCTCGAGGGGGCAGGAGGAAAAAGTATCTGCACTGCATCGGGCACTGCGACTTTGTTCGTGGGGGTTGCAGGTTGAACTGGCAGAGGAATTTGGGAGGGGGTGTCACTTTCCCAGTCTCTTCTTGCCAGTTCAGGTAATCTGCCCGCTCTGCGGCATCTTCTGATCCAACAGAGAGCATCACTGACTCCACTCCTTCTGTCAGCCCTATGTACAGGGAGTTGCTTGATGTAATGGCCCCTACCCCTCCCCTGTAAGCCTTCTGTTTCTTCTGGACCTTCACACTGAGGTAGCAAAGTCCTGGAAGAACATATACTCATATTATTCAAATGTGGAGAAATGGGCTAGCCAAGATGTCTTTCTCTCAGAGAGCGAGGTATCCCCATTGAGGACTTCGGTCTTGCCGTCAAAGTTGGCCAGAACACCTCACGGCTTGTGGGAAAGGCGTATCCGGCAGCGAGTCAGGCTGGTGGTGCCCATGATTGTTTCCTGAGGCGGTCGCCAAACTTTGTCACACCACAGATTTATCTCTCCTGGCCACCAAGCAGACATCCATGTGCAATAGTGGAAAGCTGTTTACTAACCACCACAACAGGAAGAAGAAGAGTTGATCTACGCACTAACCCAAAGCAAGAGTTCAGATGGCACGCAAGAGCTTGCTAGTAGCCAATACGCTGAGTTTAGATTAATCTTTGGGACACGCTCCATTAACTTCACGGAAAGGAAACCTGGACGGCAGAAAGCAGCATCCTGATTTTTTTCTTTATTTTACAAAAGCACAATCTCTTATCTGTATGACCATAAATTGAGTATTTCAAGTTGTTTCCGTTGTTATAATGAGACAAAATCATTTGGCATTGTGCCGATGTGTGTCGTGACTCATGGAAGTCTCACTCCAGTCCAGTGATGAAATATGCATGTCCTGGAAACGGGAATCCTCAGGATCCGCCTCACTCACTGTCTCTTCAAGGAAAGGTGAAGTAGACTCAGATGTAGATGGCTCTTTTTCTCCTTCTCGCTCATCTTTCTGTGATTTCTTGAAAAAGCGTAATGCTTTTGTGCATCCGCTATAGTCACCGCATGTTAATGAACTCTCATGCGCAAAAAAACCCCGAATTATTCTGTTATTTGTACTTTTATAATTGAATAGATGCTTTTCAGTGACTGATTGTGACCAAATACATTTTGTATTTTATCAGCCCTACAAAAAAAAAACTATGCAAGAGTGCATTATTTTTACTGTTTAGTGCTTAATCCACTAAAAGAGGCTTTACTGTACCAACTAGGGGACTAAATGCTGCTAGGTGGAACAAACTGTAATTTGCACTACTTTCTGTTCAAAATAAATGAAAAGAAACCTAGCATTGGTTATTTGTTGATTTTTCCTCTTGTACCAAACTCGTATCGAACTGTGACCCCAACCGTGACTTCTGTGTACAGTTACACCCCTTGCTACAATTCAAAATGTTCTTTTTATCTTCGTTTTTTTTTTCTCAAATAAATGTGTCATTAATTTACTTTCATAAAGCTGCATTTACTTTACTTGTATTGGAAATAGCAAAAGCATTTGTGTTCAACATAAAGTAAGTCTCACAAGTTGGAACAACATGAGGGTGAATAAATGATGGCAATTTTCATTATTGGGTGAGCTTTTCCTTTAATGTATTTTTAATGCACTTTTTTCTTTGAAAAAGAAACACACTGGTTAAAGTTTCTACATTAACCACAGATGCTTGTCTTAAAAGGGGAAAGCAAACCTAAAACATGTCAACACCAGCAAGCCATCCATCTATAACCTCCAGACATTTTCTATTTTCCACCCTCAGGTGACCCTCAGCAGCACTTAGTAAATCACCTTTCCCAAAGAGAACAGCGTTGAGCTGTCCTGTCAGGCACTGGACTCTCAGACAGACACATTTCCTGTCCTTCTAAGCTGTCCAGAGAGCTGAATGTATCTGTTCCTGCTCTCAAAGATGGTAGGAAATCCAATAGAATCAGCCCAGCTAATACAACTACACTGTAAAAACTTTGCTATCATAGCTGTTTTTAAGGGGAAATATAAGCACAGCTAAGGGACATGATATTCTCAGTAGTTGTTAAGCCATTGTTAATGTGTTCTGTTTCTGTTGTTAGGTGGTGTCTATGATTTTTTGATATATTAGGCTTTTAAGTTAAAAGAACCAAATGCATTTGATAAAGTGCACATTGATTTGACTATAGTAGCCTAAAAACAGGTGCTTTTAGCTAAGATGCAAAATATATGATTCCATTGTTTTTACATTTTATATCTGATTTGATATTATTGAAACTGTAATCTTGAAAAATACAGGAAGTTAAAAAAAACTGCAGATTCGTTTTTTTCTTTTGGGATTTAGATGCCTGTTGAATGAACTGATTTACTTTAAAGGGACCCCCAGTCCTTCCCCCTGTCACCTCTGTCTCTGTGTTTGCAACTTCATTCTCTCCATCGTAAATGTAATTATATTCAGCTGATGAGGTCTGGCATCTGAGATACAGCAGGAGGAGAGAGAGAGATTTTTGACAGTATGTCTCAGTGTGTGTTCTGTCTCATTTTGGTGGACTGTGAATCAAACACTCTTGGCTCTTGCCAGTAGCCGTCTCAGTTTGAACTCTCAATTTCAATCTGTGTGAATGAGAGCCGGGGTGGGAAAGTCAGGATCAGTCTATGCAGATCAACATCCTGAGACAAGCTTCGTTTCTCCTCAGCCGGTCTGGAGCCTGGAAGTTATTACCAATAATTACTGCCCCAGATGTTGGACACATCTGTCAATAAGTTCATTAGATGGCTTTGAGGAAATTCCTGGAGAATGATTGGCCAGTAAACACGTAATGAAGACATGTCTGTGCATCCATTCATTCACCTGTCCATTCAAATATTAATCCATCTATCCATTGATCTGTTCAAATTTCCATCTATATATCTGGCCGTCCGTCCATTCAAACAACCATTTCCATCAACCCATCCATCCATACTTGTCGTCCACTCATATTTAACTCCATTAATCTGTTCATTCATCCATTTATCCTTACATTCATCCATCCATCTGTTCATCCATACATCCATCTATCGATCCAACAATCTGTTCATTCATTCATCCATCAATCCATCCATCCAAACATCCAATCAGAACAACTTCAATTTTCAAAAGTGTTTTTGGGCACTTAATGTAAGATGACATTATAATAAAGCCGTTTTAATTCTTGACAGGTGGGTTGGTCTTTTGTGATTAGAGAAATGGAGGATGAAATGTGAAAAGAGAGAGACCAGACCCAGGCAACCCAGATGAACATGTAATTGAAGGATTACTTTATCTGGTCCTTTGACTCCCACCCCCCAAAACCAAACAGACCAGTCAGAACCAGACCAAAGGTCACAACAGTCCCACCTGGTGAGCCACAGGCACTGGCGCTAACGCAAATACTAGTATAATCACTTTATCTGGCTTGCCCATGTTTTCCTCCACATTGTAATTGGAGCAGAGTGTGTTTTGCTATCATGTGTCTCTTTCTGATTGGACGCCTGTGGTGAGGTTACTGCCGCTGATCTCTCTGTAAAAATGAACTTGGGAAGAGAGTGAGACGGGGAAACTGAGACTCATAGAGCTGTCCGTCACTGCTGTCTGAGTGCAGGAAATGAGGAAAAAAGAAAAAAGGAGGAATTCATAACATGGGCATCATCCCCTCGTAGGCAAATTGGCGGCGCTACATGAAGGACATTTGAATCCAAATAAATAAAGTGTCCCCAAGGCCTTTCAAAGAGTGCTTAACCCACATATATTAACCTTAAAGAGTACTCATCCTCTCACTTTGCCTTCTAGGTTCCTTTTCTATAGCCGTGTTTTTGTCTGAGATTTGCGCTGAGATTATAATTTAGAAAGAAAGGAGACGTGTTTCCACTAAAAAACACAAAAGTAGCCTAGTTTAATGGTTTCATTAAAATGTTTGTTTTCAGGTAGTTTGATAGTTTTTATGATCTGGAATAGAACATTTTTATAAGGGTATTTGTAAGTTTGGGAAGTGACGTTATTGTTCCTGGAACTTTTCTGGTTAGTTGTCAAACTCATTTGAAACAACAGGAGACGTTTCACATAGCAGTAAAATTAAAGGATCTCCGCAAATGAAATGCGGAAGAAAAAACAAAGATATCATGGCCACAAAATTAAGAATTCGCTCCCACAAGTTATTAATTTGTTCAAATTAATAAGTCGGGGGGATGAAATCTAAATTTGTGGCCACGCTATCTTGTAATATTCTTCCGTGACTGGATGCCTGGAGCTAATAAAAAATAGTTGTGCTGACAGTGTTACCAGGTTCATTAAGTGAAGAGTGAACATTCAAGCAGCCGTTAGTAGTCCCACTGGGGGATGTATCTAAGCTCGAGTTGAAGCTGCTTCCTTGAGCTCCTCCATTGCGGACAGCAAGCCAAATACGTTTAACCTTATTAACGTAAAGATTATATGGGCAAAGGAACTTGTAAATTATAATGGGAGTGAATGAATAGTCCTACGCTTTTATCGGCTCTCTTGTGTAGATGTACTCAGTGTGTGCAAGATAATGGTACACCGTTGGTTAAGTCACCTCAGGTAAATGTTTGATTTGTTGTCTTTGAGAAAAACTGATTCCCTATTTAAAGATTTGAGAAATGCCTCAGGACACAGTGCTGTAGTAGTCCCTTAGTTGTTGTTTACATCCTTCTAATGGTCAACAACACATCTGGTTGGACACTTGCGTACTGTTTAGTCACACAAGTTGAAATGTTTCAACGCATTCAAAATGGACCTGAAAGAAAAATAGAAATGAATCACAGCAGTCTATGGTACATTGTTTGTGGAATGCTTAGATCCACAGAAGACGAAGATGATTATAAAAGAACATAACATTTATTATGAACTCAGAATAACAAGCCAAACGAAACAGTGTGTTAGTGCACAGACAACAACTGACAAATGAACAGGACAAAGGGAGGAACTTAAACACACCGTGATAATGAACTGAAATGACGAACAGCTGTGAAGAATGATGTTAGTGTCCATGGAGACAGATTGTGACGGGAAACTAGAACAAAGGGATCACATGACATGAATGAAAACAAAACAAACTGAATGTGATTGTGACAGTTTGTAGTAAGCAGTGAAAAGACAGCTTAACCACCAAAACTAATTAAAGCACCACTGCTAAAAAGAATAACTAGTCAACCTTACCAGCTGTTAGATGACTAAGTGATAGTCAATCGTTGTGACCTAACTGAAACCCATGATTCCTTTATTTAGACTAATGTTTGACAGGATTTTGGAAAAAAATCACACATCTGCTTTGTCTTTTGTGGTAATTCAACCCTTTTTCCAATCTCTGAGTAGATGTATAAACACATTTTTTACCATCACAACACTAGTTTCAGTTGAAGTAGCTTACAGTACTCACTTTGGATGTCTCCCTCATGATGCTTCCATTTTAGACTTGTGTCCAAATTTTCCTACTTCCCTCATATATAGTAGCCAATATCAGTAGGTGAAAAGAGCAGTATTCATAATATATTAGGTGAAAAGTATCTGGATGACCAGACGAGATTTTAAAGTGCGCATCCAAAGATGGACACTTAACTATTCCATGAGGCCACAGGAGAGGAGTTGTGAATAGCAGTGAAGTGATGTACATGGTGCCATAAGTCACACGACAATGACAGTATGATGTCTGAATGTCATTCATGTACATAGTCAAACTATATAACACACTTTTGTTACGGTTGCAAAATAAGTTTATCAAATGTAGTACATACACAGACAGTATGCCATTTCAGACACTGCACTCTATTAATGAGCTGATGAGTTGAATCAGGCGTGTTTGAAGAGTTTGAAATGTGTACTGAACATGGTTGGGAAACACAGATGTAAGCTACAGAAAAAGTCAGTGAGCAAATCTTTTTTTTGTGTGTGTGTGTGTGTGTGTGTGTGAACCAATTAACAAAAAACAAAACAAAACAAAACAAAAAAAAACTCAAAAGGGTCACTCATATGAACTAAGTCCACTCATTTTCTTCACCAGAAACTTGAACCCTTTCCTTTTCGGTCTTTGATGCTGTTTTCTATATCAGCATATCTCCATAATTACGTATTTTCATTTTAATCTCTCTCTACATCTGTTTCAGCCTCTCTCTCTTCATTTCTTTCTGGCCTGTCGTTGACACTCATCTTCACCCCTTTGCTCAACCTAAACGAGCAGCTTTGTGGGGTAATTGGCGCCATTTGGTCACCTTGAAACTCCTGTGGTGTCACATTAAGGCTTAATATACAACTACCCCTCACCACCTCCTCTTTCCTTTCTATTTCACCTTTTTCTTTAAAGACACCCCCCACCATCCCACCCTGCTGGTCTGCTACTCTTCAGTCCCTCAGTTCAGCGGAGTCCTAACCAAAACCGTGTCTGACAAATTAAGGTTTTCTCTGCTTCTCTGGCTTACATCATCACAGGACTATAAACATTATTTAAGAACCAAATCCCTGCAAACCCAGTGCTGATTATCTCTGCTTTTTAAACTCATATATCAGACTTACATTTGGCCTCCAAAGACAAGAACTTTAAAATGTCACTTTTAACTTCAAAATGTGTGTGTCAGAGTGGGAGAAAAAGACGGAAAATCTTTTCAAACCTCTCAGACATGGTGATGTGTTTTCTCTCGTTCCCCATGTGTTGAAATCTTTGTATGTTGACATTTTGATACCTAAGATAAAATGATACTTTATTGAACCCTAACCATAAAATTAGGCATCACAGAAGTCAGAATGATAGAGAGAGACATAGGAACAAACTGAGAACTGTAAATAAAATCTTAGATTATTAAGGTTAGTTTTCCTATCAACTGGTGGTGCTAGCAACACAATGATCACTGTTTCAATTCCCAGAGACATCTTGCATTAAATGTAATCAATGTAATTATTGCCAAATGTTATTGAATTTTTGCAAATTAAACAGGTTGATTGGGATGAATAGGTTTATTTTGTGATTATGACCAACTGACTGTCCTGCACATTATCCCACTTATTACTACTCACCAAGTAAATAATTAAGTAAAGATCAAATATTGATCTGAGTTTAATTTGTTTATCTTGTGAGATGAAAGAGACCTAGAGCCCAAAACTACTTTAACCTTACCTCTCCTTGTGTCAGTGTATTGATAAACTATCTAGCTTTAAAAACTAACTTTTGGAAATCTGAAAAGTCATCTTAGAAATATTAAGATGATTTCAGGTCAGCAAAACTTTTGCTTTGGATGGATTTCAATATCAACATGAAGTTTGAGTCATAGTGTGTCCAAAGATCAGATATATCAAAGCTCTTTTGAATAATAATAAAAAAAAACATGCCTCTTTATTCTCCATTCTGTTCTTTATAAAAATGTGTCAATTAGAACCACCAAGCACCATTGTTAAAACACACTTAAAACACATGTTACTAAGCCATAAGTTTAACCTGTCTTGAGGTTTTATCATGGTCATCTGGTCACCCTAATCTGATGGCAAACGTGATGTTGCTCATAGTTATTTAAGTCGTGAATCAGTACTTGAACTTTAGATGTGTGAGCTACATATGACTGTTTTGCTGCATGTTGATATGCATACATACTGTACTATATATTTCAATTTTTTTTTTGGATTGATGGTTGTTTTCATTCAAAACTAGAACGACACAACCTAACTATTGTTTTAGCAAAATGATAGTATATTCGTTGAGTAGGTGAACTTTTGCAACTTTGTAAACATCCATTTTAGGTGCTCAAAATGATTATAGTTACACAGCCGTAGAGTTTAAAGTATGAGTCGAGTGATGCTGGCCTGTTTTAAATTTAGCATGGACCTTCACGCAGCTGCTCAGGGCACCTGGCTCATGTAAAGTTAAATTGAAACAAACAGGCTTATCATATGGTGGCTCTGACTTCAAAACCGCAACCTGGTAATAAGCCTAAATGCTAACTCGCAAATAGCTAATTACCAACCAATCAACTGTCAGGGTTAAGCTCAGGGTTAAGGTCTGAGGTTTGAAGAGAAACCTACTGAACGTACAGACTGGAATATCATTTGACATTAAGAGCAATGGAGTTTTTTTTTTTTTATGGAGTAGGGGGGGAAAGTGCTCCTGGACAGAAAGTAGCTGTAGAAACACATATAAGTGGAGCGAGAGGAAGGAAAATAGACTTTACTTTTCCCAAAAGTAAAAGTGAGTGTACACTCGCTTACTTGATCTCTCACTATACTCTACTCTATAAGCTTCAATGAACAACATCAATGAGAATATAATATAGCCTATGTTTACGTTGCTAAGATGGTTGCTAGGGGTGTTGTGTAGTGATACATAGAATCGTTGGGAGAAGCGGTCATAGCCTTGTTTATTGTTTATCTATTGACCAATCAGAGTCAAGGATTGGAACTAACCGTTTTATAATTATGCACTAAATTATGTAGTGTATGCATTTTAAAGGTTATTTTATCATTCAGCATCGGATTCAGCATCAGAGCGACGTAACTTACGCTGGTAGGTCACATGAAAATGACAACATGGTGAATGTAGTACGACCAGAATACATTCAAAATACACACATTCATACTATAATATACTTTTTTAGTGGTCATGGTGTTATTACTTTTCAAAATAAGTACCTACTCATGAGAGTTCACGATTTCGGACGCACCCAGGTCTAAAGAGTCCACCCCAAGTTTCTATGCTATTCTGATTTACTCCTTTGATTAGATTTACTGTTTTATTATTCTACACCAGGTTCTGTCAATCCTGCATAGAAAAATAATAGCTTAAAACAATAGCTTTAATACACTAAAAACTGTATGGTTTTTGATATCATTCGTGTCTTTGATACAGATGCATTCACAAAAGTTCAAACCTCACTAAATACAGTATTAGTAATGGTGATGCTTGCCTGAACAAATGGCAGTAACAAAGGAAATATGAAGGAAAATGAATGAGCGAGAGAACAAATCCAGAGGTCTTCCCTCTTTCCCTCTTCTAAACGCAATGGAGGCCTTATTGAGAAATATGGCTTTGATAAAAGTGAGGCAGATAAAGATTCATCCATCTCCCTAGTGAACATCTCCCTGCCCATGATGCTGCGATAGAAGCACTCTTTTTGAGGAAAACCATGTCTAAACTATGGTGCTGTTTTCAAATGGATTTCATACTGTATGCCACAGTAGCCATCAGGATAGGATACTACTACAGACATGATGTACTAGCTTTGCTCACCAAGGCCATTGCCTCTCTCCTCAATCTAGCCATCTATCCTTCCCACAATCCATCTTTATCTGTCCTTCTATCCATTTATCTCCTCAAACGAGAGCACAGTCTCAGGGTTCCTGCTGGTGGATCCTTGAGTTTGATTTATAACTGCTCAGCTGCTGAGATGTTCTCAGAAAGCAGTACTCCATCTTGTCGCTGTCTTTCTTCATCTTTCGTCCCATCTGGTAGGTGTTTAAATGGATCTGACTGGATATAAACAGACATGAGTAACTGGCCAACCTAAACAAACTTAATTTCTTATTAGTTCAAAGTAAAAAAATCTAAATTTTACCTATTTACTTTCTTAATGCATGATAAGAAAATGCAAGGAAACTTCTTTGTTACTTTTTTGAATTGCAAAATGACTTTCCACTTAGATAATGATGTTTTATAATTGAAATGACAATGTCATGCGCATGTGTATTACGTGTTTAGTCTATAGGCGCAAAGAATTTATTTAAAAAGTGACATCGCCAACTACTGGCCTGGCATGAACAATACAGCGTTTTTAATCATTTTCGTGGATCCATGTGAACGGGGATCGTTTTGCCAACATTGTCATCTGTACATGAAAAACTTGAAGGAAAAACTTTTAATATATCATTGTCGTGTAAACGCACCCTAAACCCTTAGTTCTGTCAGTTCATGGTTCTGTGTCGTTTAACGTGGTTGTATGTTATATCTCTTGAGATTTCCTGTGCCAGTTGGATTGATTGATAAAAGACGTATTACCTTTTTTGTCATATTTCTACCAGAAAGACTCGGGAGGCAAAATTACGTAAAAAAGCATAAATTGATTAACAGCCCAGCAAGTATTGGGTTATAAAGTTCTTTGGCATAGGTCCTGTCCGTAGCTCACAATCCGAGGGTACAGAATCTGCATATCCTGCCTGAAGACGGAGGCAGGGGCGCAGCCGACCCCCTGGGAGGTATGGGAAGGTACCATCCTGGTGGTGGTGAGGAGGATGGAGGTGAATGTTGGCGTCAGCATCTGCAAACTCAGACATGTGGAAGTACCGATCTTTTAAACTGAGTAATAGAACACGATTGGCTAGATGAGAAGGTAATAATTGACGTAACAATTGAGTCTTTCTGGCAGAACTTACGCTAAAGCTTTCATTTCCTGAGTCGTGCAATTATTGCTGCAAACCGTTTGCTTACAACATCACAGAAATAAATTACATTTTAAGTAATTAAAAAAATTAACATTTTACAATCAAATAAATGCAGTGCATTCCATTGCTTTCTGTAAGAAACGTTTGGTGTCAATACACAGATACGATGGGGTATATTTTTGCGGTGTGGGGGTGGGATGACATAACGTGCCCCCTTAAGCGTATGGTCATTCAGCAAACTTACGATTGCGAGCAAAAACCTTATTTCTGTGGATGAGCAATGTTGCCAATCACAAACATATCTCTTGATGTCTTGAACGCAATGACCAATCAGAGGTGTTTAAGTTAGCACTGAAAAAAACTCTGCCGTTTTGAGCGGTGAGTGGATTCTGAGATCTGCACGCTTGCAAATATCCCCTCATTATAACAAACAATTATGTAAATAAGAGATTCATTGCGATGAATTAAGATGAGTGAGCTTTTTAGTGATTATAAAGGGGAGTGCCTTTTGTACGCTTTCTGTCATGCCAAATCCCACAGACGAAATCTGTTAAAATTAACAGTGGTTTGTGAACGTACACGCTATATTAACAAATAATTTCTCAGCAGTGTTTATATTGGGATGTGTAGGTTGTGTGGTGGCAAGTAACTTAAAACTTCATGGAAATCTATTTAAATGGGTTTTTAAATGGGAATCGCATCTCCTTACTTACCCTTAGATCTCTTTTTTTAATGTTTGGTTATTGCACATAATTAAAAACAAGTGAAAAAAGTGTCATTAATATTACCAGATGATTTTATTCACAGACCTTTACAAAAGGTGACTCCAATGCTGTACTAGACTGTTATGCTTAATGTCTGTATCTTATACTGCAGCTGTTTTGGCATAATGTTGTCCATTGTACAGTATTTTTATTAAAACTCAAGATTACACTTTAGCTGCCTGCTTAGATAAAGGTCATAAACACAATGCGTCTCATTCATGAAACAAACATTATCGATTATAATGTAATTTGTTGAATTCAGTTGAATGAAGAAGTTTACCCAATGTTTGATTTGCGCACAGATTCGTTCTGCTCATGTTTCATGAATGAAGACTAATATACGCTTTGTTGTTGTTGAATTGCTTTGGTAAGAAAGTGCCAAGATCATAATACAAATGCAGATGTGTGTGAGTTTTATTGCCATCGCTACAGTCTCTGACACCCAAACCCAGCCAACAAAAACTCACTCTAAATATTTGGAAAGCAAAATGCAGTTGTTATTAATGAGTGTGGAGAATACTAAAGCATCATTCTGTATACAGTAAATCAGCACCTGACTAAACATGGCTTCAGCCAGCTATGTGTGGGATTGTGGGTAATAATGTCGGTTCGTGCGGGTATAATGCTGTATTTGGTTCTGTGTGTGAGTGAAATGCAAAAATGTGTGAAAACTTCAACATTTCAATACATTTCAAGCTTGGACCACATGGTCCTAATTATTACCACATTTCTACATTGTTACTCTGCATGCATGTTCACTGTATGTGTGTGTGAAATAGTTTATAACTTTCATTAGTTAATTTCAGATGGCTGTCTGAGTGTGAAATGTTATACTCATGTGTGTGTGTGTGTGTGCGTCTGCTCAGGATATTTGTCCCTTTGGCCGCACGTGTTCATTTCATAATGGGACCATTGAGCCCTTCCATCTCACCTCACACTTTCCTCTGACACCTGCAAACCCTGCAAATTGGCAGGCGGGACGGATTTAATAAACTGCAGCAGAAGGACAGTGTAAATCACTCCCTCACGGCACTAATACCACCACATTACGCCCCCAGAGCGCAGAGGGCAGCCCTCTTCCCCTCACGTCCATGACTCATATAATCACTTCACCAGAGACCTAAACGTCTGCTACCACTGCTGTAGCACTGGGAAACTTTAAACACAAACACATACAGTGGTCCCATTAAGAATCTGGACAGATAGGCAATAGTGCATTAGATAAGGAAAATTTCCAACCAAGTAGGATTTTTTTAGGTGTTAATGTATTTAAAGCTGATAGTGATGTGCAAAGTTATTGCTCAAAATTCTAAACAGGGTTATTATTGTTAACCCATAAATACATGAATGTTATCACATATTTGGGTCTTTAGCGATCAGGATCTATATCTAACACTGATGGATCTCTAACTGCCACAATGTTATAAAACTCTTCTGAAATTCTTATTACAATTACAAAAGTATAAAATAAAGCATATTTCGATACCTTTTTGGAATTTGGAAGGGTTCAATTTGAGCCAGGGCCAGCACGCCCATGGGCGCACAAATAGGCGCAAATGCAGTTGCTATTAAAACAACGTGTCGCAGGACGTGAAAAAGATAACTGCATCGGGCTGAAACTAGATGCTTCCCATCTCATTGCTTCTCCATGCACACCAACTCCGGCTGAGAACACTGCTAAATACACACACACTCATACAACTAGGCCTAAACATGAACGCCTAGTTGGTTAAAGGACTGTTACTTAGATTATATGTTTGGATGTGTTTGAATTATTGTTGCAGTTCTGATGCTCTATTCTGTTTTTAAAAAAAGGGGAAACTGTTGTGTTCATGTGTAACATTATATTGTGTCTACTATTTTGAAGTGTTGTGTAATGACGCAAAGTGTGTGAGAATGGAAGTGACGAGTAAACAAGATGAATGAAGTTCGCTACTCCTCTCTCGCCAGTACAAGTTGCTTTCAGTTAAAACAGCTCAAACATGCATTTTAATCAGGGACTAGGCTTAAGCCTTGTCTGTGAAACCAGGGTTGGAGGTGTTGGGGTTGGGCGAAGGGATGAGTCAAGCCAAGCAGGGCAGGGCAGGGCAGGGCAGGGCAAGGAAGGTGCAGGGCAGGGCAAGGCAATGAAGGGCATGGCAGGGCGCATGCCCTTCATTGCCTTGTCTTGATGAGTCAAGGCGAAGCAGAGCAGAGCAGGGCAGGGCAGGGCAGGGCAGGGCAAGGCAATGAAGGGCAGGGCAGGGCAGGGCAGGGCAGGGCAAGGCATGCTTGCCCTGCCCTGCCCTGCCCTGCCCTGTCCTGCCCTGCCATGCCATGCCATGCCTTACCCTGCCAAGGGTTGGGCGAAGGGATGAGTCAAGGCCAAGCAGGGCAGGGCAGGGCAGGGCAAGGCAGGGCAAGGAAGGTGCAGGGCAAGGCAAGACAAGGCAAGGCAAGACAAGGCAAGGAAGGGCATGGCAGGGTAGGGCAGGGCAGGGCAGGGCAGCGCAGCACAGCGCAGCGCAGCACAAGGCAAGACAAGGCAAGGAAGGGCATGGCATGGCAGGGCAGGGTAAGGCAAGGCAAGGCAAGGCAAGGCAAGGCAAGGCAAGGCAAGGCAAGGCAAGGCAAGGCAAGGCAAGGCAAGGCAAGGCAATGAAGGGCATGGCAGGGCAAGGCAAGACAAGGCAAGGAAGGTGCAGGGCAGGGCAGGGCAGGGCAAGGAAAGGCAAGGCAAGGCAGGGTAAGGCATGGCAGGGCAGGGTAAGGCAGGGCAAGGCAAGGAAGGTGCAGGGTAAGGCAGGGCAAGGCAAGGCAAGGTAAGGCAAGACAAGGCAAGGAAGGTGCAGGGCAGGGCAAGGCAAGGCAAGGCAGGGTAAGGTAAGGCAGGGCAGGGCATGGCATGGCATGGCAGGGCAGGGCAGAGCAAGGCAAGGCAAGGCAAGAAGACAACTTTATTGTTTTTGAAATATATTCCCTTTCTCAATAGTAAATTGCAAATATACTAACAAAAAATATACTATCTTTAAATATAAAGTATATTAGCATCATGCTTTTACCTATTTTCACAAAACAACTTTTAACACACTTTAAAATAATTGTAATTTAGGATATTTTCTAAAAAAATATTTTAGGAAGATATACTTGAAGTGAAAATTCATGTTTTTTTAAGTTTATTTATTTGTACTTTATTAAAAATATATTGTAGGTATATTGTATGTGTGTGCTGGAAATGATCATTGTAACAATGCATTGAAAGTATACAACAGTATTTTGTACAAAGTATAGCTACGTTTTATTTGTCTAATAATGTACATTTGTTATTGAAGACAAAGTATGCAATTTGTAGTATTTGATAGCCTTGTGGGCAAGTGCGCCAACATGTGCTTCGGGATACCCGAGTTTGAGTCCCAGCTCGTAGACCTTTCCTGATCCCATTCCTCCGCTCCCTCTCTCTCTCTCTCTCTCTCTCTCTCTCCCTCTCTCTCTCTCTCTCTCTCTCTCTCTCTCTCTCTCTCTCTCTCCCACCTCACTTCCTGTCTAGCTACTCTCCTATCCTAATAAAAGGCAAAAACAGCTAAAAGATTTATTTTTAAAAATAAAAATAATATATATATATATATATATATATATATATATATATATTTTTTTTATATATATATATATATTACTTGTATGTTTTGAGGACACTCATAATTAATTTGCAATGTACTTGTAACACAAATAAAGTACACTTTAATATAACTAATCAAGCATATAATTAGTCCATACACATGCATATACTTAAAGTATACTAAGTATACCTGACGTTGGTCCAATTTAGTACACAAAAGTACACTAAATACACTTAAAGTTATGCTTTACTACAGTTTAATTACAACTAAAATATACTTAGTACAAAATTAGTTGTTTCAAAATAGCACACTTAACTAATCATTAACACACTTGAAGTATACTGATAACTGTCTGGCCGCAAGTATACTTAGCATATATATTTTTTTCCCCAGGGAAGGCAAGGCAAGGCAGGGCTAGACACGATGGGTATGAATACAACGACAAACTAGTACACAACTGAAAACACAAGGAGAATAACAATGCAAACAAAGCAGAAACAGGGAAAGACAGATGGGGCAAATTAATCTATAATCCATAATCGGATAACAAGAAGGACGTGGTCAAGACAATAGACAGGAGAGCACATGGCACAAAGAAACAAACATGACAAGCCATGTACTCACACCAAAAAACAGAACTGAAACCAAACTAGACTGAAGTGCATCTGAAACACAATGCTCAACACACAAAACAACTCACATGGACAGGAGAGCGTGTGCCACGAGCGAACCGTACACTCACAATGACGAGACAGTAGGAGTGTCAGGCCTCTATCATCAAACAAGAATTGACCGAAGACAGACCGAAGTGACAGAACCATGAAAAGAAATCACTGTGACTGTAAATGCTTACAGAGAGCTAACAGGGATAGTTCATTCAAAAATGAAAGTTCTGTCATCATGTAATTCCAAACCTTTATGACTTTCCTTCTTCCATGGAACATAAAAGAAGATATGATTTTCAGATACAGCTACATAGGTCAGTGAAAATCTGTCTTTAGCAAATATATGTAAATCAGAGTTCTGGTGTGTTCATCTGGTGTTAAATCTGTCAAACGTGCAGCTAAATACACTTGTATATTTGTAGTTAAAGGTCAGCCTACATAAACATAGTAACTTATATAATGATGTACATTTGTGCTGAACTAGCAGCTGCTGGGCTCCAGAGCACCGGACTGAACCTCACAAAGACCTCACTGTGATTCACACACGACCTACACCTCACTTTATATAAGCTTATCCTCTCATAGAAAGAGCAGAAAGGAGTGCCAGCGCAGCACCATGCTGTACAATATAGATTTTTAAAGGTACAGTTTGTGGTAAGTAAGATGTTTTTATGGTTTTGAAAGAAGTCTCTTATGCTCACCGAGGCGGCAATCATTGGATTAAAAACAGTAGAAACAGTAATATTGTATTTTAAATAACTGTTTTTTTTTATTGCAATATAAAGGTCTTTTTTTAAAAGCAGTTTTATTTAAGATTTTACACGTCTTGTGTGTGATTGGGAATAAATAACAGCTCACAAGATTCACTTGCCATTACAGTTGGGCCTCCAACCTGATGCTGATATTTTTGTTTACTATGCAAATCATGGTAGCAGGTTTAATATTTAAAGATTCCCCAGTATTGAGAAAACATATTAAAACATTATAAATTTATAAAAAAAAAAACAAGAGTATTCAGCTTGGCACACTGATGGGAAAAAAATAATGGCATCAGGGTGGATGCACAACCTGGAGACAATAATGAATATAATATAATACTTATATTTATTTGCTAATACAGCAGGGAGAGATTGAAAACAGGGTGTTTTCATAAATAAAAGGCATCATTATGATGAAAGAAAAAGGGAAAAGGTATTTTTGCTGATGCGTTTTAAATGTCTGTATTAACCCCATAGCAAAAGTTGGCATCAGCTTTTCATTGGTAAAGTTTCATATGTATATGAAGGACATAAATGGGGCATCCATTTTGCAGAATGACCTGTTTCTTTTTGTACCTGTGAGAACAAAGTCTCTCTCAAGTTTCAGTTTGTTTATTTATATACTGCTTTTTTGAGTGGCCCCGTGTCAGAGGGGTCATGAGTGTGTGGTGTTCTTGATTTCTTAAATACTGTAGACCCTGTGTGTGTTTCTTTGAACCATGTGCTAGTGATTTCAGTCTGTATTCAACACTCGGAGAGGATCAAATGTTTAGCCTGTCTGGTTCCAGGGACCACTCGTGTCAAACAGAGCGCCGTGAGATGATTGGTTGTGATATAAATCTATGTTGATGAAAAGGAGGAATGCTGGACTCTGGTTGGCTGATCAGCATCCTGTGGTCTCACCGAAACGCCTGCTTCGTTTTCATCAGACTCGGAGGAGGTTATCCAGCGAACAGTCCCACAGGGGTCGATGCTCGGCCCCTTCTCATTTCATAATTGGATCTGGACCATCTGTAAAATCTTATTTCGAAACTTTTCTTGGGTGTGAAGTTTATGCAGGACATGTGCCTGCCGAGAGAGGTGTGGGGCTGTCCGGTTTCCGATCGTCCAGAGCAGGTGCAGAAGTCTGTGTAATTCCTGCAGTGTTTGTGCAGAGCCAGTCTTTTCCAGGGAAATTTCACTGCGCCTCACACTGTTTGTGCAAATACATGGTGACGGTTTTCCCAGAGGCCTATGACAGAGACCATGTGGAATGACTTGCCATGGCCAAAGTCTTCAATTTGTGGGAATGAGGATTTCTAGATGGACATCAATATGATTTTCTGCCTTTTTCAGGTTTAGTTTAGTATGGATCAGATTTCGTCCAGCTGAGGATAGGTGTTATACACCATAAGCCTCACACTGACAGCTGTCTTCGAATTCAGCATCATAAACCCCCATACAAGGTTGCTCAAGAAACACGAATGCTCGAGAAACATTTGAGTCCATAAATTGAGTCTCCAATGCAGTTGTGATGTAGGTAGTAGACAGCAGGGCGGCTGACTAGCTTATGTAGTTGCGCTGCAAGTTTTCAAAGCTTGTCCAGTGTGTCTGTTCCATGTAGTTGTTTGGCTGGTCTTCCCCGCTCCATGTGCTTTATGACCAGCTGCTGCAGAAAGGAGCCATGAGCCCACTTACTTTGAAAATGATACCTGTCGGCTTTTAACTGCCCAGCGAAAACGCTTGGCCTCGCTCGGTGTGATTGGTTGACGACAGGCGCTTACACGTCAGCAATGAATCATCTGCACTGTGTTTTACAAGGGCGGAACCAAAACAGAAGTTTTTATATTCCAATTTATGGCCCTTGGAATCAGAGAAGGATGCATCTGTAACATTAGCCTGGAAGCACGAGCTGTTGCGGTCAAAATAAACCCATGTTTATTTTTCTTGTTTATCGAGGGTGCCTAAATCTTCCATTCAAGCACCAACTTTGCAGCGACTGTGGCTTAAACTTTCATCCGATGCCCTGCTGAAGGCTGCCGGTGGGTTTGGCCATCTGGGTCAGGTTGTATTGTTTACAGAGCAAATGACAGACTGCTGCTCCGCCGCTTGGATAGTGTTTTCATGGTGATGCATGACCAGCTTGGTTGCAGGCTTTAGCCAGCGTGTCTTACAGAGCTCTACGAACTCATTGAAACAATCATTCATATCACAGAGCATTCTCTGTTGCGTTTAATTGTCACTAACTCTCTTAACCAACGAGGAGCATCCTGCAGTTCTTTCTCAATCCATTAGATGGCAGTAGCAGGCCAGTTTGTGTTAAATGCAGATTAGCTCCTATGCTATTTTCAGAAAATCATATGCAAGCATGTGATGGTCTCTATAATGGTTTTCTGTATGCATAAAACATCGCAGTTTGCTAAAATATCACATTGAGTGATATGCTGTATCCCACAATACAATGCACCCAACTTGACCTTCAATTTACAGTGTGATGAAAATGAACTGGAATCAATATCAGTCATGATTTTTAGTCCCTGTTTAGACTCATTATTTAAGTGTTTCTCATTTTTACACAAAAATGTAAAAATTAATAAATGAAAATGCAAAATGACCTATAAAACATTTGTGTTATTTGTTTTAAAAATATCTTTTTCCACTTAATATTTAAAAGCAAGCTAAAATGGCATGATTGCTTCAGCAAATGCGTTTTTATCTCACGTTTGCTTTTGTCAACACTATCGATTAGATTTATGGTAGGGTTTATTGTAGGTGGCATGTTATTTTCAAATGCAATATGATTAACCTTTTAGCGCCCCAACCTGACATTTCATTTCAGAACTGCTGCCAAACATATAAAACAACCAGCATAATAAAACACTGCCACATTCACGTTAATCTGTTTTGGATAAAACTGAACAAGCTTTTAGTTTTAGTGCCACTCACATTTCACTTTTTTCAATAAACGTGCGAGGAGCAATGTAATATTTCTCAGATTTTTTCCAAATGAGCCTGGTTTGCCGTATGCAGTGTTTTTATGTAGTAAGCAAGTGTTTTATTCCAAACACAGCCACAGTCCTGTAGGAATATCGGTGGTCTGTGCCCTCACCAAACCTGCTTACAAATCTCCAATGTAACACAGAATGACCCCCAAATCTGATCCATCGCTGCAGGCTAAACAAGCAAAAACCCCAGTGCTTTTTATCTCCGTCACTCCGGTAAATGCGTGAAATCCTGCGCAATATGCAGGAAGGGTGGAATAAGACTCGGTTTGTTTGTGATTTAAGGGTTAATCTGTGAAAAGTCTGGAAGAAGGACAGAAGTTTCTTCAGGCTAGGTCCTACTCTTCACAGTGGCTTTCCTCATACGGCGGCAGACTTTTCATTCGTCTTCAAACACGCTTGCCAATCGCATCGATGTGTTCGCTAAGTAAGTCCAGAAGGCTGACGGTCTGATGTCATCTCCCGCACTAATGAATTTGTCTTGGACAGAATCTGGTCCATGTTTGACACAGACAAACAAAGCCCTGAAACCAGTGACATGCAGACGTAACAAATGCAGACACATGGACTTCAAAAGTTGGATCAGTCAAATAATATCGTCAAGATCTTTATTTCTTTAGGTCACATATTAAGTCACACTGGATTCAGTGTTATCTAGGGCAGCAAGATTTCATTAAAAATGGGTTGTTTCTTTCAGAAAAAGAAAACAAACTGGCCTTGTCAAACTGGATGAGCCCTGGTATCCTGAACTTTTAGAGTGTTTAGACAGTTGAATGTACAGAACTGTGCAACATCTATAATAAACACGTGCAAATGATTGTTGAATAGGAATGTACACTGGATATGGTTACATTATATTATACCTTTGAATCCAAGTCAATGTCAAATTGCCAATTCTTACCAACTCTTGTTCAGGCTTTTAGATGAACCTCGTATAACCAACAGGGGGCAGATTATTATCACCCCTTCATGAATCACTTTGCTTGACCTTGACTTTTGTAATACTGTAACTTGTTGTGATAGAAAATCTTGGAAACTTAAAAATATCACAGTCCGAGATATAATATGCAGGCATACAAAATTTGGTTGCTTAAACAAATTTTTCTCCAGAACAGAAGGCCACAGTTTGGTCCCTCAGGTGAGTTAACTTTGTGGCACCTCAATCAAAAATCTAAACAAAGTCACTGTACAGGTCAATGATGTGCCACTAAAATAAGTGCAATTTATACACTGACTTAAAGACACTGTCTGTCTGTCTGTCTGTCTGTCTCTCCATCCATCCAACATCCAACCATCCAAAAGTCATCTGTCCATCCATTCATCAATCTATCCGTACGACCATCCGTCCATCCATCCATCCATCCATCCATCCATCCATCCATCCATCCATCCATCCATCCATCCAAAAGTCATCTGTCCATCCATTCATCCATCTATCCGTCCGACCATTTGTCCATCCATCCATCCAAAGTCATCCGTCCATCCATTCATCCATTTATCCGTCCAACCATTTGTCCATCCATCCATCCATCCATCCATCCATCCATCCATCCATCCAACCAAAAGTCATCTGTCCATCCATTCATCCATTTATCCGTCCGACCATTTGTCCGTCCGTCCATCCATCCATCCATCCATCCATCCAAAAGTCATCCGTCCATCTAATCAACCATCTATCCTTCCGACCGACCATTTGTCCATCCATCCATCCAAAGTCATCCGTCCATCCATTCATCCATTTATCCGTACGACCATTTGTCCATCCATCCATCCATCCATCCATCCATCCATCCATCCATCCAAAAGTCATCTGTCCATCCATTCATCCATTTATCCGTCCGACCATTTGTCCATCCATCCATCCATCCATCCATCCATCCAAAAGTCATCCGTCCATCCAATCAACCATCTATCCGTCCGACCGACCATTTGTCCATCCATCCATCCAAAGTCATCCATCCATCCATTCATCCATTTATCCGTACGACCATTTGTCCGTCCATCCATCCATCCATCCATCCATCCAAAAGTCATCTGTCCATCCATTCATCCATTTATCCGTCCGACCATTTGTCCATCCATCCATCCATCCATCCATCCATCCATCCATCCATCCATCCATCCATCCATCCATCCATCCATCCATCCATCCATCCATCCAAAAGTCATCCGTCCATCCAATCAACCATCTATCCGTCCGACCGATCATTTGTCCATCCATCCATCCATCCAAAAGTCATCTGTCCATCCATTAATCCATCTATCCGTCCGACCATTTGTCCATCCATCCATACAAAGTCATCCGTCCATCCATTCATCCATTTAGCCGTCCAACCATTTGTCCATCCATCCATCCATCCATCCATCCATCCATCCATCCATCCATCCATCCATCCATCCATCCATCCATCCATCCATCCAAAAGTCATCTGTCCATCCATCCATCCATCCATCCATCCATCCATCCATCCATCCAATCAACCATCTATCCGTCCAACCGACCATTTGTCCATCCATCCATCCATCCATCCATCCATGTTCAATTCAACCATCAAAAAGTCATCCACCCATCCATCCATCCATCCATCCATCCATCTTTATACAGTCAAAATGTCCTGATATCACAATGAAAAAAAAAAAACAGATTAAAAAGATGTTAAAAATGTAAACCTTGTTAAATGATATAGAGAGGGCCACTGTTTATGACAAGACAAGGTTAGCTCAGGTTGTTAAATATTATGTGGTGCGACTCCCACAAAACTTAATATTTCAGAATTACTATGGTACTAGTAAAGCTTACTATTTTTACCTTGAAAAAATATATTTAGAAACATTTTCACAATGAAAACAATGATTAAGGTGTGGTGTTAGGTTTAGTTTATTTTATTTTATTTGCACAATATAAAATACACTGCCCGACCAAAAATAAATAAATAAAATTTGCTGTTTGGATTTAAATAGGCAAATGCTTAAGATTCTATAATTGGATCGTTATTGCAGTGATTATTATGTTTCTAGCATTTTTATATCAAGATTTCATCAAGAGGTGCATTCATTTTTGGCCAAGATCTTGTATTAACAATGCAAGAGTCCAGCACTCTGTAAAGTCTCCTCCAGCACATCCCACAGACTTTCAATGAGTTTAAGATCTGAACTCAGAGGAGCATCAATTCATGTGTGAAAATGATTCTTCATGCTCCTCCCAACCATTCTTACACAGTTTGAGCCTGATGAATCTTGACATTGTCCTCCTGGAATATGGCCATGATGTGTCTTCCTACATGAAAATCTACACACTCCATCTATTAGGGTTAGAAGAACTGTTGCTGAACATATAACATGCTAGAAACATAATAATCACTACGATAATGATCCAATCATAGACTCTTTAGCATTTTTTTCTTTTGTATACAACAAGTGTATACAACAATAAAAAGCAATAATAATAAAAAATACAATTCATATACAGTAAATTGCAGGAAAGGGTAGAAAACCCATACAATTTAATTTTAGAAATTTGAAAAAATAAATCAAATTAACAAACAGAAATTTATATAAATACATCAAACTAATAAAAAGATTATAATCACAACAACAAATATCAAACACCAAAGATCGGTAAAATTAATGTTAATGTATGTGTGTCAATGAATATGTGTAATATGTACAATATGCATGCATACAGTATAAATGAAAACATGCAGTCCTTTTTTATTGTAGACTCTAATTTGTCATTGACCCAGGCGTTCCCAAAATGTATCAGCAGCGGATCAGGTGACCTCCACTATCTGCACTCTTGCTGGTAATCGCCACATTGAACTGCTGCTTATTTACATTCAAACTTTTTACATTGTTCGGCTAAATTATTACAGTGTTGCATGCCTTAAAAGCTTTGGAGAGCTTTATAACATTGTCATATATCACTTTTCTCACATTTGTCACTGACTGTGACCTGAAGGTCATGTCTAGTTTATGACTTCACTGTTCAGGTTTTTAACCCCAGTTCATGACCCAAAGTTGTCACTGGTCTGTGACCTCACGGCTTTGCCAGGCTGTTAACTCCTTAATATTGTGTGTTTGTAACCCATGACTGCCTGTATGATTTAGTAAATATCAACTGCTTGATTTCTTATATCTTTGCAAAATGTAAACTATATTATCACATAGCTCTATCCTGCTAAATGCGTCTATAGGGTTATTTTGTGTCAACTCAAACAGAGTTCCATGACTAAAAAAGTTTGATTTTGATGAAGTAAAGTCAAAGAAATAAAAAAGAAAGGAAAAATACTGTATTTACTGAGTAATCCATTATTTTATTGAGAGGTGTCATAATGGCAATTTTCACCCGAGATTTGGAGATTTTAGCCAAGTGGTTGGGGTACTGATATCTCTGGAATTGAACCATATAGGACTTTAAAAATCAGTATACCAAAAGAAAAGTTTAGAACCAGAACATAAAAGCATATGAAGATATCTTTAATACTTCTTGAGTTACAGGCATGCAATTTCCCCATTTTTGTTTTGGAAAAAGTTAACTGTCACCGTTGGCATAGAATCAACAGATTTACTAATATTATCATCAACTCTGTGTAAAAATAAAATAATGATACTGCCATTTTTGTAAAGTCACCCCCCTCCCCCCACCAATCCACCAGTAATTTGACTCCAAATCTCAGTATGGCTATTTTGACCCCCCTCTACAGAATAGTGGATTCGTAAGTAAATACTCATCCATGACATTACATATTTTAACTTCATTCTCTATTTATGTTTGCCTTTGTTCAGAAAAAAATAAATACAAAAATACAAAATTGAACATGCTAGTCAGGGGAATATTTAGAAATTTAGTTGATTTGAAAACGGAATGACCCTATAAATCATGAAGATATTAAGAAAAATCAGCTTGACTTGACCTGACCTCCCGACCGCTCGCTCCTCATGGTGCGGTGATGATAAATATAGAGTTTATTTGTTACTAGAACCCGTAACCACATACCACTCTTTCTCTCATACAGCTTTGAGAAATTATTTCGTATCCGACACAATTGTGTATGTACAATTTGGAAATCTGACCTTCGGATTTCACAGACAAGAGGCCCGACATGGAAAAACAAGCCCGGACTCTCAGTTTTCACCGTCATCTTGGATTTTTTTCCCTTCTATTGAGGTTTAAAAAGCTTGGTTCTTTGACACGATAGATGTTCTCACCACTTACAGAAGACCGTGATGAGACACGGCCTCTCCGATGCTGGGCCTGGTTTTCATGTTCTTGTAAGCTACACCTAAATTACCCAGGATTGCTTCCAGAGGCAGATCTTTAGCCACTCTATGAGAGAGAGAGAGAGAGAGAGAGAGAGAGAGAGAGAGAGAGCATGTTACATATACACCACAATGGATTGAATCCAGAAACAAGCCGTTCTTGTTTTCTTTGAAATATCTTCATAAATTTGCAGACACTTAACTCTATATCCACGTTCATATGTGGGCGTATGTGTGTACATCTGAGTAAGTCATCCCTAAATTGCCGTGCGGATCTCTTCCAAAGCCTTCGTGATGACATGCAGACTATTTCATCACTCTGTAAACTAATAAACAGGGACAACACAGCAGCC
This sequence comes from Scardinius erythrophthalmus, assembly GCF_964197995.2. Lineage (NCBI taxonomy): Eukaryota > Metazoa > Chordata > Actinopteri > Cypriniformes > Leuciscidae > Scardinius > Scardinius erythrophthalmus. The sequence continues at coordinate 11,563,058 of NC_138235.1, read as the reverse complement.
CGCGCTCCTAATCAAACCTGACGACAAGTGACAGGAGGCCATTAGCCTCCCATTCAGCAAATGATCATCCTGCTCTGAGCAAGGCCAACAGGCACGCCAGCGGGGCCTCCAGGATCCTTCATGGAAGCCATTATATGCCCTGTCCGACACCCAGCTATGCCCTGACAAGGGAAGGGGGGTCAGAGGTCAACTCTACCATTAGCAGGCTATTACAGGGCTTCACTTTATATTTCCAAGACTCAGAGAGAGCGAGAGAACCAAGAAGACACTGTGTGAGGAGTGCTGGGGAAGGACAGTGTTTTGAATAAGCAGTCAGCCACACCACAAGTTACTAATACAAAAAGGGGATTTAAAAGTGTGCATTTTGTGTAAAACAAAGCATGCATTTTTTGTCATATGGTTTTGATGGAAATGAAGCACATTTTCCCTCCACAATGTCATTAACTCTTTTTCCGCCATTGACGGAATTTTCCTGTTTTATGTTTTCACTGTTATACGGTAGGGGGCGCTATTACGCATCTTCTGAAAGAGTACTGAATCTCCCGATTAAAAACACAGGTGAAGAAGAAACACAAACAAGTCATAGCATATGTAAGCAGATGCATATGTAAAATAACGCGATTATTAATATTAAACAGCATATAAATCAAAACTGCCTAATGTCACTGAATGAAATGTCGACCCAGGACGAGCGACAGGACTGTGAAGCTTTAGGGGTGTTGATGGACTCGATCTACTCCATCTGTGTTTTTATCATCATTCTGAATCTGATCTGTGACAAAAAATGTGATTTTCTCAGTTTTTTTTGTTCAAAATGTTGCTTTTTATATTAAATTTACCCACATTTCAAGTGTTGATAAAAAAGATAAAAAAGATATGCATGAAGCTAGAATAAAACAGTTTTTTTTCTTTCTTTCTTTTGATATTTTACATGTTCAGATATTCATACAAAAAATATTCTGGGGGACATGAAATGTTTGTGAAAATGATAAAAAATGCTGGAGGTGGCTGGCAACTTTTTTCAAAAACGTTAATTTTCAGATTCTCAATATTTTACAAAAATAAAACAGGAAACATGTTCTTTAAGATTGCATTCTCTAGTAAACGCACTCTTACAACTAACATCTCTAGCTTTAAAATGTATGTATAATTCTGCTGATTATTATACTGATAAAAGCTGATTATTGCCCTGCATTAGATGTTTAAACACAGATGTATCAAGTGTCTCGGATTTGGCTGGATTATATAATAACATAAGTTATGCAAGCTGGTCTATACTCTTCACCCCAGAACCATTTCCCAAAGCCTTCTCACTGATCTCTGTAAGCTTTATCTCTCATTTACAGGCTTAAAATCAGTTCAGAACTGATGTGAGATCAGCCCTAATGGCCCCGGGAGGATTAGAGCAGCAAAAGGAAGATTTGAGAGCAACGAGAGACTGAAATGAGCTCATAGGTGAAAAGTGACACTTGAATCCCAGCTGTTGGGTTAAATATATTGCTGTGCTTTGAGCATCTCCGTGTGACTTGTGAAATATAGGCCTGGATGTTGTCACAGTCGCTGTTTGTGTAGGAAGGTGAGACTCTAACTCAATATTCATGGCTTAGGAGGGCGGCGGGGAATGGGCTGGTCACAGAGGTTGTTTTCGGATCAGAGAGACTCGTGGACGTGGGTGACTGACATGCCAGTCATGTAAACACACTTTTATAGAGGCGCAAGTGTGATTTTACTGTGGGAATCTCTCTCCGCCTTCCTGACACCCTCATACACTCACAGACGTACTTTATAGATTTACTTTTACAATGAAAACAAACATAAACTCTCTAGAGAATCTTCAGAGCTGATTCAGAAATCATTCATAGCACTAATCTATTCACAAACTGACTCAAGATCATGTGTGTGTGTGTGTGTGTGTGAGAGAGTGTGTGTGTGCGCACCTCCCCCTTTGCCCCTTAATTATAGGGGTCATAATCTCCATGCCTAAAGTGTCACAGTGTATAAAGGTTTATTATGGCCGTTGTGGGGTTCGAGGGAGGATAAAGACCCCACCAACACACACACACACCCACACACGCACGCACGCTCGCACACACGCACACACACATGCACACACACACATGTTTTCTGTCTCTTGTCTCTCACACACATTCTTTTAGAACTTTCTCTTTTTCACACACACATTTTTTAACTCTCTTTGAACTCTGCCAAATCTCACATATGCAGACTAGTGTTATTTTAATATTATGAATGCACTATTATAGCATTTATTAATATTTTGAATTAGCTTTTTATATTTTCAGTTTTTATTTCAGTTTAAATTTTAGTAATTCTGTTATGTCTTTTTTTTTCATTTTTATAAGTTTCTGTTTTTTTACATACATTTTTAGGTTTATTTTATTTTTAATTTCTTTTTTTTCCCCAGTTTTTTTTTTTTGTGCTTCAACTTAAACTTATTTGAGGAAGTTACAGTTACCAAGGCAACATTTCAAACATTTGAAAAAAACACGGTTTGAAATCGCTGGTGTTTCTGACGTCACAAACTACCTTGTAACCAATCAGATCAACGTGTGATCGTCAACGAGTGGATTTCTGAGCTGAGTGAGTGAGTGGAGGTGGGGCTCATTTGCATATTCATAGAACCACGTATACTAAATGAGGCAAAGATGTAGTTACATTCAAGCTATTTTTTTTTATTTATTTTTTTTCAAGGGAAAAAGGTTAAATATGTAATTTTGGTGATTTAATTTTAAGGATACAATTTTTGACTACAGGGGGACTTTAACAATAATAACCCACACTACATTATGGTGTTTTTTTTGTGTGTGTGTGTGGCATTTTTTGGAGTCTGGCAGCATCATTTACTTTCTTTGTTAAAAGAGCAGAAGGGACCTTCTTCAAAAGAAAGGACCTTCACTTCCTTTTGTGTTCCATGGAGGAAAGAATGTCAGATGGGTTTAGAACAACATGCGGCTGAGTAAAGAATAACATAATCTTCTTTTTTGTATGACCTAACTTTACATTTATATCAGCTATAAACTATATTCAATACAACAACTCAACCTGAGCAGAAACAATTCCAGACTGTATCATAAACAGCATTCAGCTTTCTCTTCTGAAGGAGTGTGTGTATGTGTGCATTTGTGGACCGGGCCAGTGACTTAATTTGCATCCTGTTCTGCTACATGCACATTGACATGCCTCATCACACAACTTTGTTTCATAAAATCTGTTTCAGATTTCTCTCACCTAATAATAGACATAACATCATGCATCCCCTCGATTACACCCCCAAAAACATCACCCATCAAACAACCCGCAGTGAGAGTCTTTCCCTTGTAAGCCTCTTTAGATCCCTTGTTAGGTTCCTCTTTCGCTCTGTTTGCCAGAAATTACGTAACATTATAATGTATAATCCCACCACTGGGTTTTCACAATTAGTATATTTATATGAAAGCTGTGTTGAATCTAGGTGATAAATATCTGATGAATGAGAGAGACTGCCTTCGACAAATCCCCTCACCAGATGCACAATACGTCACATGGTCCTGGAAAGTGCCGTTTGGCTTTGATTCAGCTCCCTTATGAACACATAATGCTCGGATGGAGAGGCCTGGCAGATGAGCCACTCACCATAAAGAAACCACATATGAGCCAGAACCATCCGGACCTCTGTTCCTGGACCCCGCTGTACTCACAAACGCCAGGGATGTGTTTCCCTCGTCTTGAAGAATGCCTTTCGGCTCCCGCCGGCGCTGGAGGGAGTGACTGTGTATTAAACGAGTGTTTGTCATGGCACAGTGCTTGCGGGGAGAGTTGCTGTTCGGAATGAGATGGTTTGCTGGAGTTCAAGAGTGTTTGGATTGGGAATGTTTCACGGAAAGGATTCTAGCAGGCCTGAGGAAAAGGAAGACATTCTCCCAAGGATGAGGCTCACTAGAAGGACCAAGAAGGTCTGCTGTCTTTCAGCATTCCCATTCATCTCAATGCAGTTGCTGAGTTGCTCAACTGCCAAGACCTCCCTGGAAATACACAATTGAAATCTTCCATCTTTGCTCAAGGGAGAGCGGAAGTTTTGGAGCCAGTCATATAATCTGTAACGGTCATGTCAAGAGCCATCAACCAACAGGAGTTAAAGCCAACCAGCCTAACCATGACTGCTTGGGGAAGGACGTGTTGGGCAGGATGAGGTCTGAGGGATGTCCAGCCGAACTTGATAATGTAATGGAAGTAACCTAGTTGAATGTTTATAAGACACTTTTATCAAATGATTTGTCTGTTTACACTGTCTTATACAAAGTACATGCACCGTGATTTCCCTCATCATCAGGTCTGTGCTTGAGCAGCCCAAATTGTATAGCCTTGCACAGATTTCCACATCTGAACTTGTCATTGGCTCTAAAGCTTGGAATTGACTGCAGTAATGGGTGGGCCCACTAATCAAAGAAAAAAAATGTTTGAGATATGTGCCTTTGCTTTTGCAGTGGAAAAAGTTTGGCTGTTAACCTTTTTTATGCTGACAGGCATGGTGAGACAAACCAATTACCTTCATTTTTGTAATGATTATACAAGCTAAGTTAACATTACTTGTGGGCCACTAGCTTAAAACACTAAGGAACATTTTTTACCTTAATATAATGTTTCCAAAATCATATCAGTGGTTCATCAAGTCGTAACAGGGTGAAAGGCACTTCTGGATTCGCTTTGCAGCCCTATATCTGCTATAACCACACTATGCAAATTTGCCAAACGGGTTGCGTTTCTGTAGTTCGAATGAGACATAAGAAAACTACAAATTTGTGTGACAGTAGGCTGCGCAATTATTTACGACAGTGTTAATGGACAATTCCGCTTCCAACCTGTAGGGCGACCGAAGAGGAAAAGTTCATAGTGTTGCTTTAAGTTTCACTGGTGCTGATGGTGCCTTAGGGGTCCTTGTAATTGCCCCCTGGTGCAGTTAGACTATCATTTCACCAAGTCTCATATAGGTCCCAAATCCTCAAAACAATGTAGCAATCAAAGACGATATCTGCTTGTGCGCTTGTCCATTGGGCAGCTCAAAATGCCTTCTGGTGCAGCTAGGTTCAATGTTCACAATAGCACCGCAGTTTGGGGGTGTCCCGGTGGAACAGACAAACAGCAGCAAACTTGTCCAATTACTGTACTGCTGGGTGTGAAAACTAGGAAACCAGGGGATCCATCTTGAGGACTGTGCAACCCCCCCCCCCCCCCCCTCCCTCCCCTCTTTCTCTTCGGATCGAGTCTTAATGCAGTGCTGACCACATAATTCATCTATCCATTCACAGGCAGCAGAGACAAAGTTCCCAGCACCTCGACTCAAGAGTCATATTTCATCATGAAAGCCTCTGGTGGTGTTTTAAATGCTTTATATTAACTCTCTCTCTCTCTTTCACCCTTCCCTCTGTGTCTTCTTTTATGTCTTTTTTTTATTCTTTCTCGTTTTTGTATGGTGGGTCACAGGTAATTGGTCCAGATTTTTTCGATCACCCTAGAGACGGTCTGACTTGGGCCTTTAATAGGGCCCCTAAAGACACCACGAAGGGGTTCAAAGGCAAGTGTACAAGATTCGAATGGAACAGTGAAATTAGTCTTCGCTACAGGAAAGGCTTCAGAGAGAACAATGGACCGCACTTATAGATGAAATAAGACCCATACGTGAATAGTTAGGGACCCTAATCAGGGAGAATGGACATGTTCCCAAAGGAATCGGTCAAGGTTCTTAACAAGGACCTGTAAGCAAAGAAGAAAGAGTAGGAGTTTGAAATGGTGGGTCTCAGTGGACTTGCTCCACTCAAGCATGGTCCAATTTTTCCCGACTTCCATTAATTGACTTCACGTTCAATGGATAGGGATAATAAACTATTAATTTGAGGCATTAATTGAGACGTATTCCTGAAAACGTTGCAGTTTTATGTTTCTCTGACTGGAGTGGACTTTTGTTTTCTTTGGATGGTCAAGGTTATGATGGCTGCATTGCCATGGTTTCTGAGTAAAGGAATGCAAAGAAGAAAGCGAATTCAACACTGGGTTCTTTTTCCCTGTCGGAGGGACAGAGTCACACAGGGAGGAGGGCCAGGCCGGCGGTCTCTAAGGGCTGTTTTATTGGGGGCTCGCTCACTAAAGCATGTAATTCTGCTGTTGATTTTAGTCCGAGCTGCAGTTGGCGTAGTCAATGGTCCTGTTCAGGCCTTTCTCCATCAGGTCTGTCTCTTGGGGGCAGTGAATGCCTCGTTAAAACGCACGTAAACGACCACAGACAGAGCCAGCTATGCCCCCTGATGCACAGAGTCACTTAAAGCCATTTACTGCCGTACTTACGCCATCTATTACCACGCACAAGCGGGCAGAGGCAGCGGTCAGGTGTCTTTACTGCACAGCGTGTGTAATGGAACCGATTCTGATATGACAAAACTGCTGTTTTCTAGAGATGAATAATTCATAAGAAAATTTAAACAGAATTACACCACATTAGAATGATGTGGATTTTTTCAAATGAGTTCATAGATAAAATGCTTGCTGGCCGCATATAATGCAGGAGATTAGACAAGACATACAAACATAAATATGGTGTGTTGATGCATTACAATATTGTTTAAAATATCTGCTGCACTGAGTTTGGATGAAGCACTGGGATAAATTTATAGCTGCATTTGTGTATATGTGTTTATTAGTATCATGTAGATTTATTATTTTTGGTTGACCAAGTTGGAAAGAAGTCTGAATCAGCATAATCCTGAGAGAACAGCCAAGCGTGAACTGGCAGGCTGTACAGAACTGTTGAAGAACATCTGATTGAACATTTGTCATGTCGAGATCTGGATATGTCAAGTGCCGTTGGAAGAGAATCCACTCCCAATGTTGAACAAAATGGATTCAAATCTCCAGTTAAGTTTGATTTACTGGTTGAGGAATGTTTAATATAAACTCAGGGAGAGATAATCGATTTCTTGAAAAGGCTAGTTTGAAATTTTCCACATGCAAAGATTGCACTACTATATAAAAGTGCTTCTTATTTCCAGGGTTCAAAGTTTTTCTTTGACACAATTCAAAGTGGGAAATTGCTATCTTTGAATAGAGGAGCTGGGATAAGTAGAATTTTATGCATGCACTATGAAGTTTTTAATTGGGTAAAATACTGATGTTGATAACTCTATTCAGAGGAGAAAATACTGAGCAAATTACCTACTTAAAAAAAAAAAACTCCCGTCTAGATGGGAAGGTCTTGGTTGTACTTTATTTTTTAGCAACAGTTTTTTTTCTTTTTTAAATACCTTTGTTGAATATAAATAATAGACAGTCAGCAATATTTAGAGATCCCAACCCGACTGTCTCAATCAGTACATGAAATCACAGATGTCCTACGTTAATAAACATATCTTAAATGACGTTTGGAAAATGAATCCTGTTCATTTGAATACTAAATACTGCTGAAGATGCTTGATACCAATATCTGATAACGAGGAACAAAATATGCGTCTGAATGAATTGAGAGAGGTTTAATTGCTAAGTCATTTACTACAAAATCATTTCACCGCATATGCTGACCTTCATCAGATGGGCAGTGGCTCTGTTCTGCTTTTCTCTCTAATGAGTTTAATTGTTACAATCTGAGCGGGGGGTCTGATCGGACGGGTCTGACATCTGTTAAACCCTAAACGCTATAGCTGGGATTCCCATTGGAATATAGCCACCAGAGCGAGCGGGCGTCACATTCCCACCAGAGTAAGAGAGAAAAGAAAATGCGGACTGAAAACGAGGCGCCTGAGGTTGACACCCTGACGCCCTTTTCTTACTCTTGGTCCCACCGGTCAATTAAAACAAGAAAAAACAACAGAGCAGAAAAAGAAAAGCCCCTAATCAACTGGGCTTGGTAGTCCCGGGTAGACAAAAGAGGTCAGAGGGTTTTGTGTGAAGCTCTGAATGCTGGTGGAGTCTTACAGACAGAGCTGCATTTACCGTCCTTACAAAGACCCAACATGGCCGTTTCCTCATCCTTTAGGGCCGTACTAAAACCCCTATCAAAGCACATGTTAATTTCTCCAAATGAATAGACGTGAGAAATCCCAAAACGTCTTTACAGCGTGTGAAAGAAAGAAGCAGCTAAATAAATGGACAGACTGACCGCCAGGTGAAAATGATGGGTCGGATCTTTGGTTCCTGCATGGGATATGTTCTGCTGTCTTCACTGACTTTGGCATGCTAACAGCCTGACTTTTGTTAGCGAGTGTTGGTGTTGACACTTGTGTGCCAGTTGATAAACAGATTTAAGACAGAAACAAAGGACACTGGCATGTGAAATATATATATTCATATATATAATATTTCAACCAATACTACCCACGAAATAAATCCTACAGTTGAACACACACTGATAATCGATTCCAATACAGGAACCTGCCATTAAACAGCCTGCAAGATTGCTATACATTTTACAGTATCTTTTTAATACTAATATGCAGTGTTGGGGGTAACACATTTTGTTCAAGTAAATAGTAAAATAATGCATTTCTTTTAAATTGACAACTTTTTCAAATAAGTAACACAAGTTACTTTGTTTTTCCCATGTATTGACTGACAGCTCTCCTGTCCGCATGTTAAGAGAATCGTGTTTGCTGGGTGAACATGATAGTTATTGTAGATCTCTAGACTAAATTTGAGCATGCATTTACTCATCTCACTTGCTCAAAAAACAAATTCAGTATTCCTCAAAATCAATAAAAACAGTGCAATGCAAACCTAGAATATTACGCAAACTATGTTAAATATGAATTATTAACAAATATACTAGTTTTTTTTTTTTTTTTTTTTTTATTGTTGAAGTAAGAGTGTTGAACTTACTTCTCCTGCATCCTATTCTTCTGCAATCCAGAACAGCAGCACAGCTAAGGTTAGTTTGAGCTGCACTGTTCAGGTGTGAATTTGCATTTGCCAAAAAAAAAAAAAAAAAGTTTGTTTTTGTTATTAAGAAACAAACATCCAAGCCCAGCCCATGTGAGAAAAAGTAACGCAAAAGTAATGTAACACATTACTTTCCATGAATAGTAAATAAGCAACACAATTAGTTACTTTGTAGGGAGTAACGCAATATTGTAACACATTCATTTTAAAAGTTACTTACTGTAAAAACATATTCATTTATGTTGATACTTTCAAGTTAAAGTACAATTTGAAAACATAATATAAATACAATTTAAATGTAATATATATAGACAATATAAATATAATACAATTTGGTTGCTACCCTTATCAGTAGAGTGACATTTCTTTGTTTTATTGTGTTGAAAGACTAGGAAAATCTAGTGAAACCAGCGCAAAGAAACATAATGAAACTTGCACGGCTTTCTCTAGATTCTCACTTTCAAACACAAACTTTCATGCACTAATTTTAATAAACTTTTCTTCCATGAGGCCAGCGCATAAGAACGCAGTGCGGTGAGTTATCGGGTCTCTCTGGGCGTGTGTGCCGGTTCTGGCACATCTCCATGCAACCTGAGACCGGCTCTCCTCTGCCTGGAAGACGGCCGTTGGATTTCTGTTGGCTTGTCCCAGGCCACCCGCACCCATCTTTATGAGCTCTGGCCTCAGCGTAGAGAGACCCTTAGACACCGCTAACCCACTCAATTAGCAGACGTGCAGCGCTGAGGAGAGATCTGGCACGCACACCCGAGTTTCCACTCCTGTAGATCTAGAGATGTGGTGAGACTGGGCCAGTGAGCCGCTCTGGGCTGCTCTGAACCTAAAGACTGCAGGAGCTAATGGAGATGTTGGCTAGGGAATTCTTCACATACTAGCCACTCAACTATATAAAAATACACACATTTGACACACAGTTTAATGCCAGTATAAAACAACCCATCAGCCATTTTGACTTTTTCTGCAGAAATATGCCGTGTATTGTTTGGTTCCCATTCAACTCTACATAAAGTGGCAAAAGGACTGGTAAGGTATAAAGTAAAAACTGTGTACCATCAGATAAATGAGAGAGGACTGTGTAGTTTAATCTCTACTGCTATTTCTATTGTTTTTAGATGCTTTTTTCCCCCCTTTCTCTCCAATTTTTTTCCCATTTCGCTCTGTCCCTTTCATTTTCTTTTCTCTGGCAAACACTCACATTAGTGGATGTGACCTCTCACTTCCCCCATATAAATGATTAAGGATGTCATTAATGTTAGCTGATACCACTGCAACGCGGCCAGTGCAAGACCTCATCCTGCAGAGACACACACACACACACAGAGAGAGAGAGAGAGAGAGACACTCGTCGATCGTTGTTTATACTGCTGATGTCATCACTCCTTCGCTCGGCTCCTGTTTTCCCTTGAAACATTAGATTTGTGCTAAGAGGCACTTTTAAAAATTAAAACAATGCACCATAAAGGCTCAAGTGACTCTCCTGTGTCTACAAGCAGCAGTTATGGAAACACACAATGAAACTGGTGTTCAAAAACATTTTATCACTGATAATGTTCTTTCTGTGAAGCCTGTATAATACAACATACAGTATATGTCAGGGATAATCTATTGTTAGTCAATAATTATCACAAAATAAACACATACAGGATGTACATTATTTTATTAATGTCCACAATTGACCAATAACATTAAAAATTCCCCACTTGTTCAGTCATATGTATTTTAAATAATTGTAACCACAGCTGTAATATCTTACCACACTGATAGATCTTTTTAGAATATTATTTCTTAAAACATAAAATACATCAAATTTATTGTTTCGATGCATCATATTCTCTAAAGTTGGAAATTTTTTGGAGAGTGTTTTGATGGGAAAGTAGGTTGACTATAAATAGGCCTACTTGTAGTATGAAATCATAAAATGGCGTTTTAATACTACGGCCCCCTTTTTACCCACCGTTTTTGTAAGTAATGTATGTAAGCATGAGCATCTAGCAAAATTCGTTATCTTAAAAACAGCTGTTGGAGCTTTTACTTTGCATTGCTCACTATTTTTCAACAATTGAAAAAGTCCCTAGAAAAAAGACACAAACTGCTTTTCCATGCTGTGTGAAAAAGTAAGAAAGCATGGATAAACAACAGACATAGTTTACCCTCGGGACAGCTTTTAACATGCTAAGATTTGGCTAATTTGGCCTATTATTTAGGATGGGTCTTATGTGAGTTGGGATATCCATGTATAGACAGGTGCTGCACTGACATCCAGGTGAGAACATTTCAGCCAACAGCATCATTAATAATTAACTTTGAACCAATGAGCTCAGAATCAGCGACCCTGAACCATTGCACACAAAGACATTCCTGAGCAGCGATTGGTTTGAACAGCTGTGTTTGCACTCCTGAATTCCTTCATGTTGCACACACACCTGCAGAATGTTCAATAGTGTCTTCACTGGGTAAGATTAGATAGTACCAGCATTATTGGCAGCTTCTCAGATCATCATCCATCACTGAGGTCTTGTTCTTATAAATAAACATAACTCTGAATGCAACAAGGGGCCTTTGGTATTGACTGCAAGATGAGGTCATGAGGATAAGATCAGAACAGACAGGTACATGTGTCATTTGTAAATCAAAGATGAACTGATCAGAAATTTTACTGAGAGACACATTTGTTCGAGGCGAGTAATGACACGGCAAACATTATTTCAATGTTAAGGAGATCATTCCACCCTCTTCTCATTTTCTCCTCTCCTTATCCTCTTGTTTCTCCTCTTCTCTCGTCTCCCTGTTCATTCCTCTCTACTATTTTCGTCTTGGCTCATCTACTCTTTTCCTCTCACCTCTCTTCTCCTTTCATCTTCTCTTCTTGTCTCTCGTCTCCTCTCGGCTTGTTTCATCTCATTCTCTCCTTGCACCTTCTTCTCTTTGTTCTTCTCACGTTCTTATGTTCTCCTCTCCTCTCCTCTTTCTCTCGAATTCTCGAATTGTCTGCTCTCTGTGTTTCTCATTTAGTGTCCTTTCCTTGCATTTCTTCTTCTCTACTCTCTTCTTGATTTGTCATCATCTTACCTCACCTTGTCTCATCTAGTCTAGTCTAGTCTCCTCTCATCTCATCTCATCTTGTCTCGTCTCGTCTCATCTCCTGCTTCTCTTCTCTGTCCTTCTCACTTGTCATATCTCTCCTTTACTCTCTTCTTGACTTGTTTCATCTCATTATATCCTCTCCTTCCATCCTCACTTCTCTTCTCCTCATCTCATGTCCTCTCCTTTTCTCTCCTTGCATCCTCACTTTACTTCTCCTCATCTCGTCTCGTCTCCTCTCCTCTCCTTGCATCCTCACTTCTCTTCTCCTCATCTTGTCTCGTCTCCTTTTCTCTCCTTGCATCTTCACTTCTCTTCTCCTCATCTCATCTCATCTCGTCTCGTCTCGTCTCGTCTCGTCTCGTCTCGTCTCCTCTCCTCTCATCATCACTTCTCTTCTCCTCATCTCGTCTCCTCTCCTTTTCTCTCCTTGCATCTTCACTTCTCTTCTCCTCCTCTCCTCTCCTCTCCTCTCCTCTCCTCTCCTCTCCTCTCCTCTCCTCTCCTCTCCTCTCCTCTCCTCTCCTCTCCTCTCCTCTCCTCTCCTTGTATCCTTGCATCCCCACTTCACTTCTCCTAATCTCGTCTCCTCTCCTTTTCTCTCCTTGCATCCTCACTTCTCTTCTCCTCATCTCATCTCATCTCGTCTCCTCTCCTCTCATCATCCCTTCTCTTCTCCTCATCTCGTCTCCTCTCCTCTCATCATCACTTCTCTTCTCCTCATCTCGTCGCGTCTCCTCTCATCATCACTTCTCTTCTCCTCATCTCGTCTCCTCTCCTTTTCTCACCTTGCATCTTCACTTCTCCTCTTTTCCTCCTCTCGTCTCCTCACATCTCCTTTCATATAATTTTCTCTGTTCATCTCATCTCATCTCATCTCACCCTGTCACGTCTATCCTCTTCCTTGACTTGTCTGGTCTCTTGTCTCCACTTAATATCTCTTCTCTTTGCATTGATTCTCATCTCAACGGTCTCTCGTTTTGTTTCCTTTCATTCGCTCATTACATCTCTTGTTACATCTACATCTCATCTTCTATTCCTCTACTTTCTTCTTGTCATCTTGACTTTTCGCATTTCATCTCTTCTTTTCCCTACTCCTTTCTCTCTTTTCCTCTTGCCTTCTCTTCTCATTCTCTACTTTTCTCATGTAATCTTAGCTCTCTTGTCTAATATTTCTTCTCTTCTCGACTCATTCTCTCCTCTGGTGTCTTTATTAGTAAAAGTTTGTGTCCTTGTCAGTCTTTCTAGTTGTAGTATGTGCTGTTTATGGCTTCAGGAGGGACATTCATCAGCGGGACTTTAATCAGCGCCCTTTAATTCATCCTCTGGCTCTCTTTCTCGTCCTCTGTCTGCGCCCAGTCGCAGATGATTTCGAAATAAATCTGTTGATTATAATTGGTGATGGCAAGTCTTGCGTTCTCTTGAAGTGACTGATGAGACGTGACACTAATGATCTGACAGCCTCAGTACAGTCCAGAGATCGGACATGCTCCGGGTTTGGACCTGCCCACGGATCTGACAGCTCTCTGAAACTCTGAACAGAAGATGTTTTCATACCATCACAGGCTTCATGATGATTTGTTTAACAGTGTTCTTCATACTTTGGCAGATGCTTTTCCTAGGGCTTGCTTTCGTGACAGGTCGGGATTATTTATAGGCACTGGGTGGTTTAACGTATTATTAACGGATGCTGGCGGTTTACCGTTTCTTTGCCTGAGGGACCCCTGCATTCCAGATAGCAGAGGAACTATGAATACTCTGGAAAGATTGCATGCATTCATCCGTTTATGGGTAGAAGGTGGCGGGCAATGCGTGTGTATACTGTATATTCTGTAGGAATTTGAAAATGACAGGGCAGATCTTCAGGAAAAAAAAAATGCAGGGTGGGCACATTCATTCTTTTTGACTTGACAAAGAAAACGAATTAACCCCAAATGGGAGGCACAGCATCTTCCATTTAACATTCCCAGGAATTAATCTCTTCATGTTAATATATTCTTTTATTCCAGAAATGTCTGGATGATGATATTGGACTATTATGATGTCCATGGTCCATCCTATTTGGTTCTACAATGTAGACAAAGAAAGACAATTTCTGGACCTGAAACATCATAATGGTTCAATTTCTTCAATCTGTAAAGCACATGTTCTGCTCTTTGAGATGTTTATTTGACGTCCACCAGTTCTGATGTGGAAATGAGGGTTCCTCTCTGTCTGGTTTGAGATGGTCATGCTACTTTTTTGCCATTAAAAATTCATTCAAAATGATTGAAAATGCTTTCTCCGAATCTGGAGCAGATTCATATTATATTATTCCCACATTGTCATGCTATTTTAAATAGAATTGTGAAAGGCCTGTCGATATAAGTAGGCTTATAAAAAAAGAATGTTAGTTGTATTGGTTAATGCACATAATAGTGCCTATAAAGAGGGGCCAATAAACTGTATTACTTGGCTGAAGTAAATCCCATAGACTTACACTGAAGAGGGATCAGAGCCATATCTATAGACTAGAATATCATAGAGGCTAAGCAACCACTCTAGTAACAACATAACAATGCGCTTACAAACACTCAAAACACCATAGAACTGCATAGCAATATCCTGGTAACCTACAACTCTCTAGCATAATGGTGGCGACTTTTATTCAGAAAGTGTGAAAACTATAGTAATTGTTAATGATGAATGTAATTATGTATTGAACAGTGGTGTCTTATTTTGCTGTTGCCATTATTCTATAAAAGCAATAAACTTTTACGGCCATGATAAATCTCTGTAATGCATGGCTCCTTGTGGCTCAACCATTTATTCTACATACCTGCCATGATTTGGGTGAATCCCCAGTAATATGGTCGTTATAAACTGTGGTTCGCTGACCGTTGACACACACACAGGATGGCGTTTTAAACTTGAGATATTTTTATCTCTCTCTGGAGATGAGAGATGTGAAACCCTTAGCACCGGATAGAAATCAATGGCAAGCACTCACCATTAATCAGAGTAATTTAATATCTGTGAGGCATCTGTGCTGAAGGTCCACTGTCACACCAATCTAGTTTGACAGTGACTGTGTGGATTCAGGGCACACACACACACACACACACACACACGGATACTGTAACACTCCAAAGGGTAACACATACACATAAATACTTGTGGACAAAGAGATTAATGAGGGTATAACAAAACAACATGGAAGTTTTGGGTAAACATTCCCTTTAGTGGTTGAGGATCAGGAGTTGTTGATTCGATCTTAGGATGACCTGGAAATTTGAAGTTAGAAACTCACCTAAACATGTTTATCTATTAATCTTGGGAGCTGAAAGCTTATCTTACAAACAGCCTATGATTATGGTGGTTGCGTAACAGATAAACAACAGGTTTTCAGGTACAAAGAGTTCAGTCCCTCCAGACATATTGAGTAATACACCAAACATATAAGCTTACAATGTCTAAGTATTTACAACCATGTGTTTGCACAGACGTTTAAAAAAAATGCATGGAAAAGTTACTCTATTTATGGGTGTTATTATTGGTGGGGTTCTCTGCTATACAGAAATACAGTGGTAACTAGGCAGTAGTAATTGAAAAGTCTGTGTGTTAAGATGTATTTTTAAGTTAAGGCCTGGTAGATGAGATATATATATAACAATATTGTTCCAATGGGAGTGGAAGTTCTGTGCGTGATCTACCGACAACCTACAAATTGAAGAACACAGACTGGATAATTTCCATAATGACCAACACATTCTACCAAGAGCAGTGCAAATTAGCTTCTGGTTTAAGGCATGCTTGTTTTGGGCGGTAAATAATGGCGTAAATACCAGTAAATAGCGGTAAATACCAGTAAATTGACCAGCACAAACCTTAGTAAATCACCTTGCATGATTCACTACTTTTGCATCTGAAAGGGAAACTCCTACAAATGCATATGCAATAAGGTCAGCCACAAAAATAACCCTGTCCATGCCTTATCAGCGCTAATGTTTCACTGTGTGTCTTTAGTAAATCTTGACAGTAGTTTTTTAACGCCAAAAGTGAGTTTGCGCTAGTGCATGCTGTTAGTAAATCTGTCCCTTAATGGTAAAAAATTAATTACTTCAGGACATCAGAGGTAGTCAACAGAAGTGCAAATGTGTTCTGAACGTTTGATTTGCTCAATATATGTGCATTGATCAGTGTTTAAATGTGAATAAAAGCCTAATTTAATCTGTACATCATATAAAGTGATCATGTCTCTACAAAAGACTTGGATATGGATTACTTTCACAATGTTTTTATGAACTTTTGAAGCGTTGAAGAGTTTTGGTGTAACTTTCAATAAAGGGACATAGATCTCTCAAGTTTCATTCAAATATCTTTTTTGTTTCAAAGATTCACTTATTGGTTTGGAATGACATGAGGGTGAGAAAATTACAATATATATATATACCCATTTATTGCCATTAAGGTTACACATAATGACTGAAGACCACTGAGATACATGGAGATGCTCTTGACCTTTAGACTCCAAACTCACATTCATGTCTGGCTTGAATCCGTTGTGGAACGGCCACTTTTCACCATCCAGTCAATGAAATCCATTTCTGACTCAGAAGGAAGTTTCCAGGACACTGTACTCTGAACTGCTGCACTCTAGAATAAATATTGTTTTCCTTTTATATCAACATATAAATGAGCTCAATCAGTCTGAGGTAAACTGATGCTTAAAGCACTCAGAGAGGGTTTTAAAACCCGGCGTTCTCCACTGGAAACTCCATTTAAAACACAGATGAAAACACACAACTTCAAATCACACAGCGATGAAAACAGAAGACAGACGTAGACATACGAGAGAGGGTGGGAGAGCTGTTGTTTTTGATGTCTCTCATAGGTTGCTCAGAGCGAAGCTCTTTGGACTGTAACCTCTCTGCGGGCTCCTGCTGCTCTCTCAGTGTTTGGAGTGGATGTGAAAGGACTCCGGCTCTCTTTTCCAAAGCGCTCTCCAAATCTACACTCATTCATCACTGCACAGAGGAGCAGCACGCGGCCCGCACCCCGCTGAGGCACAGCACCACCAGAACCAGACACCGGCAAACCAGATGTGTGTGCGTGTGTGTTTTAGAAATGTAGGCCACAAATTTTAGTGTTAGAGTCTTAGAGCCAAAAATAAGATCCAAACTGCATATGGCATAATGACAAAGCATTATACACTTGAATTGGGGTTCGAGAGAGGGAGAGTGTCTTGTGTTTGCGTATACGTGTGTACAGTATATATGTTTTGTTAATGTTCCCTCTGTTTATTTATTTTTATATAATAAAACTTTCTCTATTGGGTGGACAGTTCGGCCACTTGAGCAAAAACATCCCTTATACCAGACCTGTACAGAGTATGTGCTTACAGTACATTATGCAGTTGCAGCTTTAAAGTGCCCCTATTACACTATTTTAAAGGTTCCTAATTTTGTTTTGGAGTCTCCTACAATAGGTTTACATGCATCCATGGTAAAAAACAAAAAAAAAAACAAAAAAAAAAACACTTTCATTTTCTCATAATATAAACTGCACCATCAGCTCTTTTCTCACAGTGTCTGAATTTTGATAAAGGATTCAGTCTCAATAAACCCTCCTTTCTGAGAGCTGACTGTGCTCTGATTGGTCAGATGACCCAGTCCGTTGTGATTTGTCTACTCTGCTCTGATTGGTCAGATGACTCAGTCTGTTGTGATTGGTCTACTCTGCTCTGATTGGTCAGATGACCCAGTCTGTTGTGATTGGTCTACTCTGCTCTGATTGGTCAGATGACCCAGTCTGTTGTGATTGGTCTACTCTGCTCTGATTGGTCAGATGACTCAGTCTGTTGTGATTGGTCTACTCTGCTCTGATTGGTCAGATGACCCAGTCTGTTGTGATTTGTCTACTCTGCTCTGATTGGTCAGATGACTCAGTCTGTTGTGATTTGTCTACTCTGCTCTGATTGGTCAGATGACTCAGTCTGTTGTGATTGGTCTACTCTGCTCTGATTGGTCAGATGACTCAGTCTGTTGTGATTGGTCTACTCTGCTCTGATTGGTCAGATGACTCAGTCTGTTGTGATTGGTCTGTTGTGATTGGTCTTCTCTGCTCTGATTGGTCAGATGACTCAGTCTGTTGTGATTTGTCTACTCTGCTCTGATTGGTCAGATGACTCAGTCTGTTGTGATTGGTCTACTCTGCTCTAATTGGTCAGATGACTCAGTCTGTTGTGATTGGTCTACTCTGCTCTAATTGGTCAGATGGCCCAGTCTGTTGTGATTGGTCTACTCTGCTCTGATTGGTCAGATGGCTCAGTCTGTTGTGATACCATATCTGAATTCAGCTTCCTCAGGCACTTGATACACTGTGATACGAACAGTAATGATGGAGTCAGTTTCACCTTTTTAATTCCAACTTGAGTCCTCATCATTTGGAAGTGCAATAAAGTGGATACGCTTTCACAGTGCAGAAAACTCTCTTCACGACATGTCAACAACACAAACCAAACTCTTTCAGGGGTCCGTTCTTCGTACGTGATTTAATACATCCAAGATCAAATGACACATCCAATATGATATCATCATGCATATCATGATCTGGCTAATTAGGTTCTTTGAACACCTCTGGTTTATGATTAGTATCGCTGGATTGAGTTATCTGAGATAACTGCGCGTTCATGCGTTGCTGTAAAAGGGGATATGTATCGATAGAAGAAACATTGATCAGCAACGCTGCTATTGGCTGCTCACCGTGGCCAAAGATGCGCGCACAGATTTTCTCCGCAGCAGAGCAAGAGCTACACTTATTACAGTACTGTATATATTTTTGTATTATGGATGACTTAAAGTATATGATACTGTCACGGGAAGTCAAAAGGTGAAGCGAGGATTCAAGTGCAGAAAAGGAAACTTTAATGAATAACAACAAAACAGACCAAGAAACCAAAACTCCCTCGTGGGGGAAAAACAAGGCAGGCAAACACTCAAACATAACACAGGGGGAAACAGAGACAACGATCCACACAGACTACAAACAAGAGGGAACTAATAAAGGGAAACTAATCAGGGGGAACAGGTGGGAGAACTCAAACAATAATCAGATAACAAGTAGGGCGGGGCTAACAATGACACAAGCACATGGCACAACATAACAGACACCCAAGTGCAGAACAAGACAGGACAGACATGTGACATAACCCCCTCCTAAAGGAGTGGCTTCCAGACACTCCACTAGAACGGGGGGGACAGACCAGGGCGGGACGGAGGGACAGGCCAGGGCGGGACGGGAGGGACAGAACAGGGCGGGACTGGAGGAACCGACCAGGGCGGGACGGGAGGAACAGACCAGGGCGGGACGGGAGGGACAGAACAGGGCGGGACGGGAGAAACCGACCAGGGCGGGACGGGAGGAACAGACCAGGGCGGGACGGGAGGGACAGAACAGGGCGGGACGGAAGAGACGAACAGTCCATCAGGCGGCCAGGGCGGAGACTTTCCCTCGGGCGGCCAGTGCGGAGAAGACCCCTCGGGCGGCCACGGCGGTGAAGACCCCTCGGGCGGCCACGGCGGTGAAGACCCCTCGGGCGGCCACGGCGGTGAAGACCCCTCGGGCGGCCAAGGCGGTGAAGACCCCTCGGGCGGCCAGGGCGCAGGAACTGGAACAAACACCACCGGCTCAGGCACTGGGACTGGCACCACCGGCTCAGGCCCTGGAATAGGCACCACTGGCTCAGGCCCTGGAATAGGCACCACCGACTCAGGAACAGACATAGACACTGGAACAGACCCTGGAACAGACACTGGAACAGACACTGGAACAGACACTGGAACAGACACTGGAACAGACACTGGAACAGACACTGGAACAGACACTGGAACAGACACTGGAACAGACACTGGAACAGACACTGGAACAGACACTGGAACAGACACTGGAACAGACACTGGAACAGACACTGGAACAGACACTGGCTCCTGTTCAGGAACAGACACTGGCTCCGACTCAGGGACAGACCCGGGCTCCGGCTCAGGAGCAGACACGGGCTCCGGCTCAGGAGCAGACACTGGCTCCGGCTCAGGGACCGACACGGGCTCCGGCTCAGGGACAGACACGGGCTCCGGCTCAGGGACAGACACGGGCTCCTGTTCAGGGACAGACACGGGCTCCGGCTCAGGGACAGACACTGGCTCCGGCTCAGGAACAGGAACAGACATCACCGGCTCAGGAACAGACACCACCGGCTCAGGAACAGACACCACCGGCTCAAGTGTGTGTGTAGCCCACACACACCACATGGCTGTGGCCATAATGGCCAGTGTCGCTGTCACTGAGGGCTCAGGAACAGACACCCCCGACTCAGACACAGGCTCGACGGCGGCCATCTTGTCCGAAGACCCAGTCTTGGTAGTGACCTTCTTGTCCGAAGACGCAGGCTCGACAGGCGTAACGTGAACAGGTTCAGTGGTGGCCATCTTGTCCGAAGACACAGGCTTGGCAGACGTGACGGGAACACTCTCGGCGGCGGCCATCTTGTCCGAAGACACAGGCTCGGTAGGCGTAACGTGAACAGGTTCTGACTGGGCAGACGTGACGTGAACAGTATCTGGCTCCTCCGCAACGGAATCCTCCGGGATATTGGGGATGCCGGAGGTCTTCCTCCTCCTCCGCCGTCTTCGATGGTGAGGTGCAGGTTCAGGTCTGGACGGAGTTAATGGTGGATGGAGCTCTGGGCTGGGCAGCGGCGATGCATTCTCTGGGCTGGGCAGCGGCGATGCATTCTCTGGGCTGGGCAGCGGCGATGCATTCTCTGGGCTGGGCAGCGGCGATGCATTCTCTGGGCTGGGCAGCGGCGATGCATTCTCTGGGCTGGGCAGCGGCGATGCATTCTCTGGGCTGGGCAGCGGCGATGCATTCTCTGGGCCGGGCAGCGGCGATGCATTCTCTGGGCCGGGCAGCGGCGATGCATTCTCTGGGCCGGGCAGCGGCGATGCATTCTCTGGGCCGGGCAGCGGCGATGCATTCTCTGGGCCGGGCAGCGGCGATGCATTCTCTGGGCCGGGCAGCGGCGATGCATTCTCTGGGCCGGGCAGCGGCGATGCATTCTCTGGGCCGGGCAGCGGCGATGCATTCTCTGGGCCGGGCAGCGGCGATGCATTCTCTGGGCCGGGCAGCGGCGATGCATTCTCTGGGCCGGGCAGCGGCGATGCATTCTCTGGGCCGGGCAGCGGCGATGCATTCTCTGGGCCGGGCAGCGGCGATGCATTCTCTGGGCCGGGCAGCGGCGATGCATTCTCTGGGCCGGGCAGCGGCGATGCATTCTCTGGGCCGGGCAGCGGCGATGCATTCTCTGGGCCGGGCAGCGGCGATGCATTCTCTGGGCCGGGCAGCGGCGATGCATTCTCTGGGCCGGGCAGCGGCGATGCATTCTCTGGGCCGGGCAGCGGCGATGCATTCTCTGGGCCGGGCAGCGGCGATGCATTCTCTGGGCCGGGCAGCGGCGATGCATTCTCTGGGCCGGGCAGCGGCGATGCATTCTCTGGGCCGGGCAGCGGGGATGCATTCTCTGGGCTGGGCAGCGGGGATGCAGGCGGGTCCGATGTATCCCACCGAGCACGATGGTGGAGATATTTAGTGAAACCCGGAAAGTCTAAAATTTCCAGCCCCTTCATCTCCCACTGAGGCAAGGGAACATCCAAACAAATATTTAATACGTCCTTAAGGACTATATCCCCAAGCCCGAGTCCCTCTGCTGCCGCGCTGAATCTCCGGGCGAAATCCTCCACCCTGGTCCCCTGCTGTCGGAGGGAAATCAAACCGCTGAGTCTCAAGATTTGCTCCAGGTGAGGGCAGGAATCCTTCTGCCGAATCCTCATACTTGGTGGATCGTTCTGTCACGGGAAGTCAAAAGGTGAAGCGAGGATTCAAGTGCAGAAAAGGAAACTTTAATGAATAACAACAAAACAGACCAAGAAACCAAAACTCCCTCGTGGGGGAAAAACAAGGCAGGCAAACACTCAAACATAACACAGGGGGAAACAGAGACAACGATCCACACAGACTACAAACAAGAGGGAACTAATAAAGGGAAACTAATCAGGGGGAACAGGTGGGAGAACTCAAACAATAATCAGATAACAAGTAGGGCGGGGCTAACAATGACACAAGCACATGGCACAACATAACAGACACCCAAGTGCAGAACAAGACAGGACAGACATGTGACAGATACTTCATTGTGCTTTTTTATTCTTATTTGGGGGATTTGACAGCGCTTTACATGCTGTATGGTTTCACTGCTGAAGAAAGAAAGTAAAGGTTAGGAAAGTAAGATTTGGAACAACGTGAAGTTGAGTAAATGATGACAGAAATTAAATTTGACTAATTCTTATAAGCAGGCCCAGACAGAAACTACTTTGTAAAGACTACAGAGTCTTTCTCTCTCTTTACATTCTCCTCTGTTTAAGTTAGCTGAATGCTCACACTGATGTCCAGAAAGACTCAGTGAATGTGCTGATAAATGTAATCTGAGCTTGAAACCCCTCCATTATAACAGCATTATAAAACGATGAGAATAACATATTTACATAGAGCAGTATTACTGCATTACAGCATGACATACATGCTATAACCTGTTCACACAGACTCATGCAGGTTCAATGCACCTCTGATTATGAACCACCATCAGAGACTCAATAAACACACCTTTATTCTAAACCACTGAACCCCACGAACAATACTGAATGAGAGAAGGCCATGCAAACAATGCCCACGGATCCAATCAGTAGACATTATCTTTACTAGGACATGGCGTAGATTGGTTTATCAGCTAGCTGGTGTGTGTTTATAGACTGGGCATTGTTTGGACACCCTCACCCATGGGAAACCTGCTCAACCTCTGCCTTGTAAGGTCCTGTGACCTCATTGTCTTGTGTTAACAGTTCCTGTGGACGTCAGTGGATAACGACTCCTTTATTTTTCCCTTCCTCGTTTTATTTCTTCCATCCGCACGGCAGGCCTGCGGGGCACACGGAACAGAGGGTGATTGATTTACAGCAGGTTACAGGAAGGTCAGAGCCAAAATCAATGAGGAAACGGCGATGCTATTTCTGAAGAGAGAGACAGAGAGAAAGTGGAAGAGAGGCAGTGGATGGGTGGTGGAAAGATTGCAGATAAATAATATAGATGGATAGAGAAATGACGTTAGGGATAATGGAGTTGTTGTCACGTGGGGAAGTTGTCACAAATGGCAGTTTATGTCAGTAACTATGAGGTTTTGAACGAGAGGTCAAGGTGTGGCTGGTTAGCATGGTCCAGTTAGCCCCTGCTGGTAGATGCTGTAACTGCACAGTGTGCGAAAGGCCTGTGTTTTTTTGTTTTTTTTAACATTAACATGACCATGTATTATAGTTTAATTTTTTTTTATTTTCTCCAACAAGCCCAGGTTTGTCAGATCATTGTCATGCATTCAGCCTTATCACAGAGTGACCTGAATCAACAATCAAACGCTATCTCCAATATTTCTCTTTATTCATCATTATTTCTAAACTGAATTGAAAATTCTGATTCATTTTAGCGAGTTAGTTTGTTTAAAATGTTTATTTTTAAAGGAACTGATCACATATTAATTTCAATCAAAATACCTCCATTTTATACCGATTCAGTTAATCGTTCAGTTAATGATTCAGTTAAACATTAACTGTGATTTTTGTTGTATTAGTTGTTTAACGTAAAGTATATACGTTAGTATATAGTATATATAAAGTACTAATATATTTCATGCTGTCATCTTAATAATGTATATCCCAATTTTTGTGTCTATAAAAATATTGTTTTAAGTGATTTGCAATATTCTGATAGATACAATAGTTTTAAGCTTTTGGCTATTTTCTGTCACAGTGTCTGGTTGTGTTTCCCTGGGTTGTCACTAGAGGTCCTCGTTCTCACAGTGTCTTTCACATTTGACTTCAATTCCCAGCATTCTGTCTGTCACTGAGTGTTCATTGTGTTCAGCTGTTTCTCGTCACCTTGTTTAGCACTTGTGTATATATACCCTGTCAGTTTCAGTGTTTGTCACGGAGTCCTTGTTTAATGTCCTCACACTTCTGTTCCTGTTTGCTGCCTGTTCCTGTTGTGTTTCTTGTTTTGGATTGACTTATTGGATTTTGACCATTTGCCTGAACTGATTGTGAGTACGGATTACCCCAATAAATTAACTGCACTTGGATCTCTCTCTTTTGTGTGTGATACGTGACAGAAGGACTCCGTCACAACAAGGATCCAGCAGTATGTTTTCGGGTTTCTCTTCCCCGGCCACCGAGCGGGAGAGGAGAGACTTGTTTAGGGGAACCCCCTGGTAGTTTTCCGTGGGACCCGTGGAGGTCGTGGAGGACTGGTGGGTCGAGGGGGAGTCAAGCACCGCTCTCCACCATGGCCCCCCTTCGACTCTGGGATGGTGGAGGATCAAGTGGTGCCACCGTCTCGCCGTCGCGGACGGAGAGGGGACAAGATGGCCGCCGCCGAGCCTGTGTCTTCGGACAAGATGGCCGCCGTCGAGCCTGTGTCTGTTCCTGAGCCGGAGCCAGTGTCTGTTCCTGAGCCGGAGCCAGTGTCTGTTCCTGAGCCGGAGCCAGTGTCTGTTCCTGAGCCGGAGCCAGTGTCTGTTCCTGAGCCGGAGCCAGTGTCTGTTCCTGAGCCGGAGCCAGTGTCTGTTCCTGAGCCGGAGCCAGTGTCTGTTCCTGAGCCGGAGCCAGTGTCTGTTCCTGAGCCGGAGCCAGTGTCTGTTCCTGAGCCGGAGCCAGTGTCTGTTCCTGAGCCGGAGCCAGTGTCTGTTCCTGAGCCGGAGCCAGTGTCTGTTCCTGAGCCGGAGCCAGTGTCTGTTCCTGAGCCGGAGCCAGTGTCTGTTCCTGAGCCGGAGCCAGTGTCTGTTCCTGAGCCGGAGCCAGTGTCTGTTCCTGAGCCGGAGCCAGTGTCTGTTCCTGAGCCGGAGCCAGTGTCTGTTCCTGAGCCGGAGCCAGTGTCTGTTCCTGAGCCGGAGCCAGTGTCTGTTCCTGAGCCGGAGCCAGTGTCTGTTCCTGAGCCGGAGCCAGTGTCTGTTCCTGAGCCGGAGCCAGTGTCTGTTCCTGAGCCGGAGCCAGTGTCTGTTCCTGAGCCGGAGCCAGTGTCTGTTCCTGAGCCGGAGCCAGTGTCTGTTCCTGAGCCGGAGCCAGTGTCTGTTCCTGAGCCGGAGCCAGTGTCTGTTCCTGAGCCGGAGCCAGTGTCTGTTCCTGAGCCGGAGCCAGTGTCTGTTCCTGAGCCGGAGCCAGTGTCTGTTCCTGAGCCGGAGCCAGTGTCTGTTCCTGAGCCGGAGCCAGTGTCTGTTCCTGAGCCGGAGCCAGTGTCTGTTCCTGAGCCGGAGCCAGTGTCTGTTCCTGAGCCGGAGCCAGTGTCTGTTCCTGAGCCGGAGCCAGTGTCTGTTCCTGAGCCGGAGCCAGTGTCTGTTCCTGAGCCGGAGCCAGTGTCTGTTCCTGAGCCGGAGCCAGTGTCTGTTCCTGAGCCGGAGCCAGTGTCTGTTCCTGAGCCGGAGCCAGTGTCTGTTCCTGAGCCGGAGCCAGTGTCTGTTCCTGAGCCGGAGCCAGTGTCTGTTCCTGAGCCGGAGCCAGTGTCTGTTCCTGAGCCGGAGCCAGTGTCTGTTCCTGAGCCGGAGCCAGTGTCTGTTCCTGAGCCGGAGCCAGTGTCTGTTCCTGAGCCGGAGCCAGTGTCTGTTCCTGAGCCGGAGCCAGTGTCTGTTCCTGAGCCGGAGCCAGTGTCTGTTCCTGAGCCGGAGCCAGTGTCTGTTCCTGAGCCGGAGCCAGTGTCTGTTCCTGAGCCGGAGCCAGTGTCTGTTCCTGAGCCGGAGCCAGTGTCTGTTCCTGAGCCGGAGCCAGTGTCTGTTCCTGAGCCGGAGCCAGTGTCTGTTCCTGAGCCGGAGCCAGTGTCTGTTCCTGAGCCGGAGCCAGTGTCTGTTCCTGAGCCGGAGCCAGTGTCTGTTCCTGAGCCGGAGCCAGTGTCTGTTCCTGAGCCGGAGCCAGTGTCTGTTCCTGAGCCGGAGCCAGTGTCTGTTCCTGAGCCGGAGCCAGTGTCTGTTCCTGAGCCGGAGCCAGTGTCTGTTCCTGAGCCGGAGCCAGTGTCTGTTCCTGAGCCGGAGCCAGTGTCTGTTCCTGAGCCGGAGCCAGTGTCTGTTCCTGAGCCGGAGCCAGTGTCTGTTCCTGAGCCGGAGCCAGTGTCTGTTCCTGAGCCGGAGCCAGTGTCTGTTCCTGAGCCGGAGCCAGTGTCTGTTCCTGAGCCGGAGCCAGTGTCTGTTCCTGAGCCGGAGCCAGTGTCTGTTCCTGAGCCGGAGCCAGTGTCTGTTCCTGAGCCGGAGCCAGTGTCTGTTCCTGAGCCGGAGCCAGTGTCTGTTCCTGAGCCGGAGCCAGTGTCTGTTCCTGAGCCGGAGCCAGTGTCTGTTCCTGAGCCGGAGCCAGTGTCTGTTCCTGAGCCGGAGCCAGTGTCTGTTCCTGAGCCGGAGCCAGTGTCTGTTCCTGAGCCGGAGCCAGTGTCTGTTCCTGAGCCGGAGCCAGTGTCTGTTCCTGAGCCGGAGCCAGTGTCTGTTCCTGAGCCGGAGCCAGTGTCTGTTCCTGAGCCGGAGCCAGTGTCTGTTCCTGAGCCGGAGCCAGTGTCTGTTCCTGAGCCGGAGCCAGTGTCTGTTCCTGAGCCGGAGCCAGTGTCTGTTCCTGTGTCTGTGTCTGTGTCTGTGTTTGTTCCTGAACCTGAGCCAGTGGTGCCAGTTCCCGAGCCCGAGCCAGTGTCTGTGTCTGTGTCTGTGTCTGTGTCTGTGTCTGTGTCTGTGTCTGTGTCTGTGTCTGTGTCTGTGTCTGTTCCTGAACCTGAGCCAGTGGTGCCAGTTCCCGAGCCGGTGGTGTCTGTTCCAGTGCCTGAGCCGGTGGTGCCTGTTCCTGAGCCCGAGCCGGTGGTGCCTGTTCCTGAGCCCGAGCCGGTGGTGCCTGTTCCTGAGCCCGAGCCGGTGGTGCCTGTTCCAGTGCCCGAGCCGGTGGTGCCTGTTCCAGTGCCCGAGCCGGTGGTGCCTGTTCCAGTGCCCGAGCCGGTGGTGTCTGTTCCAGTGCCCGAGCCGGTGGTGTCTGTTCCAGTGCCCGAGCCGGTGGTGTCTGTTCCAGTGCCCGAGCCGGTGGAGTCTGTTCCAGTGCCCGAGCCGGTGGTGTCTGTTCCAGTACTTGAGCCGGTGTCTGTTCCAGTGCCGTGGCCGCCCGAGGGGTCGTCTCCGCCCTGGCCGCCCGATGGACTGTCGTCTCCGTCGTGGCCGCCCGAGGGGTCGTCTCCACCCTGGCCACCCGATGGACTGTCGTCTCCGCCGTGGCCGCCCGAGGGGGCATCTCCGCCCTGGCCGCCCGAGGAAAAGTCTCCGCCCTGGCCGCCCGAGGGAAAGTCTCCGCCGTGGCCGCCCGAGGGACTGTCTGCTCCGCCCTGGCCGCCCGATGGACTGTCGTCGCCGTCCTGGCCGCCAGACGGACTGTCGTCTCCGCCCTGGCCGCCAGACGAACTGTCGTCTCCGTCCTGGCCACCAGTTAAGCCATCACTCCCTGTCCTTGTTCCTCGCCATGGACCTGGCCCACCATCCCTCCCCCTGATCCTCCTCCGTTCCACCTCCCTCCTTAACTCTTGTGTTGTGTTGTAGTTACGTTATGGAGCGTCTGGTAGCCGCTCCGTAGGGAGGGGGTACTGTCACAGTGTCTGGTTGTGTTTCCCTGGGTTGTCACTAGAGGTCCTCGTTCTCACAGTGTCTTTCACATTTGACTTCAATTCCCAGCATTCTGTCTGTCACTGAGTGTTCATTGTGTTCAGCTGTTTCTCGTCACCTTGTTTAGCACTTGTGTATATATACCCTGTCAGTTTCAGTGTTTGTCACGGAGTCCTTGTTTAATGTCCTCACACTTCTGTTCCTGTTTGCTGCCTGTTCCTGTTGTGTTTCTTGTTTTGGATTGACTTATTGGATTTTGACCATTTGCCTGAACTGATTGTGAGTACGGATTACCCCAATAAATTAACTGCACTTGGATCTCTCTCTTTTGTGTGTGATACGTGACAATTTTCAATTTAAAATCTCACAAAAATATGGAACTACAGAATATTAGACGTTTATCAGAAACAAGATCATCCACTCATTGTCTCGTTTTGGAAAACAAGACATAGTTGTCCACTTTTTTGGCTTTTATTTGAAGGGAGTGAATCAGGAAGTAAATATGAGCGAAAGAAAGGACAAATGACTCAAAAAATACTATATCTTTGCTGGCCATAGAGTCTGAAGTCGCAAACGTTTGAGATTTGCATTGCAATATCAAAATCTAAAGAAACGTACATAAACTGGTATTAGTTGGCAGTTGGTCATGATTGGCTTGGACCTTGGCATGTTGAAGTCAATTTGCAATTGTCCAGATTTACTTAAGTTGCTATAATGATGATATTTTGTTCAAATTTATATTTTTATCTTGAAACAAACAGTCCACAACAGTTGACTGTTTCTAAATAAAACTATATATATAGCAACAGTGGAAGCTAAAGATTTTATCAGAGTACACTGCAAAAAGTTGTAACCTGAATTTGAAAGGATTTTATTATCTTGATCTAACATTTAAAATTGAGTTGATGTAACATCATGTTATAAGTTTAGCTTATTTATAGTAATTCATAATATAAATGCTATAATGATGATATTTTGTTCAAATTTATATTTTTATCTTGAAACAAACAGTCCACAACAGTTGACTGTTTCTAAATAAAACTATATATATAGCAACAGTTGAAGCTAAAGATTTTATCAGAGTACACTGCAAAAAGTTGTAACCTGAATTTGAAAGGATTTTATTATCTTGATCTAACATTTAAAATTGAGTTGATGTAACATCATGTTATAAGTTTAGCTTATTTATAGTAATTCATATTTTTGAGGTTTGTAAAAATAATAATAACAGTTAATTTAAAAGCAATGGTGGACACTCTAGGTATTAGCCTTAATTAGTCTTTATTAGTATTAGTCTTAATCCATCCATGAAAATAAATTTTATGGAGAGAGAAAGAAAGATATATAAAGAGAAAAAGAAAGTCATACAGAGGAAGCAGGGGAAAAAAACTAAACCACTGAATGAGATCAAATGAAGGTATAGATTTTATTAAAAACATTTGTTGTGCTAAGCAGAATTTCCAGTTGCATCCTTTGCCATCTAACATATTAAAGAGAAGGAGCGAGAACTTGGGAAATGTGATGCTAATATCTCATATCATCTCCCAAATGCTATTTATGAATTATGCTTCATTCTCCTTCCTTCAATGCCAGACGACGGTATTGATTCCTGGAAAACTGACTCGTATGTATTCATCATCTGAATGGCTCTTGCTCAGAGCAGCACTCCATGGTGATGTATTAAAATATATTGAATTGTTCATAAAATCAGAAACAGAAAACCACAGTTTCCAAGAGTGTTTGGATTCCTTAACTGTCCCCAGTGCTGAAACACAAATCTCTGCCATACTCTGTTCATTGTTAGCAAACTAAGTAACTTATTGGTTTAAGTTGTTTTTGACCACGTTTCAACCAGAAGGTTTTTTTTTTTTTGTGCCACTTTTGGAAAGCCTTGAGAGTTTAATAACTATTGGTTGTACTCTGTTTGACATCTTTGATGACTTGGCCCAATATTCTTGGGTTTCGGCATGGAAATGAGCTGCAACCTCATGAATGAGATCAAGGTCAAATGAACAATAATTACAGTCCAACAATCACAACTCACGCTTCATTTTAAATTTCATCACATCATCAATCATGAATGTAAGATTACCAAACTGAAAAAAAAAAAACATATAGACTAGGCTTCGACATTGTTTAGGATATAGACGAAAGAATGAAATTTCCTCCTCCATTTTAATATCTGACCGTTTTCATAGTGAGGGACCTCCAGGGGTTTTCTTTAATGTTTCCCTTCACACTTCGCACTTGCTTTCTTGTGCAAAGAGACAACCGGATATTACAAATTTGGCACATGGGGTTTTATTTATGAATTCTCTTCCTGAAGTATTAGTGCTGTTAGCCGCTAGCATCTAGCTGAGTGATCAAAACAGTAGTTGGAGTGACGTGGTTGTTTTTTCTTTCTTCCCCCATGAAGTTGCCTCTCAGCGTGACGGTGGCTCCAGGAGACTTCCTGTGCTTTTTACACGCTACTGACACTAGTTACTACATCAGAGAGCCAGAACTCAACTCTGACTAAATTTGACTTGTTTCCTTTATAGGATGTTGTCATGAGGACAGAGCTGAAATGGGAGCAAGACACACAGTAACCAAAGCTAGACTCAAACCCTCAGCAGCTCTAACGGGTCTTGTGGTTGTGCATGGTCCAACGTATCTGACAAATGAACAGAAACTTAAGAGAGAAAGACCCCCCAATGCTAACGGACTGTATATTTTTCTTACATCTGTCCAGTCAGTACACCATGCTGTCTGCCCTGCCCCTGCTATGTAACACAATGAGATTTAGTGTAACCTCTTGGCTTTCACCTTCACTCTTTCCCATTAAGAGCCAGTTTTATTCCCCTGTTGACCAAGGATATGGCCGGAAGGATGGGATTTGACAGCTTTTTATCATCTTCCCTCAAAAATAGTGTTCAAGTTCAAATGGTCATGCTGTGTTTTCTGAGATCTGCTGATGGTACCTCAGTGAAACCATCTTGAATTGATGATTTTTAGTGTGCCTGACGAAATCGGTTTGCAGGGCTCTGCGAGGTAATTTACAGAGGCAAAGCAACCATTATAACTACAGAAATATTACACAAACTTTTTTGTAACAATAATTAAAAGACAACCATTTAAAGAGTTTATTTTACTTTGCAGCAGTGCTAAAATTTTGAGTAGATTTGTGGTCAGCTACATAAAACAGTTGCTGTGTCCCGATTCAGAGGCAGCATCCTTCAAAGGCTGCATTCGATGGCCGAATGCATGTAAGCAGCACAATGAAGGTTGTCCCAGTTCGAAGGCTCCTTCAAATGTGGCATCGAAATGTGTTTCATTTCCTGGGCCAAGAAGGGTAGAACATGTGGAACCTTCGCAGCCTAGCCTATCCCAAGATTCACGAGGTAACGACTGGACTTTTTGAGAGAAAATGCAGGCATTAGGGCATGTTCACACTTGGCGTCTTTTTTTAAGCTGCCAGTGTCTGTTTTACATTATAATCCTATGGGGTAAACCATGTAAACCAAGTCCTTAGCGATTTTTAAACGCCACCGCCGACGTCTTTTTTGGCAGCACAGAGAGTATTTTCAAGTTGAATAAAGTAAAATTTTCCTGAGAGAAAAAAAAAAACACCCTACGTCAAGTGCCTTTTTGACAGCTGACAAATTACAAGCGAGAAGCGAGAACTGCCGTTTCCATAACAACAAGAAAAAATGACGAAGGTGAATTGCGGATCCGTGGTTGTTCAGGTAAGTGAAATCATCTACTACTTGTCGGTAACAAAACTATCTCACCTATTAACGTTTGCTAACATTAACGTTCGCTCAGCAATTGTTATCAATTGTTACGTCACGAAACACAAGATTCAATGCGAATGAAAGGTGATGTTTATTTATGTAAACAGCAAAAGATCAAGACAAGACAGGCTGATGTTGATAATGCAGGTCGGCTATAGGTCCTTGGTAGCATGGGGACTGCAGTGGGCTGAAATCCAAATCATCCAAAACATCAAACGAGGACGAGCCGAAAATCAACCTGGGCAAATAGTCCGAATCTCAGGAACCGGAGGCAGAATTATCCGGAGATACTGGAACTTGATAGAGAGACAGTGAACAGGCAGCAAGATGAGACGTGAGCAGCAAACAATGAACATGACAAACACGAGACTACATATAAGACAAATAAACGAGCCGCACATGAACAGTACACACAGACATGAACAGGCAAACCTGCGAACCGTGACATCAATACCATAACCAGCTGATAACAGTTCTGCCCTGCAAAGGCAAAAGACCTTAACTCGCTAGAGTGTGAAACTGAGAAAAATGACTTTAAAGTTTCTGTTTTGTCCAGACAAAAGTATTATAGGTAGGACTCCCAAAATTTGACAACTAGTTGCTAGAAGAAATGTTTGTATGCAAAAAATCTTGAGCTCAAAATTGACCTTTGACCCTTGTTTGGCAGTTACTGTGTTCTGCCTTTGTACCATGTGCCAAAAATAAGGAGTCGTGCAAAGGCAAAAGGCAGTAACTGACATATAATCAATATTTGCTTGCTGTCCCCTTTACTTACATCCATTATAAGAACACCTAACCAAGGTCTAGTCATCATGGTATGTGTTTTAAATTATATAGAAGACCTTTGGTTGTTCCTATTTAGTGCTATAATGATCAGGATAGTGCGGCAACACTAACACAGTTAAACAGTATGACAGATAAGTTACTTTGCAGTACAGTATGAATAAATACAAGAAATATTTTCACAATAAAGATAATTTAATTATAATTGAATACAAATGTTTTTAAAATAAATTACAGAGGAGCAGTAATTTATCAATTTGCAACAAGAATATTTAATATTCATTAGGCGTGTTTAGGCCTTTATTTTGAAATAGCAATAAACATGAAAAATCATGAAAGATTGGTAGAAAGCTCAGTTTGTTTTCATACCAAGAGTTAAAAAAATAACACCAATTGAATTTTATTTATTAAAAAAAAAAAAGTCTGATTTTTTTATATACTGTATATATAAACAAAAATATTATGGATTCTCGATTTGTGATGCGGCTGCCAGCTATAACGCACATATATGCTCTTTTTATGTGTTTATTAGAGGTCGAATTCAAATCAAATACTGCCAAACCACCCATACTACTTCTGAATAGGATGTCTACTTCATAAATTGTAAAATTATGGAAATACTTGGTTCAGATCACTCAAAACATATGAAAATGGAGGCGCCCTTATATGGTCAGTAAGGAAGCTTGACTTTCCATCTAGTGAAAAAGCTTGTTACTGCGCCCAAATAAAATCTTTCTGAAAGCTAATTTTTTGAGATATCAACCTAAAATTTGGAATACAACTTGTCCATAGGTCTATTACAAAGCATTCTTGAATTACAAACATTTAAGTTTGAATAGTGATTTTCATGTCTATG
The DNA here is from genome assembly GCF_964197995.2 of Scardinius erythrophthalmus. Lineage (NCBI taxonomy): Eukaryota > Metazoa > Chordata > Actinopteri > Cypriniformes > Leuciscidae > Scardinius > Scardinius erythrophthalmus. The sequence goes on along the minus strand of NC_138235.1, from coordinate 11,529,889 downwards.
CGAAAAAAGGGAAGGGAGGGGCAGTGGCGATTCTAGGATTTTCATTTTAGGGGGGCTCAGCCCCCAATGAGGGTATGATTTAAAAAAGTTAGTTTATGGTCTAATGCTCATTAACTACTTTCATTCATTCATCCAGTAACATGCATATGGAAGGGTCTTATATTATCACTGAGGTCCCGAATGTGAGTTATTTAGGGGGGTTCGGGGGCATGCTCCCCCGAGAAAATTTTGATTTCTCTGATCTACATGTGCATTTTAAGATGTTTTGAAGGCCAAAAAAATTGGATAACAATAGCTTTAAAACCATGTGCGGGCAGCTGTTTATTTTTTTCTCTCCTCATCAGCATCACACCCTTTTTCTCTTTGTTTTTATCTTGCTCTGTCTTTTCCCCTCCTAAAGCTGAGCTTTGACTGATATAGGCTTTTCATTTTTGTCTGTCAGTGAAGAAAGTAAACATAGGGTCAATTGATAGATTGATTTATGAATCATTTTTTCAGACAAAGCTACCAGGAAAGCTAGGTAACTAAGTTTATTAAATCAAAGAGGTCATAAATTTGAAGTTGTTATGGGGTTAAACATTTTTATTTCTCTGATATGTGCATTTCAAGACGTTTGAAGGCCAAAAAAGGATAAGAAATAGATTTAAAACCTGCTCTCTCCTCATCTCCATTACTCTGTCTTTTTCTCTCAGTCTCCTGATCTTGCCCTGTCTCTTCCCCTCCTAAAGCTGAACTTTTTTAATTTACTGAAGGCTACAAATTGTATTATATTAATTCTCAACATGTACACATGCATTATTAATCTTGTGCCTATGAAAACGGCTTTGTTAATGTTTCTTGTCCCCTCACAATGACATAATTGCACGTTATTAGACAAAAGTTTATTAGTTTTCTAATTATTTTTGTCATTCGTTTAACATTTATGACCTAAAAAACTGTCAAATATAAAATGTTTAGTTTAGCTACTTATTCTTAACTTGTACTTGACCGTAAACTGAAGCGTCAGTCGTGCTGCTAAAATTCGCGCTCGGATGAGAAACCGAAACGTCCTGTGTTGCTCCCAATGCTCTAGTAACATTACATTATGTAAACTGCAATGCATTTATGACAAAGAACTGCACCGATGCAGATGTAATATCATAGCAGTCTATCAATAAATGCACTCACGACACACCTTGTACTCTCCTGATGTTCGCTCTGCTCGGCGCCCCTGCAGATTGAAAAATGCGCTAAATCCAAGCAGACTCAGATAAGGGGAGGAGCCGAAACTTGACGCAGCTTTCCGCCGTTTCAAATGAGTTTTTTTAAAAGGGGACTGAAGCGATCAAAAATGTATTAATCAAATATTTTTTAGGGGGGCTGGGCAGAAGTTTAGGGGGGCTGAAGCCCCCCTAAAAAGGGCCTAGTGACGCCCCTGGGGAGGGGTGAGGGGTGGGGTGTGGCAGTTAAAGGGTTAAGGGCCACCAAACTGCTCAAGATGCACAGTCAACGAACTCGACTTGGATTACTGCTTTTTAATTCTGAGATAATATAGACAGAGTCAACCGAAAAATAGTTGGAATTACTTTTACCATTTAGATTAGCCTACTTTATACGTTAGCGATAACTAGCTTAGTGCTATATGATTGTGTAAGATCTGACATGGACACCTGCAAGAAGGAAATTATGGCTCAAACACGTATGGATTGTCGTGGATACAGCAGATGACGTGCATTGCTATGGATTATGGATTATATCGGATTGCATGGAAAGGTAGGATGCCTGTGTATTTAATAATTGGTTTTCGGCGTCTGATGTGAGGCGAGTGTCAGCGTCAACGTTAGCGCTAACTTACGTGACACAGATTACATTTAGCTAATGTTAGCTCCGGGCTGTCACTGACATTGACAGATCTGAACCATCGCCCTGAACGAAAATAACAACATTTATGACAACTTATTAGCTTGCATACCATCTAGGCTAAGTATGGCTTGTTCACCTTGCTTTGTTTCTGTTACAGTTTTTTTCAATCGCTAACAAGCGCTTACCCATACTTCAGATACTTTTTCTAAACTCTTAACACAGACTCACACCTACAAAACACAATTGGCCAAATGGTTAATTGTCTTCTCAAAAACACATTTTGTTAAATATATACTAACTCTTCATTTCAAAACAGAACACATGTTTCTCTGTGCACACACTAACTTTACCAAAACACTGGAAATCTGACTCAAAATGAAATAATTCTGTCAAAGAATAACACTTGTTTTCACTTCACGAGGTACATGCAGTCAATCAAAGTACACCAGGTTTCAAAATCCTGGCTATTGTTGACATTTCTAAAACTGCATAGACTTTTATGTTTCAGTTTTACAGGTATTTGCATGCAAAACGTGCAATTCACCGTTTTACACTAAATTTCTTGGTTGGGAACTGTATGTCCACATGTACAGTACAGTCACATTCATAATCATTCCAGTAAAAACCAAATCAGTTTTTATTCCTTTACTGTTTACTACAGGAGGTACAGTAGAAACACGGTTTGATAGAACTCAAAAAGTTTTACAGTATTGCTTACAGTGAACAAAATATCCATTAAACTCACAAGAGCATTGTGAACAAAAAAACAACAGCAAAAAAAAAGGGGACAAAAAAAACATAAAATTACTGTATCTTATCTATGCGATCTTCAGGGTTAGGCCACATGTTTTCATCAAGATCACATCTGATATCATCCAAGGCGATGCACCTGGGATAAAACCGCTTGGTATGTCGGATCCACCCTTGGAGCCAGCATCCATGGCTTCAAGGAAGGACATCTGCTCATGTGGCTGATGGTCATACAGTAAACCTTCCACCTCCACATTACATTTCGTCCAGATCGACGCCTTTTGGCCAGATTGAATCCTGCCTCATCTATGTATATGAATTCATGAGGGGCCTGTTGGCCTCCAATTCCATAACTTTCAAAACAAAGATTATGTAAATCATGTCATTACTGTATACTATACTGTACTGTGTAGGTTACCTACTTGCAAAGTGCAAAGCTTATAGAACTGGACATTGAATTGAATATACTACACTATACCTGGACATATTGTCGTTGTAGCTCCTTGACTTTCTCACTGATATATTGTTTTTGAACTGATATCATTGCAGAAGCAGAGGTTTTTATAAACTTTCATATTGTAAAATATTAGTACAATTTGAAATAACTGATTTCTGATTAAAAATATGTATGCCATGTAATAAATTGTGTAAAATGTCATTTATTCCTGTAATGAAAAGCTGAATTTTCAGCATCATTACTCCAGGAAGATGCATATGGACTCGAAAAGCTTGTTTCTTCATGACATTGTTCAAAAGCAACACATTTTGCTAGCAATCAAAATCACATTTTGCTAAAATCATGAAATTTACAAAAATGGTAAAAGTTTCATGTAAATGGTAAATACAGTAAATATATGCAGTCCATACTGTATCTAAGGTTTGGAATATTGTTTTTGCTATTGTGGGATGTTGTGTGTTAACATTTGTAAATACTACAAAAACAATCCATAATTTTGTTGGGAGGTATAGATTGTCTGTTAAGAAAATTTAAGCATTATGGAAATGTATTCACTGACTGCATATTGTGTGAAAACGACAAGAAATGTGTGAATGGTATGGCCACAAAAGGCCGATGCTGTGCTAATTGTGTTTAGAGTTTTGAAAATGTGAACACTGGCTGGACAAACGCTTGTTAGCGACTGAAAAAAACTGTAATACAAACAAGCACTCGGCAGTCTACACTTTATTTCAAAGATGTGTCGTCTGTATGTTACGTGGTTTGGTGACAATTAAAGAGCGGCAAACTTTGACAGTATGACAAAGCCAGAGTACAGTAACATCACAGCGGCACCGTAACATCTCTCTTGATGCCAGGCTAAACAAAGTCAGAACACCTTAACTCAACTTCAGCGTGCTGGAACAAAGGCAAAGAGCCGTAACAGCTGTTACGGCGTTCTGCTGTGGTTTCTCGTATGGTTTTGGAAGTTACGGTTGTCATAGCCCTTTATTTTCTCGCTAAAACAATCAAATTGACTCACGATATTTATTCACATGATAAAGGAGGTCTCAAATACCACAAAAATGACACTAACTCATTTTTGACCAAACATGATGTTACGGCGTTTTGCCTTTGTAGGGCAGAGTAGCTGTCAACAATTTTAACCTTATCTACCACTCAGGGGACGTTATGTTGTATATATATGTTGTTATAGCAACAAAAGACGCCCTCGGCTGCTATTTGGAACCGAAAGCTGCCAGCTTTTGTTTTTACTAAAAACGCGCCCTTGTCAATTTTTTCTTGTCTAAAAAGATGCCAAGTGTGAACACGCCCTTACTGTGTTGTTTTCAGACAGTTTAATATAACTTTCAAAAAAGTCCAGTAGCCTACAATGTAACTGCTGGTAACAGCAGCTGTCAACAATGCTCCGTTTGACCTTCGCGGACTTCGATGGTGTCCTTTGAAGTCTGCGTCCTTCAAAGAATGGTCCCTCTGAATTGGGACACAGCTAGTGAGCAGTATGGACTTTATAAATGCACAAATGGTAAGAGCTAATGCTGTGACTAGCATCTGCCATTCAACACATCAGTTAATATTAATGGGTAAACACCACCACCCTGTAGTGCTGTTGCACTTATCTTCCTCAAGAATAGACCAATGATGCTGCACGGATAACATCTCTTATCCAAATGTGGCTTTGATGGAGAACCAATGAATGTTGGTGGGAAAAACATGCATAACAAATAAGAAAAAAAAACATACAGATTTTTCACTGCGTGTGTATAGCAACTCTCAAACCTAAACCACATGGTCCTCCCAAGCAGAGAGAGATCTCTGGCAGTTTTATCAGCTTGACTCCGGGCACGACCGGGCCGTGATGAGGCTGAACCAGAGCTCTGTGGAGAGAAGGTTAGGGTTAGTGTCAGAGTCAAGACAGGCCTCAATGGGGGGGAAGGTGAATCTGTGTTGGTATCAAGGCTATGACTCTGGGTTAGGTTGAAGGGACATGGCTCTGTCAGTTCCAATTCTTGTCTGTGACTCCTAATAGGGTTTGAATGAAGCCAGATGTTTTATTGGAATGGTTAGGATTAGTGAGATTAACACTTTAACAGGGTCAAACAGGGGGGACAAGGGTGAAGGTGAGGGCAGAAGACAGGTGCAAGACCCCTTCTGAAATACCTGAGTCATATTTTAAACAGACATGCAAGGATCACACACATACAGCTAAAGGCTTGAAGACCAGAGACCAGAGAACACCGAGAGATTTTGATTTATCAAATATTCTAAAGCTGAGCACAGACTGTGTGAGCAAAACAATCTACACAAATCTATAAACTTTTTGGACAAACCATGTCTAGTTTACAAGACTCACCAGAACTGACCTATGAGTACGCCGTCTTGTTTTCCCTCTGCAGATACACCCGTTTCTGCATCTGGCTGCAAACTTTTTCACTGAGTAATCATTTTGTAAATAGGTACATATAAATCTAGCCTAAATCACAGCACAGCCATCCTTTATCTTATGTCTGTGGGGATTTTGTCAGTTGATGTCTCAATTACAGAATAAATCAGGATTTTAGTGTAGTGTACATGTAGTCATGTACACTACACTAAAACATGTAGGGCCATATCTTGCACCCAGCGCAATTGACTTTGTACACCGACGCATGTATCATTCCTATTTTGCACCAGCGCACAGCAGACTTTTCCCTGCACAGACGCAAGTCGGTAAATTAGGAAATTAACTTGCTCTTGGGCGCGGTTCAGCGCAAACAGGAGGCGTGTTTCGGCGCAAACGTTCCCTGGTGCTATTTTGCAGGTTTAGAAAACAATTCCGCCACTGACCAGGAAAAACCTAGTCTAAAGTCAGTGGCACGTTGCGCATGTTATTCATATGCTATTTTAAGGGTGCATGCTTGGCCATAATCAATGTAGCGTGTGCACAACGCGCATACACTTTGATTCTCTCATCTACACAGAAGCAGCAGTTTTCATTTTTGCAAATCATACATTATTACAAGGAAAAATATTAACACCCAAGGGAAATCATTGTTGTGTGCATGAAGATGTGAAAAAATAGGCATAAATCTAGCTTACACATTTACCCAAAATTTTATACACCTGTTTAACCGAAGCTAATTTGGGTGGGTTTCTCCCATCCCCATGTCACTTCTCTGTGTTTTACGTCCCTGATGAGAACGTCGGTCTCCTCGGCTGTGAACCGCTCCTGGCGCGCGTCTGGCAAATCCGTGGCGGATTTAGCAAATTGGGGGCCCAAGGCGAAGGTATGTATGGGCCCCCCATCCGATCTTTAAAGGTGCAATGTGTCATATTTCTGAGGATCTATTGACAGAAATGCAATATAAGATCCATAACTATGTTTTCAGTGGTGTATAAAGACCTTACTTAATGAACCGTTATGTTCTTATTACCTTAGAATGAGTCATTTATATCTACATAACCGCGGGAACCCCCTTCTATGAAGATCGACTTATTGTGACGTCTAAAAATCACACACTGCACCTTTAAAAGAGAGCGAAATCTTTTTTTTTACAGACTGAATGGTGAATAGGCAGGTAAAGGTTGGAGAGGAGAAATAAAACTTCCCCTTTAAACCTTGCATACACGTATTCACTCCTAAACAGAAACGTTACAATGTTTACATGGTACAATTTCTGGTAAGCCCGGTTTTTTTTTTTTTTTTTTTTTTTTTTTTTTGCTTGACAAATTTCACCATTTCGATTCAATTCTTGTGATTTGATTCAATATTGACTCATTTGGATACATATTAGGTACACAAGATAGGCGTTAATTTTTCTCAAGAAAAAAAAACCTCACATAATGCTGTGAACATACAGAGAGATATCAGCTGGTATTATTTAAGGTTAAAAATAACTAAAATTAAACAATGCTTTTTTATTATAATTAAATTATAAGTAAACAATATACTAAATAAATAATATAGTAGGCCTACACATAGGCCCTATTTAGCTAAATACTCTTTATATCTTATTTTTCTAGTCAACTAACATGCTATAGCCTATATTATGGTAACTAAGTGGATTTCCTGAGGAACGTTAGGCTAAATGTTATGTGACGATTGTTCTCCAGCTGTTTTACCTCTTTCCGCGGTTGAAAAACACTGATTGGTCGATATTATGAATAAGGAATACATTTTGGTAAGTTATTACCGAAGATGATCAGTTCACGTGCCTCTAGGGATCGGTCACGTCACATTACAAGCTCCAAACGGTATTTATTATTTCGTAATAGAATTGACAGAATCTGAGACCTGAGATTTTTCATATCATAAGTAATTTAAACTGCTCTGTTTTGTCTGTCGGTCTCCATGTCCTCTTTGCTTCACGATCTTTCTGTGCGTTGGACGTTTGTTGTTCCTAGCCATAAAAAAGTTTGTCATCTTTGGCAGCTTTCCCAAATAGCCTACTTACAGTATCTGAGTCTTTTTTTCTTTTATTTGAGACGCTTGGGTAACTTCGAAACTTTTCATTTTCACGTTTAGACTCATCTTGCTCTGTTTGTGTATTTCCTGTATCGTTGTTGTCATTGTCAGCGGGCATCACAAAAAAGTTTGTTACCTTATTCTGCAATTTTACCTCCTTTTTTCAGCACCGCTTGTGTAGCTTCGCTTCATTTTTACTCTACTCTGTACACTCTGTCAATCACTTCTTTTTCTCTGTCAGTTTTTTGTCGCAATACAGCCTTGTCACTTTAGCAGATGCGTGAGATAATGGAATAGTCCAATGTAGTGAGGTGGGGGGCCCCCTCCTTTCTGCGACTAATGATTTGATGCCATTTTTCGCAAATGGAGATTTAGAAATATATAATTTGCGAAAATTAAAAAAAAAAAATTAAAAAAAAAAACGTAAGCATAAATTAATGGGGCATTTTGGGGGCCCCTAGGTAGCTTGGGGCCCAAGGCAATTGCCGACCTTTGCCTAATGGTAAAGTCCGCCCCTGGGTATAATAGCAACAGCGCCCAAGACCCGTCCACAAAGTTACTTAAGTTTTGCGCTTGATACTTGCGTTTCAGATCGTTAAAATAGGGCCTGTAGTCTTAATGGGCCGCGCTTTTGTCGTTGTCTGACAAAATAAATGGAAAAAAATATTGAACAGATTTATTGGGAATTCTGCTGTATTAAAATACAGTATGTGAGCACCGAGAGTAGAAGAGAAGCAAACAAATGCAAAGGGCTGACTGTAGGCATAATTAGGGTTGGGTATCATTTGTTTGTTTTTTTGATGCCGGTGCCAAATTGATACTTTTAAAATGGTACGGTGCCTAAACGGTGGCTGAACTGATACTTAAAAAAAAAAAAGAAACTCAAAACGATGGTGAATGACATTAAAGAACAGCTTTTTTATAAAAAAAAAAAAAAAAATCTTAAAATTGAATATATTAAATACAAAACAAACATTTACATAACAAATTCAAAATAAAAACCTAAGCCATCACCTAACCCAAATACAATAATTTAACATTAAATAACACTACAGTACTAATGACAGCAAAGTAGTCTTGTATTCTTGGTGTGCTACAAACCAGCTTTAAATTCAAACAATTATTTTCAAATGTTTTGCCTTCTCTGGCAAAATACACACCTCTCCTGACTTATTGCATGTCTTGCACAAAGTGGAAGAAGAACGCTGTCATGTTAAAAACTGTGGCAATGAGCGCTCAGGATCAGCTGAAGGCTGGATTTCAAAAGTATGTGAAGTTCGCGGCTCTATTGTTGCAGTAAACTTGCACAACATTCTTGAATGAATAATTTATTAGATGCATGCCGGTCTGTTATTGTAGGGGCATCGACTTTACATTTCCACACTAAACATGACGTGGAACAAAACAAACTGTGATTGGTTGCGTTACATGTCAGTCAGTCCTTGGCTGATATTTTTATTCTTAAATACATGTAAGTGAATGTGTTTTGTCATTTAAGAAACCTTTATAATAATCATGATTCATGTTAGTTGATCTATAGCGCACAATGGGCGCCATGTTAGTACGCACCGTACGCTAGAACACAAGCAACATTCACAAATGTACTTTTACCTAGCTCTATTCTGGGTGTCAAGTCTGTCATTTACCTAGAATAACCAATGTTTTTTTTATTGTGGTACAAGAGCTTAAGTTGAGTAGTTTTGTAGAGTGTTCGTTCTGGTTTCACTGATGTACCCATTTCAAGGGTTAAGTTTATTTTCATTTGGAATGTTCGTGGGTTTTTTAGACTCTTAGAAATGGAGTATTTCAAATAAGTCAGCAGGATTTCTTCTTTTTCTTGCTTTAGTCATCCAGAGGAGTTTTGTTTTTTTCTTACCCAGAAACAGGTTGCATTCCATCATGTAACAGAAGACGCAGATTCACTGTGACTTGAGAGGATTTTCCCACAGGAAAGGTTTTCATTGTGAAGGGCTGTAATGGATGTGTGGGTTACTTTTAATGGTGCCCTCTTTATCGAGAGAAGTAAATAAGAGGGTTTTAAGATGTGACAGTCAGGAGAGCAGAGGAAGTATCAGTAAGAAGAGAAAACATATTCCCAGTTCTTCGGACTCAAAACAAGAAGTGAATCAAACTGAACCTCTGAAGGATTATGCTGCGTTCATGCCATGTCATAATTTTCGTAGTCTTGAGATGACAACACATGACATTCTATTTAGAGCTGTTCACATCCTCTGACTGGGAATTATGAATTTCTATGGCAAAACTATAAACACCTAAATGAATCTGCTGCAGACACATGGTACAAGTAGGAGCTCTCAGAAGATTCCCATCTTACAAGCAGTAGTTACAATCTCTACAAGGACAGGAAAACGTTTTTCAAGTTGAAATCGTGTAATACAAGTAATTACAACATGGCGTGAACGCACCTATAGGGTTAGCTGGGATGACACAACTTGTGAACCCTACATGGTGAAATTATATGTGCACTTACCAAATCCATACTAAACACACACAAAACACACAATCTCTCACGCATACTTTAAAATGAATACACCAAATTGAAAAATTCCCAAAACCAAAGCTTCCAAGATGCTCTTTAGGCTCTTTGATAATAGCTCATAGACTCTTGACAGTTGCACATTGTGCAATGACAGTACCCTTCTGTGCTGTAAATTATTTTATTTTACTGACCATTTCTGGCTAATCAAAATGTAATACCACTTTCAGTTTTTCCAGAATGCTGAATTTGTGAGTAGATCCTTATTATACTCATTCAAATGGGATTACCATAGCTAACCGGCAACATTTTTTTATTTCTAAAGCTATGGGTATGGAACATATTAATTGTGTCTCTAGTAATCTGCATCAAAAAGGGTGTTGTATAATGGATTTATGCCCCAGTTCTTGATGTTTGTCATCTGTGTCCATTTTGGGCGAAGTCTTTATGGGAATATAAAGCCTTCAGTGGCTCTCAGTTCTGTCACATGCATGATTCATTGAATTTGCTTTTGTGGGTGAAGGCCTGCTTTTAAAAAATATCAATTAGAGGAAATTGTGCTGGTGGCATTCTTGAAACTTGCATGTGTGGTTTGGCCAATGAGTTTGTGCTAAAGTTGTACGCAGGAAGGAGGGAATCGTGGCGTGCTAAACACGAGCCATCTTGCAAACCGGTCTCACTCTGGATGGAATAAACACATGTCCTCAGGGGCCGGCAGAAGATTGATACAGCTCCTGTTGAACTCTGGGAAATCCCATATCTGGCACGGGCTGAATTTGGGGGTTTGTGGGTGACTAGGGTGGGGAGTTAAACCACTTCCCCTGCTTGTTAAACAAGGCCAATAAAAGACATTACACCCTGGGTTCGGCAGAAATCTTTAGCATGTCATTGCTTTCATCTGTTGGAGAGTGATTTCTGCTTTTGGTTGATCTTCAGCATCATGCCAAATGGATCTTTCATGGTGAGTTGAGGTGTGGATGACAGAACCACCATCTTTGTAAATTATAGTCTGATGTGTTGAATGTTTAATGGATTGGAATAGTTTCAAATTCAAACACTTCAGAGTTTGTTTAAAATTTCCAATAATACATTGCTTTACTTTGACCAGCAATAGTACTAGTAGTGCCTTACGTGACAATGTTTGTACAGACAGCTTCTAGGTCACAGTTTGATCTGCTGAGTAAAATTGGACTAGGACTGGATTAGAGCTCTAAATCTAAGGATTTGGTTTGAGTTAGAATTTACTCACACTTCAAGCAAGGCATGATGAAACATTTCCATCTCTTAATTAAGACCAGAGCCGTTTTGAGAGCTGCTAGGCTAATTCAAGTGACAGTTTGACCAAAACTGAAGCTTGCTTTTTTCCTCACTAAAAACTTCAAAGCTTCCAGTCCAAACACAGCCGAAAGGCCTATGAACCATCTGAAAGCTCCTCATCTATCCACAGTCATATGATTCTCCATTACCATGCTGGGGTCAGGAGTGCGATGAGAATGTGAGTTGAGAAACTCTTCCATCCATTATTTAGTGCTACTCCTTAGCTCCAAATTGAATAAAACTCACCTTAACCAACTAATCAAGGTCTTCATGATTACAAGCAGGTCTGTTTATGCAGGCTGGAACTAAACTTTGCAGGACCGTGGGATGATGACCCCTGCATTACTGTATTGATTTGGGGAGAGTTACTGCTACTCACATACTAACCTTAACTACACTACTATAGATGGTCTCCTGGATATGTTGTGTTTTTGATGCTGGTCCCCACTATGGGATGCTAATGTTCCCACAAGGCTCCTTAACTAGCTTAACCAACAAAAAAAAACAAAAACACACACACACACACACACACACGCACACACACACTGCTGGATCAACCAGCTTTGTTGGTGTATACAGCATGACTATACTGGTAGACCAGCACCAAACCAATGCAAAGCAGCATGGAAATGTATACTTATTTTTCAACAGGGTATTCCTTCAAGAGAAACTGATCTTTGATCTGCAGTTAAGGAGGACTTTGATCAGAATAGATGTTGAGGAAAGACCTGATGACCCAAGGTGAGTCAAGGATGGAAGAGGTTCAGGGACAAGGCTTATCCTTGTCATCTTCGCAGGGCTTCTCATCTTGTTTCACACACTTCATCGCTCTGAAGGAATTCAACATGTTCCATTTGTGGGAGTTATGTGAGGCCAATGCTTGGTTGGGAAAAACAGTGGGCACCCTTCCCAGAAATAACAAAATTGTGGAGATTGGTGGAACATTATGACATACGAAGAACAAAAGAGGAATGAAGAACTTGACAAGCAGAGAGGAGTGAGCATTAACAGTCATAAATTTTCATAATTACAAGTTATCATTATGTCCATCTCTTTTTTGAATCAATATTTTCAGCTCTGTTCTCTAATATCATGCTAATACACTTTTCCTCGTTCCTTGTCCACCTCTTTTCCATCAGCAGCTTTCTATCCCTCCCTCCCCTCGGCTTCTATCCTGCTACCAGGATCTTGTCCATGTTTTTTGTGGGTCACTTGGAAGTGGAAAATTAGCCTTGTTTCCTGAGGCAGGGATTCATCCCACTTATCCTAATAACTTGTCCAAATTAGCTCCCCTAGTTTTCAATGATAAACGTACTGATCAACATGGTTAAACGGGAGCCCCACTAACACGCAACGAGACCGAAAATCTTAGAATAAGCGCTACATTGCTGCAACACCATGGTCTTGCACACATCACTGATTGGCGGTCTGCTAACTTGATCCCTATACATTGAGGAGAGAGAGGCCGCAGGATCAGAGCTCCTTCTCTGTAGGTCTAATCCCCATCTCGAGGAGGCGATATTGTGATTGGACATCCCACAGTCTTTCTGGATGTTTAAGTACTGCGGTAGTTGCTCTGAGTTTGTGGAGTACCAGAACTTTGCATGTGTTGTCACTTATAGCTCTATCATTGCTAATAGCAGACAGGATTAGCCCTTCTCCTGCTTGATCTCATAATCCCCCCTCTCTCTATTGCTGTCTCAGCTCATCACAATCCCAAAAACTTTATCATCTCTCTCTCTCTGCTATGGCAGATCTGAAGGGTATTAAAAAGGAATTGACCTCATGTTTGAGGTTTCTGGCCCTGTTCTTTGTCAGGGAGCTCAGAGCTCATTACCACAATGGTCCTGCAAAACTTACAGTCTCATAAGTCATAGATGCAGTATTTTTACGGTACTGCTTTAATCAGTCCATCCATAATAATGCCATCACATTCAAAATTCATCAAAGATATAGTCAAAGCAACTAACATGGCATTTAAGTTTATCATCTTATCAATTTACGCATTACCTGGGAAATGAACCCATGACTTTGACATTGCTAGCAACATGATTTACTTTCTGAGCTACAGGAATGCCTTGAGCTACAGGAACATATTCCACAGTGAAAGCTTCCCTATTGACAAAATCATGCTGGTCTCCCAATCTCGTTACCAAAAGAGTTCAGTGGAACTTATGACCATAGTTGGCTAACGAGGCTTTTGGTAAACGTACCTGAGGCGTGTTGAACTAAGCTAGTTAAACAAACTCTCAATGAGCTCACAACTCTCAGTATAAACATTCTCTGTCAACTCAGGTTTAATCCAGAGTTTGCGATTAACTCTGAAGCGTGTGCACCTGGAAGTGTGATGCGTGCAGCAAACAGCCAATCACATTAAACATGGAGAACATCGGTTTGATACAGTTTTCTCAAGAGAGACGCAAAATTCGCTTCTCTTCTGAAGAGATCGTCAGGAAAAAAAATATATAATGAAACTAAACCTATTTACAAGGCAGGAATAAACACTCCAGCTGCAGCTTTATTGCATCAGATACATGTCACTTTACTCATAGCTGATTGGTCCAGTTTTGGTCTGTGATCTCTAACCAAGATTACAGCCTGACCCAGAGCAGGTTAGCCGTGTAGCGTAAGTTACCATGATGATGAAACCCACTAAAAACCAATCAACCTTCTTGAGCCTGAAAAACTAGAGTTTGCTCAAACTGATCTCAAACTTACCTGGGTAGCAACTAAAACCGACTTCATGCAACAGGCCACTGATTGGGCTGGTCTGGTTTGATCTTTCGTCATTGTTATTCATTTTGGGGGAAACAATGATGGCGTTAGCCAAATGAAAAAACTGTGTACATTTGGAAATTACAATATGCAGTCATACAAAATACTGTTCATTGTAACATAGTTAAAGATGCACTAATCAACTATATGTAGTAGTATGTGAACTGGGATCGGAAAGCAAACCCAAAACAGCTGCCCATGACCCAATAATTTAAGAGCACTGGTTGAATTCACAGATGACTCTGCTGTTGTGTGATCTCCGGGCAGAGAGCTGGCACTGAATGATGGAGTGCAGCGTTTGATGGATGGGTGGTGTGGAGAGGGGATGTTCTGCAATGAAGCAGCAATAGGAATCTTGGCATGAGACCTGCTTTCTGCATGAGCTGGCCTGCGCTGCTCTGCGTTAATCTGACCTTGTCTTCTTCCCTGATGCGCCTTTAGGATTAATGCTCGGTTTGCATTTATCCATCTAACCCTCTGCCTTCCTCTTCCTCCCCTGCCGCTCTCTCAACCCCCCATCATAACACTCAACGCTGTGACAAATTAGAGAAAGAGACAGAGAGAGTAAAGAGAGGAGGTATTATTGCCACCTCGTAGAGATTTTTTCACTTTCCACTTCTCATTTGCAACTTTGCAACTCTAAAAAGCTGAATTCTAATGATATAGTTGTAATCTAAGGATATGAAAACATAACAGACTCTTTAGTAAAACTCAGGAACTTTATACACATAACTTAATTAATTACAACTACAACAGCAAACAATCAACAGGATACCTAATATAATGGAAATATAGAGCTAAATTTACCCTTAAATTTACCACTCAGGTCACTGGATGAGCAATGTCTTGTTTTTCCCTCACAACACGGCAAAAAGTCACTATCCAAAAGCTTCAGTCTCTCTGTTCCTCAGAATGAGCTGCCAACCTACACCCAAACTGCAGAAAACATCACATCTTTTAAGAAGCAGAAGATGCACCTCTTCCGCAAACACTTAATGACTTCTGACTCTTAAACCAATAAAAAGCATCTGCTAAATGCATAAATGTAAATATCACAATACATCTCGGAATTTATCAAATCTATTGTTGATACTTACTGATGTTTGTGATATTGTTATCCCTCTGAAATGATGATGATGTCACTTCCTGGATGATGCCATTAAAGGTACACTATGTAACTTTTCTTTTGTTCAAAATTAACATAATTTAAATAATCAATTCAAGTCAATACATCATCAGTCCTACTTCCGAAGCATGTTTTTGTCTTACCTTGATTCACTATGGTAAGCCTATTATAAGTGTTTTTATTTTAGACCTGATGGGATGCTATTTGTGGAAAATTGCAAATATACGTCCCGTGCGTGTCTCATCATATCTGTAGAGTAAAGTTACCCTGGCTACTTTGACGCGTGTCTGGTGTGGGAGAGGCGTAGGTTAGTTACAAAGAGCGAGAAAGGTTGACATGGAGCAGCTAAATCTCAAACCTCGAACCGCCTGTTTAAAACAAACGCTGAACAGAGGAGAGTCTGCGACACGCAGCAGAGCGCGTAATAAAACCAGAATCAACATTGGCTTGGCTTTAGGAGATGGCAAGAACTGAGGGATTGGAAATGTTGTAAAAGCGACACAGAGATGGTGTTTTTATTACTCAACATGTGAGTATGGTGTTTTATCGAATAGATATATTGCCATATGTAGCTCTCTAACAGAGTTCATTGTAAAGCATTGTCTATAGTGAAGGCTCAGTTCATTAAGGTTGTAGTAGTGCTATGCTGGAATTTATTTTCAAGAAAGTACCGTGTCTATTAATGGTTAAAGCTACAGTAACATCTTCAGCTAGTCAGCTTGAGATCCTTTCCATCTAAACTGGTTATATGTCTTAAGCCTAGTAGTGAATGTTTTATGAGCATCAGAATAACTATATTAATCTTCACAGTCATGCAGAGCCGAAGCACAACCAAAACAATGTTCTTCCGCAAATGCATGTAGTTTTGTTTTTAACCGCTAGAGGGCCAAAAGGTGCACCTTTAAATGTACTTAAAGAGAGTATACTTTCATGACTGTTTCATAATGACACATAAGTGCACTTTTATAGCTTGTCATAATGACTAATTAAAAAGTCTGTGTAATTGTACATTTTAAATCATTGTATTTTAATAATCTTGTGTCGTGCTTTAAAGTACAATAATTCTGATTTGTATATGTATTTGTATATTTGTATATGTACAAACCATATTCATTTTAATTGTAGTGAGTTATTCAGCATTACATTTAAACTTCAAATGTACTAAATTGCAACATCGTTACAAATGTGTAATTACAAAAATATGTTTAAATACATGACATACAAGTCATGTATTTATAGAAATTACTTTAAAGTACATTTTAGTTTGCCATTCATTCTTGTCAGTACATGCAACAGTACCCATATTTTACATTATGTTACATTTAAATATGCAATTAAGAAGGTCAAAAACACTCTTCAGTTCAACTAATTGCATTTAATAAATGTAAACATTAATAAATATAATTTAATTGTAAATAACATACAATTAAGTGTCCAAAAACATTACATTCAGTTCACACATAAATATATTCTTTTAGAATATATTATTTGTGCAATAAATACGCTTTTTAATGCTAAAGTGTTCTTCTTTTTCACAAGGGCAAATTGTAAGAAGTGGAAAAGTAGTAACTTGATGAGCTAAGACTAAATAATCTGAGTTCCGGTTAAATAAAAGTTTAATTAAGTTGTCTCACAGATTTCCATTGTACTGCAAGTACATAACATTTTCTGTGGCAATCACCAGCATTATTTTGAAACCAGAGCATTACATAAATCTCTCTCTCTCTCTCTCTCTCTCTCTCTCTCTCTCTCTCTCTCTCTCTCTCTCTCTCTCTCTCTCTCTCTCTCTCTCTCTCTCTCTCTCTCTCTCTCTCTCTCTCTCTCTCTCTCTCTCTCTCTCTCTCTCTCTCTCTCTCCTCTCCTCTCCTCTCCTCTTTGGAATGTCAGGCTATATACTATATTTGAAAGAATGTAGTATTCAGTATGAATGGAGTGGACAGTATGTATTTTTTTATGTGTTTGAGGCGGTGTGTTCCTCAGAGTTCGCTCCTGGGTCCTATTAAGTTTAACTGCAAGAGGGCCAAAAGTTACGTAGTGTACCTTTGAGAACCTGTTTTATACTGTTTAAGGAAAAATTACAAAAGATTAGCAAAATTACATTAAAAACACTGGAAAACCTAATATTTGATTATCAATTAAAACCATATTAAGGATATGTTGCGTTTGAAGCATTTAATAAAAAAAAACAAAAAACTGAATATTTATTTTATAAACTGCCAGTTTTTTGTTTAGAAGTGCATGCTACCCAAGGATAGCAAAATCTACCAAAATCTTCCATTTACTTTATAATAGCAGATTTTGGTAGCTTGGTGTTACGATTTTTGGGAAGTCCTTGGGTGGTAGAAAGCCACATGATAAATCAAAGTTCATCATAAGTAGCCAGTACATAAAACATGATCAATACTCATATTCATTTGTGATGTGTTATGCAGAGACTTCTAGGATTTTTTTTTTTTCATAAATTTTACAGTAAAATTGCATATAATGTGCTGTTATACCATTTACCATTTTTCAGCGTAAATGGCAAAGTAACATAACTTTAACCAATTAACTCGTTTTTACTGTCGAATTTTTGCAAAACAAACATTTTGTTTTTAAAATGTTTTACATTGTAGGAGTGGCTCTGCTTTCGGGTTTATGATGGTGGTTATTACACACTGTCTATGGCAACTTAAGACACTAGTATCACAGCAAGAAAGCTTTGTATGTGTGCATGTTTGTCTGTATGTTCCACAAGCACCATTTCCAGGGGGTTGAAACAGGAAGAGGGGCTGAAATTAAATTTGGGGAGTGCACAAGAAAATGGAGCCTCCACAAAATCCACACTGGGTCCCCAAATACTTCCATGATGGACTTATAAACTGCAGAAAGAGAGGGGAAAGGACTGTCTATTTTAGATATTTAGATGTGACCCTTTTTGAGACTGAACTCAGCTTAAGACAAAAAAAAGGGAAGAAATGACTCGACTACAGGAAGCCACAGGGTACCATGTCAAGAAACACATAAACACAATAGAGGGAAAGGACTTTAAGGGAGGGAAGAAAGAAAAAAGACAGAAAAGAGTGAAATAATGTGGGCTAGGGTTAAGAGTTAGGCCTCAACTTAAGGTCATTTCTTCATGGGAGGAAGTTATTAAGAGCGCTTCATGTAGAGAACCATGAGCCATAGACTGACACACATACACGCAGGGAACATGAAGGCCTTCAACCATACAGAGAAACACAACGGAAACTCAATAGCCTTTAAAAAAACTGATCAAATAACATTGGTTCTGCCGTCAACTAACAAGGGTCAATATTACATCTGTAATTCTCAAAACCCCAGATCTGTCTGGGGTCGGAGGGTGGTTCGGTTCTCATGGGCTTCGGCAGAAATATGGAGTTAGTTTGCGAGGAGGAATGTGAGGCGACGGGGGTGCAGATGGTCTCGTTATGAGCGTGCACTAAAGTAGTTTGTTATTTACGGTGAGGGATTCCTACGTTTCAGCACTCACCACGTCTTCACCTGCAGACACTCTCTGAACACTCGCGCAGACGAGCCTCTGACCGAACAGAGCCGGTTGCAGACGCAACTATATTTCCCACAATCCTTCTAGTCTAAGCCTCAGACACCAACATATGGACTTTAGTCAGGGTAGAGGTCATGTATTTGACGAGAATGATAACAAGGCTTTGAGAGAAGTTGTGTATCTAAGTCAAATCAAAACACTGAAAGAGGGTGGGAGAAAAGACACATTTAACAGACGGTACGGATCAAAATTTAAGTAAAAATTTAGGCTTCCAAAAGAGATGGAACCTCATTTGAAGAGCTCTAGATAAGCTGGCACTCGGTGCCGCAAACAAGTAGTGTTCCTCAAGGGAGTCTCCACACTGCAAAAAAGGACAGTTTCAAACTGGGCTCGTTTAGAGCGTTTGTCCATAAACCTGGAATGTTTTCTCCCTTAGTTTATGAACACAGCAATCAGCAAAATTAGTTTTACACAAATGTGACTTGCATCAACACATCTTGGATTGTTGGAAACCAAACTAAGGAGAAATGTAACACGGTAACAAATTTAAGTCCATGTTTCTGTGGCAATACTCAAGTGAGTCACTATTAAATTAATCCAACTACACCACCCTGGTGGAGCGCCATGGAAATAACTCCCAATAAGGACACATGTAAGTTTTACCATTTGAAGACAGATAACATGAAACGTGAGGAGCAATACAAAAAAACACATTATAAAAATCACCAGCGCCAATAAAATTCTCTTGCTCTCAGGAATCTCCCAACTTAGGGCTGTCACTTTTGTGAAAAAATCCTGTTCGATTTTTGAGACATAAGTGTTCATTGAATCGATTGTAAAATCGATTTTCCATGTCTAAAGACGTTTCCATTTTAAACGCAAATTAAGGGCAAATCCACGGACAACGAACAGGCATTAGGACGAACGTAAAGAGGGCACTTGAAACGCGCACAAGTCTGCAATATTTCTGATGATTTATTGGCGTGAAGTTTCGTGCACAATGACAAACAGGAGTGCAACATTCTCAAAATCAATAAGCAGAGTGGACTGCCATAACATAAATGAAAAACATTACCTCAGTCTTCAACATGGCTGTGTTTACGATTAGAAATGTCAAACAAATTTCGCCTACGTAGGCGATTGTAGACGCGTAGCCCTTAATTTGTATCTGAATGCATGAGACTGTCTGCATATCGGCAGAATTCACAGTTTTGTAGTAAAAAGAGAAGCATTATGCAGAAGGATAATTTGCTGTTAATGCGTGTTTGTCAGAGCCTGCAGTTGCTGTATGACGCGCGTTCGCTGCGGGCATATCGTGACGAGCTGGATGTGCTCCGAGAAAAGACCGTTAAAATCGATTCCCTAATTTCGTTTTCGAAACTTGCGTTGGTTGGTCCAATCGATTGTGCAATCGATTTTCGAACGTAAAGTGACAGCCCTATCCCAACTTGACAAATAATTCTCCAGCGCCAGGCTTAGTGGGAACAAGGCAGGCCGGCTGCAACTCAGGAGGTCGTCCAAACCCACCTCAAGTCGCAAATAAGACACCACGCGCCTACACCATGAGGAAGTTATCAGCACACACTACCGAATGAAGCAGCTAGCTTCCCTTGTTCCACACCGAGTCCTCACTGGCTCCTGGAAAAAGAAGAGAGACACACATTAACAAAAAATAAAATTACACTAAATATTGAAAAAGAGAGAACCGAAGTGAAGTTTATAGACACAATGTTATGGCGGCTATAACACTCAGGCCCCCTGACGGCACTCTCTGCAGCAAAGGCTGATAATCAGCGCCTAAGTGGCACCAGAATAACAGGACAGGGGATGAAGGGGGATAAAGCTGCAAAATAGATCAAAACCACATCAACAGAAAAAATAACCACAAAGAATAACACAAAACAAAATTAATTAACAATAAAATAAACCCACTGCCAAAAAAAAAAAGATACTGAAAACAACCCAGCACAAAATAAAACTGTTGGCAGCCTTGCGGACACAATGCTCATAAGCTATCAGTCCAAGCGACCAGCAAAAGTAACCCAGCTCTAAACCAGCAGCACAGATGTTCGTGTGCAAAACAAACAAAAGAAAATGTAGCCGGGAAGCAAAACAGCAGCAGTGTCACATGTAGCGTCTTCAGCTAGGGCTTAGAGATAGTGATAATTCCCCATTTACCTTCAACAAAAAGACACAAGTCAAACTAAATGCACTGAACCCCAAATGTGAACGAGGGAGAGGCGTACTTACTATTTAGGTAGAACAACCACCAAACGCAATGGTTACTCACAACAGGTGTTGTGGCTCTGTCTATCAGCCAGCGTTCACACAACTGCTAACGTGTTCTTACTGCTGAACATAACATAATAAATGCCCCAAACGCAAGCGATCAAGATTTAGTGCAAATATCAACGTACCTGAAAGCGAACTCCACCACAAACTTGCCACAATCCCAGCACCACCAGACCCACTCTTACTAAACTATAAGTAGAGCATATTACTAGAACTATTCACTTCACACAGTCAGAGAGAGCGTCAACATACCTCAGAAGAAACAAGAACGGAAACGAAAATTCCAGGAAGGGGAGAACCCATACACCAGGGCTATTCAATTAGTTTCATTCGAGGGCCGCATTATCAAATCGAAAAGTTGAGGTGGGCCGGTGGGTTGGTTTTGGGGGTTTAGCTTATTTATTGAAACATAACAGTTTCAATAAATAAGTTAAAGTAACCCTAAAGAAGTGTGGTATTTACTTGGAAATGTGGTACCCAACAGTATGCAAATATATAAAACCATAATAAATAAATAACTTGATAATTTACAGCTGTGTACAACTATTTTCCTTGGAACAAATAAATAAATTATACAAACTTATAGCTGTTGGTGAGAAATAATAATCATTTTATTTATAATTGTTATGCTTAAATGAAAATATTCTAACAGTGAGACTTAACCACAGGCTACTCACTCCCACTGTATAAAAAATGCCTAAACACAAGTTAAAAACTATACGCACCTTTACAAAGAAACTGACATAATTTCATAACAAGCATTAATTATATATTCCTCTACCCACCTAATAAAACTAATGCAATATAAATCACTATATTTACTATTATACTATATAATACTATATACCTAAAGAATATAATAAGTATATTTACTATATTTATTTATTACTACATAGTATTCAATATAAATATTGCACATTTCTGCCCAACCATGGTAAATTACTACAGTAAATTCATGGTAAATGTTTGTAAGGGTGATTAGGGGATTTAAAGTCTTCTAATTTCGTTCATGCCTCAGTGTTTCTCCTGCTTTCCTCATCAGTCTTGTTGGGAATGTTGAGGCTGTTTCATCCGATTTAATACTAATTAAATCATCAAGTGATTTGTGGTTTGTAACAAAAAGGTTTCTGTCGAACTGAAACGCTTCCCACTGGTTATCGCAACAATGTTTAATTTAGTGTCCGGACCGGGAGTAAACGCAACTCAGTGCTGGGCCATGTTGAAACAACTAGTGAAACAACTGAAAACATCGCTATTTGTTGTTACTGTACTGATCGAGAAACCGCTTCAGATGATTCAGTGACGGAGCGGTCCGAATAGTTTTAGACCGTTATGAAAGCGCGTTTAGAATCGAACCAAAAGAATGATTCATTCACGAATGATTGGTAGTCTATCGCTGGTTCAGTCGACATAAATTCGGGACACATATAATAACTGCTGAAATATTCGCACATAAAACGTTTCTCAGGTCAAACGGAGCGAGTATCAAACTGAATTAGCCGCACCGCCAGGAAAAGAGGAGGAGGGAGGTTGGTGCCGTCGGGCCACATGGAGATGATTGGCGGGCCGCATATGGCCCGCGGGCCGCCAATTGAATAGCCCTGCCATACACCCATACACTCATACACCCATACACCCATACACTCATACACTCATACACCCATACACCCATACACTCATACACTCATACACCCATACACCCATACACTCATACACTCATACACTCATACACCCATTCACCCATTCACCCATACACTCATACACTCATACACCCGTACACCCATACACCCATACATTCATGCACTCATACACTCATACACCCATACAGGGCCAATAGGAGGGCAAAATCACTTATCCTGCCACATTTCAAACATCTACAGGTTTGATTGCATAAAGCACCTTGAGTGTAATTTCCCCCTTAAGATTGCCCTTAGCTTTCCCTAATGCCTGCAACAGACTGTATGATTTCAGCATCCTATAAGATCATTACAGATCACACTGTACGACATGGATTTAATAAACTTGGTTACATGTATGTAGACTGTACAATGATTACACCTATTGAATCGTAGGATACAGCGTAAGTGACAAAAGCAGAATAAAACGTCATCAGCATGTGCTAGTGGTGAACAAATAGAGCAAGATGAATCGCACTTTGGCAGTTGTGGTTTTTATATGTGCTGAAAAGAAGAGGAAGCAAAAGAGGAGAAAATGGATGCGGTCGTGGCTAATTATATGAAAATAATGTATATAATAACATGATAGAAATGTTTTAATAGGTCATGAGATTTGTTTGTTATGTTTTGTTGTATTTATTGTGCGTTTGCCGCTACTTATAATTTGCTGGGATGGTCAGTTGAGCAACAAGATCGCAGCACATCTCAATTCTCACAAGGATTCTTTCGGTATCCTCACATCTTTCCGAGTTCGTCCAAGGCAAACACAGGATGTGGAACACAGGAACAATGGGAACAAGGAATACACTTCAAAATAAGAGTCCACAACACAAGACAGGGAAACCCAAGACTGTAATCATTATAGTTACACTTACCGCTATCGGTCTTAATAAATAACGTGTCCATGGCAAAAGTTGATTTTTGTTACAGAAAATCTTGGGGCTCTGACGTAAGAGAAGTGTTCAAGGGATTATATACAACATCCCCCTATCATTCCCTTTAGGAAAAGGGAAAGTCACAAGGTGCTTTATGCAATTGGGCACAGAAAATGCTTGAAATATTTTTTTATTTTTTTTTTTTATTATTATCGAATTATAATGACTTTTCAAGTAACTTTAATTTGTTTTGTTGTTTGACTTGTTTTCCAGTAAATATCTGAAAATCTTTAAGACAAGATAGGTTTTCTTGAAAAGCAGCACTGCATGAGATAATTAGATTTGTTCTGATTTTATCTTTCCTTTTACTTTCCGAAAAAGAAAGGTTATAGGGTTTTAAAACAACACCATTTTGCATTTTGATTGTTGGGAGAACTATCAATTTAAAGCTACACTGTGTAGGATTTTCTCCCATCTAGCGGTGAAATTGTTTATGACTACCAACTGAATATTACTTTCTAGCCCCTCCCATTCCAAGGGCGTTTTAACTCCTACGGTGACCGTATTATTTCAGATCAGTCGCGAGTAATCTCCCCCTCGCATTTGTCACGGTGCCACTGAGTGTAAAAACGCGAAAGGCGAAGCTTGAATTTCCAGGTATGTCCCTCTTTGGCTAATGTATTTTCAAGATGGAGGCACAACATGGCTGCCGCCATTCGAGCGACTCGCTCGTATGTATTCTAAATGGCAGATTCTACGCTTACAAGAATACTTGACTAATTAGTAGAAGTAATTACACATTAATGAGCACATATCATTTTGAAAGAACAAAGTGTTTTTTGCTAAGAATCAACTTAAAAAAAATACACAGTGTAGCTTTAAAAACAAGTGAAAAATATTGTAGTTCAGTAAGAAAAAGAAAAAACAATAACAAATACAGTAGAACAATAAATAAATATATCTTATGTAATATTGCTACTCAAGTAAATTTATCTTAGATTATAATTTTTTTAGATTATAATTAGAAAATAGAAAATAATAGAAAATTAGAAAAAAATAGAAGTTTAACATTAGCATGTTGCTAAGCTAATGTTCAGTCTCAGGCACAAGTAGGGAAGCTTTCTGCAAACAAAGGTTTATACATTATATTCTATACACTAAGCTCTTATCGTATGCTGTGTACTATGTACACAATTTTATAAGGTTATTTTGCCATGCAACATCAGAGTCTGATATTTGATTTTTGTTTTTTATGTTTTCTTTTTGGAATTTTTAGAGTAAACACACTAATCACACTATTTATATATCAAAACATAATAGAATAGTGCATAAGTGTGCGAATTGGGACGCTCCTAAAATGCTGCCTCCATAAGCTCAATAGGTTTTAGAACAGCTAGCTCTTAAGTTTATCCCCTAGAGCTATGTTTTAATTTGCATCAAACTACATATTTTGTCGACCCAGACCCTGATATTTGGTCCACCTGACTGGCATGTAAAAACAAAATTAACTCAACCATTCCAGTGAAAAACGAAAGCTTCCCGTCTCTGTCCTCATGTGAATTTCTGCACAGCCTCTACTAAGAGAACAGGAACACAACTATTTTAGTGCTATATGTGCTGTTAATTACAGATACAGCATATCTCTCCCATCCTCACGCATGGCCTGTGGGCTGGGTGTGACGTTACCCACAATGCATTGGTACATCTGCTGCAGGGTTGTGTCCATTTAGATTCACACGACACAGACCACGGTTTAGGGAAGCATCGAGGGAGGAATGCAAACATTTGCTCAGCTCCCTTTAACTAGACCAGAGAATAGAAAGCATTCATTATGGGTGACAGTACCTACACTCTGCTGTCTAACCAGTGTAAGGTAGTAACTAATAGCAGTGACGCTGCTAAATTTTCATGTTTTTGAACTTTGTCATTAGCTCAGCTGTTAAACAATAGTATTATCTAGTCTTTATATACAACAAGCTGTAGTTTTTTAAGTATACTTTTAAAAAAGAGTGTTTATCACAGAAATCCCATTCATCCCATTCCTGGAATGTTGCATAGGATCAAACGATTCACTTTTATAAATTCTCTTTTCATCTTCCACAGAAGAAAATCATACAGATTTGGATCATCATGAGGGTGAATACTGTAGAGAATGAAAGAAAGGGTGAACAGTCTTCTCAGTCAGATCTGACCACCTGCTTGCATGTTTTTATTGCTTTAGAAGCGTGTCAAATGTGAAATCAGCATCGTCGCAGTCCTGAAACTCATAAACTTCATCTCCCACGAGCCGTACTGACGTCTCCACAGGTGACTTCAGAATGCGCCCATAAAATGTATCTTTCCTGTAAGCCGAAGGGCCGTGACCTCAGCTTGACCCTGTTACTCCCTGTGATTCATGGGAGTTCAGGAGAGATACAAGCGATTCCTCAGATTCCTCCGCGACCAGACACCGACAACAGCACGACACTTGGGAAGCAGAGATCACAGACCTCAGGGACCACCGTAACTCACAGTGTGTGTGTGTGTGTGTGTGTGTGTATGTGTGTGTGTGATTCAGAAACAGAGGGAAGGCAATGGTACAGACTCACTCCACACCATATACACATCTCACCACTAATTCATTACACTAACGTCCATGACCTCTCTGTGTCTGTTATTAAAGCTTTCAGATGCAGTGAGAATGCGTGTGTGTGTGTGTGTGTGTTTTACAGTAACTTCTCTGTAAATTACTCCCTGTTTGAGCTTTCCGTGATCTTGTGGTTGTGTTTAAAATGAAACACATGGCTGTACTGGAGCAGTGTATCTACATAGAGTGCATTCAAAA
Source organism: Scardinius erythrophthalmus (assembly GCF_964197995.2). Classification (NCBI taxonomy): domain Eukaryota; kingdom Metazoa; phylum Chordata; class Actinopteri; order Cypriniformes; family Leuciscidae; genus Scardinius; species Scardinius erythrophthalmus. Next base: position 11,503,506 of record NC_138235.1, on the reverse strand, counting down.
TAAACTGATTCCTTAAAGTACATTCATTGTTGAATGCATTGGTTTGTTTTATGTTTCAGTTAAATAAGCTACAATAGAAGAAGTTTGGTGATTTGGCTCTGGAACTCCTGTCAGCTTGTCTGCTGTATTTACTCAGAACACCTTATCAACCAAATAGCAATGTAGAAATGCCCACAACACCCTAGCAACAGAACAACACTCTACAAAACACTCCTAGCAACTACCTCGTTGTCCTCTAGTAATGACCCAGATCATGCTAGCAAACATATATGAACATTAAAACAGTTAGAACACCTTACCAACCACATACTGTAGCAATATATTAGTTACCGCATAGCAACACACTAAAAACACTCCTAGCAACCACACTGAAATGCAATAGCAACTCTAAGGCTGCATCTCATTTCTCTGTCTTACCCCTTACTCTTACCCCTTCCCCTCGGTTTTGCGCGTTCATGTGAGGGGAAGTGGTGTCCCAATTCTCATTTTGATTAAGGGCTAGGGCCAAGGCGTAGGGCTACATAGCCCTTGAAACGAAGTCTGCGGAGGACCACACTTGAAAGAGAGGGGTAGGAATTTCCCAGAAGTGAGTCGCACAAATGTATGTATTTTCAGCAGTTCAATGACACTCGTGTTTTATGATACCTTTAATAAAACGTTCAAGCGGTTTTAATTGTAATGTTTTTGTTTTGAATCACTAGTTAACCGCTAGCTAGCAGCTATGCGCTATTTGCCGTTTGCTAATGTTTTGCTTATGGTGTCACCGGCACCGCCGTTAAATACAATTAAACAATGTCTTTGACTGATGGCACACAAGCGTGCAAAGATAAAGAGAGACCAGGCAATCGATATCACAACCCGAGACGACGGCATCTTCGTTTGTTTATGTCAACGCGTATCGCCTCTGTTGATGTAGCAGCCAGCTAGCGGAAAGGGAAGATGGCGCAAACGGTAATCGAGTGGTGTCTCATTTCTTAGAGAAACGTTCTTCCCCCTACCCCCCTTCACTCGGTATCGAAGGGCAAGGGGAAGACGCAAACAAAGGGGAAGGGGAAGGGGTAAGACAGAGAAATGAGATTGGCCCTAAAACTTGGCAACCATTCATAACACCCTAGCAACCACATCGCAACACCCTGATAACCACCAAACAACATCCTAGAGTAGTGGTGGTGAGCTTTGCACAGACGGGAGGTAAAAACACGAATGTGCACTAAAAACAGAATCCGTGTGTATTGATGATCATGATCCTCAGCTGCGTCAGTTTCTTATGCCTGCTACAGACTGTGTGATTTCTGCAATCGTATAAGATCATTACAAATCACACTGTACGACGTGGATCTAATAAACTTGGGTACGACATGTATGTAGACTGATGATGACGACTGATGATGTTTAATCGTAGGATACGACGCAAACTAGTGTAGAAGAATAAAGCCATCAGCATGTGCGAGTGGTGAACAAATAGAGCAAGATGAATCAGACTTTGGCAATTTATGTGCGCTGAAAAAAGAAGAGGAACCAAAAGAGGAGAATATGGACACGGTCATAAGAGGCCAACTTGGGATGCTAATTTTGCAAATGGAGCTTGAGGAAAGTAGTTTTAAGTTTTAGCGCCATGTTGTCTTGATCAATACGGCATTTCACGTTGTATTTTTATTGGCTAGTCAGTAGACGTATAGGTCGTAGCATCAAACACACTCTGAGATGACCATGCTAAAGTTCAGACATCTTTGGTCTCAAGAGCGTCTTTGATCCTCTCTCACTGTACGGCGTAGAGCCACCGTTTAGGAGCCACGACCACAGAAATCAACACGATTGCTCAACTTTCATCTGGGACAGCGCAAAGTCCTACAATGTGTACCGGACATTACTCATCTTATGGTGACGGGTGTTTTTTGAGTCTTAGTGTCTCTGATCCATGCCGACAGTCACACCCTCAGATTTGGACTCAACTCTTTAACCTAAACACTCCCATTCTTTACTTTGGCATCTGTGCCTGAAATAAAAATACAAACTTCCATATCATTTTTCACAACTCTGCTGTGAATTGTGCAAGTATTTCCATTTGTTCTGAGGTGAGCTGTGTGTGTGTGTGTGTGTGTGTGTGTGTGTGTGTGTGTGTGTGTGTGTGTGTGTGTGTGTGTGTGTGTGATCTCTGCTGCCGTACAGGAATACAGCTGTCCTGGCTGGGACCCGACGGAGAAAGAGTTGTTCTCAACGACAACATAATCACCAATCCGCTGGTTTCCACCCTGGCGATCCTCAATAAAGACAGTACACCTCACCAGCTACAGATTAAACATGCAAGAGCTTCAATTCTTCATCTTAGTCAGACCCAAAACAGACAGCACTGGACGGGTCTCAGATTACAAGGAAGACTTGCATTACTCCAATTTGCCGACCATTCAGTGTCTCATTCGGTCCTGACAAACCCCTCAATCTCAGATGACATTAAAGCAAGATTACAGTGTCTACCAACGAAGTACAATTTGGCAATATGGTATCCATCAAAGCATGAACCTTATTGTATATTACACCCAACTCAGCAGGAAAATGAAACAGTTGCTCACATGGATGCTACAATTATAAAGGACATTATGTGGCTAGACATGACCGTCTGGTTGATCTGGTTGCAAAAGGTAATCTGTGGACATGATAGTAAGATCTACAAGCATAGTACTGTACGAATTAATTGGTTTCATCATATCATATCTGACAGTGACTATTTTAAAAACATTCCAAATACTCATGACATTGTAATTGTAATCGAGGTTATGAAATCTGTGTGTCTTTGAGGTGGGCTGCTGTTTTGATCTGTATATGCATACTTGCTACTATTCCAAATTATTGAAATATCAACCTCTGGTAGATCTTATTCTCCATCTTGGACTAATAATTCTGGTATTCGGAAGTTTGGGCCATGTCCATAAGAGTGTGATCAGGGGGATGCAGTTAGGGGGACTGCAAAAAAAAGGAGGCAAAAAGGCTTGCAAAATTCTGCTCTGTTTCAGCCACCATAGGGAGCATGCAAATATGGAGACGGAGATGTTTTGTTTATCCTTAATGTGTTGAGAATCTTAAATAGAAGGACCTGTACAAGTGTGTGAGCCATGAATTGTAGACCTGTCACCGTGTCAAAGACTCTTCCCAGAGTATTTGGATCTTGTTTTCTTTGTAATGTCTTTCAGATCCAAATAAAAGTATTCAAATGTGTGTGTGTGTGCAATCTCTTATTGAGACAATTCTCACATTATTATAGAATATTACTACCACAAAACAGAACTCAGAAATACACCACACAGCGACCAACCCATTATCGTGTCTCTTTCTTAAACACATACACACATTTAGCTAGCTATGCAAATTAGTATATAGTGAACCATTGATTTGTACGGTGACGCATTGCTGCCACATACATATTATTTTTTCCCCCCAATTATGTCGTAATAACGATATCTTATGTCGTTTTAACGACATCCTTTCTCGTAATAACGAGATCTTATGTCATTTTAACAACATCTTTTCTCGTAATAACGAGATCTTATGTCGTTAAAACGACATCTTTTTCTCGTAATAACGAGATCTTATGTCGTTAAAACGACATCTTTTTTTGCCCTTATAAGGACATGTGTAGCCATGTACAAAATATGCCTTTATCCACATACAATTGAAAGCCTATCGCGCCTTTATCACACATTCAAAAAGCTTAAGCAAATAGTAGCAGCCCCCAATCATGCAAAATTAATCAATGAGGCCCTTTTTAAAAAATATTTTAAATAGGCTAAGTTTTTTTTTTATATGATATATTATATAGGCCTAATAAGATTTATTTTTGTTAATAGGCTATATCTTCATTACCTAGAGATATAATTAAACAAAAAGTATTCAAAACACATCTAACAGAACATAGCCTGAGTTGTTTATTTTTTACAACATTGTGTTCTTATTTTGTTTAATTAACGAAATGTCAATCTTCGTCTTTATAAGAAGATACAATAAAATACAAAAATCTTCAAGATGTATAACGGATTGTCACCTTATAAACAGTCCTTTTTTAATGGAATAATACACCCTTATAATAAAAAAAAAACGCTTCAGTTATAAAGAATATGAACGCAATGCATTTAATTATACATTAAGCGTTTTCCTTCCCTTTATTATAAAGAAAATAGGTGGCTCTTAACGTGTCTTTCTATGGGAGGGTGGTATTGCGGTGCACAGCGAATATTCAATGCATTCAATGAAAATATTCAATGGTATTCAATGCAAAACAAAAATGAAAAATACAATTAGCCAATAAAATAAACAAATTATTGTGGCATTAATTAGCACATAAACAATATTTATTTTAAAGTCTAAACGAATTTGTTTAAAGAAAAACACCAGCGTTGGGCGTTTATCTGTAGGCTAAGTGTTTCAGCCGCCCTTTTCAAACTGGCGCAATAAAATGCAACAGAATTTGATTAGTTAAACATGAAGAGGATTATCTGTCTGGCATGACCGCTCGCTCTAACGTTAACCTAGATAAATGTTTGCTATTATGAAGCGCATATCCAAGTGTTTGTGCGGAGTGTGGAGCGCGCACTATGACATGGATGAAGGCGCCGGTGCCATCACTCGCATTTTCCTATCAACAGTGGAAACAACTTAAAATACTCCATCATTTCTGGTCATACAGAACATAATAATACATCAGTCGCAACTACTTTTATTTGTGTAAACTCACAACAACAAGAAAACGGTGTGCCTTTGTAAAACAAAATAAAACGAACAGGGCGCGCTTTCATGATCTCTGTGAATTGGAGCGCGCCTCAAAAATGAACTGAAAAACAGTGTATAGACAAGCCTCACAGACATGAGAAATATAACTATAAAGTTAATAAAAAAAATGTCCACCAACGAAAAAAAAATCCAATCGAAAGCAAATACGGTATAGCCTACTATCTGATTAAGTAATCCTGTCCGTAATAAAGGCGCATCTAGGCTACATTACAGCGGAGATGTATGGAGATATGTATGCAGGCAGCCTACACTGATTTAGAAAAGACTAGTTAATTAATAAACAATTAAAATGCTTCGTTATTTTTTTCAGATACATTTATTATATCATTAGCCTACTTTTGCTGGTGCTTTGCGGCAAGTTTTATGCATGCGCTTGAGCGCGGAATATAGGCTATATAGCCTACATGCACCCAGGATTGAATATAAACGTGCGATTAGTCCTAATTGCTTAAATTAATGACTAGAAAAATCCTTTAGTCTATGGCAACTCTAATCAATAGCCTACATTTAATATTTGACATTATTTCATTAGTAGCCTAAGTATCCAGCTCGTCACATTTAATTAGCTGAGTTAGCATAATTAATGAACTAATAAAATAATAAAATAAAATTTAAATTAAGATACTAACCATATATTTATATATAGCATTGCTTATTCCACCACACAAAGGACTGTTTATAAGGTGACAATCCGTTATACATGTGAAGATTGTAGGCTGTATCTTGAAGATTTTTGTATTGTATTGTATCTTCTGTTATAAAGGCGAAGATTGACATTTCGTTAATTAAGCAAAATAAGAACACAATGTTGTAAAATTTTATTTTAGATGTGTTTTGACTACTTTTTGTTTAATTATATCTCTAGGAAATGAATGAAGATATATATAGCCTATTAACAAAAATAAATCATATATAATATATTATATTTAAAAAAAACTTACAGGCCTATTTAAAGTATATTTTCAAAAAGGGCCTCATTGATTAATTTTGCATGATTGGGGGCTGCTACTATTTGCTTAAGCTTTTTGAATGTGTGATAAAGGCGCGATAGGCTTTCAATTTTATGTGGATAAAGGCATATTTTGTAGGCCTACATGACTACACATGTCCTTATAAGGGCAAAAAAGGATGTCGTTTTAACGACATAACATCTCGTTATTACGAGAAAAAGATGTCGTTTTAACGACATAAGATCTCGTTATTACGAGAAAAAGATGTCGTTAAAACGACATACGATCTCGTTATTACGAGAAAAGATGTCGTTAAAACGACATAAGATCTCGTTATTACGACATAATTGAGGGGAAAAAATAATATGTATGTGGCAGCAATGCGTCACCGTAGATTTGTACTGTTTTTATGTAAAGCTAATTAATTATTATGATATCAGATTATCTCAAGACCACAACATAGCCCTAAAAGAAAAGTATAAAACTCCACTACAATACTTTGGCCTCACTATCGCCATCTGTGGTTGAAACATAAAGCTGCAGGTTTTTGCAGAGAGGTTCTTCTTTTACATCAGGGATGGACAACATCTTTCCTGGAGACAGTGCTGCTGTCCTGCAGAGTTCAGCTCACCAGAACAAGCTAATCAATGTCTTCTGGATCACTAAGACTACAGGCAGGTGAAATCTTTTATCAGGGTTGGAGCAAAACTCTGCAGGACAGACGTAACCATCCCTGTTTTACGTCATGCATGCGTCTGCGTGGATGAATCTGAGAGTATTTGATGAATCTGTGCTTATGAATCACTGATCACCACACCACAGTGGATCAGTCATGCTGCACCAAGACCCACTGACTGTGAGAAGAACTTCCAGTAAAACGTATAACAGGAAAAACGTCATGAGAAAGCAAGTGGAGCTTTAATATTGTTATATATTTAATTTATGGATTGTTTTCTTTGAAAATTGTCAGATCTAGCTAACTTCTTGGGACAAATGTATCCCCACAGTATAGCTAAGCAAACTCACTTTCTCTCTCACACACAATGTCTGTGGAGTCTCGGACTATCTAATTCTGACCCTGTACAATCTAATTCAATCTCACATTAAGAGAGACGGACGCAGCCATTGACCATGATGAAACCCCTGCAGGCGAGCCAGCGGCCCACTAATGCCTCACATTACACACACTCATTCATCATTCAAACACACACATTTAGAGACACCTCCACTGCTTTCTGTGGAGAACTTTTAAGAATGTTATTTCTAGCCCTGTTGCATTATTAAATTATACTGTTTCTGGGAGAATTATATGTTTTTCTCGTGCAAAATAATCTTTCTATTCTATCATTCTGAATTTATCTAATGTTGTTGGTTGAAAAAATTACACAAAACTATACCCATATTAAATTTTGAATCAGTAGGTCATGTAACGTTGATTTTTTTGAAAATCAAGAGACAAAACAACTAATTGAATTTCATATGAATTTAAATAACAAGTGTTTTACATTTCATTCAGTTCGCACTTAAGTGTATTCTTTTTAAGAATTGTATTTGCGTAGTATGTATTCTTTTTAAAAGTACTCTAATGTGTTCATCTTCTTCACAAGGGTATTACACTCACAGTGTCAACATTTATACACTGGACAAAGGTATTTTTCTGCAAAAGTGCTCTTTATGCATCTCATTTGCAAAAAACAAACAAACAAAAAAACAGATTATATATTGCTCAAACAGCATCAAAAAGCATGGGAACTGCCAACACAGAAATGCAAATCTGCAATAATTCAATAATGAGCCAAGGTATGTCGAGACTAATGAAGTGTGTCTTAATTTTTGAATCTGATCAGAGCGTCTGACGATTCACGCTCATCACTCATTCCCATGAGCCTCTCTCTCTAGACAGAAGTAATGGGAGACAGTGAGACACAAAAGCATCATGGTGTTTGAGAGGGACTTTCACATACAGCTGCATACATTGAGCATCAGGGGGTCTCGTGTGTGTGTGTGTGTTTATTGACCCTCTGTCTCCCCCCTGCTGTTCGGCCCAGTCTGCAGCGCTAATTGAATTCACGGAGAACAAGTGGCCATTAATGAAGCTGATAACGATGCTCACAGCAAGAGAACACACCAATGGGCCTGACGGAGAGACTCCAGCAGCGGACGGCAAGAGAAAACACTCGTTCCTGAACAACCAGAGAGGAACTCTACAGAGATACTCTGTGCTGTTGAAGGGAAGCAATAAAGCAATAAACAATCTGGGTATGTCGAAACTCACGGAAGCAGCAGCAGCAATCGTGAGAGAAACAAAGAAAAAGAAATACAACTTTTTGACAAACATTCATGGTAAATTTTGACAATTTCAAGGCTAGTTTGCTTCCGTAACATGTCTTCTTTTAGACTATTGGAAAGGAAACATCCAAAATGCAATATGTGTAATCTATATGTGTAAAGGTTTTTACATAAAAGTTTGTTTTATAGTACATTTCATTCCTAATAATCTGGCTGTTGGCAGTATTTTATAATTTATGGAGTGATAAAAAGAGATTAAATATAAAATTCCCTGTGTAAAAAACATTAACTCTAATGTCAACAAAATCCAAGCTTCATACTTTGTTCAGATTATTATTGTTTTGGAAATGTATGCTAATTAGAGCACGTTTAATTGCACAATGCCTCGGTTTAAACATACAGTAACAGTTCAGAAAACTTTGTCGTAAAATAGGGGAGAGCGGGGCACAACTTAACACGGGCTAGTTGTAACACATTGGTTTAAACATTTCCAAACATGTTAGCATGTCAAAACATATTGTATTTACTAGTTGCCACATCAACACTATAAAAAAAATTAGGCAAAGTTATCAAATCTTTGGAAAATATCACTGAACATTTATTTAACCACAGCAAAAGTAAATTTCTTACTGAAGTTCATTTTTCATCTCAGTTTTTGGTGTTTTTTTGAAAGGGGACCAATTATGCAAAATTATTTTTTACATGGTGTTTGAACATAAATGTGTTTCGGCAGTGTGTGCACCCTATAATGGTAAAAATCCACCCACTCCTTTTTAAAAAAATATTCTCCATAAATCATAAACAGTGTCTCTAAATGGGCCGTTTGCAGTTGCTATACATTGTGATGTCACAATGTAACAGGCCCAGCCAAAGACTGGTGACAGAATCTGACCTGTTAGCTTAGCTCCTCCTCTGAGTGAGCGGTACACAGTCCGCCATGTTTATCTCCTCAGTAGAGCAGCTAGTGGAAACAGAAGAATGTCTCAGGTTCAGCTACATGATAAACTATCTAAATGTTCAGTTGTTGGCTGTATCAGTGAACACAGAATACGTTTTTTTCATTACGTTTCTACAAAAAGCCACTAGACGGACGTGTTTGACCGTCGCTCTCACGTCTCGCATCTTTCACAGTGTCTCGTGTAGGAAACAATGTTCGAAAAATGCAGCGTTCAAGTTAAAATTAGTTTAACTTAAAAAAAAACACATCTCGACACCTTGCGTTTTCCACTGTGCGCGTCTCGCGTTTTTAGTTCTTAGACTCCCGAGCGGGACAAAAATACCATCTAGCGCTTGTTTACATGGAAAATAATGGAAAAGCAGAGCAGTGGAATGTAAAAACGCGTTCTGTGGAAATGGCCTCATACTTTTTCTCCTGTTCCCATTGGTACAACACATGACTATGGCATATCACGCTCACGTGTCATTCGCTGAAAACGCCTTTATTCACGTCTGAAAGACAAATGACCCATGCCAACATGGGTGAACCTACCTGCCCACAGCATATAAATGCGATCGCAAGCGTCTTTTCCCTTGATCTTCAGCTCTTGACTGCACTGCTAGAACACCTTTACACCACATTCACAAGAAAACACCACGATGTTGACTCTTGTTGAAACAAAAGCATAAAAAGAAAAGTAGCTCAGCGAACAAAGGGCTGATAAATTTTTTCAAAGAAAATGTCCAACATAAGAAAGGTTCTCGCTCCTGTCCTATTGCATGTGGGTATTTACTGTCAGAAAAGGATACTCATGAGCACTGTCCGGCGTGTTTGGGGATTGTCCAAACTAAACTGGCTCTCTCCAACCTGCCAGTAGCCAGACACGTTCCGCTTCTGTCTTTGGGTGATGATCCAGAGGCGGCTTTAGCTGTTTTTGGGGAGGCCACGGGGAGTTGGGTCGATAGTGTGGAAGCCAAGGAGAGTCTGTGAGATGACGACAATATTCCTCTGACTGCCCCTGAGTTTTATCAGGACTTTTGGTGTTCTGAGGATGACTATCTCGACTGATGCGGGCAAGGAATTCTCTGACGACTGGAAGCGGTCGCGCCCCTCCTCCGATACAGAAAAGCTTCGGCAGGTTTTATTTGTCTCTTGTGCAAACAGTGGTAAGAACACACCTGCAAATTTATCCTACAACTTTTTATCATAAATTCAGGCTGCTGGTGGAATGGTCTTGTCTCCAGAGCGCTATTTTCATCCTGGCCAGTAGGGGTTGCTCTCCTTGACCTCTCCATGTCATGCTCCCTCCAGAACTGTGGATGGCGCTTGTATCATGAACGCTTGTCTCTCCACTCCTGAAGGAGGCGCCAATGTAGACAGCAACCATGTTCTAAAACCTGCTCGTCAATCCTGATTTCCCACACCTGTGTTTGACCCTTCATAAGTCTGTTTGTTCCCTGCCACTGTGTTCAGTCTTGAGCCATTTATCCCGTGTATCCTGCTGCCTGTCTTTGAGTTAAGTGTATCTCTTGTTGAATATTTTGGACCCTTGTGTCTGTTTTTGTTTTCACTGTTTTATAGAAGCTTGGCTCTCCTAGTTTATTTGTATTTTGTATCTTTTGTTTCTCTAGTAAAGATTACTTTTATTTTTTGAAGACTCAAGTCTCCTGGCTCTTTGGATCTTCTGCTATTAAGTATTGGGGAGTATTACAACACTTAGAGCACCAGAGACCCGGGCTCAATCCCCACCAAGGGCAACTTCTTACAGCATCTCTCAGAGAACAACATTAATTAAAGCCTGGAAGACGGCTAGATTGTTAACTAGGCCGAATGGCATTACCTGGTACTCGTGGTGAACTGTTGGGGTATTAAACGCCGTCTTCCATTCATCCCCCTCCCGGATCCTGACCAGATAGTATGCATTTCGAAGGTCCAGTTTAGTTAAGACGGTGACACCCTGCAGGATCTCAAAAGCCGTGGTCATAAGTGGAAGGGGGTAACGATTGTTGATGGTGATGTTATCCAGCAGTTGGTTATCGTTACCGATGCTAACGACGGTAGCTGTGTGGGCCTTTACGGTCCTGAATCTAATTTGCTTATGCCATTTGGATGATCGGTGGGGCTCACCCGTCCAATGCCTTGAGCTGCAGGCTCTCATCGGATGCTGCGCGGGTCCTCCCCGACATATGGCTGGAATCACGTTTCCCCTAAACCCCTGCTGGTGGGGCTCACCCATCCGATGCTGTGAGCTGCAGTATCCCATCAAATGTGTGTGGGCCCTCCCAGTCGGGCTGTGGAATCACCTTCAACCCTCCCGTCCCGGCAGGGCTTGCCCGTCTGATGCTAAGAGCTGCAGGCTCCCGTCGGATGCAGCGTCGGGGGAAACGTGGAGGGGTGATTTTCAGACTAAAGGTTAATCTGCGGGCGAATTACCAACCCAGCTCCGTCTTTCAGCCATGGAACGTGGTCCCTAGCCACTTCGCTGTTTGGCATTTGCCGGACGTTTCACCGCGATTGCTCAGTCCTGTTGACTCTGGCCTTGTTTCTCCTCTTGACCCTCCGGTCCGGGCTAGACATGACTATTTTCCTTGGATCAGTCTAATTTCAGTCTGTTCTAAATGATAATCAGATTTTTGAAGAATTTCAATCTGGATTAAAAAGGCACAACATAGTACTGAAACTGCCCTATTAAGAGTTCTTAATGATATCTTAATTGCTACATATTCAAGTAACTCTGTAATTTTAGTTAAGTCCTCTGCCTTTGATACAATTAATCACAAGATTCTAATCTCCAGATTAATGTCTTGTGTGGGCTTGAGGGGAACGATTTTAAAATGGTTTAAGTCTTTTTAACCAACAGAACAGAACCTGTTGGATGTTGCATGGGCTCCTCCGGTCCGGCTGTTGGGATCGCATGCACCCCTGTTCGGCTGGTGAAGCTTACTCATCTGATGCTACGAGCTGCAGGCTCCCGTCTGATGCTGTGTGAGCCTTTCCGTTTGGGCAGTTGGAATCTCTCGCTCCCTGTTCGGCTTCTGGCGGGGCTTGCCCGTCTGATGCCATGAGCTGCAGTCTCCCATCGGATGCTGAATGAGCCCTCCTGGTCAAGCGATCCAAAAATCCAAACTGATCACACTTGTAACACAGCTAGTCATTCTTTAAAAACCTGATCTCATGCTTTCATTACAGTTATACACTTTTCAGTCCACATAATCATTGTTTCAAACACAAGATTATTGTAATATGTAATGAGAACATTTGGTTTGATCACAGAAACACAACAGTATGATCTTCTTTCAGTTTAGTACTTTTAACAATCAGCTCATTCAACAACAAATAATGCAAGATACATGTTTCAAATCACTGTTGTTGTTGAAATAATTAAAATAATACAGGCTACAGTTGCCACATTAGAAATAATTGAATCTATAATGTTTGTAATATTATCTATCCAGTGTGTTATCAAAAGGTGTGATGAATTACAGCCATGAGGTTCTGTGCTAACAGAGTTTGCTGGCAATACAGTAAATGATTTCACTCTATACCATTACTGTATGTCTATACTGTAGTGGACCTTTACAGATGAAGGTTGAGTTACAGTAATTTGGCAGTCTCTAACATAGTAATCTGTTTAGTATTGATAAGAATGTAAATGTGTACCTTGAAATGCAATGTAAGTCGCTTTGGATAAAAGCGTCTGCCAAATGCATAAATGTAATGTAAATGTTTACAGTATTGTATACATACTGTAATGTAAAATGCTGTATTTGATGCCATCTGTCTCCCTTCTACTGATGCATGTCTGATCAATCTGATGTTTTACAATCATTGACTGTTTCCTCTCCCTTATATTCTGCTTTACAGTATTTGCACAAATGGCAAAAAAAAAATCTCTCTCTCTCTCTCTCTCTCTCTCTCTCTCTCTCTCTCTCTCTCTCTCTCTCTCTCTCTCTCTCTCTCTCTCTCACACACACACACACACACACACACACACACACACACACACACACACACACACACACACACACACACACACACACACACACACACACTTTGAACATTGTGGTGGTTACAGTATTATCTATAAATCACTTATGTAAAAATAATTCATTACATTTGGTTTTCCATATCAGAAATTGCAAACAAGTTAGAAACTGTGTATATAATCAATATCTATAAGAATCTATAGGTGCACTAAATGATTCATTGATTAACCATTAAGATCAGTTGGATTAAATAATAGACAGATGTATTAAATTGAACAAGAAGAGATGCAAATCAAAAGTTTGATAGTAAGAGCTTTATGAAAGGCAGGGACTGTGAATGAAACATTTCTGTAGATGAAACACTTATTTTGTGTTGTGAAAAGGATACTTTGTGATTTTGAGTATTGTACTTACACAATTGTAAACATGATGAAATGTTTGAAAAAAGTGCACTTTTGATGATCTGTTGTGATATTAGCACTAAGAGTTTTGAAAATGTACACCTAACTTGTGAAAATAGTACCAAAGCGAATAAAAAAAACGTCTCCGGTTACTTTCGTAACCTCGGTTCCCTGAAAGGCAAGGAACGAGACATTACGGATGTCGTATATGGGAACTCCTCTCATCCTTCACTTCCGCTGAAATCTTATAGGCTAACGCCAGCAGAGCTGGCCAATTGACGCAAAATATGCAAATACTGAACCTTGTGCAGTATAAAGCAAGTGCAGCGTCAATTCCATTTCAGAATCGAACAAAAACGCTTAAATCAAGCGAACACGGCGGCGAGCGTAATGTCTCGTTCCTTGCCTTTCAGGGAACCGAGGTTACGAAAGTAACCGGAGACGTTCCCTATCAAGGCTACGGAACTTCGACATTACGGATGTCGTATATGGGAACTGTATAGAATCCCGCTGTGGCAGCATAACAACCACAGAACACAGAACCCAATACCGACACCGCCCCCCCCCCAGCATGCGAGCATCTGATAAGCCGAGATCGACCAAAGGCGAACCTCTAACCTCTGATAGGTCCAAAGGAACCAATCACAAGCTCACAAAACACTGCCATAATTTGCATATCCCGAGCAGTGTAAACTGGGGAAGTTAGCACTGTTTAGAACAACAGGGCAACAACAGTAAGAGAAGGCCAACGCATAGCGGTGACACATTCTAAAAACACACATAATAGCACATAGAACATCTCTTGGGCAAAGCGCAGAGCAGCTCTCTCAATGCATGTGTAATACAATCAACTCACCGAAAGCACTCGAGACGCTACAGAGGGCAAATCCAACTTGTAAAACGTGACGAATGTGTTCTGAGAAGACCAGCCAGCCGCAAGACATAAATCCTGAATAGACATACCCTTAGTCCAGGCCCACGAGGAGGTGATTGCCCTAGTTGAATGGGCCTTGACGTTAAGGGGGCATTCCTGCCCCAGGCATTCATAAGCCAAAACAATAGCGTCCACAATCCAGTGAGCAAGCCTCTGTTTAGAGACCCCCCGTCCCTTACTGCACCTACCAAAGCACACAAATAGCTGGTCCGATTGACGAAAAGCGGCCGAGCGAGAAATGTATTCCCGGAGCGCTCTGACTGGGCAAACAGCACTCTGAGCATCCGAACCCTGAGAGGTTGATGGCTCAGCGGGCAGGGCAGGCAGAGAAACAATCTGCGCTCTGAACGGGGTATTGAGCGATTTAGGGACGTAACCCGGCCTCGGCCTGAGCGTCACATTACAGTTTCCCGGTCCAAAGCGAATACACCCTTCACTTACAGAGAAAGCCTGTAAATCCCCAACCCGCTTCGCCGAGGTGAGAGCGAGAAGCAGCGCCGTTTTAACCGAAAGCTCCTTAATGGCAATCGAAGCCAAGGGTTCAAAAGGCGGTCGTGACAAAGCCTCCAAGACCAAAGCCAAATCCCACGGCGGCACCGAAGGCGGCCGTGCAGGGCACAATCTCCTAGCTCCCTTGAGGAACCGTGTCACCGACGCATGTCTACCGATAGACTGACCGTCAACAGGGGCGTGAAAAGCGGCAATAGTGGCCACATACAGTATACCTTCAGAGTGGATGGCAGGCTCCCTTCATCCATCCTGTACTGAAGGAAGCGTAGAATATCTGACACAGAGCAGCTCGCTGGGTCTATATCGACATCCTTACACCATTTTGAAAAAACACCCCATTTCAGAGCATACAGGCGCCTAGTGGACGGGGCTCGCGCTTCCGCGATGGTATTCAAAACCCGTGAATGCAGCGCATCCAGCCCGCTCAGCGACCCTGCAGCGGCCACACATGTAAGCTCCACAGCTCGGGGCTGGGATGCCAGATCGATCCGCTCGCCTGAGACAGCAAGTCCTTCCTGAGCGGAATCTCCCATGGCTGCCCTGACAGTAACTCTATCAAATCCGCGAACCAAGGCTGATTCGGCCAGTACGGGGCTACCAGAGTCACTGCCGCCTTCTCCTCCCTGATTTTGCACAACACCATGGGCAAAATTTTCACCGGTGGAAAGGCATAGAGACATCCATCTCCCAGGGGGAACGGGACAGCGAGAAGAACATCTGACAATGCGTGTTCTCGCTCGTTGCAAAGAGGTCGACCTCCGCTCTGCCGAAACGATTCCATATCAGCTGAACCGTCCCGGGGTGAAGCCTCCATTCCCCTTGAGGAATCCCGTTCCTCAAGAGCATATCCGCCCCGCGATTTAGAACACCGGGGATATGTGCCGCTCTCATCGAGAGGAAAAACCGGTCTGCCCACAGCAGCAGGGATTCCGCCTGCTTGAATAGGGCTCTGGAATGTACACCGCCTTGGCGATTTATGTACGAGACCACTGACGTGTTGTCGGTCCGAATCAACACATGCCGCTGCTCCAGCCGAGACCGGAAAGCTTTTAGAGCTAGAGAGACCGCTTCCAGCTCTAAGCGATTTATGTGCCACTCCATTTGCTTCTCTGACCACCGACCCGAGGCAGGCTTGCCCAAGCAGACCGCTCCCCATCCGGTGGACGAAGCATCCGTCAGGACCTCCACACGCCGTGTCACTACACCGATAGGAACACCCGAGCTGAAAAGATCCGGGTTCTTCCACGGGGCCAGGGCGCGGGCGCATCCGTGAGTGACCATAATGCGCTTGTGGCCGGAATACCACGCACTCGGGGGGACGCGCACTTTCAGCCAGTGCTGGAGCGGTCTCATATGCAGTAACCCCAGATGACACACTGAAGAAGCCGCTGCCATCCGACCCAGCAGTCTCTGAAACTCTTTCAGTGGGACGAGCCTGCCAGGTTTGAAGCGACCGAGCATGTTTATTGACCATGACTCTGCGCTGCTCGAGGGCAGGGCGGGTAACACAGTGTGAGGTGCAAGAGGGGAAAAGAGCTCTGTTTGTGAAGTGGTAATTTGCTTTATTGAACAAGAAACATTTACAACATTCACAACATAACTGCCCTTGTCGCTCACAGAACATTGAGGGACAGAGTGCATTCGAGCGCGTCGCTTGGGCGCGGGGCCAACCTGGCGCTCTCTTCTCCTCTTGCCCGAGCGGTCAGGAGGACTGCTTGGGCCTCGCGGGGGACGCGGTGGGTTTTCTGCGCGGGCTCCTCCGAGCCGTTCTCTTGCTACCCGCTCCCTGCCACTGGCCTCTTCGGCCTCTACTGGCATCCGGTCCCAGGCGGGGCGCTGACTGCTGTCTGGCCGCAGCCTGGGGTCGACGGCCCGAGGTGGAAGACGAGCGAGAGCGAGGCTGCTGCGGTGGCGGGGGCGGGGGCGCCCTCCGCGGAATAACGTGGCTCATAGCCTTTGCCTTTTTCTGGGTCTCAGAAAAACGCTCAGTGACTTTCTCGACGGCGTCTCCGAACAGGCCTGCAGGGGAGATAGGCGCGTTCAACAGTGTTTTCCTGTCAGCTTCCTGCACGTCCGACAGGGTGAGCCACAGGTGTCTGTGGAGCACCACCAAGAACCCCATCGAACGGCCAATAGCCTGGGCCGAACGCTTCGTGGCCAGGAGCGCGAGGTCCGTGGCCGAACGAAGATCCCGAATGGCGTCAGCATCGATAGAGGCGGCGCCATCCAGGGACTTCAGCTGCTTTGCCTGCAGCACTTGTAGTACGGCCATGGCGTGTAGTGCAGACACCGCCTCCCCCGCCGCACCGTAGGCTTTGTTAGCTTGGTGGGCCGTGAATCTGCAAGCTCGGGACGGCAAGTTGCGGTCCGGCCCAGAACGGGAGCCGACGGGCAGAGATGCGCGGCGACGGTCTCCTCGACGGGGGGGATGCGGAGGTAGCCGTGGTCCCCCGCCTCGTCCACGGGGGCAAACATGGCCTGGGTGGAAGTAAGGGTACGCGCCGATTGCGGGGCCACCCACGACTTCACCACGTGCTCATGCACATCAGGAAAAAATGGGGTTCCTCTTCTCGAAGCGGCCTGACGGCGGCTCGATTGGAGGAACCACGCGTCGAGTTTGCTCTTGACGGCTCATCGGGAGCTTTCCACGAGAGGTCCAATTCCTCGACGGCCTTAGAGAGGATGCGAAACAGCTCGTCCTGTAGGTCCGCCGGGGCCTCTTGCTCCGCGGCCGCTAGCGGTGCGGCCTGCTCCGCACCCCACTCGTTCTCGGAGGCAGACAGAGACATGGAGTCATCTTCCTCACTCGCCCCGAAGGACACGAAGTCGGCGACCTCGCGGGGGGCGTGAAAGGTGGGGTCGGGAAAACTCACAGGAGATCGAACCGCGACTCTGCGGTTGGGGGGGCTACCAGCGGCTCGA
This sequence comes from Scardinius erythrophthalmus, assembly GCF_964197995.2. Lineage (NCBI taxonomy): Eukaryota > Metazoa > Chordata > Actinopteri > Cypriniformes > Leuciscidae > Scardinius > Scardinius erythrophthalmus. The sequence goes on along the minus strand of NC_138235.1, from coordinate 11,485,795 downwards.
AGGCGGCGGTAGGCCCAACCCCCGCTGCTGCGCGAGCTTCGTCCCGCCTGGCCTTGAGGGCTCGCAGGGACATGTTTGCGCAGTGGTCGCAGGACCCTTCATCTGTGAGGGCTGACTCAGCATGGGCCAGCCCCATGCACGCAACACAAAACAGGTAGGTGCGTATCCGGGGGCACGATGGAGCCCTTGCACAGGTTGCAAACAGTCGCCATCGGATGCAGGAGACAGTGTAGTATCTCTGGCGCACCTTCGGCGACGGCGAATAATCCAAGTTTGTAGTATCAGCTTTCTAGCACACGATTTGAGCGTGAAGAGAGAGATTCTGGAATGGAATTGACGCTGCACTTCCTTTATACTGCACAAGGTTCAGTATTTGCATATTTTGCGTCAATTGGCGTTAGCCTATAAGATTTCAGCGGAAGTGAAGGATGAGAGGAGTTCCCATATACGACATCCGTAATGTCGAAGTTCCGTAGCCTTGATTGGGAACTGTAAATACACAAGAGGACTCATCAATGAAGTGCAACAACCCAAACCATCAATCAAAACCCGTGGTAACAAGGTCAAACACAGGATGCAGAATTAAATTATGTGCAAAACCCACCCAAAAAAGACTAGTTACATCAGAAATCAAATATTCTTTAATTATTTTGAATAATGCATTACTTTATGACCACTAAAAAGGTAAGTTCTATATAGTGTGGCTGTGTGTAGCATGAATGTAATCTGTACACTACATTCGCCATGTTGCCACATCACTTGACCTAACAGCGTCAGTTGCGTCGCTTCACTGCCATTCATAAATCCACTCCTGTGGCCTCATGGGATAGTAACGGTTCCATCGTATGCACACTTCAGAGTCTCACAGGAAGAAGTAGGTAATCTGGGGACTTTTGCCTACTCTTTTATGAGTAATGTGAATTCTAGCATACTTATTTTGTCACATGCTGTTTTTCGTCTCCAATATAGAAGAATGCGATTTCGGAAGCAGCCAAAGAGTTTTTTTTTCTTTTTTTTTTTTTCTTTTTTTACTAAAATAGTCTTACATTTGATTCAAATCATGTGTAAATTTGTTTTTTTTTATACAGTATGACTACAGACAACTTTCTGTGGTGGCGGGACCACACACACACACACACTTGGATAGGCCGCATCTTTTATATTTAAAGCCCAGAGTGTATGAGAGGTTTTGACCTCTGCCTTTGGAGGTTTTAATATCTTTCTGATCTTTCTCAATGATGTAATATCTATGCCATACATATTTTAAGACTTCATAAAAGTCCTTTTGTGTTTATGTAGACAGTTTACCGCAGTCAGACAATTCATCTGCTGCTTTATTAAAACAATAAATGTGAGAGAGCAGAGAGAATAGATAGAAGACTGATGACGTTTGTTTGCTTCTAAAGCTTTCACATCTGTTTATTTATAGTGGACATCATGTTTCATGGACATATCAAAGGAATAATTAGCTCATAAATGGATTTGTAAAGCTTGGGAGACTTCAGACAACAGGATTATTTAGGGTGCAGGTGTGGAGTGTAGTGAACTTTCAGGTGATGACTTTCTGATGTTTTAAGGTCTGTTCACACCAAGCGGCAACATTCTGATCTGAAAAATGAAGCCTACCCGGAAGTGCGAAAAACTGCAATACATCGAAAATCCGCTAGGGGAAGGTCCCAAAAGGGAGCAAATGTCCATAGCCCCCATGTTAAAATGTCAGTTTTCACAGCATAAATTCATGTTTTTACAGGTTGGTCCCATGGACTTTTATTGTATTTTTCGATAGGTTCCGAGTGCCTGACAACCATGAGGGCTGTGAATTGTTTTCTAACTCGTTAGTTTAGATCGTATTTAGATATAAAATGTATGACAATAAGGGCGTGGTTAACTTTGATTGACAGCTTGATTGACAGCTGACAAGGCAGCGCCACGGAGAATGACAACATAAGAAGCGCCATTTTTTTACACAGTTGACATATAATACTACTGTTTCTTTATCATTAAATGTAGTTTTAAAAGTTTTTCAGGCGAGAATGTAGTTGTTTAAAGCTCAAATCTGTGGTTTATTTATAAAGATTTATGAAAATTTTATCCAGTTGTGAGATCCAGCGATGACCGGGCGCTCAGCGCGATGTACCTCGCCTGGAACAGCCTTTCCTCGGCTAGACGTTCTGAGGTGCCGCTGTCTCTGGCGTCTCTGTAGTGGTTAAACATGATTCGTCTTGTGTATATCTAACGGGCGATTTTATAACGTAAATCTATAATTTGTTCCCTGGGCAATCGTTTTGGCTGAGGGGAAGTTTCATAACTTTATAAGCCATTTAACTGTACCGTTGTATGGTTAGACTAGATCGAGCGCTGACTTTTTATGTTTGACTGAATTGTTTGCTTTATTTGTATAGCTTCTTGTAACTTTACTTTTTACTTATACTTTTATAATAGCTAATATTGATAAAACTGAAATTTAACCAAAAGAGACTGGGTTGAGTTTTGTCATTTTAAATTTTAATACAACGAATATGATCTGTGATGTTGTTTACTGCAAAATCTGTTGTTTAGTACAAATGCACATATTGCCTGGACCATATTAAAATGTTTAATATTTTTATATTATATTTAAAACGAAAAGAGGCAGCTTTGTGTTTTTCGTTTTGTTATAAATAGGCAAACGTTATGTGCAGTGAATAACATTTGTGTGGCTATAATGTTTAAGATTTCCTTAAATGAAAACGAAAAGAGTTAGTGTAGTGTTTTATAACATATTTCGTTGCCTAAAATATACACAGAGATAACCGGAGTAGCAGAGTGAGCTGAGTAACGCGCTGCGTTAGAAGGTGGGCGGGGTTAGGATTTTCCAAGATGGCGCCGCCCATACCCCCCATTAACGGTTTCAAACCCGTTCTTCAGAAAGTCTATGGGTGACGTCACAGACGCTTTGTCCATATTTTTTACAGTCTATGGTTCACACCAAGGGCCATATCTTGCACCCAGCGCAATAGACTTTGTACACCGACGCATGTATCATTCCTATTTTGCACCCGCGCAAAGCTGACTTTTCCCTCCACAGACGCACGTCGGTAAGTTAGGAAATACACTTGCGCTCCCCTAGCCTGGTAATACCAAACTCTGCTACTTCGCTTTGCTTCGTAGACAGAGTCTGGAATGGCATAATGGAGAAGTGTTTTCTCTCTCGCGGGGGTCGCTTATCTGAAGTTCAAAATCATTGGTTACCCGTAAGCCAATCACATGACGTTTGGTTATGGCGTGTGTCATGCGCATGCTCAGCCGCATCTAACTTCCACTGTAAACACATATATGATGCAAAAACAAAACCATCGAGCGAAATACCGGAGTGAACATGGCTGTGAACGACTTTTGCAGATTATGTGAAGTAAATCTACGCATCCACGGTACAATCAGCGTCTACGTCACGGTTCTCAGCCCGCCCTCTGTTCGTTGATTGGCCCGGCCGTCCGAAGGCCGCTGGAAAACTGAAAGATAGGCTGCTATCTCAGACTGACTACAGAAGCTAAATGAAATTGAGCGGAAGTAGGAAGTCTGACGTAGTCAGGCTAGCGCTCCCCAGGGCAGTTCAGCGCAAAGAGGAGGCGTGTTCTGGCGCAAACGTTCCTTCATGCTATTTTGCAGGTTTAGAAAACAATTGCGCCACTAACCAGGAAAAAATAGTTTAAAGTCAGTGGCGCGTTGCGCATGTTATTCATATGCTATTTTAAGGGCGCATGCTTGGCCATAATCAATGTAGCGTGTGCACAACGCGCATACACTTTGATTCTCATCTACACAGAAGCAGCAGTTTTCATTTTTGCAAATCATACATTATTACGATAGATAGATAGATAGATAGATAGATAGATAGATAGATAGATAGATAGATAGATAGATAGATAGATAGATAGATAGATAGATAGATAGATAATTTGGTTAATTAAATAATTTAGTTAATTTGGGTGGTTAATTTGGTTAATATGGGAAGTTAATTTGGTTCTCCATTTCAATGTAACTTCTCTCTCTTTTACGGCGTTGAGCGTTGTTCTCCTCGGCTGTGAACCGCTCTTGGCGCGCGCCTGGAAAATCCGCCGTTACAATAGCAATCCGCTATGGAAAAAGCGTGTCTGCTCTTAAAGGGAATGTGAGATGACTCTCTGATTGGTTTATTTCACGTTACGCCCAAACCACACCTATGAATAATCAAGCTACTTCAGACCAACCCCTTTTAGATTTGCGCCTGGCGCAAGAGTCATTTATCCCGCCGGTATATTAGCAACTGCGCCCAAGAACCGCCCACAAAGTAACTTGCGCTTTGCGCTTGACACTTGCGTTTCAGATTGTTAAAATAGGGCCCCAAAAGTGATATGATGGAACAAGGGCCCGACCCTGTACCTGTCACAGACCCTGAGCTAGAGCCGACTCCCGCTATGAAGCCAGAGCAAGCCATCATATCCATGCTCTGGCTCATTAGCTGCTTTTCCACTGTCGGGCCAGAAGACCCGTCCTTAACATACCGCCATAGGACAACGTCACCCAACTCCACCATTTCACCATCTGACTGAAAACCAGTTAGACTGGACATCTAAAATGTGCATGACAGAAGCAATTGTTTGGCCTTTACTTAAATACTTAAGATTCAAGCATCAAAAAATTTTACAGTGACAGTAATGTATTCATTTGTGTCAGGAGTGCACATCAATGCTGAATCAAACTGGTATTCACCATTTCACATAGAAAGATAACATATCCCTCTTCAGCTGCACCTGCTTCTATTCATTTGTGATCACAGGAATGGACAGAACAACTCCATACACTTTTAAGTCCAAAGGCTTACACATTTAGAAAAATATTGAAAAAATATCATGTTTGCATCACATTTCTTAAAAAAGAGTGGGCACTTCTATTAATTGTCCATGTATTTATGCGATCTGAGGAGGTTTGGGCATTTTAAGTTATATATGTTATCCGGGGTTTATGTTAATTATTACATATATGCGGATGCATTAGTCCGGTATCCATCAACAAAGGTACAGGGAACAGATTGATGAAACATGAAACCAAATAAATACATTATTATAATCATATCTGATTTGTCTACATTGTTCAAACATTCTCTGGTATTTTCAATAAACGTGTGTATCTTTTATGGCAATGGTTAGCATAAGTAGCCTTTAGCATCACATATAAATATATTTCTGCATCATACGGTGATCAGAATCCCCATCGGATCGCGATCGGAAGTTATTTCAAACACTTGCATGGTGTCTGAAAACTGAGTTTTGAGCTGATTTCTTTTTCAAATGTATTAAATGTTGAGGTTAGCTGGTAGCCTGGTATGATAACATGGGAAATGAGAAGCAGTGTTGACCCTCTCCTGACTACACCTTTGTTCATAACCACTCCTCATGCCCCATGTTGGCCCGATTTGGACAAAGGTATTCGGTGGGCCAAAACCCCCAGGCCGCCAAGGAAGCCCTGATGAAGTAAAACCAGTAATATTGTGAACTATTATTAATAAAATTGCTTTTTACAATTCTAACATTTTAAAACATTACTTATTTGGCACAGTGCAAATGATGGAGGAAACAAGGAACAGGTGAAACAAATAACGCAAGGAAGCTAAACTCAAAACCACACAGAAGACACGTGAAATATGATGATTTGCTGCTCAAGAAATATTTCTTATTATTATCAAAAAATATATATATATTATTTTTGTCAGGATTATTTGATGAATAGAACATTCAAAAGAACAACACTTTTACTTTTTATTTAATGCATCCTCACTGAATAAATGTATTAATCTCTTTCTTTAAAAAATTGTACTGACCCCAAACTTTTGAACAGTAATGTACATAAACAGAGCAATCTAAAATAGCACAGTTCTGTACAGAGTAAGTATAGAGTCAGAGATAACCAACCTATGACCAGACACCCTGAAGCACAGCAGACGGTTTGTCTTGGTTTACGGCGTCCTCATCCGTTCTCACAATCTCACCGTATCTCACTTCCTGTCATTACACAGTTTGACCCTTGACCTTAGGATCTGTTTGGGAGCTGGAATGAACAATGCACAGATTGATAACAGGAAGTACATATATCCTAGAGTCCGCATCTGTAACACCATCCGTATAGGCAGAGTGACTGAATATTTTAAAGTGCCCCTATTATGCTTTTTCGAATAATAGCCTTTCATGAAGTGTGTAATACAGCTGTTTGTGATTTGGTCTGCAAGGTTTTAAAGATCAAAAATGCAAAACAAATAAATTATTTTCTCCTAAAAGAAAGAATCAACCCTGAACTGCTGAAATTAGTTGTCTGCAATTTCAGTCTCACTTCCTGTTACATACCTATACAACAATGCAACAAATAATGCATAATGCCAGTCTATGGTTCTAATTGCTGGCAAAGTAAATCTACATTGACCCTCAAACACTTTAGTTGTAACTGAGACTAGAAGTGTTTGGTTTGTGTTGTCCACATGTTGAGAAGATGCTGTTTTCGGCTCTGTTTTGCATGCACTTCAAAAGGAAGAGGACTCGCGCTGGAATTGATACAGTAAAACCGACACCATCGTTACTTTTCATATCACTGTGCTGAGGAAGATCCGGAGATGAAATTCAGATATGGCAATGGCCATTTCGTTTCTGACACACAATGTACTGTAAGCGGTCGACCAATCACAACAGACTGAACCATCTGATCAATCAGAGCAGAGTAGATCAATCACAACAGACTGGGTCATCTGATCAATCAGAGCAGAGTAGATCAATCACAACAGACTGGCCCATCTGACCAATCAGAGCAGAGTAGACCAATCACAACAGACTGGGCCATCTGACCAATCAGAGCAGAGTAGACCAATCACAACAGACTGGCCATCTGACCAATCAGAGCAGAGTAGACCAATCACAACAGACCGGATTATCTGACCAATCAGAGCAGAGTAGACCAATCACAACAGACTGGCCCATCTGACCAATCAGAGCAGAGTAGACCAATCACAACAGACCGGATTATTTGACCAATCAGAGCAGAGTAGACCAATCACAACAGACTGGCCATCTGACCAATCAGAGCAGAGTAGACCAATCACAACAGACCGTATTATCTGACCAATCAGAGCAGAGTAGACCAATCACAACAGACTGGCCATCTGACCAATCAGAGCAGAGTAGACCAATCACAACAGACCAGATTATCTGACCAATCAGAGCAGAGTAGACCAATCACAACAGACTGAACCATCTGATCAATCAGAGCAGAGTAGACCAATCACAACAGACTGAACCATCTGACCAATCAGAGCCGAGTAGACCAATCACAACAGACTGGGCCATCAGACCAATAAGAGCAGAGTAGACCAATCACAACAGACTGGCCCATCTGACCAATCAGAGCAGAGTAGACCAATCACAACAGACTGAACCATCTGACCAATCAGAGCCGAGTAGACCAATCACAACAGACTGGGTCATCTGACTAATCAGAGCAGAGTAGACCAATCACAACAGACTGGCCCATCTGACTAATCAGAGCAGAGTAGACCAATCACAACAGACTGGCCCATCTGACTAATCAGAGCAGAGTAGACCAATCACAACAGACTGGCCATCTGACCAATCAGAGCAGAGTAGACCATTCACAACAGACTGAACCATCTGACCAATCAGAGCCGAGTAGACCAATCACAACAGACTGGCCCATCTGACCAATCAGAGCAGAGTAGACCAATCACAACAGACTGAACCATCTGACCATTCAGAGCAGAGTAGACCAATCACAACAGACTGGGTCATCTGACTAATCAGAGCAGAGTAGACCAATCACAACAGACTGGCCATCTGACCAATCAGAGCAGAGTAGACCAATCACAACAGACTGGGTCATCTGACCAATCAGAGCAGAGTAGACCAATCACAACAGACTGGGTCATCTGACCAATCAGAGAAGAGTAGACCAATCACAACAGACTGGCCCATCTGACTAATCAGAGCAGAGTAGACCAATCACAACAGACTGGCCATCTGACCAATCAGAGCAGAGTAGACCAATCACAACAGACTGGGTCATCTGACCAATCAGAGCAGAGTAGACCAATCACAACAGACTGGGTCATCTGACCAATCAGAGCAGAGTAGACCAATCACAACAGACTGGGTCATCTGACTAATCAGAGCAGAGTAGACCAATCACAACAGACTGGCCATCTGACCAATCAGAGCAGAGTAGACCAATCACAACAGACCGGATTATCTGACCAATCAGAGCAGAGTAGACCAATTTATTTATTTTTTATCCTGGATGCATGTATTGTTGGTGACCTCCAAAACAAAAATAGGAACCTTTAAACTAGCATAATGGGGGCACTTTAAAGACCCGACAAAATCAAAATTAAAATGTCTTACCATGTCTATTGTCATCTAATCAATATACGTAGTGTACTCCAAAATTTGTAATTTATTAATTTGAATAAAAAAAAGTTTTAGTTTTACCCAAAATATTATTTTAAAAAAAAATGCATGGGTGTATGTTAAGTTTCGTCCAAAAAATGCTCTCTAGAATAAGAACATAATGAAAGATCTTGTATATTCCACACTGAGGTTCTCCAGTCACGATGAAGAGAATAAATCTTGTTCTTTCAGATAATGAACATCAGTTGAGGTGGTTCAAAGAAAGATGGATTCTGAAATCTATGTGTGAAGGGTCAGGTAAAGGTCTGTCCTTCATAACTTGAAGTCTCTGCCAAGCACAGCTCCATCACGTCTCTCGGTGCCAAGCATTCATTCTGTTAGCCCTCCCGTCTCGAAGGAAAAATCTGCGTTCTGCTGCTCCCTATATGACCCTGTGACCGCAGCGCACTCACACACACACTAAAAGCTGTCGTATTGTCCTCCCTGCTCTGCTGCATCTGTCTTGTGTCTGTTACTCAGAGGTGCGTGTTAAAGGGCTTTTCGCTGCGGGTGCCTGCATCTATTTCCACCATTAAACTGGGTTCAGGTGCTTCTTGACCGTCTGTCAGAAGCAGCAAGAGTAATGAAGCCTCTCGGTGTGTGTCTCTGTCCTTCTAATCAGGGGTCTGGAGAAACTGCAGACATCCATTATCAATTTCTGTGTCCATTGTAATAGCAGCCATGTCCCTTCATGCAGTGATTTACATTATGTGTAAGGCTTGTTCTCAGGAACCTGTTCCCTTTGAAGTCCCATGACTTACTACTGATTTAATTAACAAGAAACATGCACAGATACTGAACTTTGTCACATTATGTGATAAATGTGTCCCTGTTTAATGTGTCATGCATTGACTTTTTAAAATACATTTATTATATTTTTTTGAAGTTTTAAAGTTTTTTTTTTTAAATAGCCTATCAACTAACGCCTCCATTTATCACTATTATATTTGAAAAGGTTATATAAAATAAAAAAATCTACCTACATTTTACTTAACCCTAACCCTAACCCATTAACTACTTAATATAAAGGTTTCTATTTTGTGTCTCACTTCTTTTTAATCTCTGTTACATTGTGGCATTTTCCTTTTATAATAATAATAATTTGTTTGATAAAAAAATTATATTTTGTTGCAAAATTACTAGATGACTAGTGTGGTGAGGTGCAAAATTCTAAAATTAAGTTTTATTACATGTGTTTTTTTTTTTTAGTTCAGCACGACCTGTTTTAAATTAAATACAAAAATGTAAATATTTAAAAATAGTTTTGTATATAATTATTTGGGTACACATGGCAATGCCTGTAATGAGCTCTAAAATCATGATTTCATTGTCAACTAAGAAAAAAGCAAATTGGCGGAAAAATCTTTTAAAACGTCTTCATGTGCCATTTAAGCATTTATTTTCACAGGCATTCCAATGAAAAATTCATGGCTAAATATTGATCACATGTTTAGGAAAGGTCAAATTTTCTGCTTATTACAGTGGTGAAATTGGCTGGCGTCATGCGATGTGTGTAATGTCTGGTCCGTCCTGGTGTCAGATGATTGCAGCACAGCTGTAGTTGCTGGCTAACATTGACAGAGTTATTGACATTGAATGTTATGACTCTGAGATATAAGATCTCTGACTCAGTGAGGGTAGTTATGACTCTAATTCACTGCGACTTGAGTGAAGACACAGATGTCAGTGAGGAGAATCGAAATGCTGACAGCTCTTCAATCTCATATTTATTTTATCATACTGGACTTAATAATTGAATGAGATATGATGCAATAGCCAAATGTCAATCTCCATGCCATATGAATGTCCCGTAATACGTACAGTAAGACTTGTGTAAGTCTGTTTCAGACAGAGTGATTTGACTTGGAAAATGGGCTTACCCATTACCCATTATGTGTGTGTGTGTGTGTGTGTGTGTGTGTGTGTGTGTGTGTGTGTGTGTGTGTGTGTGTGTGTGTGTATGTGTGTGTGTGTGTGTGTGTGTGTGTGTGTGTGTGTGACCCTGGACCACAAAACCAGTCACATGGGTCAATTTTTTTTTAAAATTGAGAGTTATATATCAACTGAAAGCTGAATAAATAAGCTTTCCAGTGATGTATGGTTTGTTAGGATGTGACAATATTTGGCAGAGATTAAACTATTTGAAAATCTGGAATCTGAGGGTGCAAAAAAAATCGAACCATTGAGAAAATCGCCTTTAAAGTTGTCCATTTATGTTTGCGATTGTGCTGCATTCACTCACAAAAAAATAATATTTGATATATTTATGGTAGGAAATTTACAAAATATCTTCATGGAACATTATCTTTACTTAATAACCTAATGATTTTTGGCATAAAAGAAAAATCGATAATTTCGACCCATACAATGTATTGTTGGGTATTGCCACAAATATACCCGTGCAACTTATGACTGGTTTTGTGATCCAGGGTAGGCTAACATATATGATATTAGCTTCAATTAACAAGAGCATGCTAAAACTGAACAGTGCTCTGTAATATTATGAACTGAAATGAATCCATTGCCTTGGGTGAAATCAGTGAAACCATAAATAATAAAAATAATAATTCATTACATTTATATAGCGATTTTCTCAGCACTCAAAGTGCTTTACATAGAATGGGGAATCTCCTCAACCACCACCAATGTGCAGCATGATGCGACGGCAGCCATATTGTGCCAGAACGCCCACCACACACCAGCTTACTGGTGGAGAGGAGACAGAGTGATGAAGCCAATGAGTATTTGAGGATGATTTAGGAGGCCATGATGGACAGAGGCCACTGGGCAAATTTGGCCAGGATGCCGGGGTTAAACCCCTACTCTTTCGAAAGACATCCAGGGATTTTTTTGGGACCATGAAAGTCAGGACCTCGGTTTATCGTCTCCTCCGAAGGAAAGAGCAAACCGGTGGGTAAAGACCAGTAAAAGTGGTTTCTGTGCTTCACTGTGAGAACTGAGATGGGTTTCACACATGCTGGGGTTGACAAAGGGCTGAGAGGAGGATTTACAGTCTAATAAACCAGTGACTTACCACTGCCCTCGACTAATGGATGCCCCTGAGGACAGAGAGTGAGAAGGTGATGTTGCTTCCACACTAGTGGTTTTGGCACAGACCCAGCTTCAATTGGCCATGAAGTTCTGTTTTCATAGTGTGAAAGCCATCATCTGAACTCAGGTGCAAGTCAGGGTTAGGTTTTTGTGATCCATAGTACTGTACATGATGAAGAGGAATTCAATCTGGACGTAAATTCAGTCTGCTGCAGATACTTCAGCAATATTGCATGGAAAACACTCCTTCCAGTAAAACACATAACCACCACTGTCCAATCTGGTTCAATTTTGTGCATTTCTCATCAAGAAAAGGTGGTTTTGGGGTGGAACACAATCAAAAACACAAATTAAACTACTTTGCAATAAAGTACATTATAAAAAGCTTTCTATACTTCGAGCGCTTTTGACGAAAAATGGGTAACACTGAATTGAATAAAGAGACATAGAGGGCAAGTTAGTCAGACATAAAAATAACAGATATAACTGGTAAGATTAAAACTCAGTTCATCTGTGAGAACTTCACATACAAGATGATCACAAATCCAAAATCATGTACTGTATGCAGTTAATTAAAGCATCACATATATTTCTCTCTCATTGTGTGTGTGTGTGTGTGTGTGTGTGTGTGTGTGTGTGTGTGTGTGTGTGTGTGTGTGTGTGTGTGTGTGTGTGTGTGTGTGTGTGTGTGTGTGTGTGTGTGTGTGTGTGTGTGTGTGTGTGTGTGTGTGTGTGTGTGTGTGTGTGTTTGTGAAGTTAATTAACCCCTTGTGATTGCCTTTGGGAGAAGTTTAGCCTTTAATTACACTCATCAAATTATAATCATCTCTCTGTGAGTGTGTGTGTCCCTTAATCTATGAATAATCCTCTGAAACTCTGAACATGGTGCATAAATACACAAGTATGTTGAGTTTTAACATAAGCCCAGCTCTATTGCTCTCTGACAAGTCTGTTGAGTTATATGATGTTTTATGCTTCTGAATTTTCAGAGATGCTGCACATATACCAGAGCTGTTGATGCAAAATCATATTATGCTTAAGGAACCTTTAGGAAATAAAGCATAAATAATATATATATATATATATATATATATATATATATATATATATATATATATATATATATATATATATATATATATATATATATATATATATATATATATATATATATAAACTTCTGTAAAGAGAAATTCACATTGAGTAAAATTATTGGTTACGCTTTATTTCGATTTCTACTCACTATAAGTAACTTTGCAACTACATGTCAACTATTTCTACTATCCCGAATGAACCCTAACAATCTTCTTATATTCTAATGAGAGTTAGTTGATATGTGGCTGCAAATTAATAAGAGTTAGTTAACATGTTGCAAAGTTACTCATAGTTTTAAGAATGTCTAAAGTGGACCATCGAAATAAAGTGCAACCAAATGATCTCTTGCATGAGACAGTTGTAGTTGTTTGGTTTTTTGATTCCCAATCATTGTAGCACTCAGATATTCTCAGTCAACATCTAACACTTTGTAAAATATTGCCCAGCATTAAACAGCTGTGCAGCACTGTGTTTTTAACTGGATTCATAATTCACTTTTCGACAGGGAAGGCAAAAAAAGCTGTCCGAGTTCATTAGCCGTGTTTTGCTGTGAATGTACAGTCACATCTTGCTTTGATTAAAACCAGCAGAATATGACTGTTCAAGGATGAGAATCGCCTTTGATTCAGCCTTAAAATGGGTTGATTTATTGCCCTGGTTGGGTGGTGATATGAGAGCAGATAGTAGGGAGGGCCAAGGCTCATTCACTTCATTTATGACACAGGTTGCAAAAATAACATTCTTCCAGCACTAATCCACAACATGGACCATAACTCAAAGTGGATTCATGGATCTCAGGGCTCTTGACTGATGCATTTGCTAACTGATCAGAACAAATACTACACAAGAGATAAAAAGAAAAGACTTGAAAGTTTTCCAAGTAAGTGTCCCAACCGGTTTCCAAACCACTTGTCCTAAATAGTATCAGGGATGCTGGAGCCTATCCCAGCATTTTAGGTCATAGGTAGGGAATCACTTTGGGTGCATCCAATTCACAATTGTTCATGTCTTTGGACCGTAGGGAAAACCAGAACACCCAGAGGAAACCAATACCAAAACAGGGAGAAGCCCTAACCCTGACCCATGCAAAGTCCACTGAGAAAAGCCTCCTGGCTCAGCCGGGACTCACATGGTGTCCCACTAACTGACTCAAAAAATGGAATCTGATCAGGGGCGTCACAATTTCCGACTGTTTTTGCCTAAATCTAACCCTCTTTCGTCAAAGGATGAAAAGAGAGATACCAAACTAAACAACTGCCTCTGACACTTCTCTTTGCGAATGGTAAGCTGGCCCAAAATATCTTTCTGGAACAACATCTTTTGTTGGTCATGAAACAACATTTGTTTCAAACAAATATATTCCTTACATGGCCTAAACCAAACACTAATTCAAACCATTAAAACCAGATGGAAATGATGGGTTAAAAATATTTTGTTAATCCCAGTTCTAACCTTAAAATCTAATAGATGCTCCAGGACCAACAAAGTTGTTGATTCAGGAACATGTTCATCTTGGCAAATTACGGTCACTGGGCAGTCACATCATGAACTTTGCACTATGAACATTTCACTTGAAGGTAGATGCAGGATCAGTGGAGAACAGAGTGTGTTTCCAATATACAGATATGCAGGCAGAATATATACGTGTGGGACTCATTTCCTCAAATACAGAAGCAGTACAACATTTCATCATGGTTGAGATGGTAAGGCTCATGGGAGTTTTGCTGGTTATCGCATCATCAGCATCTGCGGCACAGTGCTGAACATTCAGAATTAACCAGGGCGAGAGAGACCCTGGCTTTGTGTTGACTAGCAGACAAATAAAGCTGCTCTAAGCAATCTTTTGGAACAACATGTTAAAATGTTCCTACTGCCTGACATATATCCCTAAAATAGGTGTCCTGAGAAATCACACCTGGGTCTGTGACAGCATCTGAGCGCATCCCACATAAGTTAGCAAATCTTGGTACTATACTTCATTGACTGACACTCATTTTGCTGACATTGGATTTCCTCAAAAGTTTTCGGAGGGTTTGCTGGAGAGGACGTGTGGTTGAAGCAATGGGGGGTGGTCTGATTCAGTGGCTATGTCTGGCGGAAGTTAGCAAATTGGCTAACATTTTGTACAGCAGGGTTGAAGGAATTACATGGATTTTATACTGTATATATCTATGGCTTGTTCATACACTTTGATTGTCAGATCATTTGAACTACTGGTTAAGCAGCCTTGACTATAAAATTGGTAGGAGTTTTCTTTACCTACGCCTTTACATGAAACTAGCAAACATTAGAAACCACGGCCTTCAATTGAGCAGATACTGGGTTTTAATGATCATTCCACTGAAATGGATTTAGCTGGATTCAACTTTAACAGTTGTGTGTCTGAAATGGGAAAAGACAGGAAAAAGTGCACCAGGAAACACACACACCAGAAAACACACATATCCACACGGTCCGTGAAATAAAAACCTTTCTCTCTAAGGACTCCCACTTTGGGCCATGTGTTGGACGTGAAACATTCCAGAAGAGTTAAATGATTCCTGAAGGAAATCCAATCCCCACGCTTTTTGCAGACCTGCAGCGTGTAGGCTAGTCCTCAATTCACTGGTTTTCTGTGGTTCAAAGGTGTTTACCATGAAAACCTTCTGTGCTTTTTCCCCGCATCCCTTCCTACGTTACAGGTAAATGTCCATAATCGTTTGCGTCTCGGCGTGTGGCAGCAGAAAATCTTTGATGAATGAAGAAACCCCCTGTGAAGGGGAACAGGAAGAGTCTCTGAGGGCCCTTGATAATTCATCAAAGATACATTGATAGACCCTTCAATTCTTCACAGAAGGTCTCACGCACTTAACACACAACTGAGAAGGTCTGAACTTTCACCACACACTTAGAGCAAAGGATGCTGGGACAGCCTCTGTGCCAGTTTGATTTGGCAGTTTCCTGAGCTGCAGGACATAAGGAGATCTGATTCAGACCGTGAACATTTCAAAATTGTCTTGTGATACGGACTTTGAGTATTCTCTGAAGGTTTCTCATTTTAGTTCCATCTGTTAGTATATGACAGTGACTAAATAGATGTGTATGTGCACCCACAGTGAGTAGAAAAGGTTATGTTGTCAGATTCATGCTAGCAGCTTTAGACCATGGGCGTCTAGGATGATATGAACATGACTGGCAGATGCCCGCTGAAGGGACACTCATCAACAAACACCAATGTCAGTCAACACACTCAATTAGTTTTTCCTTTCAGGTCACGGTTTGTGTTCTAAAACCTCCATGTGCCAACTGAGACAACTAGTGGATAGCCTACATTTGCTCTTGATTGGTGCTCATGGACATCTAACTCTCTGTTGTGTTGGTTGGGGGTAAGTTAAGCCTCATCTGCTGTGATGTCACAGTCATGTTGCATTGTGGTATATGGGGCTGCCTGAAGTGTATATGACTCAACTTGCTCCCTCAATCAAAATCAAGTCCATGTCCATATAAACTTCCCCCATCCACTTGAAGTGGAATGCACTTTAAAATGGCGGCAGAGATTCCACCAGAAGGAAGTGCTTGGGGACATTTGTGAGTGTGTGTTTGAAACTGAAGTGGAACACATCCTAGATCTGTTTTTTCAAGCCTGTTCATGGACAAAGAACACTTCCTCATAATGCCTTTGTGTAGGCATGTTTCACCAGGTAAAAGTAGGCTACTTTCAATAAAAGGTCCTACATATTAGGAGTACTTTTAGCTGTATTACTAGGCCTATGTGTCATAAGCAAGCAATTGAGTAGACTTAAACTCTGTATAGAGCAGGGGTGCAAAACTCAGTTCCCAGAGGCAATAGCCCTGCAGAGTTTAATTCTAACCCTGCTCCAGCAGCCATACAGTATCTGTAGTTTTCAAATGAAGGATTTGATTAGCTGGATCAGGTGTGTTTAATTAGGGATGAAGCTGAACTCTGCAGGGCTATGGCCTCCAGGAGTCTAGAGCGCACTCGAGTGTCTCTCTTATAACGAACCCATGAAAAGTACCTGCATCGGACGCACGTCACAATTGTTTGCGGCTGTCTACACTGGACCCATCAAAGTAAATATTATAAACTGGAACATTTATCTTTTTGAACGGGTGCCTGATAATGTTGTTTTGAAGTGTCCATTGTAGCGCATTCTAATATCCTGTTCGCTTTGATGTGTTCATGACATGTTTAATCTTTGAAGGATTAAATGCAGTTTTTTTCAGCTTGCACTTCTGTAACCTGAGATTGATCACTTTTCCCATGCACGGCATCCTTCATGGTCACACACCGGCTACACACCCTCTGGCTTCACCTGCTATAGTAGCCACACCCCAAACTCTCACTATAGGTTGAGCTGGAAAGAGATTTACGGATCTGAGCGGACTACTTTCGATGTTTTAAAGGTGCCTGGGGGGCTTAATGTTTAAACTTTTGGGGGGGATAAACCCATGAATGGCATACTAACAGTAATCAATGGGAAATTAACTGGGTTGAGAGAATGTATTTTAACAAAAAAATTCGTACATACTTTTTCGCGTCAGCTTCGTGTCAGCTTCACGTGAAGGCTGTAATGTGATTGGTTAATCAAGAAACACGTGATCCAAGTTGGCAGTTACTCTTTTTCCAATGGTAGAGCCACATACCTCAGTATCTCCAAATAATAAAACCATGGGTGCTTCTCAGCAAATCTGCGATGCCACGTAATCAAACGTCACCAAAGGTCATCTCAATTTGAAGGATCTTTGGAAGGCAGCCTTCGTTTCACGTCCTTCATTTGGCCTGTTTTGAAGGATGCATTGGATGAATCCTTTGCGGCCTTAAATGACCCATAATCCTTTGCACATATTCAAATTCACAAAAATAAACTGATGGAAAACGGGTCGGTACTGAGCTCGTTTATAATAGTTTATATGAAATGTAAGACAAAAATAATGTTTTTGGACATGAAAGTATAGATGTTATCTTTTGTTTTGCTGTAAATTAATCCCTTAACACTTAACTGCCAATAATGTAAGCCACTGGGAGACCACATACGGTTGTCATTCAGTGTATTGTATTAATAGAAAGCGAGTTAATGTAAAGATTTGTAATACAAAGTATTTTTCCTAAATTAAGTTTTAATAGGATTTTCGTGCAGTGAACAAAATGTTTCCCAGTGTTTCCCAACCCTGCTCCTGGAGGCACACCAACAGTGCACATTTTGGATGTCTCCCTTATCTGACCCATATATGTCTGGTCAGTGGCGGCTCCAGACAATTTTGATTGGGGGGGCAATGGGGGGTCCTGGTCATTTCAAGAGGGGGTCTCATGCAAACCAACAAAAAACACGACACGGCTAATAACTGCATATTAGGCTACTGCTACTAAACAACAAAATCAGCAGAGCAGATAAACTACTTTGTTTTTAATTAATTAATCAATTTCAGTTTGCAAACAATATGCTGAACTTTAATTGCCATAGCCACACCTATGACAGAAAACATATTTACAAAATAGTAGGCCTATCTATTCTCTGTGGAAGCTTGCTTCCGCCACTGAATAATAAATAAATAATAATAATTGCGACTTTTTCTCTCACAATTCTGACTTTTTTTCACACAATTGCGATATATCAAGTCAGAATTGTGAGATATAAAGTCGTAATTCTGAGAAATAAAGTCGCAATTAGAGATATAAAGTCAGAATTGCATGATATAAAGTCGCAATTGCGTGTTATAAAGTCAAAATATTATATTACAAATATAATAAATATAAAGTGAGATATTTACTATTCTGAGGTAAAAAAGAAAAGAAAAAAAGTCCGTCTTTTTTTTCCCTAGAATTGGACTTTAGATCTCACAATTGTGAGTTTATATCTCACAATTCTGAGATGTCAGAATTGCGAGATATAAACTCGCAATTATATGTGTTATAAAGTCAGAATTGCGTGATATAAAGTCGCAATTGCGAGGGAAAAAAACTGAATTCTGACTTTAAGACGCAATTGCTACTTTATTTCATGCAATTCTGACTTTATACCTCGCAATTCTGAGAAATAAAGAATAAAAAGTCGCAATTATCTTTTACAATGTTTTATTCTGTGGCGGAAACAAGCTTCCATGATTATCATACTCGCACCACCTTTTGATTGCCCTACTTCTGTCCAGTTTCCCCCTGGCATCTTCTCTGCTCCTCTTTTGTCCAGCAAAGCGATCCATTTTTAGCTTCAAGCTCTTGCGGGCTCGTGGCAGCGCCTTGAACGCAATGACGCGAGGCGCAACGACGTTCATGGGGCGTCGCAGTGATTCTTATGTCGAATAAATTATTAATTATTATTGTTCTGCGTAAGAGGAACATTTTTAAATCTTTATCCCGGGTATATATATATATTTTAATCAGGAAGGGGTTGGGGGGTCAAATGGGGGGGCAAGGTGTTTTTTGGGAGGGTCTTGAGACCCCCCAAGACCCCCCCTGGCGCCGCCGGTGTGTCTGGTATTGGAGTGTCAACCAACGAGCTGATGAGTTGATTCAAGTGTTATTGATTAGGAAGAGTTGGGAAATGTGTAGTGTTGGTGTGCCTCCAGTAACAGGGTTGGGAAACACTACCCTAGCCTACAAGCCTCCAAAAGACTGGACTAGGAAGGACCCAGCCTCAGTAGGATGCAGCCTTCTGTTTGAGAAGCACACACCGTCTGTTCCAAGGCCGGAAATGGATGGCTCGTCCAAAATGTGTACTATTGGTGTGCCTCCTGGAAGAGGGTTGAGAAACACTTCTCTATAGATGTTGGTCCATGGCATGAATGCCGGGATTTTGATGCCATTCAGACACGGGAGCATTAGTGACTTCAGATGCTGATGTTGGGTAATGGCATGTTAAGAGGATGTTAAACTATGAACATATAGGCAAAATCAATCCTAATATATTTCACTGTATTGGAGCATCATGTACAAATTGTGATTCAATTCAGAGCCTGCTCTAACACACCTGTCAACCTAAACAATTGATTGGCTGGTTTAAATGCATTTTACTTCAGCTGGATCAAAAGTCTGCAACATTGTTAAATATTTTTAGGAATACAGTTGGTGGCTTTATAGTGGGGTGATCTACCTTCCTGTAAAGTTCAGCTCCAAACCTGATCAAACCAGGAAGCAGCTAATTAAGATCTTCAGGAGCGCTTGATAATTATGGACAGGTGTGTTGGAGCAGGGCTGGAACTGAACTCTCCAGGAACCCCTGACTTACACAAATGTGGACTTTTTTTTATTATTATTGTACATTGTATCAGTTTATGAATTTAATGGGAATCAAACTCATGACCTTGGTGTTGTAAGAATCATGCTCAACTGTTTGAGCTACAGAAACATGGCACTCTCTTAACCTAGCTTGTTAAGCGGCTAGTTAGCCACTAAATTTAATTTAAATTTCCCTTTCATCCATGGAAAAGTATTCTGTGTAGTCTAATTTACCATCATGCACCATGTATTCTGAAACAGACTCCTCTGATGTGAACACATTGACAGATTTCAGATGCAGCCCAGATTTCTTGCTCTTTTCTGATTTGGTTGGAACTGGTGACAGGATTAAGTGTTTTTACAGAACGTGTATAGAGGAAAGTTTTACAGAACATGTCTGGCAGCCCCTGGCCTTCTCCCTAGAGCCCCACACATCGCTAACACACACACACACACACACATACATACCACTCACTAACATGCAGGTGTTTGTTTCTAATTGGCTAGTTAGCTGAGAGACGTGTCTTACCTGACTGCTTACTGCTGATGCGTGTCTCATGGCGATGAAGAGCCGGTGAAGCCTGTCAGAACTCAGGGTCCGACACACACAATTTGAAGTGGCACTTTGTCAGCAATTAGCCTAGATTTAGTGTGCTCATGTTGGTGCTCTGATGGGATTGTTAGGAAATGTCACTAACCTCTATTTTTTTAGAGCAAGTCACTGGTTTTCATGGGGTTTCCAGTGGGTGGATTTTACCAATCAGCTGATAATCAAAATATGGAAAGATAAGAAGATAAAATGACATCACTGGAATATGTCAACATAAGAGTGCTCTCTGTTCTTCTCAACAGATTGTGAACTGATGTTTACCAAACCACCAGACTGAGGAATATCCATTATGCTAAAGCTGAATGATATTTAAGCTTATCTAATGCTTGTGGACATGGTGGTTAATGTTTGTGAAATGGTTTGTCCACCACCTGGTGTGTTTGACGTTTCTTAATGGTATATTCATTATTATGTGACATGTATTGTTGTTAGAGGATGTGGTGGAATAGATCCAGAATGTTAGTTTGACACTTTGGCGTGATGTTCTTGTGACACATCATTTGCACAAAGAGACAGTGTGTTCTATGTTTATTTTTCACTTGATGTAAATCAGGTGATGTTTCAAAGCCATATTGTTTTCATCAGCTCCTGAAAACCTTCTGTGGCTGAAGAGTGAATCCATATCACTAGAGGATATTTGACTCTTTCATTCTTATAGGAGTGTCTTGGTGTCACTGTGCTCTTTACAATTGATTTAATAGACTTTGACAATAGCATGTCAAGCTAATAGCGTGTTACTCTAATAAGCCTAAATTCGCACGAATTTTTCGTTCAAAGTTTGTTTTTATTGTTTTTAACAATATAAATCACATTCACAGTCCCCCACCCCTTAGAATAGCGTCCATACTGTCCATTAAATCAAAATGGAATTGTAAGAACCGAGTATACATACAAACATGCTAACAAACA
This sequence comes from Scardinius erythrophthalmus, assembly GCF_964197995.2. Classification (NCBI taxonomy): domain Eukaryota; kingdom Metazoa; phylum Chordata; class Actinopteri; order Cypriniformes; family Leuciscidae; genus Scardinius; species Scardinius erythrophthalmus. Next base: position 11,464,455 of record NC_138235.1, on the reverse strand, counting down.
TTAACCTCCAACCAAATACAACAAATACATACATAAAAATATATAATAATAATAATAATAATAATAATAATAATAATAATAATAAATAATAATAATACAAAAATGAATAAAGTGGCCATAGTAGTGGCATTATTTAAACAGACTTATCAACATATTTAATAAAAGAGCGTCTCAACTTAAAAAAATGTTTTTCCGATCCTCTTAGTGAATACCTATTTTTTTCGAGGCAGAGACAAGACATCATATCTTTGATCCATTGAGTGTGAGTGGGTGGCAAGGGGTCTTTCCACTTTAATAATATTGCTCTACGTGTGATCAGGGAAGAGAAAGCAAGGACCTTACACATTGATGCTGACAACCATACCTCCTCTGGAGCGACTCCAAATAATGCCACCAGAGGTTCTGGCTCTAATCTATGCTGAAGGACCGCAGAAAGGGTGAGAAATATGGATCGCCAGTAATGCTCAAATTTGGGGCATGTCCAGAACATGTGAATTAATGTTCCCTCAGCACATTGACATCTATTGCACATAGGTTTAGTACCAGGAAACATTTGAGCTAGTTTAACTTTGGATATATGAGCTCTGTGTACTAATTTGAACTGTATAAGCGAATGCCGAGCACATATTGATGATGAATGGACCTGTTTAAGAACACAATTCCATGTGTCTTTGGAGAGTGGTCTATCAAGGTCTTCCTCCCAAGATATTTTAATGCTATCCAGGGATGAAGATGCCAAAATTCGCACACATTTTTAATTATACTGAATCATTATTATCAATACAGTTCAAAATGTAATGAGGTGTAGCCCTATTTATTAACATTTTTATCTCTTTTCATGGAATCTTGGTTGGATGTTTTCAATATGGGGTTGAATTATTACGACTGTTTCCAAAAAAACAAGACCAACAATATCAAATTGCAGAAAACACACAAGGTATTTGTGTATATACAGTAGAATATAATATTTTTTGCTAAATCTGCATATATATATATATAAAATCAAAAATTTTTAATGAATGTTTTTTTTTCGCATGAATACATCGTTCAGTCATGAAACATTTCTGAGCAGATGATTGGTTCTCTTAAAGCGTCTTCGCTTTGGCCAATCGATCTGTTTGTTCTCTGTATGTAACCTATTCATTTCCGTCCCGAACCAGCTCAGTGCAGCACGCCATGGGAATTTTCCCAACCCTCCACCTTCCCCAGCACCACTTACCTAGATCTGCTAGGGGGTTCTCCCTACTTTCTTTGAGCAGCTCACATTCTGTTCACCGCATTTATGTGCATGTTTCGGCCTTCACTCATCCAGCGTCATGTTTTGAGTTTGTTTTCTGGTCTAGTGTTTTTGCTGTCAGTGTGTTTATTGTTTCTGTCCTCCTCCTGTTTCCAAGTTGAATTAAGTTTCAGTTCAGGTATGAATCGTTAATTCGTCTTCTTTTTTGCTGCAACCAGCTCCCGTGACAGTAGCAGATCTAGTCCGCCAAGACTAAGCTTATGCACATTCCATTATATACACAGATATCAGGTAATATCAGACATTTCACATAGGTCACTCAGCATTTTTTTTTTTTTATAAATTTCTTAATTATCTATTGAGTCACTTGTAGAATATAACACCTGGGCATGAGAAAAGAGTAAAACTGTTATTTGTTCTTTCACTTTCTGGTCCAGCCCTTGAGTGATTGCATCCTTCACCTTTATGGCAGCGTTTGGGATATTTTACAGGCTACTCAACTGCCCAAGCTAAAGAACCTACAGCTGTTCCCTTTGTGTTTCTGCCACTCACAAAAAGACATGAAATCACCGATTTTATACATTTATAGACAGCACAAGCTCTTTTCCACAGTCCAGTTACACTCATAAACACAGATGGCCCCTCACTACACTTTTATAATGCAACCCAATCACTTGCACCCGGATGCCAAGAACCACCTCACTCGTGTCCTAAAGACTCTGACAAATGGATGACATTTACAGATAGAGTCGATCATGGCGTTTGGGTAATTTATAGTACTATATACATTGTTGTAAAATGGATAGCTTTGACTATACAATTTTGATTGGATGAGACTGTTGCAGATAAACGCACACCTGTGACCACATTCTACGTTAATGGTTAATAACTACGTTAATTCGAAGTTATTTTAAAGCATATTAAACAGCCTAAACTAGCAAATTATATTACTTGGCATATTTTGTATTACGTTTTAGAGCGTTACATCAACCAGTTGCCTGTATTATAATTTAGATCGTGTTTTATTTTGAACAAAATTGCCTCTAGGTAGGTTACAGAAGGTTTGCTTCAAAGAGTCACACACCTTTAATCCGGGTGCTTTACGACTGTTGCTTGTCAGACTGTACGAACATGATCCCCGGTGTAATCCTTGTAATGATCTCAGTTGTCATTAATGTCAGACGGTACGACAGTTAAGTTGCGTTGAAAACAGATGCACACAAGAAGACTTGTCTGGCGTTTTACGTCATCAATCCGTAAAATGTTCAGTTAGTGTGATTTACATGCGGGATAGAAATGTTGGCTAGCGAACAAAAACAATCTCTAGCGTTAATTTTGATCATGGCTGAAAAAATGTTTAGACGTGTGCAGTGTTGGGGGTAACTCACTACAAGTAACTTGTTACGTAATCAGATTACTTTTTCAAGTAACTAGTAAAGTAATGCATTACTTTTAAAATTTACAACAAAATATCTGAGTTACTTTGTCAAATAAGTAATGCAAGTTTTCCCATTTATTGACTGACAGCTCTCTTGTCCCCATGTTGAGACAAATCGAAGAGCAGAGGCGTTGTGTGTAAACGTGGTGGTTATTGTAATTCTAGACTAAATGTGAGCACGCATTTACTTATCTCACTTGCACAAGAAATGATTAAATATTCCTCAAAATGAATAAAATCAGTGAAATGCAGAATCAGAATACTATGCAAACCTCCAATAACTAATGTTATAACAGTAATTTGTATGCATTTAATCTCACTTTATTGACCAATGTACTTGCTTCGGACTTTCAATGATTCAGTTAAACCATAAGCAAAAATTACTGTAAGTTTTTTTTTTATTATTATTATTTGTAAAGTAAGTGTTAAACTTTTTTCGCCTGCATCCTATTCTTCCGTTATCCAGAATGGCACCACATCTGAAATGTTTGCTTGAGCTGCGCCCTCTACTGTCATTGTGTGATTTTGCATTTCCTTCAGCCTGAGGTTTATTTGGGTCTGTGAGAAAGGGTCTTTAAATTTGCCCAAAAATATAACTTTTTTTTTTATAAAAAAAAAACAAGCCCAGCCCAGGTGAAAAAAATTAACGCAAAAGTAACGTAACGCATTACTTTTATAAAAAAGTAACTAAGTAAGGCAATTAGTACTTTTTAAGGGAGTAACGCAATATTGCAATGCATTACTTTTCAAAGTAACTTTCCCCAACTCTGGACGTGTGTGTGGAGCAAGTGGTGGTTTCCCTTTCAGTCGGTCGCGTTCGACGTTACGTCGACATTCCGTCGTAACGTCTTCCGTTCCCTCCTTCAGAGAACAAGAGTTACATATGTTACCGAGACGTTTGTTGTTGTCTCTCTTATTGCGTTATCAGGTTCTGCATTTCTATTGGTATTTGATTTGATGGTTGTCATAGGTTGACTGACTCAAATTTGTTCACAATGCTAATTAATCAGCTGTCGGCTAACATGTCAAACTAGCAATCAAAGACTTCAGACTTTGGCCCTGGATCAGAGGAATCTTTTAGGATTCACAAAATTTGTCTCAGACGGCCAGATCATGGCCAAAATCAATACAGTGCATCCAGCTTTAACCAAGTTCATTTAACCCTCTGATGGTCTTCGTTTAGCAGTCACACTGGGGGCCTTCCCGGTCATAAATGACCGGACACCTAAAAATGAAACTTCCTCCATCCCAGTAAAAACCAATGCAATTTATTTTTGTTCTATAATATGTATTCTTTCTAATTTAGAATTTTGAGACAATTTGATTGAACTTATTAATATTTATGCAATATTTATAGTCCATTTTTTGCCATTGAAAAAAATGTTTTTTTTTTTGTTTTGTTTTAAAAAAAAAAAAAAAATTCTATGCTTTATTTTCTGGTAAAATAGAGACTAGGCTTTCAGAAAAAAAATAAAATAAAAAAAATTCATCAATTTACTAATCATAAAATTAAATAAATCATGTTATTGCATGGGTTTACCACTAGATGCCTGTATAGCTCTAAATGGAGATGTTTGTGAATTCTAGTTGTTTTTGGACCAAATTACTTACTTTTAAGATGTGGATTGAATGTATTTTTTTAGAAATTCTCAAATAATACTTTTTGCCAAGGTTTATAACATTTTATTAATTATTATTTTAATAATTTTAATAATTATTATATTAATTATATATACATATATTAATTATAATTATTAATTATGTTATGTTTTTCACTCTTGATGTTTTAGAGCTTCACCCCTTCATTGCTGAGCATTTTTTTTCTGCATCGTGGCTGATTTGTAGAGAATTTTTGTGTTTTTGTCAATTTCCCATTCATTTCCTATGGGGGTAATTTTGACCGAAGACCAAAATCATAACTAATTTTTTTACGACCACTTAGCATGCTCGGATCATGAACTCATTTTTTTTGTGTGTTCACATACCTAATGCCAGAAAAGTCACCAAGTTTCGTAATATTCCGATGAAGCTGTGATTTTTAAATATTCAAAACAGATTTTTGTAATCTGAATTTATTGGTGTGTATGTGTATAAAAGTGTGTTTGTGTGTGTGTGTGTGTGGGTGGGTGTGAATTTTTTGCACTCTTGATATTGTAGAGTGTCACCCCTTTACTGCGGTGTACTTTTTTTTAGAATCGTGGCTGATTTGTAGATTGTACAGACAAAACTTCAGAGAATTTTTGTGTTTTTGTAAATTTCCCATTCATTTCCTATGGGTCGGTCATTTTTGACCGAAGACCACGAGTGTGACTATTTTTTTTACGACCACTTAGCATGCTCGGATCATGACCTCAATTTTTTTTTGTATTCAAATACCTAATCCCAGAAAAGTCACCAAGTTTCATAGCCTTCCGATGAAGCTGTGATTTTTTAAATTTCAAAACAGAAAATTATTCGTTCAGAAATGACCGAGGACCATCAGAGGGTTAAGCATGTTTGCCAGCGCCTCTATTTCACTGCACCTTATGCCGAGTTCACACTGCGCGATTTTCAAAGTAGTCAGGTCACTGTTCTTTTCACACTGCACGGCTATCTGGGGTAACATTCAGTTGCTGGTGTGTTCACACTGCATCATGGATCGGCGACAGAGGGTTTCACACTGCATGACTTAACAAAAGAAAACCATCAACTTCTGTCTGGTCCGCAAACTACGTTTGATATAATTTTAAATATATCTATTAAAATACAGATTTTCTCCCTGAACTTCCCGCTGTCCTGTTTCTTGCTCTCTCATTGGCTGTAGGTCATCGCCGATGTATTTTTCGGTCAGAACACACTCACACAGCTTTATTTTGCATGTTAAACATTAACACGTACGCATTGGCTACATTCCTGAAAAGGAATGGGAATTATGAGAAGGTTCACCAAATGGTCACATTTGAATTAGAATTTCACATTTGAATAATACGACTCCGGCAGGCTTCACATTATAGCCCACAAAACCATCTATTCCCAAAACATTTAGCATACATGTTGTTGTAATTAAAATCGGCCTGATTTTGGGGCACCTTCTTGACAGTGGAACTGTTTTTTAGGACAGTTATTATTGATAGAGCATTAAAGCTCAGGATCTGGAACAATGAACAGAAGGTGGGCTCTGTTTTCTTGGTTCTGCTCTGGATGTTACTCACATCAATTATGTTCATGTGCCATGAATTGAGTGTTAAAGGAATAATTTCCCAAAAATTACAATTTGGAGCATGAGTACATGACTATATATCATTGTATGCTTGAATTGTATGGAAAAGAACAGCATGCATATGCTGTTAAATATCCCTACCCCTTTTCTAAAGTGTAAAATGAAATATTGGACAGGTTCTCTATGTATCCCCAAAAGAACACTTTAACCTCAATTCACCTCAGATTAACTTTGAAAACTATAGTTTTTATTGTAACCTTATTACACGTTACATGTACTTACTATAGTAGTAACAGTGCAACTAACCCCAATCCAAATCCTGACCCTATAGTAAGTACATGATGTTAATTAAAGACACCTTGAAATAAAGTGTAACTGTTTTTATCTATCTTTCCGTCCGTCCGTATATATTTAGTTAGTTAGTTAATTACTGTAGTTATTTTTTATTTACATTTAGAGGCATTAATGGGGAGTAAAGGATCAGGAAATCAGTTTCACTTGAACTTGTGTCTCCTTGATGTTGACATTTTTGTATTTTCTGAAGTCTGACATATACAGCACATCCCCACAGCAACATTTCCATATTCCAGATATGATCTGTCAGTGTGTTTTATCTTCTTGGTTTATACATCTGATATGGAAAAGATCATCTCACCCTGAACTGATCATAAGAATATGAGATATGATAGGGGCGCACGGCAAGATGCTCAGGTTTCTGTTCTGGTGGGAATCCCCCCTTATAAAATCAAGCTGAATTTGATGATGGTGGTCCTTATCAAAACAGTCTTCAACAAAGGACTGCTGTAATCTCGCTGCCTAAAATACAGTCTGCACTTGCCAAGATGGAGTTACAGAACATGTTCACGAGAAATGATGATTCATGAGTATTTTTGACCAGTTTATTAAACAGAAGTATTTGTTTGTTTGTTAACTGGACTACACTGGCCACACTCTATGCTTGTTATTGCTAGCAACTAATGATTATTTCTAATTTCTTTGTCTTTGTATTATTTCAAAGCACCCTGACTCAAATAGTGAACTCACATTTCAGATTAGTTTCCATATCTCTTACAGAGTGGCCATACTGTATTATAGTACTCTGTACTTTGTAGTACATGTTTACATATATCTTATATTTGCATAGGATCTGCACTATACTGGTGCATATTCCCAGAATGCACTACATTTGGATAAATGAATCAATTTCTTGTTTACTAATGATCAAAGTATGTGTTCTTTTAAATTATGTATGCTGATTGAGCACGTTTGAGTTTTGTGTGCTAATTGTTGATACCTGTGTGTCGTTGAATTAGCTTCATAATTCTGTGCTAGTGTACTGTCCCTTTTACAAAAATGAATTCAAAGTAAATGAGTAGATTCAGTTTCTGTCTTTTTAAAATATGGACTTTGAATAAGAACATGTTCTCTGTATTTGTTGCAGTTAAATTCAGGTGCTTAAAATGGTTTGATGACAGTCCTGTCAAGAAAAGAAAAAGAAAATTAAAGGCCTGATGTGGTTCACTGCTAAACACTCAATAAGACAAAGTTCAGTAGTCCAGTTCACCTTAATAACTAACCATCACTACACACACTATTCACGCTCTCACTCACAGATTTCTCAGGAAAACATCTGGCTACGTGCCTTTTGCATAGATTTTTTTTTTTTTTTTGTTCAATTACTGTTTCTTTGCACATCAAACAGAAAAGAAAGAACCAGACTTCTCCACATTCCGGCAGCGTGCCTCACTCCGGACTAACTTCACACACCTTCCTTTCTCCGTTTCCAACCTGTTCTCTCTTTCCACGGCCGGCACTCGGGGAGTCGCACATGAAAGAGCCGCCTATAAAAGAGAGCTAATCTCCCAGTTCTTAAAACACGCTGCGTTTATTTTTACAATCTGCAGCTGCACCTCCCCAGAGCCGCCAGTTCCGTGTGCTTGCATGCATGCGTGTGTGTGTGTGTGTGGAAAGTGTTCTGGAGTTGAAATTGAGAAGAAATGTAAGAACGTATGATGGAGAAAAGAGAAAGAGACCTTTATTGTTCTCCAGAGAGGAATTATATTTTCACATTTTCTCAGGCCTTCACAATATCTGCAGTTTAGACGCTAAAAAGAAAACTCAACGTGCTACTTAAACCACGAAGCAGCATTTGCAGTGCTAACGTTTAAAGAAAAAAAAATGTTTAACACTAAACTCTGCTGGGGGAAAAAACTGGGTCTTTGCTGGTCTTAACTTGTTTAAGCTGGTTTGGCTAAACTCACAGCTTGGCCAGGTTAGGTTTTACCTGGTTTGTTGGTTGGTTGTTCTCCCTGACCAGCTGACAAGTGTTTGTACCTCTCTGAAACTGGCAACGTTCTTGAAAAATACAGTATAAACAGGCTGTCCAGGCTGGTTTATGCTGATCTAGCTGGTGGACCATCAGGCTGATCATGCTGTTCTGAAGCAAACCTGAGCTGGTCCAACAGTTTATAAAGCTGGGGTGAGTTTCCTGTACAGCGACTTAACTCACTGCTTCACTACCATTAGTACTATTCATCGTTGAGGAAATAACTAGCTAGTCATGACTGGTTCCCGAAACCGTATTGTTGCAAATTGGTCATTCAGCCACGTTGGTTGATGTCATGCACATGGTGGAGTAATAACTTTTTTTAAATGAATCTGTTTGAGATCTAATTAATGCTAGATGTTTTGCCATAAATTATGGACATGGCATCTGAGGACTATTTCTCATTTATCTCAGTCTCTTTCGCACATGCGCACTCTTTGACACTTTAAATTTCTTGACAAACTAAACAAACTGAATGCCTGCTTGCTTATTTGTCTCAAGATAAGGATTTATTGAGTCCACATGTCATGCAAACAAGAAACTCTGCTTCTAACCACAGCTCGAGAGCTGTCGTCCCAACCACACAACTTTGCGATGCTGTTTGCGAATGTTCATTGGAACGATGGTTTGGGGAAACACAGACTCGTTGAACTACTGATAGCAACAGACCTTGCAACCATAGTTGGCTAACGATTCTTTCGGGAAACGCACCCCTCGAGACCAGAAAACCAGCATCCCATGCCAAACATACCTTATGATGGTGACTAGCAATGCTGGATTTTTCAGCAAGGAAAACAGACCAACTGGCCCTAGCAAACCTGGCCCGGCTGGGAGACCAACTAACCACTTCTTCTTGTCAATAGGAAGTCACTGAAGAAAAGTCTTGTGAGCTGGGACTGTGAATCAGGGTGATTTTCTTTTTCTTTTTTTTTTTTCTCCAAAGACTGTTCTCATGTGCAATGAGAGTCAGGGTTGAGCTCTATGGCCCACATTATGAGGTCCCACCCTGAAATGAGGCCTGACCCTTAAACTCTTCTGGGTTGACACCTGCTCAGTCGTCTACTAAACCCTCTGCGGGGTCACCAGGGTTTTCCTGGCCAGGGTTCAGGGACTATAGCAAAAAAATATGATTCCTCGTAGAACATCTGCGAGAAGATTAAAGTTCATTCGTTGGAGATGAGAAACTCATGGTCTATCTCTTCTCCAAAAAATTCTCCAGTATAACATACAAGTAACATTAGTTAACATAAAAAAAAAATATTCATTACTAGGCACCTCTGCTTCAAATGTGTGTTCTTTTCAAATTGCGGTTTTATTCAAGTGGAATGGAGACAAAAAGTCTTAGATGCGTCATAGATACGTGGGGCACAAAAGTTGTGCTCGTCAAATTTTTCCTGTTGTCGGAAGTAGTGCAATTGTGGACAATGCCAGAAACAATATAATCTCATTACAGTTTGGATCTGTTTTTGTTAAAAATTAGCATGGATTCCCACGATCTCATTTGTACGTTTTCCTGCCTTCTGCTCAGACTCAGTGACAGTTATGTTCATGGTTATGTTTTCTAAGGCCTTGTCCACACTAATACGTCGTAACACAGTTCGTTGTTGTGGGAAGAAGGAGGTGGGAACCAGAGAACATTCACAACTTTAATAATAAATTAAACAAATACAAAATGAAAGTAAAGACAGCAGCCCTTCACGGACGACTGCTGTCACATACAATAAAACCAAAAAAACACAAGTCCAGGCCTGTCCTCTCTCGTTCTTCACTGTCGTCGCTCCTCCTTTTATGCTTCCGCTCCTCCGTGAGTGATAGGAGACCGGTTCGTCGCGCAGGTGTCGCTCATTAGCAATCACGCCACCGGCCTCGCGCCACTCTCTCACGACCCTCAGCCTCGTCCTGCTCGCCACATACGTTTTCTTCTTCATCTTTTTCTCTCTGTTTTGGCCTTTTGTCCACACTGAGAAAGCATTTTTATTAAAGCTACACAAAATTATATGTGCTCATTTATGTGTAATTACTTCCACCAACTAATCAAGTATTCTCGTAAGCGTAGAATCTGCCATTCAGAATACATACGAGCGAGTCGCTCAAATGGCGGCAGCCATCTTGTGCCTCCATCTTGAAAATACATTAGCCAAAGAGGGACATACTGGGAAATTCAAGTTTTGCCTTTCGCTAGAAAGTAATATTCAGTTGGTAGTCATATACAATTTCACCGCTAGATGGGAGAAAATCTTACATAGTGTGTTTTAATGAAAACGAAGCTTTCTGAAAACGCTCTCCAAAGTGGATAAATTTGAAAACGCCATTTTCGCACTGCAGAGTGGACTGTCAAAACGGAGGTATTTAAAAACAATAAGTTTAGTCAGTAATATTAGTCACGACGCATATTGTAACAATTGATATTCATGTTTATACCAGTATTGTGCCTGTTATGTGCTATTCACTTTCACAGTGTTGCTAAAATATGTTACTTTGCACACTCTTCATATCACAGTCCTGCAAAGATGACACAAAATTCACTCGCATCTGCAGCAAAACATGACAGCAGTTCTAGCGTTTTGAGTGAGTGCGACCTGGACGCATCAGTGATGCTGAGATACTGTGCTAAATAAAATTATCCTGCCAGAAGAATTGCGTCATAACTTTATTATTTATTTTTCCATCTGTATCATCTCAGTGAGCTTTTGTGAGGTTTTACGCATGCGCTATAAGGTGGATTTAGCGTTTTCCGACGTTTCAGTGTGGATGACAAACTTTTGGAAAACGCCTGAAAACACTAGTATAGACGAAGAACGTTTTTAAACGAAAATGGCGTTTTCAAATGTATCCAGATTAATGTAGGCGTAGCCAAAGAATCTTACTTTTTTATTTGAAATTGTCATGTCGTAAAATAGTTACGCTTTCCCTTGAAATCGGGTTTGAGGCAACACTTTATTTTACGGTGACGTAGTTACATGTTACTACATGTACTTACTACAGTAATAACAGTAAGTTATGCATAATTACAGCTAACCCTAAACCAGATCCTAACCGTAACTCTATAGTAAGTACATTAATATTACTAGTACAATAGTACAATGTAACTAAAGGTGCAGTCTGTAAGAATGACAGCTAGTGGTCGAAATAGGTACTGCAGTCCAAATTCAAAATATCGGAGATCGGCCAGTTTTAGGACTCGCAACAGGAACGAGCGCAATTGACAATGAAAACTGGTAAATTGGCAACGTGCAGTATTGCACCGACCGAAGTAAAATAACTGGCTGTACTTCGTTTTTTTTTTTTTTTTTTTTCAGAGAAAAGAGTATGTGAACTCAGCATGTTTCCTAAATATCTGCAAACATATTATGGTATTTGTATGCTTTAGTAAAAAAGTTGCATACAGCACCTTTAAAATAAAGTGTAACCCGGGCAAGATTCTCCTCAAATTGTTGCCCTGATAGTAGTTCATCTAATAGAGAAAATTTGATCACAGTAGAAGACATTTTACATTATTGCCCTATATGCTTACATACTTGACACGCTTGAGAACACAACGATATCATATTTGGATGGAGTGTGCTCCAGGCAAGGGACACCTCTCCTTTTATCTGTCCTGAATTTGTTCTCTAATATTTTCTCATTTCAACTCCCACCATCTCTTTATTCTTCCATCCTAGTCCCACAGTTCTTTATTGCTCTGAGGAATGACAGATGTAGTCTGATTATCTGTGCATTTGCATGTGTACTGCACTAAACTTTTCAGGATTCAGTTTGTGAGAGATTCTTTGTGCATACTTGAGTTGAGGATGCATATGCTGGATTTGATGTGAGTGTGATTAATGTGTGTTGCCCAGTATGAAGTGTCTGGGTTCTTTTATCAGGAGTTCAATAAGGCAGGTCAAGTCTTTAGCACATGTCTACGGTTCTCTAGAGCAGATAACACAACCATCACATTGTTGTCACGGTCACAGATAAAACGCTTCACACATCATACATCACTATTACCCACCATGCCCTGGGAATGGACGCGTGTGATTATTAGAGTCACCTGTGTTAGTACCATTTGCACAGTTTGATATGTTTGTAGGTTTGTATTTGCTTCATATGTGTTAATGTGTCTGCCAAACCTAGCCGTATTCTGCAGACAAAATGACTGAAAAATTTCCTCAGGACTTACCTAGAAATTTTTACCTACCAATTCTAAAAAGTTTCTTTTAGCTTTAGGTTTGAGGTAGGGTTTGGCAATGCTTTTCAAACAATTTGCTAGGTTGTGATTTTTACATGGCAAACAGACAAAAATGCCATACACTTACATTAAAGGAGAGACTTAGCAGATAGTTTGAAAAGCAATGTGTGCATGCAGTGGTAGATGATATCCACCAAAACAAGTACTTACTTACTTACTTAAAACAAGCAATAATCTTTAATTAAATATATCAAACTGAAAATAATCTCTCTCTTCTTTTGCTCTGCTCACCTCTTCACTTTCTTGTTCAATGTACCGTGTTGGGTAAATCGTCCACTAAGATTCTGAGATTACCAATAGGACCACACATGCACACATGCACACACACACACACACACACACACACACACACACACACACACACACACACACACACACACACACACACACACACACACACACACACACACACACACACACACACACACACACACACACACACACACACACACACACATATACTTCAGGGACATTGTATTGAGGAAACTAAAGTAAAGTTCAAGTATATTTTCCAAATATATAGTAAGTGTACTAAAATCAAAGTACACTTACTACATAATTGGAAAATATTCTTGAACTTTACTTTAGTTTTCTCAATACAATGTCCCTGAAGTATATGTGTGTGTGTGTGTGTGTGTGTGTGTGTGTGTGTGTGTGTGTGTGTGTGTGTGTGTGTGTATTGAAATAGGACACTTACTTTACAAGTATTCTATTTAAATACTTCTTGGGACTAAATTGTCCCACTTTTTAATTTATAAAAGTATACTTATAAAGGTACTTTAAGTATATATCTCTCATGATCTTAATATCGTACTTACAGTTTATTCATACTATGGAAGAGTTGTTAATAAAATCAGCCAAATGTTTATCTGGTTCTTTGTGAGCTAATAGCACACAGGTCCACCCTATTAAGTCCAAGCTTTTCCTTCCCAAAGCAGACTTGTTACTCTAAACATAAACATGTAGGTTTATCAAAAATGATGTAAAACATATGCTAGAGTACTACCTAAAAGAAGCCAATGTGTGTGAAAAAAGTATTTAATAGGCTAAAAGGAGTGAACATCTATAAGCCAAGCATACTTAGAATATTACATTATACTTTTCTTAAGTATATCTAGATTAAAGATTAAGTAAAAGCATCGGCCATATATACTTCACTAAAAATGCCATATGGATTGGCCAGCTTTATTTCTGGGTGAACATCACAGCTATACAGGTCTTTTCAGCAGGTCCTACACAGGAACACATGTTGGCATGTGTTTTCAAAGACTATTGACTCTCCATTGGACAGCGAATCCCACTTTTCAAACACAATTAGGCCTGATCCATACACACCACGAATGGCCCAATCCATCCCATCCACATGGTCCAATGTGCTTTTCATCTAGAACCAGCACACATCTCATTTCTGTCCTTAAGACCTCCAGAAACCCCCTCGCTCTCACGCATACCTATTAGGGACCATGAACTGTGGTTGTTGTTGATGAGTGTTTGTTTGCAGAGCTCGGTGTCCCTTTATCATGCACACAAGGGGTTTGGTTTAATAGTTGCATTTGGAAAATAAGCCACCATTAAATCCAATGACGACCATTTAAGCAGCGCTAGCTATTAGCATGTGTGTTTTCTGCGAGTGGTAGCACTTGTCCACACAAACAAGTGCTTGAACAAACAGCTTGTCAGGTTTCTCTCGTCCTCTGCATTCTCCCCTCCATTGCTTCTTGAACACCGTTGAGACTTTGGTAGAGATTGCAACCACCTGTTCCTGTAGCCCTTTTAACCTTCCTACCCTACTCCCTGCATCTCCCCACGCAACACTTTTTGTAATTCTGGACGAAATTAATTTATATGTTTCGATAATTGTCCCTAATTGTTTCTTTGAAGGAGACCGAGGCGTTCGGGACATCTGGCCGACACATGTCCTGCAAACACGGGCCGTGCTTTCAAACGCTTATGAGAGGGCAACTTTGTACCCAGCGGGAAATTTGTTCTCTACCGGCCTATGGGGCAAATCAGCGCCGCGTAGGGTTGATCTCTTTGAGTTGAGATGGTGACATTTTGACCCTAGTTAGATGATAAACATTGCATGAAACCGTGGCCCCCTCAGATCTACTGCGTGCTGCCGTTTGAGCCCCAATGAGGAACGAGGGTTCTGGGATAACTCAACCTGCTGACCCCGATGGTTAAGGTAAGGCGCTAATACCCTCATTGGGAATGGTGGAGTATCTCCACAGGGAATAGGTGTCCTCCACTCCATTCTTTTCAAACACAGTTAGGCCTGATCCATGCAAACACAACACGCATGGCCCAATCCATCCTGTCCACATGGTCCTGGTCTGTAGTTCTGGGATAACTCAACCTGTTGACACTGATGGAGAAAATAAGGAGATAATAGTGAAGTTTCTCTGTTTGGAATGTATGTCTGGACCTGCAGTGCAAGCTAAAGGAATGTACAGAAGCTCTCTGGATTTCCCCGTGTGATTATACATTCCTCATGAGAACTGCAACTGACATTCAAAGATCTGGCTCACGCACACCAATAAATAGTGAGAACTGCATCGCTATAAGGCAAAACAAGCGTCTACACGCAAAACATTGTCAGTGTTAGTCAGAATTATTTACGTTAACATATAATTATGTGTGTACACCCCAAACCTGCCTACTGTTCACACACATTTACGACTACACACACGATCCAGGGACCGCTACACATCATTCACTGAATCTGAATGCAACAGAAATAAATATGAAGAGCTAGAGAAACACGGGCCTCCTTTTCTGCTCTCTGACATAAGCTCACATGCTAATAAAACACTCACTCACAGGTTTGCTTTCTCTGCTGCTGTGTGTGAGTGATGTCTCACTCCACTTTGAGTGGCTGTCAGTCACTGGGTTATTTATCCTTCACTGATTCCCGCTCACCATCTGGGAATTCCACTATGATTTTCTTTCCTGCAACACCTGCAGTGTTCCATCCACTCCTCTTATCTCCCAGTCTCTCTCTTTTCCTATTTCCTCCATCTAAATGATTTCAGACCTCAGTAATTAATGGAGAGATGAAAACAGGTTGATGCAATGATGGATAAAAGGACAGATAGATGGACGAATGGATGGATATTGGATAGATGAATAGAAAGATTGATAGACAGATGGATGGTCATAGAGATGAATGGATAGATGGAAGTTGGATGGATGGGGGATGTTAGACAGATGGGTGGATAAATATTGGATGGATGAATGGATGAATGCTGGATGGATGGACAAATAGTCAGATGGATGGATGAATGGATAGACGGTTGACTTTTGGATGCTTGGATTGATTGATTGATTGATTGATTGATTGATTGATGGATGGCTAGATGGATGGATGGGTGATTTGATAGATGGATGGATGGAAGAATGGATGGATGTTGGTTTAACATCTGACATAGATTGACTGACAGATGACTGGTGGATGGATAAATGGAGTGATTGATAAGATGGAGGGACAAATGGATGGATAGATGACTTTGTGACTTCATGAATGTTTGATGGATGGATGGATGGATGGATGGACAAATAGTCGGATGGATGGATGAATGGATGGACAGATGACTTTTGGATGGTTGGACTGAAGGAGGGCTGGATGGATGGATAGATGGGTGATGGGAAAACCTCTCTCTCCTCTAAACCTCAGATAAGTTCATGAATTCAGTTCCTTTTCTCTTCTCAATATGTTTCCAATGAAACTCAATCTGCCTCACTAAACAGAATTAAGATTACACCTCAAACCTGACAGTGTGTGTTGTGTGTGTGTGGTTGAGAGTGAGAGTGTGTACTTATGTAAGTAAAAACACTTTTTATCTAAAGCACAACCCCAAACAACCCTGCTCTGTGTCCATCTCTGACTCCAAACAGGTGGGTGAATGAAAGCCAGAACTTTACAGAAGATCTCTCAAGTTACCAGTTGTTTTTAAAAATGCGATGACGTCAACGTAAATTACAGTTAGGAGACACAGGACTCTCAGAGTGAGGCATCATGGGTACGTGGGGCTACCGCGGCCCTTTGAAGATGAGAAAGTATTTAAAAAATCTGTTAAACGAACAGTAATCCTGAGCAAATGTTCTCCCCAGTGTTCAATGCTGATGACTTACTGAGGTCTCGGGGTGCACATAAAAAGAAGCAAAAGAAAAAAGCGTGAAGCAATACATTCATTGTCTGCGTATAAATTATGACTTTTCAGCGGACTGGAGAGGAAGCCCCATAACTTCATTTGAAACATGCTTTAGTTACTGTTGAAAATAACATTCACAGTGAGAAAGAAAATAAGGCTTTCGTGGAAATGAAACATCTTCTGTCACTATTATAAATCACAAAAATGTTTCCTTTTTTGCTCAAGAACGGAAATGTGCGGTACCGCCCCTGCCAACGCAAATACAACATAAACGTAACATTAACACAATCTAAAACCTACATGATGACTGTAGCGTAACCCATATCACTGAGGCAAAACAGCAACTGAAGCATGTCAGATTCTGCTTTCCTGAGCACTCGGAAAGAAAAACAACAAATATGATCACTTCAATATCTCGCTTGTTTCTCCTAGACAACAATAAGACAGTGGAGAGCAAATTGAATCACATGTGAGTTCCAGAAGAGATGCTCAGATCTGGCCAGATACCAAAGTCTACAATAAAAATATTTTAATATGAACACAAGCATTTCTTCTCAAATTCTTCCAAGAGTTGCTGTCCATGTTAATTGTATAGCTCCATACTCTTACTGTGTGTCAACAATTGATTCATTTGTGTTTATTTGTATTTCCCCCAATT
This sequence comes from Scardinius erythrophthalmus, assembly GCF_964197995.2. Classification (NCBI taxonomy): domain Eukaryota; kingdom Metazoa; phylum Chordata; class Actinopteri; order Cypriniformes; family Leuciscidae; genus Scardinius; species Scardinius erythrophthalmus. The sequence goes on along the minus strand of NC_138235.1, from coordinate 11,447,215 downwards.
GGATTTTAAAAGAAACATCAGAGACAATGTTAATGCTTCAAAGAAACATATGTGAGATTTCAATGAATTCCCCTGAGCAAAGAAAGAGCAACTTCTGAGCCGTAATATTTCCTCTGGGTAAACAAGAAAACAGTTTTATTGAGCTGCAGATGGATTTAGCGTGTGTGAGAGCGAGTGAATGTTTGTGTATGTGTGTGTAGTGAGATCCTATCACACTAAACACCTCATGGCTCAATGGAGCAGTTCAGAGAGCAGATGAGCGGGTGATGAAGGAGAAGTCTGAAGAAGTTCCTATGTTTGAAAAAGAGATATATACAGGCGACCCACATACATATAAAATCTCTCTCTCTCTCTCTCTCTCTCTCTCTCCCTCCCTCTCTCTCTCTCTCTCTCTCTCTCTCTCTCTCTCTCTCTCTCTCTCTCTCTCTCTCTCTCTCTCTCTCTCTCTCTCTCTCTCTCTCTCTCCTCTCCTCTCCTCTCCTCTTTGGAATGTCAGGCTATATACTATTTTTGAAAGAATGTAGTATTCAGTATGAATGGAGTGGACAGTATGTATTTTTTTATGTGTTTGAGGCGGTGTGTTCCTCAGAGTTCGCTCCTGGGTCCTATTAAGTTCTCCATTTCTTTCAGTATTTTTTTTATTTTCTCAGACATACAGACACTTTTTATCACTCCTTGTTGCTATAACTCTGAATTATCAAATATCCTACTGCATTTGCCAAAATGTTCAGTATACAACAGAGCACAATGCATGACATACTGTATCCCACATTGAAATGTGATCACTTGATCTTCCATTTGAAGTGCGATAAGGTTTTCAAATTTCATTTTGATGTGTTTAAGTTTTAATAATATTTATATTTAATTATAAAATGTTACTTTTTTTCTATTTATTTTATTGTTAGGAAGTTTAGAACTTATTTTGCGTATTTGCAAGGAAACGTTTTTTTTTTTTTTTTAAGTAATATTGATAATTTTATTTATAAGCTGTATACAATTTTAGTAGATATTAACCATATATTCACCGTTTACACATAATTGGATTATAAATGCCAACTATTTTTGTTTTTAATTCAAATGTTACTGGATTCATTATTCACTATGAACGATATTTTGGTTGGCTTACAATAAGAAAGAAAAGAAATAATAATCAAATGAAGTAACTATTGTGATACTATATACACTGTACAGTTATCTTGAATTAAAAACCCATTCTGTGCAGTATGCTAGTATTTAGTTCCTAACAAAGTCTCTGTCTTCCATATGCATGCAGACTTATGTCAGGTTCCAATCTGAGCAGTGACTAATGAGAACAGCGATAAAAAGAAGATAAAACCCAGAAAAGATGAAAGAGAACAATAAAATGTTCTACAAAGCTTCTTTTATTCAGCCTTAGTGATTCACATAATGCTTCATCCTGCTGATTTCCCAGCATTCCCAGCAGTTACAAACCACAGAATGAACCTGAGATTTACACACTCATTGTCATCTTTGTCCCAGTGGACAGAGTCTCTTTCAGCCCGATGTCCTGATGCGGCCCAGATCCAGCCTGAAATCACACTGATGTGGTTGTGTCAGATGCTGGAAGAGGTTTTTTATCAGGTTGGGTTGTAAGTGTGTGAGAGATGCGGTCTTCTATGAGTCATGGCGGAGGCCCTGTGATGAGTTAACCTAACCAGGGGTTGGTTTGAGTCGGAGTGTTTGAGACTGCATACTTCATATTGTAACCATTACTGTATACAGTACAAAGCTGCAGACAGCCCAAACACTGCAAAGCTGAATATATCAAAGATATATTTTTTTCTGTATTCTGACAACTTGAATTGAAACGTTTTATCACCACATGCTCAACAGGAGAAGAGAAGCATTGAGAGATGTTTCCGCTCGTTCAGAATCACCTGTCCTTCCATGTGTTTGAGCAGATGTACGTTATAAAGCAAGCTGTTTACTGTAGGTAAAGAGACCGCATCCTTGTATGCGTATGTGTGAGTGTGTTTGGCTCAGCTTGAGCAGTGTAGCCTTGAGACACAGACAGTTCTAGCCACACACACAATAGAAAATGAGAAATGTGTGTGCGCAAACTCCGATGGCCACATGAGTTGTGGTTTCCTGTCTGACAGATATGTGTTGTGGTATATTAGTGCAGCACCAAGTATGCACTGACACCAAGGCCATTGATTTTGTCAAATGAGTGTGTGTATCCAAATGCATGTGTGTGGTCCAGCAGGTTCAGTGTGACTAATTGAGGGGTCTCAGACAAGTACTCTGTTTCCCCCCTTTTCAGAAACACACATGTACACATACACTAGAGGGTATTATCTTTGAATCCATCCGTCAACGTTACGCTGAGTTATAGCAGCAAGGAGTGACACGGCTTGTCTGTGTGAGAAAATAAAAACAGACTTTAATTTAGAATTTAAAAGGACCCAGGAGCGAACCCTGGGGAACACATTGCCTCAAACACATAAAATAAGAATACATGTCACCTCTTCAGATTTTACATTCTGTGTTTGTACAAATGTTTCTCAGCCACAGCAATATGATTAAAGATGAGTATAATGAAAATCAACAAATAACAAATAATCAGTATGTTTGGATTGGGTGGATAACCACATCTACCTCTCACATCGCCATAAAGATTGTATGGTAGCCAGACGTGGCGTTTTTCATGGTGACGTCTCTCCTTTATCACAACCAGCTCTCACACAACAAAACTCTTTTGTTTTTGACAAAACGTTCCCTGTTTGATGGGATAAATGGCTTTAATTAGACAGATCCATTTGGTTTGAGTTTTTTAGATGGTCATCACATCTTTGATGAAAGGTTTTAGTCTTTGTTTGTTTTTGAGTCTGGGAAATAAGATGATGCCACGGTCCGTGTACTTTTTCGTTCATTCATTATTCTATTTCGGAATGAAAGATGCAATTTAAAAAAGGGTGCAGCTTTGTTTTTTGTTTAAAAGAAAAAAAGCAGAAATGGCTATATTTTGTTTTCCAAATGTATTGTTGTCATCAAATAATAGTATCAGAAAATTGGACGACATTTCTGATCGTTTTTTAATTTGTAATATTTATTTGTACGTTTATTGTATTTCATTTGACTGATCCTATCTGTACCCGGAAGTAAATTACACCGTCGTGCGAAGTCATAGATAGCCGATATGTCGGACATGTAACCTATTAATGTCCGACACGGTCAGACATGTATTTATCATTGAGTTAGTTTATTAGTCACATTCTTCCACTTGAATAAACTTAGAATGAACTATCGCTACTTATATATATATATATATATATATATATATATATATATATATATATATATATATATATATATATATATATATATATATATATGGGTGCGATTTGAGAAAAAACAGAGGGGGGGGGGGGTGTTTTGAAACATTTATTCATAAAAATAAATCATGAGAACATGAACTTCATCACTGCATTTGCAGGAATTGTAAAATCTTTTTTCTTATTAACTCATGAAGTAGCCTAACGCAATATTTTTACTCTAATAGCTTATCTTTCCCAACACTGTGGTCCTTGTTCATTTGAGTCAAACTGGGACTGTGAGTTCTGCTGAAGTTGGGAGTTGCCGTCCATCGTACTTGTAGTAACATTCTCATTTGCATTTTTTTTTTTTTTTTGTGACGGTCCTGTAAAATATGATGATGCTGCTCTGGACCCTTTTCATTGTTCCCAGCTAGCTAGCTAGAGTTTTCGCGCTGAAATATTACATAGGCCTAAATATTTGTACTTGGTGACATTCTGAAAAGCCGTACATGGATCAAAGCTAATGGACAGGATCAGATAAATTAGCCGCAATGTCATCTATTGTCATATCGGCCTCTGCTGAACCACGGATTGATTGCAAAGTTAAACCATCACAGTAGAAACAGTTTTACTGCTGCTGTTAAAGTAATAACGTTAACTTTACATCGCGATGCTGAGATACAGTGAAATGATAGAAAAGACAGATGCATTATAAATCTGTGTTAGTCAATTCGCCTCATTCGCGTCTACCGCTCCGCGCTTAACGCCTCATTCAACGCCTCATTCAGGACATTTAGACGCGTGTAAACGCGTCTTACATTGACTTAACATTGAAATCACTCGCGCCAGACGCTCAAGAGTGAGTGAGCAGTCAAAAAAACTTTGCTTTAGCCCAGGCACGGCGCCAGGATTCCAGTTTTGGATGGGCCAGACCAATTGTGGGTGGGCCTTAAATTAAAAACTTTAAATTAAAAACATTATCCAATCACTGTTTAACCTAATAATAAAAAAAAGACTAATATAGCTTACTGTTATATTATCTGTGCGTATACGTAATCTAGATTTTAATAGCTTGATGCTCTTTAAATATTTTGTTGCATAGTTAAAAGTTTCGGTGCATAGGACGGACCTATCCGCGATCGCTCTCCATGGTTCTGACCAAAGAAGAGCGCTCTGGAATCTCCATTACGCATCATACGCATCATACCTGGGCTGCGTTCTCTTAGCGCGCTACTAAGACTCTTAAGGTATAACTTAACTAAAGGTATACTACCACTAAAGGTATATCATTGCTAGGCGTCTTCAGGGCTATCATCCACTCGCGAGGCAGAGGCGCTGGCGCCCTCCTAGCAACGGCGCTGTTTTTGGTCAAACATGATTTTGACCACTTCATTAAGTTTTTTTTTTTTGTAGAAAACTCTTTTTAAAAGATTTTCGTTTTGTATAAATTGTATCTTAATTTTGATCAATGTTTTATCAACCAATTGCATATTTATAGCATATTTAAGTAGGCTAATTAAAAGAGGCGATTGTCCACGAATGGCTTAAAATGAACAACTAGCCTACTAGTCGTCTAGAAAAAAAAAAATTAGTCGGAGGCAGCCCTTATTCCACATATTTTCGAACCAGGCTCAGGCCATTCTGGGTTGAGCGAGCTAGCGACCCTGAGCGGAATGAGCGAGCGGAGCGGAATATTCAGCTCTCCGCTCACGAGCTCTGATCGGAACAAACCCGAACCTCACTGTCTGCTGAACTTGTGCAGAAACATCATTTAATAAATTTATTTTAATTTTTAAAAATAAAAATTATTAAGCAGAGGCAGGTATAGGTCTCTGCATCAGAACATCATAAAGAGATGGGGTTAACACAAGTTTGACTCAGGGCAGCACACAGCCATTCATGAGACACCACAACACATAGCCCCGCATTAGCAACCAAATTTTCTCTGGACTCAATGATAAATACATGTCTGACCGTGTCACATGTCCGACATATCGGCTATCTATGACTTCGCACGACGGTGTAATTTACTTTCGGGTACAGATAGGATCAGTCAAATGAAATACAATAAACGTACAAATAAATATTACAAATTAAAAAACAATCGGAAATGTCGTCCAATTTTCTATTATTATGATTTGATGACAACAATACATTTTGAAAACAAAATATAGCCATTTCTGCTCTTTTATTTTAAACAAAAAACAAAGCTGCACCCTTTTTTAAATTTCATCTTTCATTCCGAAATAGAATAATGAATGAACGAAAAAGTACACGGACCTGCCACTCAGACATCATTCCATATTAGAAAACTTATCCAATAAAGGGAAATTCCCTGTCCTGTATAATAATAATAATAATAATAATAATAATAATAATAATAATAATAATAATAATAATAATATATATTTTAATTGTCTCCAAGCATTTTAACATCTATAATACATTTATAAAAATGCGAAATTCTACTTTGCATTTTGGAATTGATGTGTACTATTTGTTTTTTAATTATTACAAAAAGATAAAATAATAATCACCGTCCCCAATACTATTACCAATACAATTATAGGGAACAATAGAGGTTTCCATAAGAGATTGCATTTGGTTATGAAGAAAATCAGAAACATTTCTGCCAGAACAGCTGTTGTCACCTTGTTACACTTTTGATTTTCCCTAAAAAATACTGTAGCTTATAAGTCTCTCATTATATACTATATTATCACCCAATATTGGATTCAATCTTTTTGTCAACTTGTTCTCTTTCAATTAGGACTAGTTTTATATTTCTATTTGCATCTAATTAATCATAGGCCTCATTTATCTGAGAGTAGGCATCTCATTTTTTGAGTAAAAAAAAGCATTATTAATGAATAATTTTCACAATATTAAATAAAATATGAAGAAAAATTGCTCTGTTTATCACACTAGTGTGCTTCAATGTTTAATCAGGGTTTTTGTTTTGAAATGCTTTTATTTTGTAAAAAATGGCACATAGTCACACTTGTGGTGTTCCCGGTCAAAAATGACCGGCCTACACTGTAAAAACTAAAGGAGCCTCAAATATCCTGTCGGATACTCAAGGAACTTCAAAATGTAATTTAGGTGCCTCAAAGCTCTTTCTCCTATAGTAGGGTTACTGGAGGAGCAGTGACAATCTTTGAGGTTCTTGCTGGAACTTATGGGATCCTTTAAGCACTCTGTATTTAGTTCAGAGGTTCTGGAGTCACCTTTTCATTACCATGAGACCTCGAAGTGCTTTGGGGGATAATAGAGGAACTTGAATGCGATAGAAGGGTTATTGGAAGATCTTTTAACATTTAAGTGGTTCCTGGAAGATCTCTTATGTTAAAGCCAGCATCTGGAGGAACCCAATGGTTCTGTGAGGCCAGAATAAGATTATTATTATCCTATTATTATTATTATAGGCTATACTTAAGTTTTATTCAGTAGGTTATAGCCTACATACCCAGGTGAAAAAGACGTACTATTAAATGTATTAAAAATGTACTTGAGTGTGTTTTTAGTAGACCTACAATACAAATATACTTTAATGCATTTAGGTTACATTTAACAGTAGCCTACGTCTTTCAGCTTACATTTATTTAGTAGGCCTATAGGCCTATTTTATTAAATAATTTAAACCTTAAACAACAACACAAAATAATAATAATATTAATAATATGAAGAAGAAGAACCAGGAGGAAAGGGGTTTTATTCTGTTTTATTTTATTCGAAACTGCTGCTATTCCTCTGCTGTCGTTGCTTCAGTGATGCTCGCGCTGCTCGCGCGCAACAAAGCTCAGCTGATCGACGTCATCGGGTTTGAACTTTGAAAGTAACGGCTCTCCTCATCAAAGCTTCCGCCGTTTGTTCGGCTCTCCATTACAAGGTTTGTAAACTCGCCAAATATATATAAATACAGAGTATACTCACTATATATTCAAACACACATATGTAAACTAAATTTATTATACATTACTACGTTTGTACAGTGTTTACCACTCGTTTATTGCACAGTATCTGGTATGAAGGTTTTAGCCGCGATGTTAACGTTAACTACGTTGATCTAACCTTAATGAACAGATGGAAATTATTGACTTATTGTCTTAGATTGATTTAGTCATTCAGTTCAACATATTCCTTACAATTGTGTCGTCAAATTGCTGATATAGCCTAATTTAGCTGATTCCTGCTGTCATCACTGGCATTTGTTATGAATAACAAAAGCAGGTTTATATTTGGTCTGTTTTTGTTTAGCCTTACTTTAACTTACTACAGGTGTCCTCATTCTATCAAATACCATTTTAAAGCCATTTATGGTCAATACATATTTTGCTTTGTTCTTTTGTTTCCCCAGAACAACCAGTACATTTCTAAAATAATCTGAACATTTCAGTGACAACATTGAATTACAGTAAGTTACCTGCACCACATGCAGTACTTTATTACTATGAACTTTCTCTGTGTGAAATTGTTTGACTGTGTACTTTTGTTTTTTAATCAGTTTTTCTCTGAAAATCTTCCCTCATGCTCTCAAATCTCATTCATGTTACCCAGAAAAATAATATCACATGTTTGGTTCACAAATAATGCTATGCATTTTTCCTTATATCTTTATCATTTGCATTTGAATATAGCCTAAGACATTTTAACTCTGAATTATAACTTCAAGTTTGTTCTTTTTCTAAAAAAAAAAAGACAAAACTATTATATGGCTCCAGAAGACTTACAACACAACCCATAACACATGAGTTGTGAACTCATTGATTATTTTTAGGATCTTTTCTGGGACATTTTTGGAGCTTAACCATTTTTATATAAATCGTTGCATTGAATTGAACTAGACAAGTGTACATAAGAATGGTTTCATAAATGATTTACAAATTTTTTTCTGCTTGTGTTTAATGCAGTGAAAGTGAATGGTGACTGGGGTTGCATTATGCCTGAGATCTGCTTTTGGGTTCCACAGACAGAAAGTCAAACAGGTTTGGAACGTCACAAGGCTGAGGAAATTATTTAAATTTCACAACTATCACTTTAATAACCTTACTAACAGTACATTTTGTACTTTGCAGGGATCTCGGTAAGCTGAAATACAAGTTTGAAGAAGAATAAAAATCCTCCTGTAGACCTGAAAATCATTGAAGTGCCTGGACCATCCACCAGAAAAGAGGCAAAACAAACGGAAAACGATGCTGTACCTTTTCACTTTTCTAACTCTTTACCTCACACCAACTTGGTCCCATAGTGACATTTTTGACCACAAACGAAATTGCTGATCGTGTGGATTCTTATTGAAATGACTGAATTCACCAGTGAACATTCACAGAACAACAGATCATTTTACTGCACCTTTAATACTGTTTCCAGGTCGAAGCCTCTACTTCCTCTATCTTGCTTCATGAGAATACTCAACAACCATTTATGAACACTGTTGATTCAAGTCACACATTTAAGCTTTTCAAAAGCCATAGTGTACATTACAGTCTCCAGTCAAACGGCATCCCAGACTTCAACATTTTATGATTCAAAATAGCTGAATAACTAACCATCTGAGATTTCGGTATAGAGATAAAGGTTAGGATTATAATTTTCAGGAATATTACAGCACAATGAGTGCATATTAGCACTGTTTGTTTTTGGCATCTGATAAAGCTTTTGGACTTGGAAACAGTGATGTCAGACTTATCATCGGACTGAAACACAAATGTTTTAAAGTTAAGTGAAGATGGACATTTTTAATTAGTCAAATGTACTGTATATTTTTTTTTACATTGTTTTATTTCATGGAATATATGTGTTTCCATGCATTTTGTTGAGATGTCTTTTCTTGTTTATCTATTGTATGGTTGATTATTCATGTTGCTTATGTATTATATTTTTTGTGTATTCATTGATATTAATTGTTAGCTTTTTTTCCCATGTACATGGAAGTGTATGTATAAAAATGAATATCAAATATGTAATAAACAATTCTTATTTTGTATTTGGTTCAATTTGTTTATTATAATAGAAGTCAAAGGTAACCATAGTAACAACATGAAATTAAATATTTAAAAAAAAATGAAATTTGGTTCCTGGAGGCACCCACAGTGGTTCCACACAGTGCCTAATATAAGAGTTCCTCAGGAAACTTGTGTGGTTCCTCAGAGAACCAGCCCTTTTTAAAGGGTGCCTAGAGGATCTACAGACGGTTCCGCCGGTGTGGCAAAGTGAAGAACCCCAAAAGGTTCCTCCAGGCACCTTTTATTTTTACAGTGTACAAAAAATAGCTTATAAATCTCTCATTATGCAATATTATCACCCAATATTGGATTCAATCTTTTTGTCAACTTTTTCTCTTTCAATTAGGACTGATTTTATATTTCTATTTGCATCTGATTAATCGTAGGCCTCATTTATCTGAGAGTAGGCATCTCATTTTTTGAGTAAAAAAAAGCATTATTAATGAATAATTTTCACAATATTAAATAAAATATGAAGAAAAATTGCTCTGTTTATCACACTAGTGTGCTTTAATGTTTAATCAGGGTTTTTGTTTTGAAATGCTTTTATTTTGTAAAAAAAATGGCACATTGTCACACTTGTGGTGTTCCCGGTCAAAAATGACCGGCCTACAAAAAATAGCTTATAAATCTCTCATTATGCAATATTAATCTTTTTGTCAACTTTTTCTCTTTCAATTAGGACTGGTTTTATATTTCTATTTGCATCTGATTAATCGTAGGCCTTATTTATCTGAGAGTAGGCATCTAATTCTTTAGGTAAAAAAATAATTATTTATGAATAATTTTCACAATATTAAATTGTTGATCACACTATAGTCTACTTTAATGTTTCACCAGGAAGTTTGTTTTGAAAAACGTTTGTTTTGTACAAAATGGCACAGAGTTACACTTGTGGTGTTCCACTGGGCCATTGAGGGCCATTGAAAGTGAATGGGAGAGACTGAAAATAAGAGAAAAATGTAGTTTTCAGGAGCATGTTCATTATGTTTATGTACACATGTGCATGTGTGCTAGCAAACATGGAGCCCTTGGACCCGTGCATGTGTGGATACATGCATACACACGCAACCCAAACACACACACGTTAAAAAACACAAACTAGTTTGAGTATTACACACATTCTTTTTCACAGAGAGAAACTTGATCCTACCCTGAATCCATTCATCCATCTGACATTCATACACACACACAGACAGAGACACGTATGCGTGTGATGTTCTTCATCAGATCATTGATCGAGATACTAGTGAGGAGGAGGCGATGCAGGATTAATCTCAGAAGAAAAACTACCTGGCCTCATAGGTGGGGATGAAGACCAGGACAAAGTTCCATCTTTCGACCAGAATGTAACCCTCTTCATCAGAAGACTGCTGCTCATCAGCTGTTTCAAGGTCTCTAGCATCTGGTGCCTCCTTCTTCCGATACATCTTCTTATGCTCCTTCACTGTAAGATTCATTCTGCATCGCCTTCTCCTAACTAATGTCTCGATCAATGATCTGATGAAGAACATCATGCATTGCACAGAGAGCTTCTTCACCATTGTGCTGCTACAAAATAAATGCCAAACAAGACACTGTGAAGCATTTATATGTGTCTGTGCTATAACATCTCTATTTGTATATTTTAGTCCCAAAAGAAAATGTCATAATATTTTGTCTGAAAACTGTGATGAAACGAAGAACATGAAAGAAAGATTCTTTTGAAACAGGGTCACTGCGGACTAAATCCAGTTTGTGCATACGTGTCTGTGAGTGTGTGTGTATGAATGTCAGATGGATGAATGGATATTAGATGTAGTTCAGGGTAGGATCAAGTTTCTTTCTGTGAAAAAGAATGTGTGTAATACTCAAAATAGTTTGTGTGTTTTAATGTGTGTGTGTGTGTGTTTGGGTAGCGTGTGCATGCATGTATCCACACATGCACAGGTCCAAGGGCTCCATGTTTGCAAGCACACATGCACATATGTGAGTAAGTAATTGAAAAAAAAAAAAGTAATTGGCATCACATATCAGTGACACGCAATATCAATCCACCACAGCACACATTATTCCAAAATCCCAAAACATGCTTTTTATGAAAGTTTTTCTTTGTCAAGATTAAGTCAAAAGTGGCCATAATCAAGGAAAGAAAATAAATCATAATGCCAAATACATTTAAATGTAACTTTTCTGTGTAGATTTAATTCTATTTATTCTCATATAATTTCTTGTATAATTTTTACCCTTCTTAAATACATGCCCTCCATTCATTCTCCAATTGGAAAATGGACAAAAACAAATTATTCTGTTCATATGCACTGCTCTTTTCTTTCACTGAAACGCAATTCCCATAATTCCCTGTGTGTTTTTCTGTCAACATTCATCTGTAGAGCGAGGACAGCCCGGTGTGTGAAAGGCTATACGTTTATGCACGTGTGTGTGTGAAGTGCGGACAGGTTTGTGGTGGAGTGCTAATATACTTTGTGATGTTTTGTGATGTGTGTGCTGACAGACCTGAAGGTTTTGCACCATACGCTGTGCTGATGTGTCTATTTCTCCTTTATGCCTTTACCGAAGTCATATAAATTCAATCAACATGTTTCTATCATTCTCCCCCATTTGGCTGTTTTTTTCGGAATTCCCATTTGACATTTTTAAACACACACTCTCTCTACGTCTTCCCTTATTGTGGGGGGACGTTATGAAATGTGTTTGTAGGTTTAGGATAAACCGCCCTGCGTTCACTGGAGACGTACCAAGAGACTGGAATTAAATTGTTGCTCTTTGTAGTTGGAATCCCCTCAGAACGGGAATGTCGGGCTCTCCAGCAACCACTAATAATCCTCAGAGCGGCGGGCTGGCCGCGTGTTCCCCGTGGGCTTCCTGATGAGGGTACGCGGGACAGAGCTCCAATACGCTATGTTTTCTTTTGCAGAAGGATGAAAGTATGGAATTCCGACTCTGGGATTATGTGTTTGGCCTGGCAACCCAAGTCATGAGAGATAAAACATGAAAAATTCAAGTAACTTACTCAAATCTGCCTAGTTCATAAAAGACGGTAATCAAGCTTCCACCTCTTTATGAGAAGAAAATGGATCTGAGTGAGAAAAATTCACAAATTTCCCCGATAGTTGGCTAGACTTGGAGGCACTGTAAAATCACACAGCCATAGGAAAACGTCAGGATAAATGTTTGCTTTGGCTTGATGTAGAGCCATGGAGAAAATGCCTTAAGAATGGTTTGGATGAAGGACACTAGCAGTGTGTGTTCTTGATGTCTCTGCTGATGTAATTGTCTTAGCAGACATGTTTGAAGCAATGTTTTTGTTTGGGAAGATCTGAGGAGTAGAAAGTTGACGAGGAGACCTGAGAACTATAGCTTTCATTCAGCTATTATTATGTCTGACCACACTTAATGCACACACACACACACACACACACACACACACACAGAGAGAGAGAGAGAGAGAGAGAGAGAGAGAGATCGATCTCTTTAGCTCCGCCCACTTCCCATAATCAATACGAATTATGTAATCGAGACGATATCTTTACGCTCTCAAAATACTGAAATGTGTGCATACATATGCTTATTTTGCCAACAACTGTATACAACATGTTTAAATGAGTAGTCTTGGTTCATGGCTTATAAAACTTTAACAAAGACTAATTTTTAAAAAAAAATCCCTAAGGGAAAAATTAATGGGAAAACAAAAAAATACTTTTTGGACCAGCACCGCTGAAAAAGGGGGCGGACACTAGTGGCGAGTCGCTAGCCTATACTGTTCATATCAGTATCACAAGGCCAGCACTCCCATTGGTAGTAGTCCCCAAACGTCATCACTGCTCATTTGCATAAAACGACCTCTGGTGAAGTTCTCATTGAAGGTCTTAAGTCACCAGTCCTTATTGAAAATAAATCAGTCTCTTTGTCTATGAAAATATTTACTGTGAATGTTTCTCTCTGCTATTACATATCAAATAATCTTTAATATTGGTTATACATACATTTACAGTAACTGATAAATTAGATATTTTATGTATAACTGTTGTAAAACACTGTAACATACAGTAGGGGACAGTTGGCCTATTGATTTTATAAATCAATATGATAAAACAAATAAAAGTAACCAAATTAACTAACATCAGTGTGATTATTATTTCTCTTTCAGATCAGTAAATCAAAAGTGACTTAAATCAAAAAGTTTCTGAAACAACATTTTTAGAAAAGATTTATTTTCTAAAAATAGAAATACTTTATCTAATTAACCACTGTAAAATGACACTTATCGGATTCAAAATGGTAGAAAGAAAGAACAATGTCAGTTAGACCAATATTTAATAAATTAATATTTTTTTAATAAATGAAACAAAAAAAAACAAAAACTAACAATTAAGCTAGATGTTGATCAGCCAACACAAAAGGGACAATGATAGATACAAGAAAGTTTCTAAAAGAGAAATAATATTTTTCTTAAAAATATTTAGTCTTTTTCTGAATTGTTAAACTTGTAAATAGACACTTAATTTTAAAATGGCAGAAAGAGCAATGTGACAAAGAGCAAACGCTAAGTCAATAATTAAATTGGTTAATAATAATAATATTCACCTCTTCTGCCAAGTAATATAGTTCATAGTTTTATAACATTATAGTTTAGTAACATGGCTCATCCAATCAGATGTTAGAGGCGTAACTATCTGTTTTATAATAGTAGAATAAGCACTGGGAACCTCACACACATTCTGTCTGCTAAATGAACCCGTCATTGTTGATCCCGCCACTAGGGGCTGCGGCTCTCAGGTTAAAGCAAAATTCCCTTCTCCCCTCTTTTATTTCAACGAATGTCCCCTCTTGATTTATCGCCTCCTTTTCTCTTTCTCGTTGTGGTTGTGGGCCTGGGTTTCCCTTCTTGGTACCGCTCCCTGTTTTTCCATGCAAACACACATTAAACACACTCTTTTCCTTAGATTCCCGACCCACAGGACTCAATGCGGACAGCCATACTTCACATTCCGAGGGTTTAGGAAGGCATCCCACACTACCTGTTACTGTGGTGACGGCGGTCCCGTCTGACTGGACGGGTTGTGTGGTGAGAGGTTAATGATACTCCTGAAGTCAGGGTGGAGACCAGTGTCACCATCCACACACACACACGGGGAACAGGAAACCAGCAGACTCATAAAGAGCATAATTAGAAACGTATATATATATACACACACACACACTGTGATACTGGTTCTCCATCACCGCTGATAAAATAAAAAATTCCAGGACGCTCTTGCAGTCTGCGGTCATGCGTGTGCGAGTGTGTTCGGATGCCAGCGTGGGTTGACACGGAGCGGGATGTTCCTGTGGGGGCTGCCGTGGTAACTCCCTTTTCCCGAGGGAATGCAGCCAGGATTGGGGCGTCAGTGTAGGCATTTTGGGAAGGATGAGGAGACGGGGAGAGATAAACAGAGGAGGCAAGATAGAGACGAAACCCGCAGTTTGGAACGGATGCTGCAGATACTGATTCAGAAGCCACTTCAAAAACCCACAGAGGACGTTCTCACACACACACGCCCTCCCGGCTACGCAGATGATGCCGAGTAAATCACTCGTGTGTGTGCGAAACTCTGTGATTGAGGACGAATTGAAATGTAGAAAGGGTGTGAGAGAAACGGTTCTCGCTCTGAAGTGGTTTGGAAATGGTAAACGGTCCTTTGAAAGAACTTCGTCTGAGTGCAACAGGTTCACTGTCGTTCTCACACCACGACCGTCCCGGTCCTAAAGAGGCAGACTTTCGACTCCTGACTGAAAGTCCGGTCAACTTTGCAGCTCATTTAGGCCGAGAAATGCCCGCTTGAATAGGAAACGATCATCTGAACAACATTTGAAACAGTTTTTTTGGGCTGCAAATTCTGAAATGAAGTAGCAAACAATTGCTCAGCAGTCTCCGGTAATCATTGTACAGACATTGCCGAAGAAACCAAAGCTTCCTGCAATTGTAGATCAATCCTGCTCAATGGTCAGGAGGAATTTTGCACCACTCCTCTAAACAAAACTGTTCCAGCTCTGCAATATTCTTGGGATGTCTGGTGTGAATTGCTCTCTTGAGGTCATGCCAAACCATCTCAATCAGGTTGAGGTCAGGACTCTGGGCTGCTATAGGAGGAGTGCTTTCTTCTGCTGAAGCTATTGCTGAATTTCCCCTGTGCTTTGGGTAATTGTCTTGTTGTATCTACTCGATGTCTGTTGAGCTGAGACAAATCCCTTTACGTTCTCCATCAAAATGTCCTGATAAACATGGGAATTCATGTTTCTGTCAATGATAGCAAGCTTTCCAGGTTCTGAGGCAGCAAAGCAACCTCAACTATGATGGTTCCTCCACCATACTTCACACTTGGGATGAGGTTTTGATCTTGGTGTGTTGTGCTTTCCAGAATCCCAGCTTTAATTTCATCTGTCCACCGGATATTTTCCCAGTAGTATTTTCCCACCTGGTGGAACATACAGCTCTTTTGTCAATTTAGATGAGCAGTAATGTGTTTCTAGACAGAAATGGCTTCATGCAAGGATTTCCTCTGATGAACACTGTTCTTGTTTAGTGTTTTACATAATGTAGACGTCACTGTTCACGTTGAGTCTTGTCACGGACTCTGGGACATTTGGACTTGGCTCGGGCACAACCTACTCATGTCTCGACTCAAATTGAGCTTGTCTCGACTACGACACTGGTGGATGTTACCAGAGGTGTGTTACCATGGTCCAGATGTTTTCTAAAAAATCCTTAGTTGGCACTTTATGATTTTTTTTATGCTAGAAAAAAGTGAGAAACAAGTGAGGAGGAAAGAGGATAGAAAGTAGAAATAAACTGAAAAAAAAGGAACAGAGGAGAAAACACGAGAGATGTAGGATTGTGTGCAAAGAATATTTGTAATATTTCAGCTTATAGTTTGATTAACTCTTACACTCCAGGCCCAGAAAAGTATAATGATTGAGATAAAGACCATTTTGAGCTCGACACTTTTTATCCAACAAGAAATCACTCCCACATGCTTAAAGAAAATGAGTCTGTCCCTAAAATTAAAGACCAATAATCTGGAAATCAAGAAGACTTAATACTTAATTTCTTAAGCTCAGTCTGAATTAAACAGCTCAGAAGTTTAATATTCAACCTGAGTTTAAAGACTTGTCACCAGTTCACACCCAGGATGATAACGATAAAGATATAGCCACACCACAACTATAACGATAACGATAACGGCACAGAGAAACAATATCGTCGGAATAACTTTCAGAACGATTTTTTTTTCCAGCTGATGAACGACAAAAACATTGACAGCCAATCAGAATCCATCCTGCTTTAAAGAGCTCCAGCATTTAAAGCGGCAGACGACAAAACAGAACGATACTGTCCACTGGTGTGGACACTAATATAGTTATTTTAGTTATCGTTCATGGTGTGAACGGGCCTTAACTGATGACTCTAGAACTTAATGTGAACACGTCTGAGATAGAAAGACAGACTGAAACAGACAGATTTCAACAACTGCTTCAGTAAAATGTCATGTTTCTGGAGCAACATCTTTTGTTGGTCATTCCAATAAACCAATATTATAAAAGAAAGAGGAGAATATGGAAAAGAGCCCAACTTGGCATGCAAATCTTGCAAATGGAGCTTGAGGAAAGTAGTTTTTAAGTTTTAGCACCATGTAGTCTTGATCAGCCATTTCATGTTGCAATTTTGTTGGCTAGTCAGTAGACGTAGAGTAGATTGTAGCATCAAACACACTGTGAGATGATCATGCTAAATTTCTGACACTGTCAGAAAATGATCGCAGGCTATATTTGGTCTCAAGACCAATGACCGTCTTTGAAGCCACCGTTTAGGAGCCACAGCCACAGAAATCAACACGACTGCTCAACTTTCATCTGGGACAGCCCAAAATCATACAGTGTGTATCGGGCATAAGGAGTAAAAGTGTTGTTCCTAGAGATCAGAAGTAGAATTTGTGCATTTAGCTATGGATCTCAGACTTAATGAGTAATTACTTTTCTGTCCAAAGCCACACTGAGGCTTTAATTATGCTCCAACCAATGCTTACCAGCTTTAGAAAACAATCATCAACCAAGCATGTCTAATCAAGTATCAAAGCACATCCGATTCCTCAGACACCAACCGTTTCCAAGATCCAAATGTTTATAATTAACTAAAGCCAATGTGATCAAGGGAGAAGCACTGTCGACTGTATCCCATAGAGCACAGCAACATGTATCCTGCAGATGGACAGGACAGGACAGGGAAACATGAGTATTTACCTAAAAAAAACCAAAAAACAGACCGACCAGATTAGTGATATCAGCGATTCAATCGTTCATTCATCCAAATGAAATCCAAACTTTCCAACTTAAAAGTCACAAAATGTTAATCTGACAATCAAACACAAACCTTATGTGAACCTGAATGCTAAATATTGAATAATACAGTTAAACTCGAACAACATTTGAAATGAACAAACTTTACTCTCAACAAGGTTGTAGAAAATTGGCACATCATGTTCTTTGGTCACGCAACATCGTTCAACAATTGTGAGAAATCTGAAACGACTGATGTTGACATACAAACGGACAACATCTATTGAAAAAGGATCAATATGATGGATATACTTTGTTCATGAAGCTCTATACAATTGCACATTTTCATGCTTCCCTCCGATCTAAATCTGATTTGCAGTCATGATTAAATGCCATTTAATCACACTGATCAGTCTTGTGATGATGTGTCAGAAGGAAATGAACTGGTTCTGTACATGTAGATAGGACAGATCACTGGAATGAGTGTGGCCACTCAAATATACCCTTGTGTGTTGTATACCTTTGTACATGGTTTTATACGGCTTGTGTGAATATGTGTATATGTATAGGTGTAGTGTATGATTGTCTATCCCTCTGTCTCTCCGTGGACGTTCTCCATATGGACTTTGAGGTAGTCGTTGCGGGTGAACTTCTTGTGGCACAGGGAGCATTCAGCCATGGGTCTGTTGGGATTATGGGTCAGTTTGTGTCTGATCAACATCTTCTTCAAACTAAAGGACAGGTCACACACCTAGAAACACACAAACACAACCTTTAAGAAAACATGATGTTGTTAATATCTTTATCCCAGTTTGAAGCCAACATGAAATGGATTCTTGGAGAGTAAATAGAGATTTCTTGGTCTTGCCGTCCAGGATTCATCGGTGCACGTTCTAAAGAAAATTAATGTTTTTTTAATGTTGAATTTTTCATTAAAAATTGTCTGACATTACGTCCCTCAGGCTCATGTGGGCTATTGGATAATATTGAATGTGAAAATGTCTGGCTACATTATGGTATGCGCTTCAAAATGGATAAAATCAATTCTCCCCTACATTTTTGTTTGTTTTTTTCTCATTGAATAACCTGTTTCAAATAGGTTACTATTTAAACTCACCATGGACTGTTTGCACTATGGTCAGTTATTTTTCTAAGCCATCCATTCATTTTCCAAACCGCTTGCCTCTATGGTCAATTATTTTTAAGCGACTTACAATTTTCATCTGGCAGACAAATTAGTTTAAAAAAAATAACATAGCACTTTGCAGTTTGATGTGGGTGAAATGATGAAGCAGTTCTGACTGGCTAGTTATTTCTACAACGATGCATTTTATTATGGTGGTTAAGTAATGAGTTACGTTGTTGTGTGGGAAACGCACCCCAGAACACCTTAGAAACCATCCAGAAACCAACTTGCAACATGCTAAAGAAACACTTTAGCCACTGCATAAGCAATGGCCTGGCAAACCTACATTGTGGCTGTGACTTTTGAAGGCTTTTTTCCAGGACAGGACATAATAAATTAGTCTAGTAGCCATAAGTGGATCTACGTTACATAACCCATAAAAAAAGAGCCATAAGAGGAAGGTTTTTATTTTGGAATTGATATTTAGTGAAGCAGCGCTTGTTTACAGACTTCATTCTGTAATGTTTTGTGTGTTAGTATGACTTAATGCCCTGTGACCGCAGAGAGGATGTGAAGGCAATGCTCAATACATCAGACCAGACACACAAACAACCAATAACTGAATGAATAAAAACACAACCAAAGAACTGCAAGCCAGGGTGAAATCCTCTAACTATGCCATATGTTATTGGTTGAGACCCTAACACACACACACACACACACACACACACACACACACACACACACACACACACACACACACACACACACACACACACACACACACACACACAATTGGAAACAATGCTGCCAACAAAACAGACACTCAAAAACAGCCAGTTAGCAAACTGAAGCCAAACCGAGCAGTAAATCATATTCAGTTAAATCCTGCAGTCAAAGCAGCGGCCTGGTGCCATGACACACACACACACACACACACACACACACACACACACACACACACACACACACACACACACACACACACACACACACACACACACACACACACACACACACACACACACACACACACACACACACACACACACACACACACACACACACACACACACACACACACACACACACACACACACACACACACACACACACACACACACACACACACACACACACACACACACACACACACACACACACACACACACACACACACACACACACACACACACACACACACACAAATCCATTTCACATGATTAATCGACTTTATCTCCTCAAGAACACTCAATATTCTTTATCTCCATGAAGAGACAGTGAGAGATATTGCAGCTGTCACTTTCTTCATAAAATGAATGTATTTTTTTTATTTAAACAGCATGAAAATACATTTACCGCCTTGATAGACGAATTATTAGTCTCAGTCTCTCACATGAACTGCAGATATTAATGGCTGTGGGCACAGGATGTCAGGATGTCTGTATGCTGGCCATGTGGTGGTAGAAATGTGTAAACCGCTAGAGATTCTGCTAAACCTCCATGGCAAGAAAACTATAGAATACTCTGGAAAACTGAATCGCAGTCTTTGTAGATTTCAGTTAGAAGTAAATATTTGAAATGAGGAAGTAATTGACTGGATTTGTATCATGTTATTAGTAATATTGTGGAATATTATTACAATTTAAAATAGCTACTTTGTATGTGAATATATTGTAAAATGTAATTTATTCCTGTGATCAAAGCTGAATTTTCAGCATCATTACTCCAGTCTTCAGTGTCACATGATCCTCCAGAAATCATTATAATATGTTATGAATAGAAAGTTCAAAAGAACAGCAGTTATTTGAAATAGAAATCTTTTGTAGCATTATAAATGTCAATTACTGTCACATTTGATAAATTGAATGCATACTTGCTGAATAAAAGTAATAAAAACATCCTACTAACCCCAAACTTTTAAATGGTAGTGTATAATTTATAAATCATTTAGGGGTGAATTTTCAGATAAAAATAACTATACTGTAATATATTTTTCCTGTGACATGGAATGAAATTAATCAAACTGTCATACAAGATTTTGTTCATACCACCCATCTCTACATGCAAGTGCATGTTTGTGTCCTGTATTGCTAGTCGAAAACTTTGAAACGATGCGGCTGAGAAAAAAAAATATAGCAAATATCCACAGATATATATATATATATTGCTGGCCTTTTCATTGTCATGAACAGTGTTAAAAATCCATGTTTCTCAATGATATATCCTAGTGATGACATATAGATGGAGAAGAGCAGTGGTCCAAGCACTGAGCCCTGAGGCACCCCAGTAGCTACAGTAGATGTTGCGACTTAGGCCTCGTTTTCACTGTCAGTGAAATGTGACCCAATTCCGATTTTTTGCTCATATGTGACACAGATCCGATGTGTTCTATGACAGTGTAAACAGGAAAAAAATGCATGCATTCGGATATTTTGAGATCGGTTTCAGGCCTCATTCATATGTGGAAATAAATCGGATATGTGCCAATGCGACTGTCATGTAAACAGGCAGATCGGATTGTCTGAGGCATTAGGCAACGTCTCCACGGTTTAATGACGAGAGAAACTCTGACGCGCTTCTGCAAAGGGACGGATGGCCCGACGAAACGTTGTGTCGCCGTTGGAGAGGAATGTGGACAAACGTTGACACAACATATTGTTGTACACAACAAAATTTCGGACCCACTGCTCCTCGTTAAAGCCAATATTTAAACACAATATTCTCCCACCAGTCCTGAGATCTCTCTCACACACAATAACTGAAGCATATGTGCAATGGTGGCACTTTTCGTCCTCCTTCGCCTCAAAATCATGGTGATGTTTGGCGAACTTCGCATATATCGCAGAGCTAGCATCAAGCATATTTCGCGTCCGCCCATCCGTGCAAGAGAATTTAACCCTTTAAGCATGCGCGATGTTTCAGATAGTATGGCAAGTGTAAACACATGAATCGGATATGGATCACAGTTGAAAGAACGTGTAAACGGACGGTAAGAAAAATCGGATAAAGGTAACAAATCAGAATTGGGCATCAAGACCTGCAGTGTAAACGAGGCCTTAGACACCCCACCCCTGAGAGGTAAGACCTGAACCATTAGAGTCCGGTTCCTGAGATGCCCTTCGTCTTTAGGTATATAGATATATATTGCTTGCATTGTCATGAACAGTGTTAAAAACCTAAAGTTTTTTTTTTTTGCCAACTTCAGTCAGCTTCTGGCCAACACTTGCATTGATTTCAGGGGTCTCGGAGCATGAGTTCTGGCACGTGTGTGTGAACGCGCTAAACAAACCCAGACCCTCTCAGATGTCCACAGCACACGCAGTGTGGTTCACTTGTAAAGATCTTTGTGAACACAACACGCTCAAGTTTCACTTTACTGTCACATTTGTTTAATTCCATTACACAACAGCTATTGCAGGACACCATACAAAAATAATTAAGCACAAATACACTGGAATGCAGTTTATAGGGAAAGAGAAATGTTCATGCTGTAGTGAGCGTACAGAACAAGCAAACACCCAAAGCATCGACAAGTGCTAGAACCCTAGTGTCCTTATATTTCAATGAGAACAAGCTTGTTTAAATACATTCAAATATGTGATTTATGTATGACTTTGAAGTTTGAATGGTCCTTCACTTCAAAGTTGTAAGTCCAACTGAAACACTGTATTGACTAATCAGAAGTCAGGACTTGATCTATCCCTTGTGATAAAGAAGTGTGCTTAAATGTATCGAAAGTGCACTTTAAAGTGTACTCCAAATTTTAAAAATATAGTTAAAAAACTGTACGTACAGATAATATAATATTAATAAACTACTAAAGTGTTCTTAAAGAGTTTCTTAACCCACTTTTTTAAAAAGTGCCCTTCGCAATAATGTCAAATGAAAAGTTCAGAACGATGATCAAAACATAAATGGAGTAGATAGATGTATTTTTCACAAGGGATTCTGTTTTTCTGTGTATGGAAACCCAGCAGAATAACGAGATCAAAGGCAATAAAGTTCTTTTAGAGCAGAAGTGCCGTGATAAACGCTAAAGTGTTTCAAAATGTTCAAATCGTCGTTTTGACATTTCACAAAATAACACCACAAAGATCCTTTTCTTTAACTTCAACAGGAGCCGTGAAAGACAGACATGACCACCCCACAAACCACTTCAAAAGCAGTCAAACACTCAGAGAAAGTGAGTCAATAAATAAATTCGGAGTATAGATGGTTTCTGGCACATTGCACTTCAAAAATTCTACGCATGAAAGAAGTGCCTGAATAATTTGCCACCATTAATGGAAGTCATTCTAACAACCGTCATCAGAGCGCCAGATTTCAGACCAAATCAGTCCAGGCTCAAAAGACTTGTCATGTCAAATGCGGAGAGAAAAAACGAGGAAACAGCCAATTTCATTCTCTTATGGTCTTTAAAACAGTCAAAACTTAGAAAGACATGCTTGCAGCTTGCCACTAAAATCAAATAAATACACGGGGGATGTTTCTCATTTACATCGGTGAAATGTACGTGTAGCGACCGCTCTGTGTGAGAGAGAGAGAGTGTGTGTGTTTAGATTCCTCAAGAGTCTCCTGCAGAGTGTGTTCACTGCTGGCAAAGCGTTTCAGACTGAGAAGAAACTGCTTTTATCTATCGGTTTCTGATTCACGCACTGCCTAAAAGAGAACAATAATAAAGCATTAAATTGTAAGTCTACAGTTGAAGAATAGTAACAGCACACTTCTCCTCAAGCGATGTGATTTGAGGAATCATTCACGTCAGTAGCACAATCAAATCATGCAGCTTTTTGAGGTCGGATGTGCTAATTCTACTGTAAGTGCAACTTAGCACTGTGCCAAAACAACAACAACAACAACAACAATTTAGAACACCTTAGTAACTGCATAGCAACACCCTGGTAACCAGCCAAAACACCCTGGAATCATGGTGGCAAGTTTTGCACTGGGCACCAATGCGATGCACTATAATGCTAATGTTTAAAAAAATAAATAAAACACTGATATTAATATTACACATACGATGGCAAAACTTTACAATAAGCTCCTATTAGTTAATGTTATGTGCATTAACTGACATTGACTAGTACATCTGTTACAGTAGGCCTATGGAATCGAAGACTATCGATTCCAATTATTTTTCGAATGCATTGCGATTCTCTTCCAATGCCTCTTTAGCGCTCTTCTTCGTGAGCATTTGAGCGTGCGGTTAAAAACTAGAGTGCCATCTGCTGTTAAAAAACTAAGCTCAGAATCGATTCAAGAGAATTGCGATGAATTCCGGAAAATTGGAATCGATCCACGAATCGCAATGCATCGATTTATTGTCCCAGCCCTACTTTTTGTAAAGTGTTACCCATCCAATAACATCGTAAAAATCTGATCGCCACTCCAGTCAAGTAGGTGGCAGCATTGCACCTTAACGCTGACTACCACGTCAAAAAACTGAAAAATGAAGACAATACAGTGAGTATCTGAAGAGCAGAGCACTGAAGAGGGGCTTCTGAAGTGACAGAGTGGTGCAGGTATGACGTCACTTTGTAGGCCAATCGGCACTGAGCATCACGCTGGTTCCTTCGAGAAAAAAAAAAAAATTCAAATAGGCTTTTGGGTTACCGCTAAAAACAAGCTCTGTGATCAACAAAAGTTTATGATACTTGCATGTTTTGTCCATCAAGATAATTATCACAGATGAACACAACTTTGATGAATTTTGAAGACTAATTAAATCGTCAGAAGTAAAAAGTTAAAGGCTATAAACAAACCACACCACGGTCCCACGACTTCAACGTCACCATCACTAAGCTTCCCACAACTTCTTTCAGTTCTTATCTAAAAACATTTTCCCAGACCATTTGAGTTAGAATAGTTTATAAGAGCACACTTATAAGCATAACGATGCTGTAAAAGAGGACTGGGTTTACATGTTCAGCGTGATGACGTTTAATCTCCTAGACAGCCTCTGTAGTCCCATTAGCCATTCAACCAAAACCCCATTCAAAAAACCCATTGAGTTCGGGACGATGGAACCGGAAGTGTTAAAATGCTAACTTGCCTACAAAGTGTATCATACCTGCACCACTCTATGAAATGATGAAGTAATGCAAAGACCAAAAACTGATGAACCTCAGTTTTGATGCAATAACATCACAACATTTATTTCTATTAAGAGGTGCATCGATTTTAGGTCAAGATCTTGTATTAACAATGCAAGAGTCCAGCACTCTGTAAAGTCTCCTCCAGCACATCCCACAGACTTTCAATGAGTTTAAGGTCTGGACTCAGAGGAGCATCAATTCATGTGTGATTCTTCATGCTCATCTAAACTATTCTTACACAGTTTGAGCCTGATGAATCTTGATATCGTCATCCTGGAATATGGCCATGATGTGTCTTCCTACATGGTTGTTTAAAAAATTAAAAGCTACACACTCCATCAATTAGGGTTAGAAGAACTGTTGCCAAACATATAACATGATAGAAACATAGTAATCACTGCAATAATGATCCAATCATAGACTCTTAAGCGTTTGTTTTAGTGTATTTTATCATTAAAATCCCATTCACATTCATCTTGACTGAGAGGGCAGGATAGTCCGGGTGAACGGGCAACGCCTGATCCTGGTGTAGCTTCTACTGCCACACAAAATCATGTCAGGGGAGATAACAGGCGAAAGAGAGAAACTCTGCTCGTACTCAAAACCTAGTTCACCAGTGTGGGACTTATTTGGATCCTAGTGAATAAAGTTCAATAAGATCAGTGGCCAGTTGCATAAATGCTTAGATTAGATCATCTAATATTTTCTTCAAGACTGGTCACATATTTTTTTAACTCCGTTCATAAAAAGATATTGGTCTTTCGATTTAAATCTAAAAGTAAGACTGATTAGCCCTAACTAACTGCGAGTTGGTCAGACTAGTTCAAAAGACTCGATCTTAAGAAGATCATCAGTGCAGATTTTGGGTCCGTTCCTCACACAACCCCACCAAAAGACTTAAGAAGACTTGTAATATGATTAATCTGAACCACTTTTAAGGTGCTTGTTTGTGGAGCCTCTTTGAATCTTGAAAGCTACCGTCTTCATTTATTGTAATTGCATGGAAAAAAAGTGGCAAGTACTTTATTCAAAATGTCTCCTTTCATTCAGGACGGACATGAGGGTGAGAAAATGATGAATGAATCATTTGGCTGGACTGAGAAACAGAAGACAGTGTGCATGTGTCCCAAGAAGGTCACCATGATTTGGCCAAGTCAGACGTGTTCCTGGATCATCGTATTTTGGAACATTCCTGTCTGAAAGTTTAGTCCTAACCCAATCCCTACCCCTAAACCTAACCCTAACTATAACTTATCCCTAAATTTAGAGGGAAATGGTAAGTGAATAACACTGATGTGGAAGCACATAACCCTGGTTATAAGCCTAAACTAGACATAAACTGTAAATGTGTTCCTCAAATCTGATTGGTTGATTGGAATGTTGTTCCAGGATCAACAAAGATGTGGATCCAGGAACATGTTGCACTTGGTGAAATCACGTTCGTCATCCTAAGAAACCGAGACAATGACGCAGAATGGACACAAACGTCTTTTCAGGGACAGTCCCATGATAAGAGGAGCTCACAACTGGTGTGTTTTGGAGTGAGGCCGGTCTGATTGTGTGTGTCTAAAGGAGCTGAAAGGTCAGAGATGGGTCAGTTTGTGCAGGGCGGTTTCGTCCTTGTGTCCGCCTGGCAGAACGTCCTTCCACTGCGGCTTTAACACCACAGTAACACCCTCACACACACACACACACAGAGAGATGCAGACAGACAGCTTGAGTTTATGTGGGGCGTTCTGGTTCGTGGTCTGATGCGCGTCACGGTGCTGATTATGTGGACTCAGCGTGGGCCGCGGGGTTAAACTCAAGCCCGGCTTTAGCTCTTCCAGCGGTCTAAGACTGAACCCCGCTGAACGTCACACATTACCCACAAGCCACTGCTCTCTCTCGGCTCTTCCACTGGGATGTGGCTGCGGTGTGTCGAGAGCGGTTGTGTGATAGTCAGCCAGAATCAGACATAAAAAGAGCCTGTGTTTGTGTGTCAGAATGCAACATTATGCAATGTGGTTTGCGTGTGTAACTCACGTCGCACTGGAAGGGTTTCTCTCCGGTGTGTGTGCGCATGTGTTCATCCAGACCGCGCTTCTGACTGAAGGCCTTGTTGCACTCGCTGCATTTATACGGCTTCTCCTGGAAGAGAGAGAACGGGAAACAGACGAGATGAGATAAGATGAGAGCAAATGTCATAATTACCAGTGGGGAAACTTGTTAATTAAAGAATCATGGCAAAAGTGAAATAATAGTTCATAACTAAAGGTGATGTGCGTAATTGTTTTATTGCTTAATTTAATATGTAGAGACAGCTTTAATTCATTTGTATGTTGATTTTCCAGAAAACTGCAGTTTTTCTCAACCAGACAGACAGACAGACAGACAGACAGACAGACAGACAGACAGACAGACAGACAGACAGACAGACAGACAGACAGACAGACAGACAGACAGACAGACAGACAGACAGACAGACAGCAACACTGACTCTTAGGATTATATATCAAAATTATATATAAATATCGTGACCACAAATCTAGATTTCCTTCTTATTAACTTGTTTATTCATTTTCTGTTTTTAGTTAAATCGTGGCTATGTTGTACTAATTGGTTTCCTCATTTTACTTTTGTTAAATCGTGTCCATAAACAAATTAATGAATCATGGGAACGAATAAGTACAACGTAACTATTATTTACCTTAAATGGGGGAACTAATTAATAAATCATGGGAACAAATTTTTCATGGACACATTTTCAGTTTTTTTTCTTCCGTACATGACATGCAGAGAAACACACACACACACATACACACGCACTCTCACAAACAGACACACGCACAGACACACACTCACTCACACACGCGCACTCACTCACACATACACACAGACACACAATATACACACACACGCACACATACACGCAGACACACAATATACACTCTCGCGCACACACAGACAAACACACTCTCGCACACACACACACACACACACACACACACACACACACACACACACACACACACACACACACACACACACACACACACAGGCACATATACCACACACACACACACCCACACACATGCACACATGCACGCACACACGCACACATGCACGCTCACACGCACATACATACATATATATATATATATATATATATATATATATATATACATACATACATATATATATATATATATATATATATATATATATATATATATATAAATATATAATACATACTATATAATATTCTATATCTATATTACAAATCAGTATTTCTTCAATGTTTTTAAATCGACACGTCCCTTCCAATGTCACAACTCATCATTCATCTAGAATTCCAAGGTTTCCTTGTACGGTCATTCACGTATTTGAATCTCTTAACTACATACTATTACGAAATATTTCGGACTCCACCTGAAGGACTCAAAACAGGCAGGTGTCTCTTTGAGGAGGACTGGACACTCCTGATGTAGGACTTTCCTACAGTTAGTGTGTTTTTCAGGAGACTAATGAAGAGCTGATACATTCAGAGAGAGAGAATAATCCCTCAGGCATGAACATACATCTGTATGTTTACAGAAACTAGAGATCGCCGTTACACACACACACACTGAAGATGGACTGGGATAAACAAATGAAGTGCCTTTCATGTGTTACACACCTGGAACTCATTTCACATGGACACACACATACATTTACTTATATAACAGACTAAAACACACAGCACTCCTGTCACACCACAAACACATACACACATACCGAATAAAACACACCTGGACATAATAACATACACCTTTGATGTCCTTTTTTTCACGATTTACCCATTGTGTGAGTGTGTGTGTGTGTGTGTGTGTGTGTGTGTGTGTGTGTGTCCTGGTAAACCCTATGCTATGGGGACAGAATTTCCCCACAAGGACATTTTTGTTCCCATGTGGGAAACAGCTTATAAATCATACAGAGTGATATTGTTTGAAAATGTACAAAATGCAGAAGGTTTTCTGTGATGGTTAGGTTGGGGTCGGGTTAGTGTGTGTGTGTGTGTGTTTGTGATGGGTAGGGTTAGTGTAAGGGGAGATAATATACAGTTTGTACAGTATAAAAACCATTGTGTCTATAAAACATGGAAACCCAATGTGTGTGTATGTGTGTGTGTGTGTGTTGAGAAGCATGGTGAACATGCACACATTGATAGTCCACTCACACCTCCGACACCCAGCTATCACGGGAATGGGTGTTCACAGGAAGAGAGGATCCTGGGAAACGGAGCAGGGCGAGGTGTGGTCACACCACACAGGATACGCAAGGTGCCGAGGATCAAGTGTGTGAGTGTATTTGTCAGAGCGAGACGTAATCAATATGGGCCTGGGCCAGAGTGGACACGTGTGTTTGAGTAAGAGAGGCAAAAAGATTGAGTGTAAGATGAGAGTTTTGGCGATTCTAGAGTATAATCCATCCAGCGTGTTGCTGTGAGGCTCCCTCGCTGAATCAGGTCAGCGGTAAAACCGTCAGCTGGGACCATAAGCAACACGACCCCCACACAAATATGCAAAGGTCAACAGTCACAGACTACGACATACGTACATTAGGACAGATGGGCAATAGTGGACGGCCCATAATGCTTTGCAGCTTTGTCAGTCTACTGGAGCAGGTCTTGCTAGAAAAACAGCGAACAAGCCCACAATAAACCGAAACAAATCCAAATGTTTTATGCTGAAAACGAGACCAAAATATCGCTATCTGCACATGCTCACTTTAAAGCATTAGTTCACCTCAAAATGAAAATTTCCTGATAATTTACTCACCGCAATGCTATCCAAGATGTTCATGTCTTTCTTTCTTCAGTGGAAAATAAATTAAGTATTTTGAGGAAAACATTTCAGGATTTTTCTCCACACAATGGACTTCAATGGCAACCAGAATGTTGAGGTTTAAATCAATGCAGTTTTAAAGGGCTCTGAAGTGCTTCAAAGGGCTCTGAGGAACGGGGTCTTATCTAGCGAAACGATCGGTCTTGTGCTGGTCTGCGACGTGCCACGTATTACGTCATCACGTTGGAAAGGTCCCTAATTGGACCCTAAACTAAAGTGTGACCAAACTTTTTTTTTTTTATCCCTACAAGAAAAAAGCTGCTGAAAACATGGGGATCTGGCACAGCATATAATGATTCTCATTTGCATAGAAAGTCATGTTTGTTAAGAAAAAACTGGCAATGACTTTTGAGTACACGAGGTGCATCGCTCTAGAGTGACATCAAAACCTGGAAGAATAATTCGCCAGTGGTTTCCTCGAGATTCTCCAATTGGGTTTTTTTCATTTTATGAGTGAAATTAGGTCTGTGGTAAACATAACATGAAGATACGGTTTGCTCTTCAGCATTAATGTGAATTTTGAATAGGGCTGGGTATCGTTCAAAAAATTTCGATACCAATACCGATACCGATACCTTGATTTCGATACCGGTTCCTGAACGATACTTTTTTTTTGATACCAATTTTATGAAATCCATTTTAACAAGATTACATAACACATTACCTCAGAAAAACTTTGGTTTTATTTTTTCAGTTTGACTCATGCTCCTTAGTGCACAAAGGAACAAAATATTCCTTATACATATACATAAGGAACAAAATATTCCTTATACATATACATAAGGAACAAAATATTTTTTATAAAGAGCTCATGCTCACCAAAGCTGAATTTGTTTGATCAAAAATACAGTAAAACTTGTAATATTGTGGAATAGTATTACAATTTAAAATCTTATTTGAATATATTTCAAAATAATTTATTTATTCCTGTGATGTCAAAGCTGAATTTTCAAAATCATTACTTCAGTGTCACATGATCCTTCAGAAATATGAAAACAGTTTTTGGAAACTATGATAAATTTTTTCATGATTCTTTGATGAATAAAAATTTCAAAAGAACAGCATTTATTTGAAACAGGAATCTTTTGTAATATTACACATGTTTTAAGGTCATTTTTGATCACTTTAATTTACTGAAAAAAATTCTGACCAACCAACACATTTTTGATTGGCAGTGTACGTTCAGTAGGTCATTATTGCAATATAAACACTGTCAGAGTGATCAACAAGGTATCTCTTCATTTACCAGTCGAAGACGGAGCAACTTTCTGCTCTTATGTTTACTCCGTGCACTGTCTTTGCAGCAATTATTTTACCACAAATACTGCAGGAGAAATGTACCCACACTTTTGATCGACTTTTCCACATCTTTAGGGTATTGTGTGTGTGTGCTCGCGTCTCATTGAGTATGTGTGCGAGTTTGTGTGTGTGTGCTCGCGTCTCATATGAGAATGTGCGTGAACAGTTTGTGTGCCGCGTGCGCGTCTCATATGAGTATGTGCGCAGAGAGTTCCGCGCGTCTCGTGTGTGTAGAGTTTGCGTGTATGTGCGTGAGCAACTTTAGGCGTGTCGTTGTGCATATTATAAGTATTTGTTTGAGCACTGACGTTGACGAGTTAACCCCTTAGGTATCGAAATCTGGTACCGAAAAACAAGTAATTTTTCGATACTCGATAGTATCGAGGCAATTCGGTCGGTACCTAAAAAGTATCGAACTCGGTACGCAGCCCTAATTTTGAAGCTATTATGTATATTTTTAAAAAAGTATGTTTTTAACAAGTAACTAGATAAGACAGTTTGGAGTGTGTGCAGTTTACGTTGTAGAACACAAGTACGAAATCGTACAGAAGTATTGTTAAGTTATGTTTACCACAAGCTTTGTTTTACTCATAAATTGAAAAACCCCATTATAAAACCCCATAGGAAAATCTTGAGGGAACCAGCGGCGAATTAGACTTCCAGGTTTTGATGTCACGACTGCAGCCCTCTATTCCAACACAAGTATTTGTGTCATACAGGCCTAAACGGGAAGAAATACCTGTCACTTAAGAGGATTAGCACAGTTCTGTCACTGCTTGTTCTCATTACAGCATCACGATTGCTTTGTTTTCATATGATGTCTTAATGGCTGTGTTTCTGTGCTGTGTCAGTCCACAGCTCATATGTTATGCTGCAGAATTACAGGATCACGGTCCATATTTGGCAAAGCGCTCTAATGATGTGCTGCGTCTGTTCTGCTTTCTTAGGTTTTCCTGGATTAACACTGATGTTGCCACTCTGTCTGTGTTATAAATCTGAGAGACGCTGCTGTTCTCAATGACTGGGGGAAAGATGGGAGAAGTGATACGGTTCTTTCAGGAAATGATGTCATAAACATCCATGCCATCCATCATCAGAGATCAGCTTTCCAAAAACTGTTTGGCTATATAGCAGATTCTATTCAAAGCGTTTCTTAGCTTCCACTATGAAATTTCTCCACCCAATCTTTGGTAGGTTCATTTACATAATAATTTGAAAATCGAGTTGGTGTGTGCAAACGTGTCTAGTTACAGGTAAATGTTAACAGCCATGCCGACTCAAATCCCTGCTGTGTTGATGATATTACAACCTCTGCGAACATTACATATTTTCAGAGGCTGTCATGGCCTTGGCACTGACCAATGAACCCTTTCTCACTTTCAATTCACATTGAAGAACTCACATACTGACAATTGTGCCACTTTTTCTTCACGCTGATGTGCCAAAATTGTGCTATAATATGTGAAGCGGTGAGACATTTCAGAACCAAATGTCTATTGATCACCCCTCATCCATATATGGATCATCGGCATTTGGCTTTTACAGTAATAACAGGGATGTCAATATTTTAAAAACTCACATCTGTTAAATAAGTGGTGTAATATGGTCAATCATGTGTCTGTTGCTGCTTTTATGTCATGCACATGGACATGTCTGGAAACGCACACACACACACACAGATCAGGTGTTTATGTAGTAGCCTTTTCAGGCAGAGGTTGAAGTAAGTGTATTGCTTGTGTTTTGTTCTGTGGTGAGGAGATGTTTCCTAATGACCCGCTGCTGTTGAACGTTAAAAATATCCACTGTAAACACACAACTTCAAAACTTGATTTTAACACAAGGATATAGAGATAAATTCACTATAGTTCCCTAGTATAATATCATATAATATCTTAGTGTATATAGTTTTGTTTAGTGTATATTCTTAGTATAAAGAAAAAACCTCTCAACTCTTCAGTGCCACGTTATGGACTCTTTCTTTGCTATTGTTTGGTTCTCTTACGAGAGTTCTCTCGTACTGCGTTTTATCAAAACGCTACGGGAAAAGTCTCTTTTCACGAAACACTGAAGCAAAAAAATTATCCTTTAATTTTCATATATGTAAAACGCGTTGCGGCAGCAGCAGTCAGCTATGGCGAGACGGCTTGCTCGCTCATTGGCTGCTCTGCGGCAACTGCTTAAGCCTATCGAGCGAGGCCTGAGATGACGTCAGGCCAATGAGGGCGCTTCGCGCCCTCCTCGCCACTTCCCGCCGAAACGGGCGTGGCTTACCTCTATAAAAGGAGCTCGAGAAGGCTGATTCACTTGATTTTAATCTCTTCAGCGAAGCGCACGCATCGCTGGATCACGGAAGCAAGCGTCGTTCGAAGCAAGCACTTCAGCGGGACGAGCCCTCGAAGCCGCTGGCCAACGCCGCCTTCTACAGCCGTACCTGCTGCGCTTTCCGACGCCTATATCCTTTATTGCTATATTGCTCTGTTTTCTGTGTGTGTGTGTGTGTGTGTTCGCTGCAACACTCACCCCTAAAAGAGCTGCGTCTTTTTCAAGACGCCTTCTCATGCAGCGCTCGCGCTCGCTCCGAGCCAATTGCCTACGGTGACTCTGAGGACTCGCCAGGCATCCTTTCCGAGGCTGCCCTTCCTGGAAGCGGACGGCGGGATTAGTTTTTCTTTACGTTACAAGAAAAGCTACCCTGCCTCTGCACGCGTCATTCACCGGCGAAGGAGAAAAGAGTGTTCTTAGTCCCACCGTTGGTCGGTCTGACCTCTTTTCTCTCACATTTCTCAGTTCCCTGTTCGGCGACTGGAAATATTATTGCAGCAAGTGAGTCTGTTACATGCTTGCCTGCCAGCAAACGCCGAAGAATACATGTTGACGCCGCTTTCAAAGCCTGTATCCCCCTGTGGCTCAGTGGTGGAATTATAGGTTCTCCTCGCGGGAGACCGGGGTTCGGATCCCGGTCTGGCGGCATATATATTTATGCCGCCAATGCTTTGCTCTGTAAGTCCCCTGAAGGCGACTGCAGAGATGCATTTTGCAGCCAGCGAGCGCGTAGTACCCGCTTGCCTGCAACCGAACACCGTTTCTACGGTTCCCGCGCGTCACTGGCGAAAGAGAATGGAGTGTTTTCAGCCCCGCTGAATCTGGGCGATTTCCACTCTTCTCACATTCTGGCATTTTGCAGGCGTTCTGAAAATGCAAATCACTCTGTCTGTTCCCCGAGAGGCAACTGCAGACGTGTTTTTTGCTGCCCACGAGCACGTGGTACAGGCCTGCAAGCAAACGCCAGTGTGGATAATACTCGCGCTGACTTTGTCTATGTATCTTCACTGTGGTCCAGTGGTAGATTCTTAGACTTGCGCGCGGCCGATCGGAGGTTCGAACCCCAGGCTGGCCGGCAGAAAATATTTATGCCGCCGAATGCAAATCACTCTGTTTGTTCCCCGAGAGGCAACTGCAGACGTGTTTTTTGCTGGCCACGAGCACGTGGTATATATGCCTGCAAGCAAACGCCAGTGTGGATAATACTCGCGCTGACTTTGTCTATGTATCTTCACTGTGGTCCAGTGGTAGATTCTTAGACTTGCGCGCGGCCGATCGGAGGTTCGAACCCCAGGCCGGCCGGCAGAAAATATTTATGCCGCCGAATGCAAATCACTCTGTTTGTTCCCCGAGTGGCAACTGCAGACGTGTTTTTTGCTGCCCACAAGCACGTGGTACATGCCTGACAAGCAAACGCCAGTGCGGATAATACTCGCGCTGACTTTGTCAATGTATCTTCACTGTGGTCCAGTGGTAGATTCTTAGACTTGCGCGCGGGGGATCGGAGGTTCGAATCCCAGGCCGGCCGGCAGAAAATATTTATGCCGCCGAATGCAAATCACTCTGTTTGTTCCCCGAGAGGCAACTACAGACGTGTTTTTGCTGCCCACGAGCACGGCCGATGATGCTATATGTGTAGAGAAGATGCCCACTGCTAGTGCCCATCCCTACACACTAGCACAGCCCTTCACACAGGGCCCGCGCTCATATATTCGACTCGGGTCGATCACGCACACAACATAGTGAACGTGCCCACTGCCTAGTGCCCACAAACACTATGTTCTGCATGCCTTGTGGTTTCTGTAAAGACGAAACCTGTGTGCATTCACTCTGCTCAGACAGACAGTGCACTCATTGCAGTAACTGTGCCCGCTCTCCCGCGCCCACACTTACTCACGGTACTTCTGGTGTCCCGGCCACGGCCGATGGTGCTATAAATGTAGTGTCGATGCCCACTTCTCAGTGCCCATCCCTACACACAAGCACAGCCCTGCACTTAGGGCTCGCGCAAATAAAATCGACTCAGGTTGATTGCGCTCCCCACATAGTAAAAGTGCCCACTACTCAGTGCCCACGAACACTATGTCTATCAGATCACAGGTTCTCTGTAAAAACGAGACCTGTGAGCGCGCGCGCTGCTTACACAAGCAGCGCGCCCCAAGCAGTAAATGTGCCCGCTCACAGCCCACATCTACTCGCACACATGAGTCCCATGGGACTCGCGCAGCCCCCCCTCACTCAGCCAAACACTGTTGTAAGGTCAAGGGCGAGCGCTCCGCCCGCTGTATTAAGCGCGCCCCCCGCCTCAAATGCCGCAGGCATAACGCCTATGTTTGTGAGCCCCATAGCACCTCTGTCGCACGGCGAACAGAGTGCGCTCTGTATCCGGCC
This sequence comes from Scardinius erythrophthalmus, assembly GCF_964197995.2. Taxonomy (NCBI): domain Eukaryota; kingdom Metazoa; phylum Chordata; class Actinopteri; order Cypriniformes; family Leuciscidae; genus Scardinius; species Scardinius erythrophthalmus. Next base: position 11,411,512 of record NC_138235.1, on the reverse strand, counting down.
CTTAGCCAACCATGCAGATGCATGGGCAGCGCTTCCAGGGGTTTCGGACTGGGTCTTAGGCATTATAAAGAGAGGCTTCTCGCTACAGTTTTGTCGACGCTCTCCGCGCTTCACAGCGCGCGTCGAAACTTCGGTTCCGCTGAATGTAGCACACCTACTTCGCCGCCGAAATATCAAAACTGATAAGCAAAGGGGCGATAGAGCTTGTTCCCCGAGTTCAAAGCGAACAGGGGATATACAGCAGATACTTTCTAGTCCCCAAAAAGGACGGCGGTATCAGACCCATTCTGGATCTCAGACGACTGAACAGAGTATTAGTGAAACGCCGTTTCAAAATGCTCGCAACCAGCAAAATTCTCGCGCATGTTCGCCGAGAAGACTGGTTCATGTCGATAGATCTGAAGGACGCGTATTTTCAAATACAGATAGCGTCACATCACAGGCGATTCTTGAGATTCGCCTTCGAGGGTCAGACATACCAGTATACAGTCCTGCCTTTCGGCTTGTCCCTGGCACCTCGTACATTTACGAAATGCATGGACGCAGCGCTCGCTCCTCTCAGACTCAGAGGCATGCGAGTGCTGAACTATTTGGACGACTGGTTGATCCTAGCCCAATCACGATCTCAGCTCATAGAGCACAGAGCCATTTTACTCGATCACCTCGAGAATCTTGGTATCACGGTCATTTGGGCGAAGAGTTCACTGAACCCCAGCCAAACGATTCCGTTTCTGGGTATAGTTCTGGACTCACAGTCTACGACAGCGCGGCTGTCGCCACAGCGCGTGCTGAACATTCAGCGCGCGGCGATGTCTTTCCGCCGCGGCGCTTTCACCCTCGCGTCCCGCGAAAACGCTCACTGCCCCGCATTCTTTTCAAAGACTGACAGCGCGCTGTCCCAAAAGTGGCCGCGCTGCCTGCTATACGCTTTTCCCCCCATCTTCCTCCTGCCTCAGGTGTTGGAACGGGTCAGGAAAACGAAATGCCCAGTGCTGCTTGTAGCACCGTTCTGGAAGAACCAGGCATGGTTCCCAGTTCTGATGCAGTTAGCAGACATCGCTCCATGGCCAGTGCCGTTGAGGAGAGATCTCCTCTCGCAGGCCAGGGGCTCGATCTGGCACCCACACCTGGAACTATGGTCCCTTCATGTGTGGGCGCTCAACGGATACCCGTTGGTCTCGCAGAGGGAGTCATGAATACCATCACGGAGGCTAGAGCGCCGTCGACCAGGCGACTCTATGCTTCAAAGTGGTCGGTTTTCTCCGGCTGGTGTACAGCTCGGAGCCTTTCACCCCTCGAATGTGAGGTAACGGAGGTTCTCTCCTTCCTACAAGAGCTGTTGGATAAGGGCAGATCCCCTTCCACGCTCAAAGTGTATGTGGCGGCTATTTCAGCGTTCTCCGGTTCAACGCTGGGTCAGTCACTGGGAAGGAATGATTTAGTCATCCGCTTCCTCAGGGGAGCTAGGAGACTGAATCCACCCAGACCTCCTTCAGTCCCTATGTGGGACCTTTCTACGGTCCTGGCGGCCATGAAAGGTGCCCCTTTCGAGCCTATCCAGTCTATTAGCCTCAAACATTTGTCTTTCAAAACAGTGTTTTTGATGGCTCTCGCTTCAGTGAAGCGCATAGGCGATCCGCACGCGCTCTCTGTGAGCCCGGCGTGCTTGGAGTTTGGTCCTAATGACTCTAAAGTCATACTCAAACCTAAGCACGGCTATGTGCCGAAAGCCCTCAACACGCCTTTTCGGGCTCAGGTTATTTCCCTGGCTGCCCTGCCGGCATCGAGTGAGGAAGGGGACTCGAGTTTTCTTTGCCCTGTTAGGGTTTTAAGAGCTTATATGTCCCGCTCTGCTGTCTTCAGACAGACAGAGCAGCTCTTTGTCTCGTTCAGTGGACGTTCCAAAGGAATGGCTGTTTCGAAACAAAGTCTATCCAGATGGATAGTTGACGCCATAGCGCTGGCTTATACTGCCAAGGGCATTCCATGCCCGTAGGGAGTTAGAGCGCACTCTACGAGAAGCGTTGCTTCTTCGTGGGCTTGGTCCAGCGGGATTTCCCTACAGGATATATGTACGGCGGCAGGCTGGGCCTCTCCGTCTACATTTATCAGGTTTTATAACCTAGAGGTTCCCGCCTTACAGGCTAAGCTTTTGTCGGTGTAATCTGTTCAGCCGTCTAGTCAGACCACTGAAACCCATGCGCAATGCGCTACCGACTATCTTGGGCAGAACTGTGTAAGACCCACATTTCCCACATTAGTTCAGGTTCCCTACCCTGTCTATGTGATGTTATACTTGCGTCTGTGGACATGTCTATTCTACGACGCTACAGTATAGGGAATTAAGGCTCCCACCCTTATTCCCTGACTCTGTGTGAGTCAATCTGGTGATTATGCACTGTGTGCCTGAAATAGCTTCCGGTGATCAGTGTTTTTATCCCAGCACGCACGGCGTTTTGCAAGGGGTTCCCGTAGCGTTTTGATAAAACGCAGTACGAGAGAACTCTCGTAAGAGAACGTACTCGGTTACTAACGTAACCTCGGTTCTCTCTAGAAGAGGGAACGAGTACTGCGTTCTCTGCCGTGCGTACGGTTCACTCTGGTTCGCTTCGGCGATCAAAATCAAGTGAATCAGCCTTCTCGAGCTCCTTTTATAGAGGTAAGCCACGCCCGTTTCGGCGGGAAGTGGCGAGGAGGGCGCGAAGCGCCCTCATTGGCCTGACGTCATCTCAGGCCTCGCTCGATAGGCTTAAGCAGTTGCCGCAGAGCAGCCAATGAGCGAGCAAGCCGTCTCGCCATAGCTGACTGCTGCTGCCGCAACGCGTTTTACATATATGAAAATTAAAGGATAATTTTTTTGCTTCAGTGTTTCGTGAAAAGAGACTTTTCCCGTAGCGTTTTGATAAAACGCAGTACTCGTTCCCTCTTCTAGAGAGAACCGAGGTTACGTTAGTAACCGAGTACGTTTTCTTTAGTTCCTGTTTCCCTGCTCTGTTTAGTTTTGGTTTCCCTGGTTACTGATTATGTCCTTATTTGTTTCTATGGTTACTTATGATTTGCACCTGTCTCTCATTAAGTTCGCCTTGTATATATACTCCCTGCTATGTTCAATCCCTTATGGGTTTTTGTTTATGATTTGTGTGGTTAGCGTTAATCCCTGCTTGACCTCCTGTGTTTCTCCTCAGTATTTTGGATGACAATAAAGACTACTTGAATCTTCGTCTTTGTGTGCACTTACCACAGTAGCGTTTCAGGCCACATTCACAAAATAATTTAAGGACTCCATTAATTATTATTATTTAGTGTATTAAAATATACTTATTAAACAAATCAATAAAGATATGTTGCTATTGAAATAGCAGGGGATCCCAAACTCTTTTGTCAGCTAAACCCCTTAGTAGTAGTATGTTTTATCTGAAATTATTACAGTTGTAAATTAAAAATGTATAGTAAAATAAAAATATATATATTTGATAATTATAGTAATGAAATCTACTGCAATGCTTAACTCTGAAACGCTGCACATCTGACTATATACATATTTATTTAAATTGCCTTTTATTTGATAATCACACTGTATTGCGAATATCATGCAGCCAATTTTATTTATTTTAATTTTAATCAAATTGCATGGTTTTTTTAACTAAGAATATCTTTCACATACATGCACAAGCAGAGTAATACAAAGGCAATGGACAACTCAGTGAGAGAGAGATGGAGAGGTGAATGTACATTTGTAAGTAAATGTGTGCATGTATGTGTGTAGTCTTACCCGAGTGTGTGTACGTATGTGCATTTTAAGGCCGTCGTTCTTGCTGAAGGCCTTGTCACAGTATGGGCACTGATATGGCCGCTCACCTGAAGACAGACAAGGACAAACAAACAGCAGACTTTCAAAAAACAACTCACTGATAGACATCCAAACACATCTGCTTAATGTGAACAAACAAATAAATAATTATTAGGAAGAAAATAAGATACATATTTTACTTCACACTGATATATAATACAACAGCAAAATGTTATAAGAGCATAAAAGAGTCAATTCTACATCCTCCAGGAAGTAACTACTCTACCATGTGACCAAATTTCAAGATATTACAATTTCAAAGCACTTTGGCGCAGACATGGTGCTGTTAACAAGACATCATTGACTGCTACTGACGACAAGAAGGGGATGGGGCGGCACTAGTCGCGTTTCCATTACTCTTCAAATTGCGCAAATTGAAATTGCGAATTGAAAATATGCCCAAAGGAAACACGAAAATAAATAAATAAATGCTCGTATTTGGTTTTTCAGGCAATTCGAAAAAAGAATATTTCGCAAAACTGCAATGGAAAAAGTTTTTCCGCATTTACAGATCACCTGGCGTTCGTAAAAGTCGATCATTCTTTAAAGAAGGCGCGGTATGTTTGAACAGAAGATCAGACAGAGTTCTTTGATAAACTCATAAAGTATTATGGGTATTATTCTCGCCATTAATGTTGGATAACACGTCTATGTCTCCTTCCATTAAAAATAATGGCTAGTGGTGGCTGAGATTTACATAAACCTACCAGCGTCCGTGCCATGATTTTTGGAAGGACTTATCGCGAGAGTAAAAAATGATGTTTAGTCGCAGAACATCGGTTAATGGAAACGCCGTCATTTTGCAATATTTTTTTTATCGACATATAGAAAATATCCAGAAAAAGTAATGGAATGGAATGGCAACGCTGCTAGTCACTCGTTCCGTCATACTACTGCATAATATCTGACCCTTACATCTAAGCCAGTGTTGGCATAAAGACGCTTGAACTGGAGAAGATTTCCATGTCGAAAAAGGCGGGGTTGCAGAGCCACACCTACCTATTACATCATCACCATGGACCAATGGTGGTTCGAAGGTGTTTAACAGCTGGAGCTTTGGCAAGTGGTTTTCCAAACGAATTTCATTGTGGCCTGATTTTTCTTTCTTTTTTTTTGCAAAATGACATCACACCAGTTTGCTCTTAAATTTCGCTTGAAGTATATCGGTGACTTAATTCAGTTACTTGGATGCTAGAATACATTCTCAAAAGTAAGACTCATAAACAAAGACCATGACGTGGCAGTGGCATGATTCTTTTTGGGGTATTTTTTAGTAACACAGTCAGTTACGTCATTGTTCAAGTCAGTTGGTTTTAACAGAACTCCACAGATCTCCATCTGAGGAAGAGTGCCAACTCTCTAATTGGTGATCAAGGCACATTACGGCACCACGATCACTCTTAAAGTTCTGCATCACTGGAATCAAAGCTTGGAAAACAAACTGGAATCTTCTGCCTTTTTGGATTGAGAATGTTTTGATGCCAGGCATAATTCAGGTTTGGAACGGGAAACTTGGCACAGAACTTCGGAATCTGCATAATATTAAGGACTCCAATATGTTGTGGTATTCAGTGCAGAACGTGTATTGTGCACAGAACCAGCAAAATAAAACACATTTGATGACTTACTTTGAGGGTATAAATTCTGCACCTTAAGGCTGAATAACTTTTGTAAAAATGTGTTCCACGTTTTTGATTGCAAATACATTTTTTAACCTTTTTATGCATATTGATATTTCAATCAGATATATATTTATTCAAACAGAGAAGGCTTTAATCTTTATGAATGCGAATATATATATATGCGATTTGGTCCAAAGAGGGTCTAGATATATGCTGCCTGATCTCTGACTACATAAAGTCTGGAATAATGTGTCCACAAGGAATTTAAAATATAAAACAGGATTTCCAAATCAATACTTCATGCGTCTTTAGATTGCCGGTCTTCCTCTCCAGAAATGTAAAACCAAACACACAGGGTTTTTGTGTCTCTATCTCCACCATCTTGAACCGCAGAGACCTAAAGTGGGTGGAGCCGGTTAGGCCACGCCCCTCCGCGGATCAAAGAGGTGCTGAGCTGAATGGGAGAGATGCTATCGGAGCGCGTTCGGTATCACCACAAAGGAGGAGTGACAAGCTGTCAATCAGAGAGCGGACCAACACGTGGGTCTGCTTAAGATAAAGCTGATCCAGGTTGCAGATAGCAGAGCAGTTATGATTGCCACTCTGCAATCCTGCAGTGTGAGGTAACAACCACTGCTTCGCTGGAAGCCCAATTCAGTAGTTTAGCCAAAGAAAATACTACCAATTAACATAATATCAAAATTGCATTGCAATGTAAATTCTATAAGCATTACACATTACTATAATTTATTACAATAACCTCTGGTTTCACAAACAAGGCATAGGACGATCTCTAATCTCTGTGTGTGAGTGACGTCTGTGTGCTTCAATGAAAGCAGGCATTAATATAGACCAGTGATTAAACTGACTGGAACTACCAGCGCATTTAACCGTTTTAATGCACATCTTCCAGACAATCAGAATCAAGCATTCAGACAGAAACATGGTATAATTAAAAAATACATTTTCCTTGTTACAAATTAGTCAAGAAGGCCTTATTTGACTGACTTTTACCAAATGAATGCCTAAGTACAACTTGAAAAGACGTTTTACATCAACAACAATGTATGGGATGCAGCCATTCCACACAATTCCACTGATTTTTGCCACATAGTCAGTGCAGAAAAAGCAATAAAACGCACAGATAATTTCTTATGAGTGTAATTACAACCTGGACACTACAATGTAAAGTGTGATCAGGCAGTGGCATACTTTAAATAATGTGGTTAAATTCGCAATAAATGAAAATGGGACATCTCTCCATAGATTAAGGCCTGTTTCACACGGGCGTCTGCAGCATGTGTGTGCTGTAAGTGACGTGTAATTCATTTCAGTGCACATATTAACAGGCTACAGTATTCTGCACTCACAAGGCATCGTAGAAACAGGGGCTAAACTGCAAATGAGTTTCAGTGCTGAAAGCTATTTCCAGTGTCACATGCTGAACTGAATAAAAAAAAATGCAATGTAAAAATGCAATACAAATCTCTTTACTGACACAATCTTTTGTAATACATGCTGTTCTGAAGCAACCCATCTGTCTATTACCATTTGTATTATGTATATTGGATCCTAATGCATCCAAATTAGATTTCACGGTAATCAAGTTAGTAAAACTTCTGAATGGCCCACTCCTGATGTTAAAACTGTTACACTGGGAGAAATAAGAATAATATTTGAAACAATTTTCACTAAATTTTCACAATTATTACAAAGAATTGGCAAGTAACACATTGAATTAAACAAGACATTGTTATGTAGAAAGACTAAAATTGTATTTTCTTGTAGAACGTACTCCAAAAATCGCTGTTTTATTTACAATTTTGAAAAACTGCAGTGTATTAGTGTTGTAACCCAAATATAAATTATTTTTCTAAAGCCACAGGTACAGGCTGCAATATTTGACTTGACAGAAAAAGAAAAAGAAACTTTCCGTAGAAGTAGAAACGTTACGCTAATGCCCCCTATAGTGGCACTTATAACCAAGTAGAGAACGTAATGCGTATACTGTGCATTATATTGTGTTTGTCTGATGGATTTATTTTTAAAATCAGGACTACGTGACGTACAAAATAGGCTTTGCATGATGTCAGCAAAAAGATTTCCCCACATAAGACACAGAGTTAGAGATAAAAGTTGGCACAGTTTCAGTCACTCTGGCATGTTGTGTAGGAATTATTTAGAGAGTTTCGGAAAAGACGTAAAATATCAGGCTCACATAACCGTGAGATCCAGCTGTCACTAGCAAGAAGCAGAGAGAAGCCCAGGCACGTGAAACAAAGCTCTATTCTCATTACAGGCCTTTCTGGGCTAATGAAATAAGGGTTTTCTGGATGGAGAATGGCTCCCTTTGGAATAGGTAATGCGTATGGCAATTGGGGCAGCCCCACAGAGAAACGTGAAATGGCAAAACATAACTTAATAAGACACTGCCTTCAGAGAGATGCCAATTGCTGTGTTCCTGTGTGTGTCCTGATTGTGCAACAATCCAGTTTCTAATTCGCTTTCTTGTCAATGCAATCTCTTGAGGGAATATTTGTTGGATCAAGAAAAAAAAACTTTCGTAGATTAATTAGATAAACGAAGAGATTGGCGAGGGAAAATGTATGCTGCCCTTTGAATAATAAGGTTAATTAGCTCAGCTTCAGGGGGAATGCACATGTAAGATGTTCATTGAACATGAGACCGCTCTCCAAACGAGTCTGCCGAGGCTTTACAAATGATCCGTTATGGTGCTGATTGGATGGTGACAAGCTTCCCTTGTACACGTCCAAAATATGGATGTAATGCACAGTGTAAAAACCAATGCAATCCACTTAGCATAGTTCTTCATTTCCAAAAAAAAAAACAAAAAAAAAAAAACAGTGCCTTCCACATACTCCAAAGAAACATCCTCCTGGAGCCACCAACCCTCATCTAGAAGACCAGCTGCATGTGCTCACGACCACGTGCTTTTAGGACAATATGGAAACTAAACAACCTTATACAACTCTATACAGGTGAAACTTGAAAAATTAGAATATCTTGCAAAAGTTAATTTATTTCAGTAATTCAACTTAAAATGTGAAACTAATATATTACATAGACTCATTACATGCAAAGTGAGATATTTCAAGCCTGATTATGGTTTACAGCATATGAAAACCCCAAATTCAAAATCTGTATCCATAATCAACCATAAGCCATAACCATAAGCCATAATCATCAAAATTATAACAAATAAAGGCTTGAAATATCTCACTTTGCATGTAATTTTCTATATATTAGTTTCACCTTTTAAGTTGAATTACTGAAATATATGAACTTTTGCATGATATTCTAATTTTTCGAGTTTCACCTGTACAGTACATGATGACGTTTTTTGCATCTTGAAAGTCTTCATCAGCCACATCTTAAAACCACATATCACATCCCCATCTATCTCTCAAGATTCAGTGGTTTCCTCCTGTATTTTGGTGAGTGTTTCTGCCATCAGGAAACGTCCTCAGCCTGTAAAGCTATTTATAACCATTGCGTCCGTTGCATTTGTCTTGCATGGTTTTGTCTCGCTAATTTGCAACTTTCATTGACAATGTCAGTGTCGGTTTACAGGTCAGGATGTTGACAAACAAGAAAATGTCCTTCGCAGATGTGCTTGGGTACATCAAGTGGAATCCATCATGTATGTAACAAGTAGGGTATTGGGTTAGAGCTTGTCTTAGCCTGAAGGACCTCTGTAGAAGACATTAGAAGAGGGATCCAACAAGACAGTGTTCAGCCCCAGACCCTGGGTCAAGGGATTTGAGCATCTGTCAGGTCTGTAAAACAGGGATTAGCTCAGGACAAAAAGAGCCTGTGCTTTCATAAGCAGATGGTATTGAAGAGGACCGTTCCTGGCTGAAGTTCTGCCACTTCTTCCAACAGTCTGACGGACCATTGTCTTATGATAGGAGTCTCCAATATGCGGAGACATATCAAATACATCATGGCGCATTCCCTTTAGGATATTGGTCTACACCGAGAGCAGCATCTAGCTCCACACAACAGTATACATGGGTGTTCGTACAAAAAACATTGTGTTTTAAAGAAGACACACTTCAAAAACACCTTACTTTGCTTTATAGTTGTTTTTGAACGCAAGAACACGTCATGGCGTGCGTTTCACCTACAACGACACAACTCGCTGCCTAACTACCGTAGTACGATGCATTGTTGAAATCAACTAGCTCGTCACGACTATTTCCCGAAACCGTATTGTTGCAAATTGGTCGTTCAACCACGTAGGTTGATGATGTCACAAATTTGGTGGAGTAATAACTTCTTTTAATGAATCGTTTGAGATCGAATTAATACTAGACTTTAAATAAATTAAATAAACTGCTATTAATTATTTCTCATTTTTCTCAGTTATTTTGCTTCATTTCCAGATTCAATCATAGGCTCATTCTTACGAACTAGAGCACATTCGCACTCTTCAAAAACAACGCTTTAAATCTCTTGACAAACTAAAAGACGTAAATTACATTTGTATGTATTATAAATAAAATATATAGATCGTACTGAATGTCAGCTTGCTTATTTGTCTCAATATAAGGATTTATTGAGTCCACATGTCATGCAAACAAGAAACTCGGCTTCTAACCACAGGTCGAGAGCTGTCGTCCCAACCACACAACTTTGCGAAGCTGTTTGCGAATGTTCGTTGGAACGATGGTTTCGGGAAACACCGACTCGTTGAACTACTGATAGCAACAGAACTTGCGACCATAGTTGGCTAACGATGCTTTTGGGAAATGCACCCCTGTGTGAATGGTCCCTAAGAGTGTGTGTTGTCTTGATAGTTGTTGGATTTAGTACTAAAAGTAAAAGTCTTCCAATAGAGCCACACCGATATTACAATTCTAGACGATAACGATAAGCTGCTAATTATTTTCATGTTATGGCTGATGACAGACAAATGGCTAATATTAAAATTCTTAACTATTTTGCCAAAAACTAAAATAAATTGCTTTAACCTGTTAAGCTGCAACCCCACTTTTGAAAAATCCCCAGAAATGACATACCCAAACTGAAACAGATACAGTTCATGAACCCTTTGTACTAAAAGCACAAGTATGATCTCATTTGAAAGCTGACACCTGGCAGTTTATTGTAAATTAATAAATATAATTAATTATTGTCATAATGAAAAAAATTGTTATAAATAGCTTTAAAGTTTTGTAAAGTTATTAGAAATTTATTTGTATGAAACATCTTCATGAAAATAAAATTGAAGTTGACCCTGTAGCAATCTAGATATGCACTACAGCTAAAGCCACATGTCTAAACATTTTATGTTTAAAATCTGAAGATGATAAGTCTAAAACTCTGTATTTAGTTACATTTCTTTCAAGATAGAAGCACCTAGAGCTAGCTAGCATGTTAGCTTAGCACACCATCAATACATGACAATTTATGAGATTAAAACCATGTTTGTGCTCCAAACTTACTTTAAAACGCAAGTGAAGTGTTTTAAATAATCTTCTGTGATCTAATTTGACATCAGATAAAAAAAAAATCAGACAGAAAATATACTATTTGATCATATTCTGCACAATTATGGTCTATAGATTAGCATTACATTATAAATATAATCTATTATTATGAAAATACCTGGCATGGCTTGAAAAACACAGGTAACTCAAATATCATTGCAATCATGTTTATTGTCTTCAAAATATCTGTATCTGCATGTTACAGCGATCTCTTGTTAGCTTTGTGTGTATCAGTGACGTCCTGGAATGTCACATGATCATGGCTCTTCTTCATGTTCCATATATGGGTTATTATTGTGCATATAGCGCCCTCAGGCTATTGGTATGAATTGAAAACCCAGTAAATGAGAGTGCCAAACGCTCATAAAGATTACATCGACGCATTTGAGTATAAATTCAATAAATATTATTCCTGTCAATAGAAATCTGATGTAAACATATGAGAATCTATCAATATTTCTCCAAATCTGCACATTTTTGAGCTAAAAGCCCTGAGGGACGTTGTTTTGTGTATCGCTGTCATGACGACAGCACAGCAGTTTTTTTATGAATGAAAGCGGCTGACGCGCATAATTCATATTAAAGGTATCGACTCATTTTTTCATTTCATAACTCCTGACAGAAATTAAGAAATAACTGTCGCTATAAGTTTCTCAGCATACAATAGTGGTCAAATACTGAAACTTGAGTATTATATCTTTTTAATGATGTATAGTTTGTCAAGGTATAACATTAAATCTGATAGTAAATTTGAACTAAATAAAAAAAAAAACGCTTCAGTGCGCGGGCGCACTGGCAACGGTTAACAGGTTAAAGGAGAACTCGGCAACTCTAGCGAACTCTAGTTACTTCTTCGCTGATTTTCTCTTTTGTTGCCGCATGTTTTCCCCACGAGCTCCCCCTACAGCTGTGGGGGGGCGTATATTTCACAACACGGTTGTAAAAAACTCGGAGGTGGGTAATCTGGTAAAACATCATACATGCGTGTGTGTTTATGTCGAATTGCCGTAAAGCAATTCGTGTTTCGCGCTCGTTCTCGCTTCTCACGAGACTTCCCATTTCTATCTTGCCGGAACGGTAGTCCCCAAGTTGCAAGGTTGGTTTTCCGCCTGGGAACGCTGGGGGGAGCGGGGAAAGTCACCAATATCACCAGAACAGGTTGTTTAACCCAGGGGTTCTCAAACTATCTGGAGATAGGGACCCCTCAAAGGGCAGAAAAAATTCCAAGGACCCCCTCATAACCGCAACACAAATGTAATAGCTAAATGTAATAGCTAAATAGCTAAAGAGAAAGATGGGATAGGGGCAGGGGCGTTTCTAGGTTTTAAAAACATCAGGGGCTGAGCCTGAAACATTAGGGGCTGGGGGTGGGTTACAAAATAACATGATTCGATACAGATAATAATGTATATTGTAGGTCTATAGGGACAGCCACACCAGCCCACATTAGCCCACAGACACCCGCATTGAAATGTGAGGTAGTTAGGGGGGTTCGGGGGCATGCTCCCCCAAGAAAATTTGGATTTCTCGGAGCTACATGTGCATTTTAAGGTATTTGAAGGCCCCCAAAAACTGGATAACAATAGCTTTAAAAGCATGTCAGTGGGCAGTAGCATAAATTATCAAGCAGATAACAGATTCTTAAACATGAGAATGAGGATAAATGTTGAAATGAATGGTCCACACTGCAAAATGGAAATTGAGAATGTTTCTTCTTATTGTTGACAATACACAATCACATATTCCAAACAGGAATGGCCTTAAATGAGAAATCTTTTAAGGATTATTTTGCATATAGATGTTACATTTCAATCAAACACCAGTGCAATCTTTTGTTTGTTTATTTTATAAATATATATCTATACTTATATTTTGCTTATAGTTTCTGTAATTAGCAAAGAACATCTGTGTTAAATAGGAATACATTGTAATAATGTTAATCAAGCTGACTAAATCACGACTGTGCAGCAGTTCACACTCACAATAAAAATACAATATAATTGAAAACAAAGACAAGCTCATTACAAAGGAAATAATATTACAGATCTAGACAAATTGGGTTGCTTATAGTTAAAAGAATGTCAAGAACGATCATTTAGGCTAGATGTATTTTTCACATTTTTGGTCACAAAATAATTTTTTTATGACACGAGTCAGTTTTGATGACTTTGCAATATTGATCAAATGTTAGAATATGAATAATGAAAAAGTACGCAGTTTTAATCTCCCTTTTGGTTATTTCAATACTTAATTGACGACAGAACACGACGTACATGCTCGTAGTTTCTTTTGCGTGATACAGGGCGCGCTGCATTTGCGCGTGATATTGAAGAGTGCGCGCTGCGAGCACACGGCTGATACGACAGGAAAGTTTTACTGACATATAGCAGCAAAGCAGCAGCAAAGCCAAAGCACAATGAAATAAGGCGACTTATGATTTCGGGGGTTTACATAGGCTATTGTCCAGTTTCATTTTTGTCAGTCAACTTTTCAAAAAACATTCAGGGCTACACTCAAAACATTCGGGGCTGAAGCCCCGGCAAAATCGTTAACGCATGTGCTGAGGGGGTGCTAGATCATTGACAGGGGGGGGGGGGGGCTGCGCAATTATATATATAATAAATTAGCTAAACTTGGCCACTAAATATTTAATATTCAATTATTTTAATGATCACAATTAAAGTTTTAATTTTATTAAATTGAACAAGCGCAACATTCAGCATTCAATCAAATATTCTAAAAGATGTATTAATTAATAATAATGTTATAATATGTGTGCGTACAACAAGCAAGATGTGCATTTGTAAATCCGGTGGCCGCAATTGATTTTTATTACAGTGTCGGCTGCAAAGATGAAGTTGACGATCGCCATATTCGTAGTGAACGCGCCTGTAGAGAGAAATGCACATCATGGATTACATAATCAGAGAGTAGCCTTTTTCTTTTCGTTTTGAATTATTTCGTTTAAAGACATTCCAAGCTTTGTGTATTTGATGTATTTCTCATGTCTGTGTGAGGCATACACTGAGTTTCGTTAAGTTAGGATGAGATGCGCTCCATTTAACGTGCAGTGCAAGTGACCGCACGGGCGCCTCCATGATTATTGTCTGTTATATTTGCATCTTATTCATTAAAAACAATCAATTGGTTGATGGAAAATGTATTAAAATTAAGATACAATTTATACAAAACGAAATTCACTTTAAAGAAAGGCTTTCTACAAAACAAAACTTAATGAAGTGGTCAAAATCATATAACCCGCTCCACGTCTCTCGATATATTGCGCATTCTATCTTACTCGTGCTGTTGCACTTTTCATAAATCAACATAAACGAAACAAAATAACATCATAATATTTGAACAAATATGAAACTAAATGCGCTTATTTAATGGCTACAACAGTATAGTAGGCCTACAGAATCTCTGCAAATTGCTGCACATTCATTTAATTCTGAATTTTTCACAAACAAGTTGAAAGGCATTTGATCAAATCAAGTTCACGGATAATTGTGCGTGCATTTATTAATCCTTATGATACTAAAATCATAACAAAGTAGGCTATGTAAATCAGATGAGCCCAGAATATGAACGCAACGTTCAACGCAACAAATGCATACACGTTAAGCATTTTCCTCCCATAGAAAACCATTATAAGAACGCTTAATGTGGCTTAACGCAGTCACGCAGATAAGAATGTCCCCTTATTATGGCGAATACGAGATATGTCGAAATAACGACTTTGACAGATTGACGTAATACAACAGAGTTTCTATTGGCCCAAAGTTAAAGCGAGGGGAGTGCTGATGAACACAATGCGCCTGTTTAATTGGCTTTTATTCATTCATTAGCTGTGAGACGTGAAATTAAAACCTGAGGGAAATGTTTTGGTAGATTGACGTAATGTAAAAGACGAATGTTCATTGGTCTAACGTTACACGCGCGGGAGTAATGAATGACGATGGGCGCTGCACTTTCTCCGGGTATGTTTATATTTTATAGCGAACTTTCCACGGACCCCCAGGCAGTGCGCCACGGACCCCTAGGGGTCCGCGGACCCCACTTTGAGAACCACTGGTTTAACCATCCAAATGATTTCTAGAGAGTTTTATTAAGTTAAAAAAGTTACCAACTTCTCCTTTAAATGCTACAAGTGAAAGACATCCTGACATGTAAAATGTAAAGTATAAAAAAAAAATCATTCTGAGATTTGATAAAGATTACATTTAACATTGAGCACTAGATGATGGCAAAGTGAGTCTACTCATACAAATTGGGTAAATTAGGAAGCACAATTATATATAAACTCTCTACTATTGGTCAATAACTAATACAGTACAGATGTTTTATACATATATTACATATATTATATTGTTGTCCAGTTAGGACATGTCATTTTTTCAATAAAGACATTTTAATTAAGGAGTGCCTCGGCTACCAGAGATTTTTTCTCCACACTGCACCTTACATATATTACACATTCTTACTTTGAAGGGAAATATTATTAAGAGATATATTCCACCCAAACATGAAAATCCTGAACTCAATATGCTCCAGCTCATGTCGTTCAAAAACTGTATGACTTTTGACCATGCATTGGAAGTTAAGGGGCTCCGATTTAGTTTGTTTCCCAACATTCTTCAAAATATCTTGTTCTGCTGAAATGAATACAGGTTTGGAGTGACATGGCCTCTTTTGCCTTGGGCCGATAAGTATCCACATAGGAACAGGTTAAAAAAACGACTCATAACACTGTAGTGTAGTGGTGGCATATGCAAACATAACTCGCTTCAAAACATAACTTCTTCCAAAACTGTGAAAATCTACTCGTTATTTTGATTTATCTAGTGGATCACTATCTGAGACCCTAGTGTGCGGAAAGGGGGCTAACTGATTTAGCATGTGTTGTAATGCGACACCGTCTTTGTGTGACCCGAATGTCTCTGCTCTCTTTCCAGATCCCCGGCGGTCCCCTGTGGCCCCAGACACCCCCGTCTGCTAATCGATCCGTTTGGCAACCCCCTCGTGTGAGAGTGTGTGTGTGTGTGTGTGAGAGAGTGTCTGGTGAACAGATGGTTGTCCCTGTCACATGCCGAGCATTGTGCTGGTGTTATGGGGAGATCTTTGTAGCTCAGGGCCTTCAGTATGAAAGACATTAGGCCTGTCCATCACACACTCCATCCTGGCTTCCTTTTTTCATTCCAACATCCAAAACAGACTCACCCATGCAAGTTAACACATTCACTCACACACACACACACACACACATACAGTAAATGTAAGCTTGAATGCCGCCGGGTACGGACCAGCAGACTGGAATGGTGCAGTAATACAATATTGATCGGTTCTGACCGATAAGTGATTGACTTTGATCAGTCACAGACACACCCAATCACTTCATACTTGACCTGGTGATTACTGACAGACCTTCACAACTAATGCTGCTGCCGCCACACATGCTTAAACGTTACCATGTACAACTGTGTTCAGTACAAGTATGCAGACTTACACACACTGCCGCCCAGAATGGTTGACTAGTCAGTGAATAGTGATTTTTTTTTAGTGAAAGGTGCTTTAAATTAAATTAAAAGCACAATATGTAAGCTTTTTGGATTAAAATATCCAAAAACCGCAAGAAAAATATTATATTTTGTTGATTTGTGTACTTGCATTATCCCAGATGTTTCTAAGAATGTTTAAATGCAAAGAAATAAGCAGTTTTAACAAGGACACGGACCACGCCTATCAATGTCAGTGAATAGTGACTTCTTTAGTGAGGTGCTTTAAATGAAATTAAGTGTTTTGATTTATTGCTGAATGTTTTCACGTGCTGACAGTCTAAAGGAATGTTCACAACACGAATGTACGGCGCAAAGATCTGAACCGGTTTGGACAAGCAATTTGTCTTTTTGGCCCAATATGGGAAAAAATGGCAGACATTGGGAATTAAGATGAAAAGTCACTCTCTGAAAGCAGGTGGCGCTTATGGAACAATTTGTTGTGATGTATATCAAAAAACACCAAACAACACAAATAACAGTGGCCCTGTCCCAATTGGCCATTGCGTGCATTTGTCCGTTAAAGGATTAGTTCACTTCAGAATAAAAATTTCCTGATAATTTACTCACCCCATATATCATTCACAATGTTCATGTCTTTCTTTCTTCAGTCGAAAAGAATTTAAGGGTTTTGAGGAAAACATTCCCAGATTTTTCTCCATATAGTGGACTTAATGTGGACTTAGGAATAAGGGTCTTATCAAGCCAAACCATCTGTCATTTTCAAAAAAAACAAAAACAAAAAAAACATTTATATAGTTTTTAACCACAAATGCTCGTCTTGCACCAGCTGTGATGCATTACGTGATCACATTGAAAGGTCACGCTTGGCGTAGGCGGAAGTACCGACCTAGTGTTCACAAAGCGAACATGCAAGACTAAGTCAAACGCCCTTTACAAAAAAAATATTAAATTAAAGGTAAAACAACGATGTCGGACGATTTTGAAGTTGAAGGAGAAAATGAGAAAACTTCCCTACATCTTCCGGCTACGTAAGGTTACCGCCTGACCTTTCCAACGTGATTATGTAATGCGTGAAGTCGTTGACGTGCAAGATGAGCATTTGTGGTTAAAAAGAATATATGTTTTTTTAGAAAATGGCCGATGGTTTGTCTAGATAAAACCCTTATTCCTCGTCTGGGATCGTGTAGAGCCTTTGAAGCTGCATTGAAACTGCAATTTGGACCTTCAACCTGTTGATACCATTGAAGTCCACTATATGGAGAAAAATCCTGGAATGTTTTCCTCAAAAACCTTCATTTCTTTCCGACAGAAGAAAGAAAGACATGAATATCTTGGGTGACATGGGAGTGAGTAAATTATCAGGACATTTTAATTCTGAAGTGAACTACTCCTTAAGTCCACAAGACCCAGTTGTCATTTTAGGTGCTCGAGAGCGTTCCCCTTCACGGCCGATACGACCCTTAATTCACACTATTGCTGAGCACGCACTGAAGAGAGCTCCGCATCGGACTTCTACCCAACAGTCAAAGCAACATTACGTCACGAAAGTGTGGAATTTCGTGAAGGCTTAGGGTCCCGTTTGGGACAGGGCCAGTGATAAGAGTGCCTGTTCTGGATTCCTCTTCTGCTATTCGCTGTCGCTTAGCAAAATAGTCTATTCGTGATCACCACCAAGTCGTAGTTTCATGTAACAGCAGGTCAGTGATCAAAGCATAAATTGTATTGGTTGACCTGCTTTTTTTTGCAGTACGATGCAAAAAAATCTGTCGCACTGAGGCCATGTTTGGGTTGGTCTGCAACATGTCATTAAACATGTTTATCGCACCATATTTTCGCACATTCGTCTTGGTGTGAACTGGTCTTAACAGGTACAGGTGCAATTCTAAGTATGTAAAAACCCTCTCAAAAAGTTGTGTATCTAAATCATTAAACCAGTTAAACTGTGAATTTATTGGTCGTTGTTACATTTCACCACTTTTCAGCATCTCTTGATCATTGAGTTTTTCAGGTGGTTTCAAAAATCCCGGGTTCTGTTCCCTTCCGCTGAGTGTCCTATGCAAACGGCTCCTAACAACACTTCTGATATGGTCTATGGTGCACATGATCCTAAATCAGCCTAATTACACATTAATAAGTTTGATTAATCCTTCTGATGAATTTCTATTGAAGTCAACATTTGATTAATTTACTGAACTTCAAGTTCCACGTCAATGTATCAATTCAATAATGTCAATAGACTGCTTACACTTGCTATACCACCATATTTTTTTTTATCTGTATATTTCACAATTTTGTCTTTGGTCATGGTTATCCCCATATTTTAGCTTACAATAAGCCTTATTGTACTGCAACAAAATTGAAAAGCAGGTCTAACCAGTGTAATCCTATGAGAAGAAAATATTTAAATTATTAAATAAATAAATTAAATATATCTCACTTTACGTTTGTGGTGGGTTTCGAGATTGACCATTATTTTTCCTTGCATGAAAAACTTTGGGAGTCCCTAATTTAAACAACCCTCCAACTAATCAACGTTGAAAAAGCTTAGCTTTGCATAGTCCAAATCCCAAAGCTGTCATCAAACCAATCAACAGTGGCAGCTACAGTAACTGAGGAAAAATATTTCCCAAACACATCTTGAATCTGAATTCATTGAAGTGGAAAAAGCTGTTCTGTTGTTTGGATCCAGTAGTAGGCAGTTCAGTAGAGATGTTTATATCACACACATACTCAGTTTTACTAGACACGATGGGTTTCACTTTCCAGATGTGGATGGACAGTGTGTGTGTGTGTGTGTGTGTGTGTGTGTGTGTGTGTGTGTGTGTGTGTGTGTGATTGTCTAAGTGAGCACTGTTAGACTACTGTGAGGACACAGACTCCTGCAGTGAGAACATCCCAAAGAATTACCCATCACTACACACACACACACAAACGCGTGCCTCGGCTTCCTTTAGATACATGTGCAGAACTTCCTACAGCTGTTCCATAACATTTCATTCTGCTATCCTTCCACATCTGAGCACCATAAACATGTCACTCCAGCCCTGAGATAATACGGCTTCATCTCTTCAAGGTTTAATTGTTGTGTGAAATCACTTATCGGATGGAAATCAAGTAAAACGCCTGTCTTAAATCAAGCGAAAACCTTTTGGCTTTGGATTGATATAAAGTCTGGTCCAAATGTGCAGCTTATTCTGGATAAGAACGGCCCACTGCAGTATAAACTATACATCTCATTTTATATAGATATACAGTATATTTTATTTAGAGTCTTTTAGTTTGTCAGGAGAATAAAAAGATGTATAAGAAATGTACAAATGTGAACCCTGGAGTATGACATAAGAGGGAAGCAGCTACTCACGACTGATAACCTAATTTACATACATAATCTAATTTCTCCAACAATGCATCCCACTATGGCAGTTAAGCAGATAGTTGTTGTTGTACATGACACTCATCCCAGTTTGTTTTGTTTTTAACTATATATATATTTTATATTTTATATATATATATATATATATATGTATAAGATATGTATAAGAAAGAACAGAGCCTCTGCTTTTTAACAAAAAATACATTCTTGGGTGAGTTTCATTAAAAAAAAAATAAACATTTTGAGCACATTTTGAAGACTACATCCAGATTGGGATTCAGAACGATGATAAAAACACAGATGGAGTAGATCAACACCCCCTAAAGCTTCACAGTCCTGTATCTCGTCCTGGGTTGACACTTCATTCAGTAACATTATTCAGTTTTGATATATATGCTGTTTAAAGTTGATGATCGCGATGATGCTTACATATGCTATCGCTTGTTACTGCTTCTTCTTCACTTGTGTTTTGATTAGGAGATTCTGTACTCTTTCAGAAGATGTGTAATAGCGCCCCCTACCATATAACAGTGAAACACTCATAAATGACAGAAATTTCCATCAATGGCGGGGAAAGAGTTGAGTGTTATTAAGGGGTTTGTTTATCGTAAACAGTTCATATCACAATAACACACGTTGCAAAAAAAATAAATCAATAAAGAACTGTACAGCATGCAGTCTCAGACTGCACAGCATTGAAGAAATGATCAGAAACTGTGTATTAAAAAGTCAGAATTTCCACCCGTCCAGAAGTAATAAGCACTGACTACTTTTTGGACACACAATATGTCTGACAACGTGAAAGAAGAATTTTGTGTGACTAAAGCCATAGTAACATAGAAAGATTTCATGCAATGAACCTCGCAAACCCTGACAAATCCAGGGATCCGTTCACTCTGAGAAACGCTCGTTCTAAGACCAGTATCCTGTAAACATATCTTTATTTTCCAGTGGGCTGATTAAAAGCTGTGCACTGTGCACCCCGATCCCCGGAAATCATGGAAAGCCAACCCATTAAATTGGAATCAGACGGGATTTTGGGAAAGCTATTGTCATTATTGTGTGTAACATCCATCAAGCGTTCAGTGAGCGGTCCATGGGCGTCTGAGGCTCAGACTAGTGGAACGCCACACTCCTGCTGTTTTACATGGATTGTAATACCTTATTTGTGCAGTACAGAAGGGCATGATACAGATTGTTGGTAGAAAAGAAACGTGGATAAGGAATATTGCTACACTAGTCAAGTTGGCCTGTATAGTTGCTCTGATGTAGGTTCATGTCCACCAGACACTGGACATTTCTTCTGTGTATTAAGTGAATTACAAGTATATTGGTCATAGTCCGACAGAACTTGCTTAGAGATGGTGACCATGATAGCGAGAGTACAGTGATACAATTTGCTGTCTAAGGGAATCTATGAAAAGCTTACAAGATTGCACCTATAGAATTTTCAAAGTTAATGTGTTAACGTTACATCTTAAAGCTGCAGTGCAAACGATTTAGCCAAAACTGCACGTTACTCGGAGAGGAACATTGTTCTGGTGAGTACGTGAGTTGGGCTTTGGCTCAGAAAGGAAAAATATGATGCTGTAAGGTGTAGGTATCATTTTATCAGAGCAAATTACAGTAACAATGCCAAAAATACTTCCCTTTTAAAAGAAAAGACAAAACGTAAAAAATAAACGAATACATGTTCATAACATAAAAGCACGTCTTTTGAGCAGGGAACTGTCTTCCACTTTTGCTCAGCCTCTGACTCATTGAAAGCTGTATAAAAATATATAAATATTAAATGATAAACAAAGTACATACAAATATGAAAGGAAGAAATGAATGGACAGAAACATGTTTAGGTGGAAGTGCTAAAAGTACTTAAACTGGAAAATGGGAATAAATAAAAACTAAAACTAAAAATTAAAACTAAATAGTAATATAAAAAAACAAAAACTCATAAAAATGACAAAAATGGAAACAAATGACTAAATTAAATTAGAATTAATTAGAAAAATGAAGGCTGAAAATATAACATTCAAAATATCAATAAAAAACTAGGCTATAATACTATAAAATAATATTAAAATAACAGTGTTGGATTACACTTTATTTTAAGGTGACAGTTACATTGTTTAGGGTTAGTTTGGTTTAGGGTTAGTTGTAATTATGCATCATTTACTGTTATTAGTATAGTAAGTCCATGTAGTAATGTATAACTACGTCACCTTAAAATAAAGTGTTACCCAGTGTTTTGTACTAGATCTTCAACCATTGTAAATCTACCAGATTAGATAATATTACTACTAAATCTGCTAGAGTTTGTCTAGTGAAAAGCCATCAAAATATGGCATGCTACTTTCAAGACAAACAACATTAACCACACAGCGGCAGCCAGAAAGTAGGTGGAAAACCAAACCAAACAGGATGCAAGACAGACGTAGGACTTTTCTAGTTAATGTCAGAGAAGCGTGTTCAGCTCATGGCTAATGTATCGTGTCACTTTCACCAACGACCATCAATAGCATGAGCACTGACCTCATGGCTGAACTACTTTCACTGATGAGGGCACTAGACTAATGTGGCTTGATCTGTCCTGAGGGCAAACGCATAGGCTTTTCCACAAATGCTCACCTTGTACATTGTGGCTGTACAATGAGTCTTTTCAGTTTCACGTAAATGAGATGTAAAACCAAGGCAACTTTAGCTTCTCCCAGACCTTGACACCTTACATGATGTCATTCAGCCCTTCACATTCCATAAGTGTTTCCTTCAGGTCCTCCTGCATTCCTCCTGCCAACGGCACCACGCTAACCCAGCGGGGTGTGCAAACTAAGACACGCATACGTGCAGACAGAACATCCATTCACGCTGGGGACTTTGGATCTGTTTGGATGGTGTTTTTAGCTCGACCTTTAAAGAGAAACACCCATTCCATCTTAAAACAGCCCCGTCTCCATCGACTTTGAACTTCTGTTCTGTATTTGGCAATCTTTAAGGCCGTGACGCACCAAGCCGATGGCCGGCCCAGCATTAAGCGTCTGTAGGCCTGGTTTTTGTGGTGGGTTTGGCACCAGTGGCACTAGTCGGATTACTATCGGCAGCTTATCGTCCGATTGAGCAAGTTAAAGTGCCGACGGTGAGAGAGATCACTCGGGTGTGTTTCCCAAAAGCATCGTTAGCCAACTATGGTCGCAAGTTCTGTTGTTATCAGCAGTTCAACGAGTCAGTGTTTCCCGAAAACATAGTGAACATTCGCAAACAGCATCGCAAACTTGTGTGTTTGGAACGACAGCTCTCGACCTGTGGTTAGAAGCCGAGTTTCTTGTTTGCATGACATGTTGACTCAATAAATCCTTATCTTGAGCCAAATAAGCAAGCTGACATTCAGTACGATCTATATATTTTATTTATAATACATACAAATGTAATTTACGTCTTTTAGTTTGTCAAGAGATTTAAAGCGTCGACCAACTAGTGAAAATATAGTTTCAGGAAACAGTCGTGACTAGCTAGTTGATTTCGTCAACGATGCATCGTACATCGTACTACTTTTTTACAACAAAAATGAAACATCACTGAACTTACTTAAGCTGGACTGTGTCGCTATTTTCTTCTGGAAGCAAACTTTGTTGCATTATTTTCCGTAAATTATCTCTGTAAAGCTGCTTTGAAACAATCTGTCTTGTAAAAAGCGCAATATAAATAAAGGTGACTTGACTTGACTATGGTAGTTAAGCAGCGAGTGAGTAAGCAACACACCCCTGATTTAGCTTAGCGAAGCAATGCACAAAAGGAAAAATAAGAGTGATTAAAGCAAGCAACAGTCAAGAGGGCAAACTAGAAGGATCTTCTCATGTTTTCATATCCACAGTCCTAGCTTTTTTCTGGTGTCTATTTTTGAATATTTTTTCAATTGTTTTCAATGGGAACGCCGTGAGCGTAACGAGGCACTGAGCGTCTTTTTCACACTGAAGTGCTGAGCGTTCGCCGTTTTTTACTGGTCGCCGAGAGTCGAAGAATGTTCAACTTTGGGTAAAACGCAGCGCTCATCACTGTCACTCACTTTTTACCCAACCGTCCAATCACAGTGGAGGAGGGGCGGGACTAATACCACACCGACCAACCGCAACATTCTGCTTGTACAACGTCAACAGACGACGACAACAAGCATAATAACGGAACAAAATAATTTAAAACAAGAGCCAGAGAAAATACGTTACATTGTATCGACATTTTAATATAGAATTAACACAGAAACAAAATGTGTGTGAAATGAGATACTAGTAACACTTTTGCGGATATTCCGTATCACAACAAGCAAAGTGTCTCAACAGAAAAAAACGCAACGCTGCCAAAATGCTCTCAAGCGCCCATAGCTAGGCGTTTTCAGCTGGCTAAAAATGCTTTGGTGGACACACGGCCTAAGTGAACATAAACAGATTGGTGAAAACCGGATTTGTCAGTATTTTAGATCCTAGGTCTTAAAGTGACAGCAGCCTAAAATACCTGTCTGTGTCATTAATGTTAATCAAACAATAAAAAATGTATGTAAAAAAAAAATGTGTAAGTAAATGTATACATGTTAAATAAACCCACTGTGCCTGAAAATTTGCTTTGTTCTTTTTTATGTAACGAAAGTAAAATAACAACCAACTTGAAAATTTGGGGAACTTTTTCGCCCTCACGTGAAACTCTCGATCATGCAGATTATTATTTTACAGATCAATGGCAAATGTGACCATGCCTTCATTCCAAACCTGTATGATGTTATTTTATTTCTCTGGAATGCTGAACTGAATAAAATTTTACAACTTTGATGGAGGGGAAGATTAACCAGTGAACAAATTATAGACTATTGTTCACAAAAAAACTATTACATGTCTTCAGAAGACTTGGAATATAGTGTGCAAGTCATGTGGACTTCTTCTATGGTATATTTATGGTGCTTATACATTAAATCATTCATTCAGCTGTTCAGCGGTATACAGTTGTGACATTATGAAATGGAAATTAGGTGAGGTTATGTTTTTTGTAGGTAGTTTTTGTACACCGCTCTGGCTAACAAGCAGAATCCCATGTGGCGCCTGAGGATGACATCATCAACACGTTGAGCTCAGTATAACTCACGCTAGACATTTGGAGAATAATGCAAACCCCCCCGGTCAAATCCAAATCCCCGCATTACCAAATAAACAGCCTTGATCACACGTACAGTGCATTCAGCTTTTTCTGCAAAGGTTGTGTTGTCACCACAGAAATGAAAAGGAGTTAAAATCACAGCTTTGTGGATGTTAATGTGCGGGTGGAATGAAAGTTGTGTGTTTAGCTGAGCTTAAATGCGGATCTGAGAAACAGATGGTTGGGTTTATGATTAGGTTTAGATGTTTTAATTAGGTATGATTTCATTTATAGGAAGTACTGGTTTGAGTTTAACTTTGGCAAAAGATTTCGAATCAAGCTTCTAATCAAGCAGGTTAACCAAACAAACAATCATGAGATTAACCCTTTGAACCAGCAGAGAGACTGTCAGCGCTGGGTTTTAACCTCGTCGGGCAGAGGTGAGCTGGGGGAAGGACAGAGGAAGACACAACTGCTACAGAAATCACTTGCCCTGCTAAATCCATTGCTGATTGCTCCAGTGGTTTTGATCTTTCAACACATATAAGCTTATGGAGACCTAAACCACACAAGATTCACCTTACCAAACTGAAGTTCTGGTTTGGTGTGTGGTTATTAGCAAAATATTGCGTGATGTGTTGAATAATCATGATATAATCACAATGAAGTTGCCTGCAATATAAAAACTAAGTCATCTTCATGTTTTCATTTGCAAATACGATTGAGTTAATAGAGTTGTTATAATAGCATCTCTGACACATGAGTAGCAAAAGCGGCCTGAGAGATGAAACAGTGAAAGTTAGTATCGCTGACTCTATTCAAAATTCTGATCGCATTTAATACTTTTTCAGATATTAAAATGTTATAGTAAATATATTTTGTATAGTAACATGTAGAAACTAGCGATATATTGAAGTATTCAAGTCATATTTGACGAGCATCTTACCCTTGTGAAAATAACTACACTTCAGCATACTTTTTAAAAAGTATGAAACTTATACACTTTTAAAGAAAATATAAATGCAAAAATAATGTAATGATTTCAGACACTTAATTGCTTGATATTTACAATTAAATTTATATTAAGTGCAAATAGCTGAACTGAAAAGTGTTTTTGACCCACATAAGTGGGACTTTAGTACATCTTTATTTGTAATTTCATACTTAAATCTATTGTCTTGGAAATATGGTTAAAGTGTACTGCTAAATAAACTGACATTTATGGTAAACTAAAATAAACAAACATATTTGTAGTTACACGTTTGTAATGTTGAAGGTACAATTTAGCACATTTAAAATACATTACTTTAGATTATCAGTCAAGTTGTCAAGAAATTGTGTGTGGTTTACCTCAAGGTTCCATTTTGGGCCCAAAGTTGTTTAACATGTACATAAACGATATTTGTAAAACATCTCAAATACTTAGATTCATCTTGTTTGCAGATGATACAAATATTTTTGCATCAGGAGACAATTTACAACAATTGTGTCAAATTGTTACTTTGGAACTTAAACGTGTTAATATGTGGTTTAAACAAAATAAATTATCACTAAATCTGAGTAAAAGTAAAATGATGATATTTGGCAACTGTAATTCTAATGTTCAGGAAACAATTCAGATAGAGGATGTGGTTATGGAGCAGGTGCATGAAATCAAATTCCTTGGAGTTATTATAGATGATAGAATTACTTGGAACTCTCATATTAAATATATAATGACTAAAATATCAAGAAGTATTTCAGTAATTTCAAAAGTAAAGCACATTTTAAACATCAAAGCTCTGCATACTTTATATTGTTCTCTGATCTTGCCCTACTTACATTATTGTTCAGTGGTATGGGGTAGTACTTATAAAAGCACATTAAAACCAATAGTAATGCTGCAAAAAAGAGCTATTCGATTAATTCATAAGGTTGGGTTTTTGGACCACACAAACTCATTATTTTTGAAATCAAAAATCATGAAGTTTTGTGACATTGTTGAGTTTCAAATACTACAGATGCTATACAAAGTAAGGCACAAATTGTTACCAAGTCAAATACAAAGAAGGTTTCAGGAACGTACTGGTTATTATGAATTACGTGAATAATTAAACTTTAGGATTCAGAAACATAGCACAACTTTGAAAAGTTTTAGCCCTACAGTTAATGGGGTTCAATTGTGGAATAATTTAGAGATGGAGATGAAAAGATGTCCAAACATCAATCTGTTCAAATATAAATACAAACAAAAGATTTTTGAAAAGTATAGAGAAGAAGAAATGAGTTGCCATTAGGGGTATTTCTAGCATTATCAGAAATTTTTTTGTTTTTTGTTTGTTTCTCTCTCTCTTTTTTTTTTTTTTTTTTTTTTTTGTTGTGGTTTCCTTGTTGTTGTTTTGTTGCTTTTGCACTATGATTTTTTGTACTATTGTAAAATGATTTTTTTATTGTATTAATTTGGGGGGTGGGCGCTTATAAGCTCTTTTGCTTCGGCCCACTCCTTTTGAGCAGAATGTTTACTGCTCAAATAAACTAAACTAAACTAAACTAAACTAGATCAAATATCAAGTAAAATTATAATCAAGCACTTCACATGTGCTTTAGTAATTTAGTAAACACATCAAAATAAGTGTACTTCTTTAAAGCACAACAAAACATGATTTAAAATGAATTAAATATTACCCTAAGCACACTTAAATGACCATTTTTTCATTAAAATATCTGCTAGTTTAGTTTTTTAAAACATATATACTTTTAAGATTTGAAGTACACTACAAGTGCACATTTAATACAATTAAGTGCACTTATTTTTCACAAGGGAAGTAATGCTCTAAGTAATGCTCTTGAAGTAATGCATTTAAGTATTTTGGAGATTTCCATTACACAGGCGTCAAGACCAGGTACAAAGATGCTAAACTGATGTTTTTGAGCATGTCTTTTTAAAAGAAGAAGAGCCTATAATACAAGTCCAGTTGAAAGAAAGGAAAGTGGGATTTACAGGCAGCAGAGGTCAGGGGTCACAATGCTGGATGCCTACAAAGAGCGTTCTTTTCTTTCAGGCGCATCACTCGCTCTCACCATGTCTACTGCAGTTCAACACACACATACACTGTTTTTACTCCACTGGGCATGTTTTGGCCTTGTGTGTATGTGTATAAATGTGTGGGGAAAGGGTCAGAAAACAAGTGTGTGTGTGTGTGTGTTGTAGTCTGTTGTTATGGCAGCACACTGGAATGCTGAGCTCTCCACTATAAAGGCTCTTTAATGAACATGCTGTCTGTCACCATTTCCATGCTGAGATGTTCACACAGAGAAAGACAGAGCGAGATGCCAAATGCAATCTATGTGCTGTTGTTGGTTGTATACTATATACGTTTCTTTATCATTTATTTTTTAACTCTGAGGGCCAAATTTGCTAAACAGTGCAAATTAACGTGAGAGTGCAATCCCATAAAAGCACAGATGGGGGTGGAAAGTTCTGCGAGTGATCGACACGCAAATTAAAGAACACAGACGTGGCCGGATCATTTCCATTATGACCAACACAATCTACCAAGAGCAGCGCAAATTAGCTTCTGGTTTAAGACATGCTTTTTTTGGGCGGTGCAAATGGTGCAAATACCAGTAAATTGACTAGCGCAAACCTTAGTAAATCGTGTTGCGATTAATTTAAAGGGGACCTAATTATGCCTGTTTTTACAAGATGTAAAATAAGTCTCTGATGCCCCCAGAGTGTGTATTTGAAGTTTTAGTTCAAAATACCCCACAAATAATTGTAATAGCATGTTAAATTTGCCTCTTTTTGGGGGGTGAGCAAAAACACGCCGCTTTTGTGTGTGTCCCTTTAAATGTAAATGAGCTGGTGCTCCCGGCCCCCTTTCAAGAAGAGGGCGGAGCTTCAAGAGCTCATGCTCCGGCATACCAGCAACAACAAAACAGGACAATCCCACGCACTGAGAATCTCAGAAACTGTCAGTAATTGATGAATTTATGTAATTGATGTGGAGTTAACTATCTTCAAGTCAGCTATTAGCATGTTCTGTCATGATAATCTACAGATCTCTGTACAGGTGCTTGTGTGGGAACTGTTGTAAAATGCCTACAGAGCCAGAGAATATATGCTGCATGGAGATAGAACAGGTATAGTTTAGTTTGATTACGGTTTTAACTTATGTTTTCATCTTGCTTTTATGACATTAGCCGCATTTCAATTACCCTTAAAATTGCGACAACTGAAATTGCAAATTGAAAATACGCCCAATGGAAAAAAAAACATTTAATCGCAAAAAAGTTTTTACGCTCGCATGACGTGTTTTTTCAGGCAATTCGAAAAAGGAATATTTTGCATAACTGCAATGGAAACAGTTTTTTGCGCATTTACAGGTCACCTGACTTAGAAGGCGCGGTGTGTTTGGACAGAATATGAGACAGAGTTCTTTATTGAATTCATAAAAGACAAAAGAATGACAGAAATACTGGATTCTAAACCTCAAATAAATGCCACAATCAAGAGCTTGGAGCAGAAATGAGTGAGAAAAACTCAAACACCTCATATGTGTCACTCACAAGTATAATAAGGGTCTTTCCTTATCATTAATGCTTGGATAACACGCCTACGTTTCCTTCCATTAATAATAATAATAATGTCTAGTGCGGTACATGGCTGTGATATATATAAACTTACCAACGTCCGTTGCCATGATTTTTGGAATGACTTATCGCAAGAGGAAAAAATTAAGTTTTAGTCGCATAACATCGGTTAATGGAAACGCCGTCATTTCGCAATCGTTTTTTATCGATATTTAAAAAAAAAAAAAACGCAAAAGTTTTGCAGAAATGGCGGACTCTGTGCTTCTCAATCAGGTCTCAGGTCACAGTCTCTATGCTAATAGGGCAGATCGTCACCGGCTGTGGGCGGGGCTTCTTCCTAAGATGACTTCACTGTAGGGGGAATCTGAATCCGCTCATTTGAAGAGCTTTTGATTCATGGAAATTATGAAAAAAAAAAAAAAATAATAATAATAATAATTAGTGAGTGAGTGAGTGGATGTTTACCATTATAGGCTGGTTGTTCTCATACACTGCGGACACACATCGGTGTTCAAACACCTTATAAAAATGAATTTTGCATAATAGGTACCCTTTACATACTCTTAAATTATGCATCATAAAAGGGAAACTCCTACAAAGGCATCTAAAGTATCAAGTCTCTAAAGATATTGTTTACTACTGAGTTTTTACATGAATGCCATGACAAGAAAAAATAGCCAACTTCTGAAAACAGATAAATAAGCTCAGGATTAATGGAAGATCAGCATGGAGTGTATGTTTGGCTGGTGAAGAGGACTGACCCGTGTGGCTGCGGATGTGCACTCTCAGAGTGCCGTTACTGGCAAACTTCTGGCCACAGTACGGACAGATCTTCTCCTTCTCTCCTGTATGTGTCTAAAAGGGATGAGAAACACAGTAAAACAGATTATTAACATTTGAGAACGATCCTCTAACTTATCTATATTTGATGAACTGAAGTGATCTGAACTAATCCAGTCTGATGTGATTCACTGAGCTGACCTGAACTAAGGTGATCTGAATGAATTTGAACTGATCTGAACTGATGTGTTTTGAACTGAGCTAATGTGATCAGAACTTTTATGAACTGAAATGATCTAAACTGAACAGAGGTCATCTGACCTGAAGTGACATGAACTGAGGTGATTTGAAGTAAGGTGATTTGGAAATGAAGTGATCTGAACTGATCCGAACTCAAATTATGTGAACTAAACTGACCTGAACTGATCTGAACTGAGGGGATCTGGTCTGAACTAAAGTAATCCAAACTGGTGTGTACTGAAATTAAATGATCCGAACTCAAGTGATCCAAAGTGAGGTGATCTAAACTGAAGTGATCTGATCTGTTCTGAACTGACTTGATATGAACTGGAGTGAGTTGAAACAAAGCGTTTTAAACAAACACCGAACAGAGGAGAGTCTGTGACACGCGGCAGAGCGCGTAATAAAACCAGAATGAACATTGGTTTGGCTTTTCAGAGATGGCGAGAACTGAGGGATTTGGAAAACTAGCAATTATTTATTTTATTTTAGGAATTGCATGAAAGTGAATTAGGGATTTGAAATGTTGTAAAAGTGACACAGATATGATGGTGTTTTTATTACTCAATTATATAGTATTTTATTATATAAAGTATTTTATTGTACTGATAAATTGCCATATGTAGCTCTCTAACAGAGTTCACTGTAAAGCATTGTCTATAGTGAAGGCTCAGTTCATTATGGTTGTTGTAGCGCTGTGCTGGAATTTATGTTCAAGGAAGTACCGTGTGTATTAATGGGTAAAGCTACAGTAACGTCTTCAGCTAGTCAGCTTGAGATCCTTTCCATCTAAACTGGTCATATCCCTCACGTCTTGTAGTGAATGTTTTATGAGCAGTAGGATAATCATATTCATCTGCACACACAGTCACGCAGAGCCGAAGCACAACCAAAACTACGTTCTTCCGCAAAATGCACGCAGTTGTGTTTGTTTTTATAACTGCAAGAGGGCCAAAAGTTACGTAGTGTACCTTTCAAAAGAGCAGAAGTGTGTGTGTTGGACTTGCCGTCTCTACTTTACGCATCTACTATTAAACACATTTCTCCGATTGAAGTTTGGTTATGGCATTTGAAGAGTTGCTGAGCGTTCTTGGTCGGCCAGAGGTGAACTATGTTGCGCGGTCGTAGTTTGCAAGGCCAAGATGGCGACTTGAGTTTCAGATTTGAGAGCAGATATTTCACCTCTGATAGTTGCGGTCATCTCTTCAATGCGTGTGTCAATCGTATGACAAATTTCAACTTTGGTAGCTCGTAGATCCGAACGTAGCAAGTTAATGGCTTCCAGGACTGTAGCATCTGCCAACCGGCCTGCGATAAGGCCTGCCTCCTTCTGCTTTTTGCGGGTTGTGTCTTCGAGCTCGCTTTCACCTTGTAGCCGATGAGTATAAACTAAACTTCAGCTAATCCAATCCAAGGATGCATAAGGATCTTTATGTAGAAATTATTGTTAAAAAAGTCAATTTAATAATAATTTTACGGGAGCTGCAGGGGAGTGCGACCTACCAAACATTAGCTCACTAGCGCATTAAACACATTTCTTACCTACGAAACACATATCACAACATAACAAAGCAACTTGATTTAGCATATGTTAACTTGAACTCTTCCACTTTAAAACGAATCGCAAGTACTTACATTTTGGATTTGTTTCTCATGCAAAGCTACTCTATGGCTTTCAAAGTCCTGAGATAAATGAGAACACGTTTTGAGGCTATTATCATTTATTCACCCTCATGTCATCGCAAACCTGAAGGTTAGTAAATGATAATGCAGTTTTCATTTCCGGGTGGATTATCCTTTTAACAGCCACGGTCACTATAAATGAGGTGCGGAGACCATGTGAAGACTGGTGAGCATTTAATATTTGAAAAGAAAGTCATACCAGTTTAGAATGACATTAAAGGGGAGGTACAGTGGTGTTTCATGTATTCAGAGTTGTTTACAGTGTTAAAGAGATGGATTCTCATGCTTAACATGGCCAAAGTTTTTTAAAAATATTTTGGACGAATAACGGAGAATTTCTGTGCCGAAAATCTTACTTCCAGGTTGGTACAAGTTTCGACTGTTTTTTTTTTTTTGACCGTGGATCTAATGACGTAGACCAGAGTGGAACTCCTTATTTCTCCCGGAAAAGCGCGGCCGCGCACACGTCGACCAGAGGAGAGCGAGACCGCGCACCTCAACGCGCTTCAACAGGAAATCATCGGCAGCGCTGCATAGTGTCTCCAAAGTGTTTTTGGTGAGGGAAAGCTTACCAAAGAACCCAGCGTTAGGAACAGTGGATGCAGAAACGAGTTGTGTAGCTGTTTGTTCCCTGCATTTCGACGATGAATGTTTTATAAACAAAGCCCAGATCGACGGATTCCCTCTATGGCTCTGGCTTCGCCCACACGGCCCGCCTCCAGACGCTCGTTTTTTTCCGGAAAGACTCGGTACAGCCTATTTTCTCTTATAAATATAATAAAACTAAAGACTTTTTGGAGATATGAAGGATGCAATACTACTTTATAGGTACTCAAGATTAACAGGAGATTGAGTGAAAATGAGCATTTCACCCCCCCTTTAACTGGTATGACTTATGTAAAATATGACAGAATTCTCATATTTGGGTAGACTATTCCATCAATCACTTATGTAAACCTCAGAGCCTGTATGTTCTCATGCAGATCTTTATTCATAGCGATGACATGAGCGCTATTGTTAAAGTTGAAGGAAAACTATGAATCATATTTTTAGGCTGTATTCCCATAAACAAGGCTTATCTCACAGCGCTGGAGGGAATATCTGCACCAGCTCCTCCACCTCCTGGTATGTTCTCCATCTCTTTATCTTTTCCCTCTTTTCCTCCCTTTTCCTACTCACTTCCTGTCCCGCCTCATATCTCTCCCCTCCTATCTCCACTTCCTCGCCTCCATCCCTTCCTCTCCTCTCCCTCTTTCTTGAACCCCCCTCTTTCTCACTCACTCATAAAGTGTGGAAAGACAGTTTAAAATACCATTACTCTTTCTGTCTAATCCCTTAAAATGCTCCCTGTGATGTCGTATAAAAACCTGTACACACACGCGCGGACGCTCACACATGTCCACCAGATGCGTCTGTGTACCATTAGTTTGGGGATTGTTTGTGTCACGGAGCGGGACACGGCACTTAACATTTTGTAAGATACTCAAACAGTCCATTTTATGACTGAAATATGACTGAAATATACCTGATTATTACACAGCTTCTTGCAATACTTGATTCTGTTTGGTCAATTGTGGCAGTGACAGTTTTGTATAACGACACTAAACTGTATTATTGATGTATTATACAATACTAGTTTCATCATATCTTTCTTGTGCTCTTCTCACATACACAGTAAAAATAATAATAATACATTAAAATTAAGTAAACAAAATTAATTAATATTTTTATTCATTCTCAACTTTAAAATGGTAAAAAAATTTACCAAATTCAAACAATAGATGTCGTTTTGGCACTCTTTAATATGGCGTGATGTATATAATGATGACAGATATATTACAACTTACTGAAATGAATCCTGTCTCATGTAATCGCTCAATCAGTGTTTCAACTGTGGAAAGATGTCAATAAAACAGCTTGTAGGCTATACAATGTCACTTAACATTAGATTTACCTCAAAAAAACTATTCAATTTCCATAAACTCATTAGTTAGCTAAAAAAATAAGAGCATTTCGCCAAATATATGCACTGTATTACATATTTAATATATTTTTACTTAACATGTTTTTTCCATTATTTAATATATATTGTGGTTTAAATGTTTATATTTCACCAACAAACTGGAGTAAAAACAATTCTGTTATTAAAAAGTAGATCTTAAAACTGCCTTATGTGCAATTTAACTCAGTTTTTGCTATTTGAGTGTTGATTATTAAATAAGTTTGAATAATTAATTGATAATTTATTTATTATTTATGTTCGATTTCAGTGCATTCTGAATTTTCGGTTTCAGCCCATCATTTTAATTTCGGTGCATCAACAATATAACTTCATGCCAGGGTCCCGACCACGCTTTTTGGGGATTATTTTGCGATAATGACCAGCTGACTGCATATTATTTCTTATGTAACCGTATTATACAAACACTCCCATCTTAGGTAGTGAGAACGATCACATTCACTCACTCACACATACGTAATCCTATAATAATACAGTAAAGATTCAGTTGTCACACACTCCATCAGGATAAAACAGCTTTTTGCTTAAAATGTCAAGAAAAGAAAACCCAGAATCCCTCTATCATGACTGTGTGTGTGTGTGTGTGTGTGTGTGTGTGTGTGTGTGTGTGTGTGTGTGTGTGTGTGTGTGTGTGTGTGTGTGTGTGTGTGTGTGTGTGTGTGTGTGTGTGTGTGTGTGTGAGAACATACAACATCACTTCTAAATCTTTCACTGCAACTAAGGACCGAAAAATATTTTTTAGGACATGGACATGTTCTCCATCCATGAGGTCTTAGTTATGCTAGCACAGAAATCATTACAGACAGCCTCAAAGAAAGTGATAATTGGTTGAAAGATTATGAAAACGGACAGGTTTTTTTCCCCCTTTGGAATAATGTATGTGATGAATCGTGCACAATAAGGGACATTCATTCAAAACGGTCCATTTTGATTTCACGATCACAATAACTATTCTTTAATAGTTTCATATCAGTGATAGTGTATCTGGCATGCAGCTGGGCTTCTGTTCTCAGCACGCTGTCAGAAAGTAAATGAATATGGTAAAGGTTCTTTACTCTTGTGCCAACAGTAGGTCACATTTCAGACACAATGTCAAATTCAGCCCATGCTATCTCAACTGCTTTAAAACTATAGTGGAGTTTGGTGTCACTGTGCTACTGTTCATGTTAAGTGGTTTACCTGAAGTATAAATCTGAGATGAAATTGAATATGAAGTTGATGGTATGTGAATACAATCATCCTCTGTGTAGATGGAGCAATAAATCATGATAGAGCTGTGGTACACTATGATAGGAGGGAATGTGCAGGATATAAGATGATTATGGAATTGAGTTTCCCTGTGTGT
This sequence comes from Scardinius erythrophthalmus, assembly GCF_964197995.2. Taxonomy (NCBI): domain Eukaryota; kingdom Metazoa; phylum Chordata; class Actinopteri; order Cypriniformes; family Leuciscidae; genus Scardinius; species Scardinius erythrophthalmus. The sequence goes on along the minus strand of NC_138235.1, from coordinate 11,375,883 downwards.
GAGGAAACACACATTGGAAACGTTACCGTGCTGAAATACATGTGAGCTAAATTAAAAAAATAATAAAGGTTTTCCTAATTTGAACTAAAAGTGCTCTTATTAGAAAACAGAGATCATTACTGCATATTAAAACTGTAATTCCATTTTGGTTCAATAAAACTGGGTATACTGGGTAAGTTTCACAAAATATGTCATATATATGTCATCAGATTGAAGTGGAGGCATCTTGAGCACTCTTTTGTGATGTTGGCCGACTGTACATTATCATGCTTTTAACACAGCTACTTACAAAATATGGATATGCATTACTGATTTGAGTTATTGCATTATGTGTGAGAAGTCAGCGCAGATTGATAAAATAAAAATAAAAATAGCAGTTATGTAGGAAATAGGTGTTCTTTGACCGCAGGATGTCAGGATTGACCAATCAGAATTTCAGGATTAAAAATAATTATATATATAATGGATCTTATCTTGAGCACATGCACTAACCACTGCACCGGTTTTGAAGTCAAAAGTGATTACCCTTTCCATCATCACATATGTGAGCATGCAAACTCATGACCAGACCAAGACTGGATCTAAAGTGATTTAAAGTCCCCCTGTGGGCAATAATTGTATTCCTTAAAACTCATCTCCGATCACCAAAATTACACATTTAAACGTTTTTTCCTTGAAAAAAATGTTCTTCATGCCTTAAAATATCTTGAATGTAACTCTACACCCTTGCCTCATTTAGTATGTGTGGTTCTATGAATATGTAAATGAGCCCCGCCTCCACTCACTCACTCAGCTCAGAGATCCACTGGTTGACGATCACACGTTGATCTGATTGGTTACAAGGTAGTTTGTGACGTCAGAAACACCAGCGATTTCAAAGCGTGTTTTTGAGACTGTCTTTGGTTCACTGCAGTTTTAAGGAGAAAATACTCAGCAATGGTGTCGACTTATGAATTTGCACATAGTTTGTCTTAAATCATATTTAAAAAAAAAAAAACTTGATTTTCACCACAGGGGGACAATTAAAATATAATACTTCACGTGCTTTAGTCCACACATCAAAATAAGTGTACTTCTTTAAAGCACAACAACATATCAAAGCATGATTTAAAATTATTGAAAGATTACTCTCTTTAGCAATGGTGTTGACTTAGAGCATATTAATAACACCACATAGACATATATACAACATCAAAAGCTTGATTTTCACCACAGGGGGACTTTAAGAAGTGTAAAGTGTGTTACACAGAGCTGAGAGTATTTAGACGTGCTCACATTAGCCAAATTTCATGGGGAAAAACAAAGATTCATTGTCTATCGTCCGCAGGGTTGAAAATATCGACTTCTCGATTTTAATCGAATTTCATTTTGATGAACCGATATTGATTCTTAAATCCCAAGAATTGTTCCTTTGGTCTATGCTGTTGATGTGTGAATAACCATAATCTTATTAGTCAGCTAGAAAAAAATAACTATAGAGAGGAGAATTTCGCTAAATATATGCATTAACTTTTGACTTAATCTGTTAAGACTGATAAGATCTTTGTGCTTTAGTACATTATGTCTGTGATTATGAATTCACCTTCTTGTGGCTCTTGAGCACAGACGGCGTGACGAAGGCCTTCTCACACAGGTCACACTTGTACTTCTTGTGGCCATCGTGGACGACCTGAATGTGCACGTTAAGTGTGTCCTTACGCTTGAAGGTGGCGTCACACTGGTCGCACTTAAACGTTCTCTCACCTGGACAGAGAAGAGCAGAAGATTTCAGACAAGACTCCCTGTGAGACACTAAACTTCAGAAAAATGCTGACAGCCATTGTTCCACATTTAAAAGCGCGCCATTCAATCGTAGCTTTAGAGGAACTCGCTTTGTATCCGAATCCACTTTGCTGCCCTCCGAGTCAAAATTGTCCCATTATCCTTTTATGAGCCGCTTTTTCCTTTCGAAAAACGGACGCATGCCAGTTATCCAGTTGTTTTGGAAGATGGAAGGGTATAAAGAGAAAGGATAAATGATCAGGTAGGAAAAGCTGTTCACCTCAGAGGAGGTCACAATCCTTTTCAGAAGATGGCACTCTGTTCATCTTCCAAAGCTTTCTTCAAATCCCACAAAATCGTAAGCGACGCCAAGAAACGTAAATATGTGCTGTGAAAGCAGGCTCTTCTGCTCAAACATGGCTTTCTGTAACAAACACGTAGAGTCGGTGCCAAAACTCTAGTTCTGGTCTTTAAATGGCTGAATGGAGTCCAACACGTCACCACATCTAATCACCAGCAGAACAGAGTGAATGCTGGGTTATAAAAACCTGGACTATGAACAATGTCTTTAAATTAATGGGCACGGGACGGCTGTCATCACATAACATGCTAATCTTCCTGCGTTTCCGTACCAGTGAATCTCTTCATTCATAAGGTGGTTTTGTTGGCATTTGGACGCATGTCAGAGCACATAAAGTTATGAGCTGCGTTCTTGAAAGAAACCGGGTATGATGACGTACTGTAACTCCATCTTTGATCACGCATGATGGGAATTACGTGTAAGCTGGTCTTGTCAGGCCAGCAACTGGATGAAGTCACAATCCACAATCGCAGTACTGTAAGAGATTGCTGGTGTGTTCATTATTTCAAAACAAAACTCCACATGCAAGATATCATTTCAGATCTTTGATGACATGGGGAATTCTGGGAAAGGTGATGGAGGTATTTGCGCTCCTTGGACTGAAAGACTAATATGTGTCCTTTGCCCAAAGCAGATTCGACCACCAACAGCATTCTGCATCAAAACATGTTGGGTAGTTGGTCCAAAATCACTTCGTAATTTGTGTTTTGTCACTTTGTGCAGCATTTCGCTTCAGTGAAAAATCATTTTGGAGTTTGAGTCAGCATAAAATGGCATTCATTTTACTTCTATAATGTGAAACAATATTTAAAAAGAACTAAATGTAAGGCAAGACTATTTCAATCCATTGTTTAGAATGTGAGGCAGAGTCAGATCTAAGAGAGAGTTTGCAGTGAATTGTGGTTTTGTATTTATACCGCAGTTACTTCGCCCCGCTGATAGTCATTAATATGACAGGTGAGCAGAACAGTCATGTGACTGAAACACATGAATATAATGTTCACGTACATTACGGTTCAAAAGTTCTGTAAGGGTTCTGAAAGACTTATGTTTTTGAAAGAAGTCTCCTCTGCTCACAAAAGCTGTATTTGTTTGATCAAAAATATAGTAAAAACAGTAATATTGTGCAATATTATTACAATATAAAAAAATAAAAAAAAGTTTTCTATGTGGATATATTTTAAAATGTAATTTATTCCTGCGATCAAAGCTGAATTTTCAGCATCATTACTCCAGTCTTCAGTGTCACATGATCCTTCAGAAATCAGTCTAATATGATGATTTGCTGCTCAAGAAACATTTCTGATCATTATCAATGTTGACATTTTTTGTGGAAACCATGATACATTTTTTCAGAATACTTTGATAAATAGAAAAGTTCAAAAGAACAGCATTTACTTGAACTAAAAATCTATATTTATAGTCACTTTCAATCAATTTAATGCATCCTTGCTAAATAAACATCTTAATTTCTTTGAATAGAAAATCTTACGGACCCCAAACCTTTGAACGGTAGTGTATATGTGATATAAGATAAACAATTTAATTCTAGCAATTGCAATGCACACATGGAAAATAATATTTTAACACAGTAATTACTCAATATTTGCTAAACATATTTGGAAACAGAAATGGTGAATTATTATATTTTGGAAGTGTTAATTGTTTAGGAGGTCAAGCACAATGGCAATAATAGCAAAATATTGGTTAATTTGTCCATAGCTTCTGCAACGTAAATATTGAACTTTGAAAAAGTGTAAAAGACACTACGCCAAAAGACCCAGATAAAGATCTAAACTACACACACACACAAAAAAACAAATACACTCAAACACACACAAACACAAAGGAGAGTGTTTGTGAAATATTTGTGGAGGACTTACTCCACTGAGCCACTCGGGCCTTTTAAAACGATAATGTGTGTTTAATAGATGGTCACAAAAACAGCTTTATTTCCTAACCAAATATTGACACAGATGGATCAGATTATGTCACAGTGGGCCATAAGTGATCACACACACACACACACACACACACACACACACACACACACACACACACACACACACACACACACACTGTAAATACAGCAGAGCAACACTTTGTTTCTCTCTCTGCAAGTCCTCTCCACCAGATACATAAAAGAGTTTTAGCCGTGTGTGTGTGTGTGTGTGTGTGTGTCTCTGGGGAGGACAGCAGGAAATTCCTCTAGCTCAATAATCTCAGTGTGATCAGTCTAGACTGGGCAGAGCAGAGCTGAGACCCATCCTGGCTCCACGAGCCCCTGCACCCGCAGACACACAGCCCAGGGTTCAGGGGGTGCTGGGGTAAACACAGACACAGAGCACTCGTGTTGCACGCGTGGAACACACACTTACTGTTGTGAATGAGGAGGTGGCGCTGTAAAGAGAACGGGGTGCGGAATAGGGCCTTACACTCTTCACACTGGAAAGGCCTCTCCTCCGAATGTGTCTACAGACAGAAAAGCAGGTCAGAGAACTGATTCAGGAGATTGTTTTTATTAACCGGTCAAAAACAACATAAAACGCAATTCATAATGCGTTTAATTTACATAATCTGAAGTGTCTGGACATGGTGGAGGATTAAGCAGATTAAAAATATCCCTTAAATTTGAAGGTGGATTCTAAGGGATTGAAAGTGGACTGATTGACTCGGGCTTGAACCACCCAGAACACCCTAGAAACCACAAACACACTGGGAAAAACTAGTGTGTGTCCGTGAAAAAAAAAGTGGGTCCTATTGTGCCCTTTTTACGAAGTCTTGATTTAGTTTTGGGGTTGTACTAAAATATGTTTTCATGCTTGATTGTTCAAAAAACACATTATTTTTCACATATTGTACACCTCTCTCGCCAGTCTGGCTCGAACGCGCCGATTTCGATGAAGCCCCGCCTTCGTAAATACGAAATGTGCTGTGATTGGTCAGCTGGCCCAGTGTGTTGTGATTGGCAGCTCTTAGCATGTGTTCGGGAAATGTCCCGAATGTTACACTTCCTAAGTCAGATCAGCACAAAAGTCTTTGCAAATCAACCCCAAAATTATTACATTTCATATAAGTTTTCATTTAATACTAATTACAGTCATTTATTAAGAAAGTAAATGATGCCTTATTATCAATCTAGATCTGAATGTTGATTTTCTGTGCTCTTTTCTCTATTTCACACACTCTCTGGTGGGAGCTGTGTGGTTTTTTGGGCTTCATGTTATCTGCGCGGTGTAAAGGTCAGGGGTCGCGTGGGGTCATTACAGGTCAGGGTTAGGCTGAAGGGTTTGATTAGGCTCCACAGTGGCTGATTGGGCTCCAGATCTTGGTTAAGATAAGATGCCAGAAGTTTATTTGACCAAAAATCTGTCAGATCAATCTATCGGTCTCTCCAACCATCTGTCTTTCCAATTTAATTCTGCCTCTCTGCCCCACTTTAAACTGGAACATCAGAAACACAGGATGCATGCCTCTCAAGACATCAAGAATACACACATAGGCTGATCAGCACCTTTTTATGGTTTTTGTAGACGTTGCGGTGAGCGAACTCCTTCCAGCACACCTTACACTTGTAGGGTTTATCTTCACTGTGGATGATCTTATGAGCCGTGGCCTGATCCAGACGCTTAAAACTTCGACTGCAGATATCACAGGTGTACGGGCGCTTTTCTACAAACACAAAGAGAATGCAAAGCCAACACCATCTTCGTAAACAATGTTTTACTCATGTGTTGGTTGTATATTATTTGTATGTATGTGAGTGCATGTTCTTCACCAGAGTGTGAGATCATGTGTCGCTTCAACTGATTCACGGAGATGAACTTTTTATCACAGGCCGTACAGTCAAAGACCTCATGAACCTGAAAATACACCAACATTATAACATGTAAATACTGTAAATACAAAAAAAAAAATCATTCAAAACAATACTTGCAGGTCTTTAAAGGAGATTTCATGCATATTTTGAAGAATATTGGTAGACAATTTTGGTTACCATTTACTTCCACTTACAGACAAAAAAAAAATAAAATCTCTAAATGTCTTCTATTTCACAGAGGAAAGTCATACAGGTTTGAAACCTCATGAGGGCCCTTTAAGGGCTAAAAAAAAATAACTTTCAATTGCTGAACTTTCAGTGTCACAAATTGTGTTTAGTAACCACAAAGTAAAACACACTGACAGACCGGACCAGAATCGAACGCTCAGTGTATGACCGTAATGACCAGAACACATCTGAAGTCTTTTAATGGACCATTGAGGGTGATTGCTGAACTCTTGGGTGGGATTTAGTTGCCTGTTCTTAGTGTGTGACCTTGAAAATATCCTCAACCCAACTCACAGAGGACAACACACACACAGACACACAGACACACAGATGGAAATGTAATTAAACTTCTGAGCGGTTTTGAATAGCTCCTCTGCTAAATACAATTTCGCTCAATGGGAAGAGTTCTTCGGCTGAAAAACGTTCACATTTCAGTCTGTCTGAACAGAGTCAGATTTCTCACAGGGAATCAGGAGGTACAAATTACAGTGAACTCTAGCCAGTCAGTTTCTGTTGAAAATTACAAACAGTCAATAATAAAACTGTCAAATTTTCTCCGCTACTTCATCCAATATGATGAAAACAAGGCACCACATGTGTCACAGCACTTGATGTAAATCCAGAGTTGAGGTACTTTGAAACACTATCTTTGCGGACTACAAGCTACTAATAATTTAAAGTACATAAACTACAGTCAATTGCTCTTTTGAAAAAGTAATTGCATTACATACTATTATATAGTATTCGTACAGTATTTATTTCTCCCAACAACTAAAGTGTGACCATTATGATTTAAATTAATTGAAATACAGTATAGATCATAAATGACTGATTCAAAAACATAAAATGACGTAAACTGACTAATGAAAACTACTGAGTGACAACTCAAATTAACTGAATGATTTTTTTTAACTAGTTCATTCAAACAAACTGTATGAATAACCTGATTCAATGAAATGAACTTGAGTAAGAAAGCATTCTGGGAGTTCTCGTTTCACTCAGCTCTAAAGCTACAACAGAATGCAACATAAAAAACAAATGTACTGTCTTCATACGCTGAATGTGTTGCTGGACAAGATTTAATGTTTACTGTCAAAAAATTAGCCACAACTATAAATCTGAGGGATTTTTCCAGTGGTATTTTATTGCCCTTCAACAAGGCTTTTGCAGCAATGCCTCCTCATAATTCCGTTTTGTTCAATTTTAAGGTCAAGTCTAGTACATGTAATGCTCAAAAATCGTCTCTGTGAGAACCTATAAAGACTTATCGAGGGCGTATACAGGGTGGGGTAAGCTGTGTCACAAAATGCAGACGTCCACTAGATTAATTTACATATTTGTAAAGGTATAGTTCACCCAAAAATGACATTTCTGTCATTGTTTACTTGCCCTGATATCATCCCAGGCCTATAAGTCATTTGATCATCTTAAATGCCCTGTTCACACCTGGTATTAAGATGAGTTTTGGTCGATCGGATCACAAGTGGATGAGGGAGACACATATCCATTTACACCTGGTGTTTTAATCGTCTCTTTTGTCCACTTTCCACCACTTCTGTCCTGATTTCTTCGAGGGGAGGGACTTAAATGGAAGGGCTTTTTCAGATCTTTCGATCTAATGGACGAAATAAGCTCACGTAATTTACACATGAACGCGACCGAAGATGACGGAAAAACATACGGAGAGCAGCAGCTTTAGTTTCTGTGATACAGTGCAGTGATTGGATTAAAAGAGTTAATTCTCATGAATAATGCGTAGAAAAGCTCAGACACTGATGACGTAGACACGTAATCTCCAGCCACAGCAGCCAATCACCACTCCGGATTAACGCATACACCTCACTTTTCATGACGTTTAACTTAACTTAGCTTTTTCAACCGGAAGAATGAAATGGCTACAAAAAAAAAAAAGGTAAAAACAAATAAATAAACACTTTTCCCTTAATAATTCCCTTCTAAATTATTATAAATATTAATTCCCTTAGTAATCCATATGAACTGAGCAGTTTAGTCCAAGTCTTCTGAAGAGACACAGTAGCTTTATATGATGAACTGATTTAATTTAGACTGTATGTCAAATGTTTGGTTTAATGGATTTCAATGGAGGGACAGAAATCTCTCAGGTGTTATTAAAAATATCTGCATTCGTGTTTTGAAGATGAATGAAAGTCTTATGGATTTGGAACGACATGAGAGTGAATAAATGATGACAAAATGTTCAAGTTTTAGGCAAATTAACCATTTAAGTAAAAACTGGCCCATCTCCTCTGTGAATATATCTGCTTTTGTATGGTGAAATGTGAAATGTCACGATTACTGCACTGAAACTCTTGAAACTCTCTTCTCTCATCTCTTCTCCTATACACTCTGCTCTCAATTCATATCTCTAACAGCTTAGTTTTCTGTGAAACGCTTGGCACTCGTAATCTTCTCGTGCCAGTTTACGAACATATAGAGAAATTGTCTGCATGTGGAAGAGACTCTAAAGAAAGCCGATGAGCTTCCACCCTCACAGAGCAAATCATATTTGCAGGCTTTCCAAATGGCATTGCTGGTACAAATGAACTGCAGTCAGATGGACATGGTCTGGTGCAAAAAGGAAGGTTGGACATCTATTATTCAGACAAAGATGGAGAGAGATGGAGAGCCAGGAAAAAGGTCTGTGACCAAATTGCATGTTTGTATAACGGGCAGCCTAGGAAATCAAGTAAGGCCACAGAGATTTAAACTTCATTCTGCTGAAATTAAACTTAAATTCATCATGCAGTGGGGGAGTATTTCTTAGACCTACATAATGCCAAAATTCTTCCATCAATGAGTTCAGAAAGGTACATGCATTAGTTGTGCGTAAATAACCTAACATTTTAAAAGATTAGCTTCTCCCTAAACTTTCTTTTAGCTGGACAGACTTTCTTTCCATACATTATAAACAGCAACTTAAACAACATCCACACTCTTTTTGCTAATGTAGAGAGATTAACAAACCCTACGAGTCACATTCCCAGTGAACTGCTCTCCAAAAGCAAATGCAATGAGTTTGTTTCCATTAGCCACCATGTCTGATTTTGAGGCAATTGATGGTCAAATCTTGGAAGAAACTGTACAGAATCTTAAAACATCAGCCAGCTCCCTTGAAACACTTCCCACATGTTTTTTTTTTTTCAAAAGTGTGTTTAAGAAGTAGATCTCCTAGAAGTGGTCAATGCCTCACTTCTTTCTGGGACTTTTCCCTGAAAACCACAGTTGTTAAACTTCTCCTGAAAAAGAGCAATCTGGATAACACCATTTTGAGCAACTATAGACCAAAGTCAAATCTTCCTTTCATAGGCAAGATGGTCAATAAAGTGTTTTTTTCAATGAGCAAAGTCCTAAGATAAAAAGGATACTTGAACAACTTTTAATCTGGTTTCCGACTGCATCATATACCCTTTGTACACAGTAGATGAGGGAGACATATTCCCGTTTACACCTGGTGTTTTAATCCGTCTCTTTTGTCCACTTTCAACCACTTCTGTCCTGATTTCTTCGAGGTGAGGGTCTATGGGTGGGTACGAAATAAACACATGTAATCGACCAAAACACATGCAAATACCATGTTTAAATAGGGCCATAGTACAGAGACAGTGCTCATAAAGATATTAAATGACACCTAAATAAAGATACAGGCAAATTAGACACCGTCGATAACAGCATACTTCTTGGCTGAAAAACTGGGTAGGTCTTTATGGGATGGTCCTCAAATGGCTCAAGTCATACTTAGAAAGGAGGGGTTACAATGTGAACATAGGTGACCATAAGTCTAAGTGGACATCCATGACATGTGTAGTCCCACAAGGCTCAATTCTTGCACCATTCCTGTGCAACTTGTATATGGTCTCACTGACCCAGATAATGAGAAAGATCTAAATTGCTTACCACAGTTATGCAGATGACACTCAGATCTACCAAGCCCTACCGACCTAACGACTACAGCCCTATGAATACCCTGTGTTAATGCATTGATGAAATTAACAGTTGGATGTGCCAAAACTTTCTTCAGTTAAGCAAAGACAAAACTGAAGTCATTGCGTTTGGACATAAAGATGAAATTCTCGAGGTGAACGCATACCTTCACTCTTGGGGTCAAAGAAACTAAAAATCAAGTCAGGAATCTTGGTGTGATTTTAGAGTCAGACCTTAGTTTCAGTAGTGATCACAAAGCAATAATTAGCATATTATAGGGCTTGCATAGACTAGTCGAGTAGTCGATAGATCGACTACTTCAACCACTAGTCGGCGCTGTCGGAAACAATCGACTACTCGAGCGTCCATTCACCATAAATGAATTAAAAATGGCGAATGTCACCAACAGACAACACACGTCAGATGTGTGGAAGTATTTCATCAAGCATGACAAAAATATAGTAATTGGCCAACTCTGCAAGAGGCCGTTCACATATTGCATCTATAAACGTGTGCAAAGTGCGGCCGTGCCGCTGTCTCCTACAAGCGCTTGCGCTCCCATGGCGTCTGACGTTGCTATGCAACCAACCATGAACTGCGGTCTCCATGATGACGACGAAGAAGTATCAGCAAAGGATTAATTGATTTCTAGCCCTTGCATTAGCTTTACTACATAGTACTGCCAGCAGGGTGGACTTTTGTAATGATCTCCTTACCGGCCTTCCCAAAAAGAGCATAAGACAGCTGCAGCTCATACAGGACACTGCTGCCAGGAGTCTGAGCAGAACCAGAAAATCTGAACATTTCACACCAGTCCTCAGGTTTTTACTCTGACTTGCAGTTACAATTACTTGTTTATAAATCACTGGCCTAGGACCTCACTACATTGAAGATATGCTCACTGAATATTAACAGATCCCTCAGAACATAAGGATCAAGACAGTTAGAAATCACTCAAAGCAAGGTGACTTTGCTTTTAGCTTTTAAATAAATTTTTAATAATTTACATTCTTTGCTTTTATTGTTATTTTTATTTATTAAGCCTTGCGATATAGAATAAATGTATAAATGTTTGACTAACTGGATAGATGTAAATCTCAATTCAACTGCAGTGTACCACTAATGAATATTCTAAATATTATAACATAACTTTAATTCATTTGAATGTATTTTTGTTTAAGAGCAAGCAAATCTCTAACATAGAAGCACCAAACAGGTTGGATTTAACACTACCTGTGGGACGAATTTTACAGAAACATTAGCATTTCCTCTCTAGAGTAACCGACCGCTGCCGTACAATCAGAAACACACACCAGAGCTGCAAATGCAGATGATGCTCTTGCAGGTTGAAGCCAAATCCGGACAGCTGTGACTGGAAAGGCTCGCTCTCAGAACGGCTGCACTGATAACTGCTGATGAGTGAACGCTGACAGGAGGAAGTGCCTGTTTTACGTCAAGTTTAGGCAAAGAGAGTGACGATAGCATTCTCCAGGCCAAAACAGAAAGGGATGTTGGTTTGGTGGAGCAGTGGAAGCTTGGGATGCATTCCAATTGTAAGAACATTAAAACTGCATTGTGGTTCTTCACCTACCTCCTCCAGTCAGAAACTCAAATTACCTTCATTTGTCCCTCTCAACTCACTCTGCCAAGGTTTAAGTTGCGGTTTCATTGAAAAGCATCTAAAAAGTGGTATATATTTTGAAAAGGAAGCCCACATACCCAAACCATGAATCTTCCCAAGAGAAAATGAACCAGGAACAGTGAAGAGAAGCTCAGAATTCTGACTTTTGTGGTGATTTTGGAGATGGTGATGATGATGATGATGAAGTCATCTATTTGTTTGAAGCTATTTGTCTGATATTTCTCAGGTCTTTTTGCAGAGGGAACCCTGACGCCAACAGGAAGGCCGGGCAGTCTGGTCTCCCAGCTCTTAAATTTCACAAGGGCCACAGGGATGAGCTTGTGAAACAAAAGACGACCTTTCTGTACACACTCAAACCAGTGGAAAACCTTACAACATCCACATGAAGCCCACCTCCTACTGAGAGACAGAGAGATGGACAGCATACAAGAGCGAACCAGAGTCTAAGATGGCCAAATTTAATTTTTTTTTCTAGCTTTTCAAAAACAATGAAACTGATGATGAGAAAATTATGTATATGGATCATACAGCAGCCAAAGAAATAGAAAAAGAGGAAGTCGAAAACACAAGCGAGACATGAGAGATGGACAAACAGAGGCCTTGTCAAATGGCACACTTGACATGGATTTATCATCTAGTGACCTTCATTTGTGACTGTAAGATGTCCCATTTGTCATTTTAGTATGCTGTTTTAGTCATATTTAAGTGTGAATTTAATATAGATTAGAATAATTGTATTTTTGTGATTATGCCGTTTCAGTGACAGATGTTGTTTGTGTATATGTATAGTAACATTTGGTGTCACATGTATATTTGGCAGACATGTTCACAAGTCCCAAAATGCTAAGTCCTAGTCATCTCTTAAGTCTTTGGGTCCAAGTCCAAGTCAAGTCTCAAGTCTTTGGGGTCCAAGTCAAATCTCAAGTCTTTGGGTCCAGGTCCAAGTCAAGTCTCAAGTCTTTGGGTCCAAGTCCTAGTCAAGTCTCAAGTCTTTGGGTCCAAGTCCAAGTCAAGTCTCAAGTCTTTGGGTCCAAGTCCTAGTCAAGTCTCAAGTCTTTGGGTCCAAGTCCAAGTCAAGTCTCAAGTATTTGGGGTCCATGTCAAGTCTTACATATTTGTGTCCAAGTCCAAGTCTCAAGTCGTTGGGTCCAAGTCCTAGTCAAGTCTCAAGTCTTTGGGTTCAAATCCTAGTCAAATCTCAATCTTTGGGTCCAAGTCCTAGTCAAGTCTTAAATCTTTTGGGTCCAGGTCCTAGTCAAGTCTCAAGTCTTTGGGGTCCAAGTCAAGTCTCAAGACTTTGGGTCCAGGTCCAAGTCAAGTCTCAAGTCTTTGGGTCCAAGTCCTAGTCAAGTCTTTGGGTCCAAGTCCAAGTCAAGTCTCAAGTCTTTGGGTCCAAATCCTAGTCAAGTCTCAATCTTTGGGTCCAAGTCCTAGTCAAGTCTTTAGTGTTTTGGGTCCAGGTCCTAGTCAAGTCTCAAGTATTTGGGGTCCATGTCAAGTCTTACATCTTTGTGTCCAAGTCCAAGTCTCAAGTCGTTGGGTCCAAGTCCTAGTCAAGTCTCAAGTCTTTGGGTTCAAATCCGTGTCAAATCTCAATCTTTGGGTCCAAGTCCTAGTCAAGTCTTAAGTCTTTTGGGTCCAGGTCCTAGTCAAGTCTCAATAATTTGGGGTCCAAGTCAAGTCTCAAGTCTTTGGGGTCCAAGTCAAATCTCAAGTCTTTGGGTCCAGGTCCAAGTCAAGTCTCAAGTCTTTGGGTCCAAGTCCTAGTCAAGTCTCAAGTCTTTGGGTCCAAATCCAAGTCAAGTCTCAAGTCTTTGGGTCCAAGTCCTAGTCAAGTCTCAAGTCTTTGGGTCCAAATCCAAGTCAAGTCTCAAATCTTTGGGTCCAAGTCCTAGTCAAGCATCAAGTCTTTGGGTCCAAATCCTAGTCAAGTTTCAAGTATTTGGGTCAAAGTCAAGATCCATTTCCAAGTCATGTCTCAACTCTTTGTTCTATTTTTTTTTTTTGCAATAGTTCTATCAGCTAGTTATTGTAATTAACAGCTTTTTTAAACATTTAAACTGATTTCTGCTTCAAAAGCACAAAAAAATATTACTTAAAATCATTAATTTAATATTTTATTCACAACAGAAAACTATTACTTTCAATCTATATAACATTATACCTTTTTGGAACGCAGGGACAGTCACCACGAGAAAAAAAAGGCATGGAATTGCCTGGTGCTAATTGTTTTCAGCACTATATTTTTGAGCATGTTTGTTCCATTACCTTATTTGCATAATTCCTTTAGTGAATCAGATGCTAGAAGCATGAACTCAAAGTATGGAGACCTGCAAGGGCTGAGGGTGCCATTTGAGACAGGGCCAGAGAAAGGACAGATGGATAGATGGCATGACAGAGGAGAAAGATTAAAGACAAAATAGACGAGCGAAAGGTAAGAAATATGAAGAGATGGATTGGATGAACGATAAGAGGAGATTTATGGAGGTGTGATCTGACCTTGCGGTGCTCCTGCAGGTTGAGTAAGGATGAGCACTTCTTACTACAGATGGTGCATACCAACTTCCTGCGAGCACTCCCTACACACACACACACAGATCATACATCACATCAGCGGTAGATCCTAATGGCATGAGGAGATGCTAATGGAGACACTGCATCAGTTCAAACAGTCTTTCAAATAAACATCAGGAAGCCCTTACATAAATCAGCTCCTGGTTCAGCATGAAGTACACAACCAAGAAAAAAGGAAAAACAACTATATTTAACAGGGGTGAAAGGTCAGCTAAAATGTATTTCCAGTAGAGTGGATACGAGATCCGTCAATAACAGTTCTTAAACCACTGGTATTTTAAAAGGCTTTAAAATGCCATATTCTACCCTTTGTAGCACTGTATTCTGTTATAAATCCACTTTAATGTCAGTAAAGGTTTCTTGCAGTAAAAGCAGCCGTAATTTAGGGATTATTACACGACATTGATGGAAGAAAATGGAAAAGTTCTTCCTTTGTGTTTTTGAAAACGATCCCCATTCACACGGATCCGTGAAAGCGACTAAAAACGCTGTATTCTGCTGTCAGGTCAGTAGTTGGCGATGTCACTTTGTTAAGAAACACTATGCATCTGCGCACTTATGCATTCTTCTACGTATGAAAAAGTATGTTTATCTGGAGACGATACCAGTATTAACTTAAAAAATGTGCACTTTGAAACCCATTTTCAAATGTTTGTATTTTCAGGCCCTCAAAACGCAGTTGTCGTGCAAATGAACGGCCAAAGTGCATAAGACATTTTCTGTTTTTTGTTGTTGTGTAAATGCCTCCTTAGTTATTATTAGTATATATTTAGTTATTTTCCACCCTCTCACTGATCCATTTACTCATTTTTTTGGTACTGTATCTTTAAAATTTCAATATGTAAATAACCTCTCTTGTGATTGGTTAATTTCAGCATACTGGCAAGCTGTTAAAATGTAAGTGTTGCTATGTAACTGTGGCCTATCACATGTTAATGAGGTAATGCCTGTGATTTCATAACTAACCATAATGATTTCTGAGCAAGCTGTTTTTGTGTACAAGTGTTAAGGCACAGTCACATTATCGAAATTAGGTGAAATTTTGCGAGCAAAGAAGGTCTGTTATACATGAAACACTGCTTATTCAAAGGTCAGTTTCAAACTAAGCGGCATTATATTGTTCAGCACAGCGAATTTGCATCTTAAAACTTGAATATGGCACAAAATCTGCATGGGTAAATTCCAGACTGCACGGATTCCCATTGAAATAACTGCATTTTGCCCATGGAATTTTGCCCACAAATTATAATTACTGATTATGTGCTTTATTTAAAGTTAAAATAATAAAATTTGAGTTTGAATATAATTTTGCATGACCCTTATAGCCATACAGAAAGCGATAATGGATAATTCACCTCGGATCTTAAAAATATATTAAAGAAAACAAATATTTAAACTGTGAACAAACAAGTGTATTCTCTGACAAAGATTGTTTCAGTCACTCAGTATTTATTTAAAAAAAAATTAATATTAATGAATTTGATTATGTGCTTATCTATTTGGTTGCGGAGAGACTTCGCCCACACGCTCTTCTGATTGGCTGTGGCTCGTCTGGTTAGGACACGGTGTTACTCGTGGTTTTGAGGATATTTTAACATCCAGAGTGATTCATCATCTTCTTGAGTTGGCTTTAATGTGAGCGTCAGAAATTATTTAAATGAATAACAAATACAATTTCAAACCATTCACGTAAATTATATTTGTAAATAAACATTTTTACTGGAAACAGGTCAAATAAAGTGTCTAGAGTATCTGTGCAGTGCGAAAAGAATAGTAAGGTGGTGTCCGTAAACTAAATATGAGTTGTTGGCATGCAAAGCGAGGTTGTTTAATAAAAAAAAATGAATACTGAAAACTTGACGCAGTGAGGGCACTATTCCATCCCTCAGTGCCTTTAATATTTACAGCCCAGAATGCACTGAACAATGGAGAAGACTAGTGAGAGAGTTTGCATTGTCAATGTTTACGTCTACATAGTACACCAAACCTTTATTTCAAAGCAGCAAAAAACTCCTGCTTTCCATATCAACTTTAAATGCTCTTATTATAGCAAAACACGCACAATCATTTATGTGCCTACAAGCACTTCCACAAGCACTCAGTAAATCGTTCAGCTTTACACAGTTTGGATTCATTTGCAAATGACTGATTGACTTGCATGTGGCCAAACTGTCCAATTATAATTACTGACAATAATATTGAAAACATTCTGAATCATGCTTTCATCGGCCGATTAGAGGTCTTTGACTAATTTCCTCAGTTGTCTGCGCTTCTGCCTGAGAGTCTGGAGAAAAGATGAGTGCAGAGAGGGAGGGAGCGCTTAACGTTTATCTGACAGACAGAGGGGATGAAGAGCGGATCAGAAACCAGGAGATTAATGAAGATGTTAAACAGCCGCTGATTAGACTCTCATTACAGACGGGTAATTTCACACTCGCCTCACTCTCGTCTCGTGTGTGTGTGTGTGTGTGTGTGTGTGTGTGTGTGTGTGTGTGTGTGTGTGTGTGTGTGTGTGTGTGTGACCAACCTGTGTGGACGTTGCCTTTGTGTTTCTTCAGGGCGTCTTTACTTTTAAATCTTTTCCCACAGCTCTCCGACTTACAGATGAACCGACCGTCTCCTTTACACGCCTCTTTATGCTGTTCAAAACTGTCACACACAAACAGAATTTTTGTTCAAAATCAACACAAAACACTGTCTCCAACCAACTGTAATGCTCCTGTAATTCCAGGTGAAACAGAATATTCAATGCAAAAATGTACAGATGGTGAAAAGTGAGCATTGTGCATTAGAACGGATACGTCTGATTGCTGCATCAGCCGGTTTGGTACGGTAAGGCGACTCCAGATTGGTGTACCTGGACTCTGAACAGAAAGTGCTGTGACACAGGACACACTGATGAACTTTTGAAGGGTCTTCTGATGAAGCTGAGCTCTCTGTACAGTGAAGAACACTACCAATAAACAGGATATCAGCATTACCACACATGAGACACTGTGTATACCATGAGTGTGAGTGTGTGTGTGTGTGGTACTGACTGGCGCTGCAGGGCCTGTTTGACAGGAAACTCTTTTCCGCAGGAGCGACATTTAAACTCTTTGTCCTCTGTACTTCCTCTCTGATGAAAGCTCTGAAGATGCTCCGCTAACATGTCTTCACTGGGGAAGTTGTTCTCACACAGCAGACATGGGTAATCTTCATTCTTAATCACCAGCTCTGCGCACACACACACACACAGATCTACAAACTACTGCTCGACTGATGTGAGTTTTACAATGGCAGATAATGCCAGCATTCTTGGATTAAGCACAATATTACGTTTTTTTTTCAGTTTGAACCCATTTTTGTCACATTGTCATCTATCCTAATAAATCTATCCTTTTTTCTTACAAATAATGTTTCAATGTGATTTTATAAAGTCTAGAGTAGAAAAATTCAAGCAAAAAAAGTATATCTTTATATCTAAATGATGACTGATTATGTTTGATTAACCCAATAAAGTCTACTTTATCATACTTGAAAAACCAAAAGTAAACAAGAATAACATATCAAATTACTATTATAGTAAATCCTTTATTAAAAACTGTATTAAAATCCATTTCAGACACACTGAACACACACCGGTTTCTGTGCTGAGGTGTTGGCTCTCTTTACTGCTCTCCTCTTCCTCTTTGATGTCCTGATCTTCCTCCAGGTCCTCCTCTTCCTCCTCCATGTCACTGTCCAGGTAACCAATCAGGAGCTCCGTATCTGTCGCAATGTCATCAACAGCCAGATAGAAGATGTTTTCTCCATCCTGTTAAAAGAAACAATGTCAGCTACTTCATTCAGCAATAATATGATATTTCTCTAAAAAAAAAAAAAATTGTTCTTTTGAAATTTCAATTCATCAAAGAAACCTGATAAATAAATCACGGTTTCCACAAAATTATGAATCAACACAACTGTTTTCAACATTGATAATAATCAGAAATGTTTCTTGAGCAGCAAAGAAAACTCCCACGTCCCCAATCATGTTTTCTCAACTTCACTTTGAAATAACTTATTCTCTTTGACATAAAATACTATTTATTTTGATTGTGATTGAACATTTTTTTTGTTTAAATCATTAAATTAGTTCATGTCCCTCAGTTCACTACAGTCCACCAAATTGCCCTTTAAAATCTTAAGCATATTCCCTAAATCACATGACTTGCAAGACGTGACATCATTTCCTTAGAGGGAAAGCAACTCAAAGGACAAAGTATTAGTCATACACTTTTCCCCTCATAAATCTCTTCTCCTCATTTTAGGTGACTTGTCTAATAGAGTAAAACATAACATGTCCACCATGTTGAGTCCGGACATTTCCGGATTTTAAATATCTACTTAATTTCTTCCTGTTAATCTTCTGCTAGCATGTTGTTCCTTTCTAGCTAGTTTATTATTGGCCTTTATTATCTTAAAACGTCCACCCTGTTACATGTTGCATTGTAAAAATGTCATGTAACAGGGTGGACAAATGCCATAGAATGTGAAATTTGAAATACTTGGTCAGGATTTTTAGGTTATACTAGCCTGAGCTTGACTAGTATGTTTTTTTTTGTTTTTTTTTTTTTTTATGATAGACAGATATTTTCTCTCTCTCTGACTAGACAAAAAAAAGAATTGAGTTTTAAAAATGTTTTCAACAAACCTGCTCAGTCCAAAATCCACCAAACCGTAGGAATGACCTAACAAACATAAAAATCAGCTCTTGGTATTAGACGAATTTCTATATCAGAATCTTTAACAAAACTTGTGAATTTTTAAATTGTTGATAATTACTGGATATGATTATTATTATTATTATTATTATTATTATTATTATTATTATTTTTACTGAAACACTGAAAAGAAGGACTTTCCATTTGTCGGCGTCAATCCTTGAAGTTAGATTTAACTGACCCCATTAAATGTCTCCAGTCATAAGTTATAAACGCCAAATGATTCAGCTGGTCCCTGTGTGTTCAGAAATTATGACTTTTCCATAACTTTTAACATTGTTGTATTAATTTCCAGGCTTCTGAAATCACCTTATTTTCCCAGGTTTTCCATGACCATAGGAAACCCGTGCGAGTGAACGCCTACACTTTATTAACTTGAGTTAAAGCAGTCAGCAAAGTTTTGTCTGGTTCAATTTCAATATATAAAAGCACTACTAGCATAAATTGTGTAAATATATCAAATGTGTCTTATTACAAAGGGAATAAACTGAATTAGACATCGAAAAGCAAAGATCCAGGTGTCGTCTGACACTGAACAGACAACATAACAGAGAACCGCTGGGAGGAGCAATCAAACATTCACACGAGGGGAAGCGTAAGATCAACAGTGCATCCTGATTAAGGTCAAAGGGCAAACACTTCAACCTCTGTTTAATGGCTTTATCAGACCTTCATTTCCTAAAAGGTCATGCAGAAATAAGCACAGTTGCTGTACATTATGTTCCAACCGGAGCCGGAGATTTATCCACAGGGAGATGCTGAGAGAAGTGTCATGTGTGATGAAACGCAGACTCAGTTCTCTTGATTTGGTTGTAATGGCCATCAGATCGTCAACGTCTCAAACTCACCAGAGACCACAACTGGCAAAAAATTATTCACAAGCACTGTGATGCTTTCGCAAATGATTCTTCATCCATCTATGCAAAAAAAAAAGAATCATGATAAAAAATGTTAATGTAAAATTTAATTAAATGATTAATAATTAGGTTAAAGCTGCAGTCTGTAACTTTTTGGGGTTAAAAATTATCCAAAATAATTGTTTAACATGTACATAATCAGCCAGTGTTCAAAACTCTCTGCTTGCCTTAGCTCAAATCAAAATGGTAGGCTTGTAATAATGTTTTTAACTCCAGTGGTACTGGTGGATTTCCACAGGAAATTCGAGCATGTCTTTGCGTCATTACGTCAGATCTGTCCACATAAAGAAGAGTCTCGGCTAGTCGGCTATGAGTGTGAGGATGCTGGAGGTGGAGATTTATAGCCTTTTCTCACAGCACTTGATGTAATTAAACTTATCAGTTTGATGGCGGATCCAGAAAGGTTCAAACGACAATCACCAGTGACAACTGGAGATTCACCCTCTGTAAAATGCAAAATACTTCGTAGTGGCTTCAGAAAAAAAAGAGAATGCACCCGGAAACATCCATGCGAAAAAAATGATTAATATTGGAAGGGCATTAAATGTAGTCAGATTTTCCTTGATATTTTTACATATAAGAAGACATTGTACTATAAAAATATCCTGTAAGTTTCAGGACTCAAAACTTCCTTTGTTAGTCGAAAAACAGCTTTTAACTTCCAAGCGGCCAAAACAACTCGCTTTCAGATAACATCATAATAATTCATGAAGAAATTTCTAAAATGGCCGCAATCATGATTGTTATTCATGATTATAATTTTTGAGCAAAATAACTTTAATTATCAGTGTAACCATTAACATGCAACCCTAGGAACACGTCTAACATGCAGAATCACACCGCACATGTCCATACTATCTTTGTAGCGATCAGTTTTACAGTGTTTGCTATAGGTTTAAGCGTTCTTCACGTGTTGAGATGAGTTGTGAAATCATTGTTCCATCACAGCATTATTCCCATAATTGCAACTGAATTATGAAGTGCTCAAGGCGCATTAACACCGACTGTGATTGGGTGACAGGAGATTGCCAGGTCACCAAACTATTGATAGACACTCAACTGCCGTATCCACCTCATGTCACCTCAAATGTTTATGCCTACATGTGTACGCCCACATTGCGCGCATGTGTGTGTCTGTATGTTTTATTCATCTAAGGCTCATTGCACTTCTCTTATCTCCGCACTCTTTGGTGTTTTCAGATCTCTGGCACTGTGAACGCACATCACCACCACTAGACATAACAAACAACTCACTCCATCTCATTGCCTCCGCTGTCTGTATCTGTTTCAAAGCCTTATGCAAAGCTGCTGTCACACTCTGTGGCTCTGGTCCAAAACCTAATGAGTGCCCTACGTAGACAGCATTTTCAGGAATCATAGGTGCCCTCCTAATGCGAAGGCTGTTGCAAAAGGCAAGCAGTTATGTTAAGTTATACAATTTTAAGGCTGCAGTGCATCGTTTGCGATAAGATGATAAGAATGTAAGAACTGATCGCAAGAAATGATTAGAATGTAAATGTGGACCTTGAAATGCAATGTAAGTCACTTTGGATAAAAGCGTCTGCCAAATGCATAAATGTAAATGTAAATGTAATGTGTTCCTCACTGAAAAGACAATCATAGTGGAAAAAATCCCTCTAAAATGTCAGAAGTGAGAGAAATGAGAAATTAATAACAAAAATATCTAGAAAAAATGATTCAATCAAATTTTTTTAATCAATGCTGCAAAATCATGTGACAAACTTGAACTCGTTGCAAAATCTGCGGGAATCTTTCATCTTTGCAAAAAAAGTCATAATCATGAAATCTGCGTGGGGAAATCGTCTCAGGTTATAACCGTAACCATGGTTCCCTGAGAAAGGAACGAGACGCTGTCTCCAATGACGACGCTAAGGGTAAAACCTCGCCATGACTGCGTCTGAACCACATGTGCAACTATTCCAATTCTATATAAATATATAAATAATTCAAATTATATATATACTGTATATATATATATATAAATCTATATTCTGAGCTATAAAGGAAACCCGAAAGTTCAGGAGGAGACAGCGGGGCGTCCAACAGGAATGATTTATCTTTCTCCTTAACGCCAGAGAGGTTCAACCGAATCCTTGGTGGCCCGAAGAGACGGGTCTGGGGCCCGACGCAGTTCTTTAACTGGTCAGGCCCAACCCTCTCACCTTCATCCAGGTCCCTCAGCAGGTCAGCCTGGTGACTCAAGACTCAAAACACATCTGTTTAGCTATGCATTTAATGAATGAGCACTGTGCCAATGTTCGGCCGACAGGTACGCCAAGGTACACCATTGTACTGTACTGTATTTTATTTTTTATTTTTCTAAACTGTTTTAATTATTCTTTTTTTTATTATTTTAATTTCTTCTATGTAAAGCACTTTGAATTGCCATTGTGTATGAAATGTGCTATATTAATAAACTTGCCTTGCCTTGCCTTGCCTTGCCTTGCCTTGGTGTGCCTGAAGAACTCAAGACCCACTGCCATTTAAGCTTTGCCCACCAAAGATAACGTTGTTCTTCATGGTTTGGTCAGCAAGGTCGGGGCCATGAGGGTCAGTGCAGCTACGGGGGAGAGAGTGCTAGCCAGCGTCTCTAAATTTTGGGGCTAGAGATATGAGCCTGGTTTATATGAGAATGGTTTATTCCAGGACCTCGACACCTCAGTAGCCGCGTTTCCAACGGGCTGTGCCGGGCTAAATCTGCCGGGCTAAAACGAGCACCGGGCCCAAAATCTGCTACGTTTCCACTGTCGGGCCAGAATTTGCATGCGAAAAAAAAAAAAAAAAAAACGCGATATGTGAACGGCACCAAAGTCATGAATCGATAAGCGGAATCGAAATACGTGCGTCTCATCGAATTCCGTCTCAATGAAATTTGTTACCGGTTCTAAAATGGAACTGGTTCTCAATTCCCAACCCTACAGAGCGGGCTTCCGGATCCCGAGTGAAAGCACTGGAGCCCGCAGGTGAGAGCTGAGAAAGGGACGGGCCCGTCCTGTTCAAGCTTCTTTGCGAGCTCCATCTGCGACCCCCATGATGCGTGAGCCTGACCGCTCTCATCAAAGAGCGGAAGCCGATCACAGTGAACACAGTCCTCGCTCTGCTCCCAGGCAGCGATCACAGAGATCTGAATTGCTTATTTACCATTTCATAAAGCTAAAATAGATCAATATAGCCGTACGGGACAAACGAACACCAAATAAGACAGAAGCTAATGCTGCTTATAGCTTCCACAGTACGCCATAGCGTCGTCATTGGATGCAATGTGGAGTTCCCTAGAAAGAAAACTTTCCTCACGCAACATTCACAATGCATGGGGAAATCTTTCGTCCTCACGTGAAAATCATACTCACAAATTCTTCGTGGGGAAATCTTTTGCACTCAAACGAAATACCCAGTGTGGATTCCTATTGAAGTGATTACATTTTCACCGAACAATGGTATATGTGACTGCACCTTTAGATGTGGAGTCCAGCTATATTAAAATGATTTATGAGTCAAGCCTTAGTTACACTGGCATACTTTGATGCACAAACTGTTTGCCTGTGTAGAGTTTTCCAAACTCAAATAAAGCACACAGCAACAGTGTGTGTTTGAGAGAGAGTCTGTGGTTATCAGCCTGTGGCATCTTGTCATACCTGAATGGCGGCCAGGTTCTTCTGCTCCTGTGAAGGGGCTTGATGAACGAAGCGAAGCCAGTTAGCATGACGAGGGCTACTGGCGTCCAGGATATACAGCACGTCACCTTTATTCCCTCGAACCTGCAGACGCACACAGATTCAAAGGTTACACACAGGTTAACTCACAATATTAGATCATTTTTTAGGCCACGCCAAAGGGATTTCAATCTCTCCAACAGACAAAAAATGCCTGAAACGCCTTGATTGTAGTTCTGTGACGTAGCTACTTCACCATGTAAAACATTTGCATAACACCCGCCCACTGGCTGCTTTGGTCCGCCCACAAAAAAATTGTTGGATAAGTGATTTTGAGGAGACGCTGCAAAGGCTTCCAATACTGGCGGAATATATATATATAATACAGTATATCTGGAACATTGCTCACTTCCCACAGACATGCTCTTTGCCCAAATCTGACGAATACCTATATTTCACTGTTTATGGATACAAATTATTATTGTGAGCCATTTCTCGGTCTTAGTCTTAGTTAAACGCCGGCTAATAGTGACTTATTCTGACTGATCTTGAAAGGTAAATTCCCTGAAATTGCCTGCATCATAACACACGAGCAGCATGAAAGAGCGGCACAGTGAAAGATTGCACACTAACATGATATATCATAATAATTATATGCACAAGTGTGTAATTTAAGAGTTAGGCTCACTATACTTTAGGCAGAAAAGTGTCATCAGGGCAGGCAGATCAGTAAATCACAGCTCTAATGTGGCTGAACACGACCTGATCTTCACTATAATTAAAACTTTAATGCAGCTGAAAATAAACTCAAATCTTTCAAGAGCAGATATTTGATGGGATATTAGATACGGCGTGCACTGGGAGACGCGTCTCGCTCCCGTAGCTCTGTCTGGCCTGGGAGAGTCAGTGTGAGTTGAGTTCATGCTGGCATGTCTCGTCCAATGAATCGTTGCCTGGAGACGAGCAATGATGCGTCTGTCTGAACAACAGGGGCAACAACTTCTCCAAGATGGTTAAAATTCAGTCAGACCTCAACGATCTCCGTTTGCAAAGACAAACGCCACTTAGTGATTTGAATAAATCTCTACCCAAAGTATTAAACTTTGGTGTGTAACGCATCTCGCACTGTTTGCGTCAATACCTCAAATCATGTGACATGTTGATGAGAGGTGGTTTTTGTTTGGTGAACAATAAAATGGGTGAAAAAGTCCCATTTATTAAAACAAATGAGAGAATTTAGAGTGTTTTTTGACCCACTTAAGTAGGACTTAAAGTCCCCCTGTGGTCAATAATTGTATCCCTTAAAACTCATCTTTGATCACCAAAATTACATATTTAAGCGTTTTTTCCTTGAAAGAAAAAAAAAAACTTCATGACTTAAAATAGCTTGAATGTAACTCGACACCCTTGCCTCATTTAGAATGCGTGCTTCTATGAATATGCAAATGAGCCCCGCCTCCACTCACTCACTCACTCAGCTCAGAGATCCACTGGTTGACGATCACACGTTGATCTGATTGGTTACAAGGTAGTTTGTGACTCAAAGCGTGTTTTTGAGACTGTCTTTGGTTCACTGCAGTTTTAAGGGGAAAATATTCAGCAATGCTGTCGACTTATGAATTTACACATGGTTTGTCCTTAAATCATATTAAAAACACCACATAGGCATATAAACAACATTAATTTATTCTGTTGTCTTTGAAATATGGTTAAAGTGTACTGTTGAATGTACTGACAAGCATTTATGGTAAACTAAAATATACTTTACAGGGCCCTACAGTGCGAGTATTTCACTCGCATTTGCGCCTAAAAATAGTCATGTGCGAACTTGAAAAATAATTTACGAGCACAGTGCGCGAGTGACGGGCTGTTCTCAATAGGCCTAGACTGAACAACAGTGCGATGAAGCGAAGCATACCATTGATTTCACATGGAAAGCAAGCAAGAGGACGGGGTCGCAACTGCGCGATGTGAACATGAAGACGCGCTTAACTTTATTCAAATTAGAGCGACGATTTGAATCGCAACCAATAAGCCAATCACTGAAATAGTGTGGGAATGTGCGGGAACTGCTGGATTTTAAGTGAGTCAGTCAAGTGAATCCTCCCAACAGTGCTAAAAATAAACGTGTGAGAGCGTGTTATTGGCTATATGTCATGTTGTAGCCAGATATGATGACGCTACTGCAACACGCATCACGACAGACGATCGAGCGATCTATTCATCAAAGCCAACGCGCAAACTGCCGTAAATGAAAGTGAAAGTAAGTCGTAGACGCTCGGCTCAACACACAATCATATTCAAGAAATGATATGATATTAATTAGGCTAGTGCTGCTGTCGCTCTCTCCTATCGCTGATTTTGAAATGAGCTTATGATCATTATGCAGCTCATATCTGTTGCTTTTGGTGACGTGAACTCTGCATAGGCCTACATTAAATCTGCATATAGCGCGGGAATAGAAGATCCGATTTATATCAGTTTTGCGGAAACACACTTATGTGACTATGTCTGGCCCAGAAAGCGAGATCGGAGGAGAGAAAAAAATATGATCCGAATCGAACAGTGGAAACATAAAAACATACAGGACATCATTAAAACTGCAAAAAGTGTTTAGCCTACTTATATTTGTGTAAAACACAACATTGTGCTTTTGTCAAACTGTAACATACAACTGTCACCCAACCAAAATCACACACACACAAAATTATCTCATCTTTTGGACATTCATCATATTGCATTGGTTTTCATTTCTTGTCCTAAAACAAAGCACTAATCTGTTTATTTAAGTTACACATTCTAAATTAATTAAAAAAGAAAATCAAATGGTTTTTAATGGTAGTATTATTTTACACAAAATAAATTATTTATAATTCAGATGAGAATAAAGTTAAAGTTAATTAAAATTTTAAGGAAACAAATATATTGATATGAAATATAGCAAATTAATTTTAAATTCATTCAGGTACAATTACCAAACATATCTCAAGGTCTTTTGAATAAAGGGTGGCAGTCTTTCATTATCAACTGTTGTTGTGGACTATACTGGAGAAGTATTTGTTCTCCATTTGAGTGAGATGTTTTTATGTGGCTAATTGAGCAAAGTGCTTCCATATATTTTATTATTATTAGTATTAGTTCAAGAATAAAATAAAAATATCGGATTGATATTGGTATCGGCAAATAACCAAAGCTGTGGCATCGGTATCGTATAGGAAGTGAAAAAGTGGTATCGGGACATCCCTAGTTTTGATCAGTAAAAAAGCATAAAGTGACCAGGTGTAAACAGGCCCCTACACCATAAAAAAAGTCAAGTAAACACTTTTACGCAACACAGTATGACGCCTATAGTCATTATCTCAAAAGACCAAGTGCAAAAAACAAAACAAAAACAAAAACATAACAAGGAACTCCCGCACAGTGCAGAAACTGAAGTTACGACCAAAACAGTCGACACTGAGGACAGGAAGACGACAAAAACTCATTTTTGAGG
This sequence comes from Scardinius erythrophthalmus, assembly GCF_964197995.2. Lineage (NCBI taxonomy): Eukaryota > Metazoa > Chordata > Actinopteri > Cypriniformes > Leuciscidae > Scardinius > Scardinius erythrophthalmus. The sequence continues at coordinate 11,348,726 of NC_138235.1, read as the reverse complement.
ACAACTTAAGGTAGCCTACTGCAAGTACTGCAAAGAAAAAAAAGCAAGCGGGCATTTGTTTTGCTTTTAGCACTTTATACTTTATTAAGGTGTTCATTCTTTTTATATATTTTGAAGTAGGCTAAAAATAATAATTGCATAATTATTAAACAGGTAGTTCACCCAAAATAGAAAATTCTGCCATTTATTACTCTCCATCATGTCGTCCCAAAATCGAAAGACTTTCACTCATCTTCGAAACACCAATGAAGAACTTTTTGATGAAATAGAGAGATTTCTTTCCCTCCATTGACAGCCTACACAACTACCACTTTGATGCTTCAAAAAAAGTTCATAAAAAGATCATAAAACCAGTCCATATGAATTGAGCAGTTTAATCAACTTTTTTCACTGTGCTCCTAAATTTCTTTGTGTGCTCCTAAATTTTTTAATTTAGGAGCACATGTACTCCTTGGGAAAAAAGTTAGCGTAGAGCCCTGCTTTAATGTCATAAATATTAAAAACATGCATGTCATGTTTTAAAAGATATTTGTGATTACACATTTATAATGATGAAGTTGCAATTTAGTACATTTAAAATGTATTCTGTTTAAACTGAATAACACACTACAGTTATTCTAAATAAAATCTTCTACTAAAATTCTTCTTAAAGCATGACAAGTGCGCATTCAATACAATTAAGCACACTTCTTTTTCACAAGGAAATCACAGAGACAGAACACTAGCTACAAACTAGAAAACCATACGTCAACACATTTAAAACCAGTTAAGACACCTTAGCAATTGAATATCTCCCTCTGAACAACCACTCCCAACAGCCTAGCATAGTCGCGGTGAGTTTGCGCAAACACTCACAGTCTCTTCAGAAAAACATAAATGTTGTCCAGTCATAAAATAGCCAAGAAATAAACTAGCATCTAGCATTGTAAAGACGTTTTTATCAGATATGGGTTGCCTTTGAAGTGCTCCCAAGTGACACAAAAACAAAAAGCTTTGTGGCGACACATTGCAAATGTATTGTGGGTAAAGCGATGGGATCATTGTTGAGTCTAGTCACCCACCTCCCACATCAGTCGTGGATCCATGCTTTCATCCAAGTCACTCAGCATCCGCTTTTCACCTGCAAACGGGCCGAATTTCTCACCCTGTGGGGAAAAAAGAGGAAGTTTGTGTGAGAGTGTGTTGTAGGATTGGGCTTTGATGCCACAGTTTCTGGAGTGTCTGTGTGGGATCTGAACATGATCAAGGCTGATTCTCAACTCACAGAGACTTCACACATTTAGGGTGTATTCACACTTGTAGTTCGGTTGGCTTGGTTCGTTTAGTCCTGATCCGCTTAATGTTCACATTGGCATTTTTATCATCGAAACTTAAGGCATATGGATATGTTCACAACCTGATTGGTCTGCTTCTATAATGTATATTTTGTGACGGAACATCAAAACAACGCTGTGTTCTGGGGTAAATGCGCTCGTTGTGTGTGTGTGTATCTACATATGATGGTATTTTGATCAGCTGAGAACTCATGAAGAGCTTATAAAACGGTTAAAGGAGACATATCATGCTTTTAAATTGTTCCTTTTTACATATAAATCATACATTTGTAGTCTATATAAAGCGGAACTGCAATGCTTGGGTGTGAATTCCTCATTATTATAGCTCCACGGGCCCCTTTTCTACCCCTTTTCTGATGTGCGTCTGAGAGCAACTCGTTTTGGTGCGGTCTCTTTAAATACAATTGAGACACTTCATACCCCGCCCCTTCTCAAGGTTGCAGAGGTGACACTCGGTTCAACTCCACCCCGTTCGGCCATTTTTGAAGTTTGATAGCAGAGATACGATTATCTAGCGGCACAGAAACTTTTTATTCACACGTTATTAACAAAATGTCAACAACGGAAGACTTGTCCAGCCAGCCTTACATGTTCGAGCCAGCGTTGGAGCCGGAGCGAGATGAAAATGAAGACGACGAACCTGCAGAACAATGTCTTCATATGGATGTATCGCAATGGTGTGTACTGTATTTACACATGAAACTTTGGTCTTCCGACCTTTTACCACCGTGTCGATTTATTTTGATTAATATGTGCGAGGGAGAGAGAGCAAGACAGCGTCTAGTTTGGAGACGGTGATGTCTTGTTTACACTTTCGCCTGGCTCTGAAGAGAGAGAGTGAGCGCGCGCGCGACCGGGTCTCTCTCTCTGCTCGTTCTTTCAGTTAAACATGCGTCCTGACACAAGCGCGGCAGTTCATCTACATTAGACGGTGTAATGAAGCGTGTGGGTTACTACATCCAACAACCGAACATTTTAACTTACCCTCTCGTAACTTCTGCATCCTTTAGCTTGGACTACAAAATTGCAGCGAGAAATAAAAATGGCGGATTGCTCGAAGTGTTGGGCTGGAAGTCAATGTCCTTATTTGGCAGTTCCGCTGCAAATACTGTGACGTAATAGTACACAAAACGTCATAGATAACAGAAAAATCGGAACAGGTTGAAAAATATGACCAAAACAGAATATAAAGATATCAACGAAGCACCTGAAGAGAATAATTTCAACTTTTCTGTACTTCTAAACACTCCAAATATACAGCAAAATGCATTTAAGGGCTAAAAAAGTGGATTCAGCATGATATGTCCCCTTTAAATGAGATAAAACAGCGTCAGGAATCCCTCCGTCACACAAATGAAGATCTGCTGTGAGGAGACCCGGTTCTGATCCTGAACTGAACTGTGATGGGAAACACCACGACTATGATACATAGTCTTTACATGTCTTTGGTCAGTGTCGTGGACCAAACCGCACCAGAGTTTGTTTGGAAGTGGACTGAGACTGCTTTTCAGAGTCCCGGTTCTCTTGTTTGGTGACACCAGGGTTCAGATGGCAGCGTTCACACTTATTCAAATGAACCGGACTAACAGAGCAATCGCACCAGAGTTTGTATTAACTGAACCAAACTGTGAACCCTTAGAGAGAAGACAAGTCTCACAGGCCCTGTTTCCACCTGGTATTAAAGGGACACTCCACCCATTTGCATTAAGCTTTGCATTGTTAGAAACCCAGTCATACTATTGAATGGTCATGCAACACTCTCTCATTTTCCCTTGAGACGGGAGAAATCTGTTATTTACCTCTTACACTTCCTCCTACAATGACGCAAAAATCGTCATTTTGCGTCATTGTAGGAGGAAGTGTTAGAGGGGGGGATTTCTGTTGAGACTACAAGCACTAGTTCCTCATCTTTCCCAGGGGGCGGGACCCGCTCACGCTACAGACCTATTACAGATCAGTGGGTGGGACTTTACTCTCTGAAACTGAAAGCAATATCCTCCATCTTGTTTGAAGCTAAGCTAACAGGCACTGTGGAGACAGATGTAAAGTTATGACAATAGCGGAGGAGAGTGCTCAATATGATATAGAAGAAGAGGATTTCGGAAGTCTGATGCTTGAATCAGGTGTTTGTGGCTACCTTTACAAGCCGCATTATAGCGAAGAGCAGCCGAGGCAGAAGACCTGCCTGCCGCGGACGAGGAGCCCGGACTGGCTCGAGTTAGGGCGGACTGGTGGCGCCGGTGATCTCACTATGCAACTACGAACCGCTACGAACACAGAGATAGAGTCCGTCTGCGGCAAAGAATTTCAACGATGACAATTTCTCCTGGACGAAATCTCTGAATCAGACGAGGACACGGACGTTTGTGTTGAGAACTATCCTAGTTTCGCACCGCATATGTTCTGACTGAACATCCCGGTACCATGCAATAATTCACCTTTTCGAAAGAAATACAAACGAGGAGTAATGCACTATATGAGTTCGCCAACTAACTAGACATTTTGTGTGAATGTGAAATGAATTTCAAGCTCTGGTGGTAGCTAGCCTTGTAGACGGAAGAGTGATTTCTCTTATAGGCAGATATGCGCTTTCTGGATAAGTGGGAGTGGCTTGCGGAGCTGTGCAATGTGGTGCATTGTGGGAGTTGTTGTCTTTCATACAAATGCGTCCTGAAGTTATTTTTTGTCTTTCCTCGGTCACGAAGGCACCAAATTCAAAATTTATTTTACATTTCGACTACATATATGACCCACTTTAAATAAAAAACAATGTTCAAATTAGGCTTGGGTATCGAGTATCGAGTATCGATTGGAACCAGGACTAGCTTTGCGATTTTCCCGGAATCGTTCAAAAGTTTAAATTTCGATTCCTAGTTTCGATTCACAGTCCGCCGACTGGAAGAAGAAACCGCTGTCTAAGTTACCAATTTGATCATTTCTAGCCCTATTCTGAACTGAAGTAACTACCTAATCGATTTCAAACTGACAAATGTTAACTCGCTGAACACTGACAGCTGTAGCCTACTTCCCCACATTAGTTAAACATTTGTAAACTGTAACGTAAACACGGCATGGTAAATGCGTGTATTACTAGCACAGGTGTAAGCGTATATGGATTGTTATGCTAAACTGCGAACCGATATATTTTATAAGACGCTGTGTGAGTTGCCTTATTAACTCACAGCGTCTCATAAAATGTATTCAGAGCAAACAACCCTGACGTTAAACCTTAAAAACCTACTTATATGATGTTTTCTTTTTCTTCGGTATCTTGCAAGTCGCAACCATATTCTTTCGTCCTCTGCTCGTCCGTTTGAAAACTGTGCGCGATGCCGGCGAACGTAAAACACATGAGTGTAAACAACCTTATTTAGCCTATTTTACCTGATAGCCCATTTTAGCTGTGAAAATAGCAATTGATGGAGAAGGTCAGACTATTTCCTTCAGAAAGACCTTTGGTTAGCTAGCTCATATAAAATGTCCTAAAATTTTGTTTAAAATAGATTTGATATTTATATTGTAGTTGAAAACAGCCCTGTGAGAAATTCATAGTAAAGTTCATAAAAAGTAAAAAGTTCATATAATTAAAATTGATCTAAACTTTTTTGACCCTGCCTCTTAAAAGAATCGGAATCGAGAATCGTTAAGAACCGGAATCGAAACAAGGAATCGGAAACGGAATAGGAATCGTTCAAATTCAAACGATACCCAACCCTAGTTCAAATGGGTGGAATGCCCCTTTAAGATGAGTTTTGGTCGATCGGATCACAAGTGGACGAGGGAGACACATTCCTTTACACCTGGTGTTTTAATCGTCTCTTTTGTCCACTTTCCACCACTTCTGTCCTGATTTCTTCGAGGGGAGGGACTATGGGCGAGTAAATGGATGGGCTTTTTCAGATCTTTCAATCTAATGGACTAAATAAGCTTGTGCAATTTACATATGAACACGACCGGAGACACGGAAAAACACATCTTAAGTTTCTGCTCTGACAGACACAAGACCAGCCGAACGCTGTGAGTGTGTGTTAGAGATCAGGAATGGTGAGAGAACATTGTGCTTGGTATGTTTTTTGTCTTCAAACCAAATTTTAGTCTCCAGCCGACAGTTTAAACCCCGTCTGTCTAGAGCTCTTCTCATAATGTTACGCATTAGTTCAGGAGACAGAGAGAAGACGGTCTTGTGTGTCTGTTTGAACACATTCGACCAAATGAGCGTTCACACTACTGAAGCAATCCGGTTGAATGCGTTTTTGACTACCTCTGGAAGTGGTGGAAAGTGGACAAGTTTAAAACATATCAGACCCTTTTTACACCTGTAAAATCCGATCCAATCGACCAAAACGGGCGTTTCACACCAATAGATCGTTTGTTTTGTTCCGAAACAGGGAATTGATTTGTTGCAATGTTGCATTTTCTTCTTCATTTTCAAAGCGTACCAAAATGTGATCACGCAAGTCACGTGCGAGTAACTGTCCTCTTATTGGTCAGTTTCCTCTGCGTCATGGCTTTATTTGTAACTGTCAAGACACACGCGAACACTAGACGAATGTTATAATGCAGCTAGAGCAGGAATCAAGTCTTCAATGGGACAGCATTCTCGCACAGGGAAGCGCAATTACACAACATTTAAGATGAAGACGCTCTTTTGGTTTTCAACTGTGGTAACTGATGTGCTCACTCACAGAATCAGACACTACTGCTTTTTATCTAGTACATTTATAATATCATCTGGTTCATTGGTCTGTTGGGTCGGACTGCTTTCACACCTCAAGCGAACTCAGAGTGGTGCGGATCCGAGCGCGATTGCCGTGTTCACACATGCCTAAACGAACCGAACCAAAGGGAGAAAACACTCAGGTGTGAAAGCACCCTTTAACATCAGGTGTAAACAGGGTCTAAGAGTCCTCAGGCACGTCTCAGAACATGCTATATTACACAAAAATCTTTTGTTGTGCTTTAAAGAAGTACACTTATTTTGATATGTTGACTAACACGTCAAGTAATTGATTATAGGCTAATTATACCTGTAGGGTGTTGTTTGATATTACAATAAAGCTAGCCTATATGTAATATTTTTAAGTACACAATTGTGATGAAGTTGCAATTTAAAACATTTAAATTTAAATATAAATGACATTAAAGTATATTTTAGTTTGCCATAAGTGTGTCAGTGCACTGAAGTACACATTCAGCAGTACACTAACCATATTTCAAAGACAAGAGAAGTATTTTTGAAATTACATATGTACTTAAGTCCTACTTTAGTGGGTCAAAAAAGCACTCTAAAGTTCAGTTAATATAGGCTAAATGTAAACTATAATAAATGTTCATTTAATAGTAAATATAGCATGCAATTGAGTGTGTGGATTATTATATTATGAGATATATATATATATATATTCAGCATAGTGTATTTTCTTTTGTTGGGCTGAAATATGAGCAGGACATGTTCTTTCAGATTATGTGATGTTCACACACTTTATCTTGTAAACTGAAGAGGGTAAAAGTCCTGCTGGAGATGTAGAGCCCTTAAACAATTACCACAGTAAATATATATATTATTTTTTTTTGCTGAAAAGTCATATAATAAGTTTAGCTAGGCTATATCAAATCTTTTTCAAACAGTGTAAAAAAAACTCTTTCTGCCATTTGTTTCATTTACTTTTAATGACAGCGGGGGCTAATATCACATAAACCGCAGTTGTACTGTAATAACAACAATAACAATAACTGTAGTAACTTTATGGCGGAAACGGAGGCTGGCATGGTGAATTTTTGGCGGAAACTATGGTTACCATGGTGATTGTTTGTAAGGGACGTGGCAGCCCACGTAAGCGCACACACACACACAGAGGAATGCAACTACAACCAGGCGTTTATACTTTATACACTATGAGCAAAGTGAAAATAGTAATAAAAGAAGTCTTTCTCCAGAAGTTACTACAGAACCCATACTTTATCTTTCATGCTGAGAGTTTGTTTTATGCACGAACCTTCTTGACTGCCCTGGCAGTGTAAAGCCCCATCCCGTCCTGAACTTTAGAGGACTTCAGCACGAATCTGTCCGGCACGTACATGCCCAACATTCTCATCACTTCAGAAAGACGCCTTTCTTCCAAACAAAGCACATGAAACGCGCTCGGAAACACAGGTTAGGGGCTGGTTTGATGTTCTCTGCAGGCTGTGTTTGTAAATCTCAATCCAGGCTGGTCTTCCATGTTACTGTCTGTACATGAGAGCGACGCTGCGTTCCGATTGGCTGTTGGCCGTACAGGGAATGCGTTTCTGCGCTCTGATTGGTTGAAAGTTTAAGAACGTCCACGTTAGTGTCAGTCACAGAGTGAGTTTCTGCGATCTGATTGGTCAAAAGTTTGTTACCGCGAGCTACATATTTTACTTTCCCGGGAAAAATCACAACATCATACTAAATAAACTAAATAAAACTAAAATCACGAATACTACAAATAATGTTAACACTTTACAGTAAGGTTCATTAGTTAACATTAGTTAATGTATTAATTAGCATGAACAATGATCAATACATTTGTTACTGTATCATTGTTAACGTTAGTTAATAAAAATCCAGCTGTTCATTGTTTGTTCAAGTTAGTTCACAGTGCATTAACTTATGTTAACAAATACAACATTTGATTTTAACAATGTATTAGCAAATGTTGAAATTAATATTAACTAAGATTAATTAACGCTGCAGTAGTATTGTTTATTCTTAGTTCATGTTAACTAAGGTAGTTAACTAATGTCAACTAATGAACCTTATTGTAAAGTGTTACCCAAATAACAACAATATCAACAACAATAATGGTGTTGCTACTTCTAATACTACTACTAATAATAAAATAGATGATGTGCATTGTGCAATAATACATTTTTGAAGTAATTTTGGGGTTTAGGTTTGTCGGGGACATCCAATCCTTATGACAAGGAGAGCCTCTGAATTTAAGCGATGGTCCAGATTTAAACATATAACAGCATTAAATTAAATTAACAATACCCTTTTACTGACATGTTATATTTTCATCTAACATCCAAACAGAGCTAATGCACCTCAGTATGAACATTAGCCTCTGGTCTGACTGTGTGGCCATGTTTCATGTACACATTGTGTTTTCTTTAATTGATTTTCAAAGCCATTTGATTTAACGCTCTATAAACAAGGTGGTCGCACAATCAGCCACAGTAAGGGAGGATGGATGTGCATAGGAGTCTGTGTTTGTGTGTCACGTGTTTAGATGCTGTTTACTGGCCCTTCATCAGTAACCCATCTGTTTCTGCAGAGAGAAACTAAGGAAAATGGACATACAAACAGCAATGGATGATGAGAGAGGACACACTCATATCACACGGGGCTTTTAAGGCCAGGCCCATTAGACTAAAACCAATGACTCTGGGTAATTTGTACAGTCACTAGTACAGGTTATGCTGTCTGTACAATCGTGAGTTGTGTGTGTATTAAATATCCAGTCATATCCACAACCACTTTAGTCAAGTAGGGCAGGCTACATACAGTGCATGAATTTCAACCTTCTGCATGATAGGTTATGAAAACCAGTGGAGTTTGCTGTCATTAAAGGAGTAGTTCACTTTTAAATGAAAATTCTGTCATCATATAGCCTACTCACCCTCATGTTGTTTCAAACCTGTATGAATTTCTTTCTTCTGCTGAACAGAAAGGAAGATATTTAGAAGAATATCAGTAACCAGACAGTTTCTGGGTCCCATTGACTTCCATAGTATATTTTTTTCCTACTATGGAAGTCAATGGGACCTAGAAACTGTCTGGTTACTGACATTCTTCTAAATATCTTCCTTTCTGTTCAGCAGAAGAAAGAAATTCATACAGGTTTGAAACAACATGAGGGTGAGTATATGATGACAGAATTTTCATTTAAAAGTGAACTACTCCTTTAACATGAAGAGTGTCAAAACATCTCTTTTTGTGGTTGATGGAGAAATTAAAGTGAGGAACTGAGCATCATATACTAAATGATTGAGGATCACACACTGGAGACTTTCAAGCTGTTCTGACAACAACAAACTCACACAGAAACATGTGGCTCTTTGCTAGGGGACGCATGACAATTGAAAACAATATGTGTTCTAAAATCGGCTAAAAATATCAAACTGAGACCGCTGATTGGATGGATTCATAGTCTGAAGCTAAAAAATATGTGTCCATCATACGTGATTTTCTGTCAAGTTTGCCAACTCCAGCTGCCCAATATCTGAAGACTGATTTTTGGCAACTATAGCATCAACAAAATCGTTGTGTAGTTTATTCCAATTAGTTATTTTGGTTTGGAACAAAAATAAAATGAGTAAATATTGACAGATTTTTTATTTTTGGCTAGTTTTTTTACTATGTCACAGATGTGCTGTTCACTCATTTTATTGCAATTGTTTAGTTCAACAGGGTCATCCGACAGCTGTTGCCCTAGGAAGTCCATAATTTCATGCAATTTCAATTTCGACCGTTTGCATGCATTTTAAAGGCAGTTGATCTATGTGAATATAAAGAAATACTTGAGTTATACATTGCTTAGAATATGGTTAGAATATTGTATTTGATGGCTACTTTGAAATGGGGAACCATCAATGGGGATACATGATTTTTGCCATCATAATGGTGTAGTTACTGCATCTGCCAGCAGGGGAGACAGAAACCAGTCAGTTTCTGAGCAGCTGTTCGTAAGAAAATTCTTTAGCAAGCATGTTTATTTGAGACTTTTGTAAACTGGCATAAACATGAAATCCTTCTCTAGTCATGTGTAACCATGAATAAATAACCACCAAAGACTTTTGTTGTTCAATGTGAAGGAGACCAGAGCTTTAGAAGTATTTTTTCCATTAATTTCTATTTGTTGTTGTTTTTTTAGAAAATCAGTAAAATAGACAATACAAGACATTTTTTAAAGTGCCCCTATTATGCTTTTTTCGAATATTACCTTTCGTGCAGTGTGTAATACAGCTGTTTGAGAATGTAAAAGGTCTGCAAATTTTCAAAGATCAAAGTCTATAACAAATAAAAATTATTGTCTCCTAAAATAAATAATCAATTCTGAACTCTTGAAACGAGTCGTCAGCAATTATTGCCTCACTTCCTGTTACATACCTACAAAACATTGTAACAAATTTGCATAATACCAGTCTATGGACTTCATTGGCTGCCCGCGAACAATGTCTACTTTGACCCTCAAACACTGTAGTTGTAGCTGAGACTGGAAGAGTTTGGTTTGTGTTGTCAACATGTTAAGAAGAAGCTGTTTTCAGCGCTGTGAATTCATTTTGCATGAACTTGAAAAAAAGAGAACTCGAGCTAAAATTGATACGGAAAAACCGACATCCTTCATATCACTGTGTATCAAGAGTTGAGGAAGATCCAAAGTTAAAATTCAGATATGGTAATAGGCATTTGGTTTCCAACATGCACTGTAAGCGGTCGTCACAACAGACTGTGCCCCCTGACCAATCAGAGCAGAGTAGACCAATCACAACAGACTGGGCCATCTGACCAATCAGAGCAGAGTAGACCAATCACAACAGACTGGGTCATCTGACCAATCAGAGCAGAGTAGACCAATCACAACAGACTGGGTCATCTGACCAATCAGAGCAGAGTAGACCAATCACAACAGACTGTGCCCCCTGACCAATCAGAGCAGAGTAGACCAATCAGAGCAGAGTAGACCAATCACAACAGACTGAGCCATCTGACCAATCAGAGCAGAGTAGACCATTCACAACATGGCTTTCAGTCCATGTCTTGTATGTTTGAGATATTATAAATTAACTTTTAGATATACATATTCATCTTATTTTCTTTTGGGAAAAGAGAACAAAAATAATGACTACGTTTACATGTGCACCAATAATGTGATTATTTTTAATAATCAGAGTAAGGTCTTACTTGCAGTAAGATGTTTACATGACACTAGCAGAAGTGTACATTCACTGCAGTCATGGTATTTTCCTTATTCTGATTATTTGCTAATAAGTATGCTTATACCACACTCAGACAGGCACACAGTATGCATGTTACCAGCCATTGATTTAATCTACTCATCAAATTCAAAATACATTTTCATGGACGTACTGGATATTATTCGGCGCCGTGATGAACATCGCAAAGCCGGGTTTGTAGATTATAGTTACTACGATTATGAGCTTAATCGCATTAGTTTGATCGAAGTATTGTGTTTACGTGAGGTAAAGTTTAATCGCAATATTGACAAAATCCCATTATAATCGCATTATGAATAGTCTTGCTTGTAAAAAATCCACAGTGTTCAAACCAAATTTATATAGTTTACTCCACTTTCCCACGCTGCAAACCATGCAGCTTTGATATATTTATTTTTGAACGTTCTCCCCCTTTTGGATGGATATGAATGGAAGTGAATGAAACACAGAGTTGAATATGAAGGACCATATATAAGTCCCGCCCAACTTCCCATTTCAACAGGAAATACGTCAACAAGGGGAAGAAAACTGTGCTTTTCCGACCATGTCATGGAGTCTTTGAAAGGCTACTGAATGCATGTGTTGAAGAGTATTGGAGTGACAGAAGTTGTGAGAGTGATCTCTGTGTGGCCCGTCTTTTTCGATCCCCTGACCCCCAGTGACCTCCGGGACCCTCCCGACCCCTGTTGTCAGTGTGCCTGCAGTGAGGACTGTGAGGAAGGAGAGTTGCGACGATTAGGACTCAGTGACCCTTGACCTGACCCTACACACACACACTTGAGCATCAACTTTTACTCTCTCTCTCTCAGCTAGAGTCACTGATCACAGACTAATTCTGACCACACACACAAACACACACATGGAATGATGAAATATTTCCTTTTGAAACATTAGAGGTAGGATGTCAAAAGCCTTGTCATTTTTGTAAATAGCCAATAGCCATTATTTATAACATAGCTCAGCAAAATCATGACTTCCTTCCACTGGTCAATGACAGGTGGTTTGGGGGAGGGACATTCTTACAGAGTATTTGATTGGACAAAAGCAATTGATTCATTCAAAGCAATTCATATTTTAGTCTGTTTTCCCAGAATAGTTGCGTAAATATGATTCATTTACATCAAAATTTACAGGAGTTACTATATAAATGGCTTTTGACTCAATCCTTGACTAAATTGATAATTAATACATATTATATAGAAATGTTTGAACTCATATTGAGGCGTATGACTTGGTACACACCCTGTAAAGCTCTTGAGATCACTTCTAAACTTTAGTGAGAGTGATCTCAAGTCTCTAGCTCCAGTGTCTCTAGCTAAGGAGAGTGTGTGATGTTATTAAGATCTCTTCTCAAACTGGAGAACATTGTGACCCTTATTCATCAATGCACACCATTTAAGTCAAACACAATACATGCATAATGATTAATGTGTTGGCATTGAAGACAAATTTAAACTAGTAACCCTTAATATTCTGAAATTAATCATTTAAATGTAACTCTGACTGAAACACTTTTCCAAAAATGCTATTTGAAAAGGATTTCAAACCACTTATGAATTTTGCTTGAAAATCACATTTCATGTGATTTTCTTTTTGCCGTTCACACTTGCTGAGTCTGATTGTGTTTCAGACGGTTTTGCACAACAAATCAGATTTGGACTGACAATCTGAGCCAGGCTTAACACTGTCCGTGAACTATTCGAGTTGATGTAATTCTGCATCTCTTTCTGACTCAAGAACCCACAGACTGAGGCTGGAACCAGATCCCAACAGAAGTACGGACCAAAAAAGAGTTCTCCCTTTCTCTCTCACTCCTCAGGGTCTCTATTTCTTTGCGCAAATATTTTCTCTGCGAACAAACCTCATTTTGGCAGTCCACACAACCGCCTTCAGGGAGGATTTTCCCCAGCGTTTTACCATATTTCAGAAACACTTCTGAAAACTTGATACTGAGAGATCTCTTCAAACTTGAGGTGTCTCCATCATCCAAACCTCACTCCAAACCAACCCTTAGTCTCTCCAACGTCCCAATGAATGCTATTCCTGGCCTGTCCTGCACTGCTGACATTACTATACACACTGTGTTTTACTTTGTCAAGCCCCCGCTGGTTCTTGAGGGCCACCAGGATGGGAAGCGTTGATAGAGAGAGAGAATGAAAGGGTGGGTAGAGAAATAGTCCTGAGAGACAGAGAGATTACAGTGAAGATAAAGCGTGAGAAAATGACTGCCACTAACAACAGACATCTGATGAAGGACAACACAGACACCAGACCACCCTTTATGAGGGTGTAACAATACTCTGTCTCCATTTTACTAATGTGTACTCCCTTAATGCAGATGGAGACAATAATACCTCATATAAACTCTTAAAAAACACAGATTGTTCAATGGCTCTTGGGTTCAGAAACTAACCCTATTCCTGTCCAGAGCTATGCAGTTATTGAGGTGATACTAGTTCTTGATGTTTCATTAGGCTCTTCACATCACTGTGGTTTCTGAGTTCTTCAAAGCATTCATTCACTGCCAGGAAAAAAAGTGAAAATTGTACCCAACAGCTTGTCACTGGGCAGTGCACATTTGTACCTTATATACCCCTAAAAAGTGCATTTTAGGACCTTGGAGTAGTAACAAGCCCTTATGGAACTACTATAAGCTTTTTACAGGTAAATAAGGTTTACAAAGATATCACTTTAAGGGCATTGGCCTTGTGACGAGCTGTTGTACCTCTAAAGGAACAATTTTGCACATGTCTTTTCCGAGAGTGTATAGAGGAGAATGACGAGAAGAGAATGGTTCTCCTGTGAGATCACAGCAGTCAGTTGCATAAACATAGACACTACGTGAGGACTGTGCCTTAAGAACTAGTCTGACCTCCCTGATGAAAACCCCAGCATTGCTGGTCACCAGCATAAAGTGTGTTTTGCATGCTGGGATCAGAATGGGATGCTGGTTAGCTCAGTTTTGCTTGAGAACAGTATGACTTTGCTGGTCCACCAACATAAAACAGTTTTGACCAACATGGAATTAATGCTGGTTTATGGTGGATTATTCAGCAGGGCAACTATCAGTTAGTCAAGGGGCAATCATCAGTCTTACTTTTTGGATTCAAGATTTACTTTATGTAACTGACATAAAAAAGTTATGACTGCTGTCTTAAAGAAAAAAAACGACATGACAAACTTGAAAGAGTCTAAGCAGTTTATGCAACCGACTACAGGGTACAAACCCCTTTTTGCCAACTGTAAACTTTAATTTTAGATGGCATACATATAAATTATTGACTTTTCTTGAAGGACTATTAATGAAACTTATGCACCAAGTCTACATTGTTAAACATATCATCAAAATTGTCCATGTGACAGTATAAGTCTTCTAAAACAGTGTAACTTGACGCAAATTCAAGCATATTCCTTTCCACCACAGCTCTTAAATGTCATTCTCATTTTCATGTACCACTTACCAGTCACACGACATATGGAAACCAATGGTGTTTTGAATCACTGGCAACAGATCTGACACAAAATGTGGCAGTAAATCAATGAAATACATTCTAAACGTTCTGGATCTCAATCGACTTACCTTGAAAGGTTATTTATGATGCCCAGAAATCAAGACCTTGGGAAGCGTTTTGTGAAATATCCACCAAACCAGCAGTATTTGTTGTTCCCCCCATTTTTGTCATGATGATGAACCACATTGGACCACACTTTAGAGGGAGTTTTTGATCCTTGTGAAGAGGTCTTTAGGTACAGATGGTCTGACCTTAGATGAACTGCCAGGACTGTGGTTTGTGAGATCTTTTGATAGTATCAGCATTTCTGTCTTACCGAACACCATCACTGGATGTTGAGCGGATATGTGTGTGTTTGTGTGAGTTATTTCAGACTCTTCTTCACAAACTATCTTCAAAAGTGTCACTGAGCTCTAAGGAACTGAGACGCAAGCTGCATGCACACAGACACACGCATGCCAAAGATCAGATAAGAACAAAGTTCAACGCTAAAAGCTGAAACCCATCACTCTGAGTCATGGCTTTCATTCCTATATTTATTTAATTCACTGTTTTCTCTGGCTTTATATCTCTCACTCTTCCCCCTAACAACCACATCTCTCTCCTTTTATAGTCCCCAAGGAGCAGGCGGCCAGCACGAGACCGTTTATTCTGTGTATTTGAGGACTTTCCTCTTTTACAACACCAATGTGAACTGCTTTTACAGAGAGAAGACCTGTTTTGATAGCGCTGTTATCATCTTACTCTGAGTGAGTGTTGGCGGACAACTTCAGCAACCGTGGCTCATAAGAATTCCAGAATAGAGGATACAACAAGGTAAATGGAGTGAGTGTGAGTGTAAAGACTGAGTGGGAGGGAAAGCTACAAAAGTTCAAAAGATAAACATAAGCTCTTTTCCAAAGTCTAATGAGCGGCCGAACTTGATGGAGTGCAACCAATGCCAAGGCGCAGTACAGTTATGCTTTTGAAGACACCTGTTTATCAGCACACCACATATCCTTTGAGAAATAAAGCAATCCCAGAAAATCATTGCGAAATACTTGTTACGAAACAAAAAGACATCCAGTTTAATGGCACAGTCATTTGTAGTTCGCAAGATAAGTATGTACAGCGAATGTTTAGTATGTACAATATGCGCAATGCAGTGACCACACGTTTACATCTGACTTGAAATAAGCTAACTAAAAACTTTTAAATAAAAATGACATTGATTGTGAGTTGAGTCTCTGGTGAATAGTTTATGTGAGAGTGTCTCCCATGTGCTTCACTATTTGTGTAATGCACAGTGTTGCTGCCAATGTAGTGTTCTAGTTCAGCCACTTATGAGGGTTTATTTCAGATTTCTACCTTAGAAGGCAAGTGGCTATATAGATTGTAGTGAGCAAGGGTGTTCACTAGGGTTTGGAAAAGAAAAGAAAAGAAAAGAAAAGAAAAGAAAAGAAAAGAAAAGAAAAGAAAAGAAAAGAAAAGAAAAGAAAAGAAAAGAAAAGAAAAGAAAAGAAAAGAAAAGAAAAGAAAAGAAGGAACATTTGAATGCTTTGGCCACCTCTTCTTTTGATTGACTTGGGATCCAGGGAATTTTGGTTTTATTAAAAACACATTCAGTCTCCAACTGACCCTCTTTCTGTGAGCTTTGCACACACACACACACACACACACACACACACACACACACACACACACACACACACACACACACACACACACACACACACACACACACAAACACACACACACTGCTGACGTTCTCATTAGCCTCTCTGTAAAGGGCTATCCATGGCATTCCCAAACCATTGCCTCAAGCATTCCCAAACCATTCCCACACCATTCCCAATGGTCTTCCTCATTATTGCAGGGCAGAAATGAGGCTAATTTAAGCCAGCCAAGGTTCTGCCATGTCTGCAGTGATTGACAGGCTATGAAGGGAGCTCAAACCAAGCTCTTCGGTAAAGACACTAGACTGACAGTGAGAAGTATGATTTGGTTTGTGCATCATGTACAAATTCTCCTATATATTTGTGTGTGCAAGTGTTTGTTAAGGAGAAAGAGAAACAGTAATAATGGGAAACTGTTCTTATTGTGTAAATATGCATATCTGAGTTGACAAAATAATTGTATTAGTTTAATTTAAGTTGTATAGTGAAGTTGACAATATTTTGCATACTTTGCAAACCTGGTGATTATATAAAATAATCAAGTAAACTAGTGGCTAATTTTCTGAATAGCATTGTGGGATAAAATATTCCCCACACAAGTCTGTCCGAAATCAGTTTCTTGAGGGAATATGTGCTCTGTTGTAAACTAACATTTAGATATTCTATGTATGCATGACATGCATTGCTATGAGTCACATAGATTTTTATATTTTTAAATATTTAGCCTATATACATAGATGCCTCATTAGTGTCGGTTTCAATGGGCTGCTATACGTATACGTCCGCCATATTAGAGTGGTCAAATCCAATCCGTGAACATTCGAGAACAAGTTAAATGAGCTTCTGCAACCTAGTTATTCACATGTATGAATATCTATATCTGCAATAGACATCAGCAAATGATTTTCACAACATTTCGCTTGTCATTAATGTTATAATTCTGCATAAGGATATTCCAGATTGAGTTGTACATAAAAACACAAACCAACACATTCTCACCTCTGAAAGGTTATCCTCTATCCGTCTGGAATTTATAGCTCAGTGGTTTTTACAACATTAGACTGAAAATGCGATGAAAACGCATTGATTTGTTAGTGTGAGTGATGAACAGCTTCATGTTAACAGTTCCAAGATGGCGGAAGCTTCGACGTGTCTGGAGCGGCCGAATGTGACATCTACAGTATGTAATACATATCCATGATGAGTCATGCGAAAGATCCTTTACTTCATAGCAGAACATACATCTCATTCATGTGGGTATTTTCCAGCATGTATATAATACTGGCAGAGAAACACAGAACCACTGGGATTACAGATGTCTATATTTAGTGTTTTATGTACATGAATATTGGCAGAGAAAATCTGTACATGTGACAAAGAGATGGGACACATTTACACACACCAGATTCACAAACTGAGATTATACACACAAATTGACAGTGGGGAAACAACGTTGACTTTCATATAGATTTAAAACACATTTTTACCACTAATAATTGTTGTCAATAACAAAAAAATAACAGTTAAAAAAATAAAACATTAAGAAGTATGAAATAATTTAAAAAAGTCTTCTCAACCATGTTTTAATACAGGGCAGGACAGCGGAGAGGAGGAGTCATGGAGCTACCTCTGCGATGGCTGGCGTAATGAACCAACAAATAGAACGTAGACATAAGGCAGACAAATGGTGCATGCAGTGGCTAAAAGAGAACTGCAACTCCTCCAAACTCCCATTTCCATGGCATTGAGGATGCAGTACAGGGACTCTTTGCATTGCAACAGCGATGGCACCCCCTGAGAACAAACCTTCAGGTGCCTAAGGTCGATTGAGAGCGCCTGACTCGACTCGACTCGGTAATGTAAACATAAATACAGAGGTTGATATCTCACTCTACAGGCAGTTCAGGAACTGCGACACATGCAGCGTTAGCATTAGCATTGTGCGCAAGTAGTCAGTCTGCAAAACTCTCCTTAGTAGAATATCACTTCGAGTTAAATAAACTTCTTTTTTCTCATTATATATATAATATATTTACTTCTGTGCAGAGTCTGTGCTTCGGAGTCTCTTTTTTTAACAGTACTTCCTTGTTTTCACCAGTTTACTCTGGTACTTGACTGAGTGCCCGCTGTGTCCCACCACATAAACATCCAGGAGGTAGCTCTTTCCCGCCTCGAGGCCCGTTATGGTCTCTGTGGTGACGGCTTTCTGCAGGTTGGCGCTGTGGAAGTACTTGCAAAGCACTTTCTCAGGCTTGCGACGGCTCTCTGGTCCAGCACACTGGTTCTGCTCTCGGCGCCGATGCTCTTCGCCGTAACTTTCTGAAACCTCACGTTTGTAAACACAGTACTTGTTGCGCTCCTGTGTGCCAAGCCAAGCCACGGTGACGGAAGAGCAGGTACGCAACTTATCGAAAGCCTTGATACGGGTATCCTCAGGGAGCGCAGGGAAAGGTTGCTTTCCTCCGGCACGTGTGCTAGCCAGTACTTTCAAGGTGGAGGCGCCCTTGCGGGACCCCCGCAGACGGATCAGGTACTTGGCTTTGGGCTTTCCGCGGAGCTGGAACTGACGGACGCCCTCCACATTCTGAGAGAGGACAAGCTTCCCATCACGCCGCACCTGAACTTGCACTGCATCCAGACAGGCATGCACAAAGAGCGTGACGCGCTGGTGAGAGGAGACCGGTGCAAAACGAAGGAATTTGCTGCCTTTCCTCTTAATGAAGACGTCAGTTACTTTCCCATCCTTGAGCTCCACTGTCTTCTGCTTGGCCTCTTCCTTGGTGCGGGCGAAAGTGCCCACGTAGGCAGTACTCATGTTGGTGCCTGTGTTGACAGCGAACACATCAAAGTAAAATTGCGTGTCTGGCTTTAGGTCTGTCACGGTAAAAATATTCTTGTTGCCTATGCAGATTTTCTGTATGTCTGCCACTTTTGGCTTGGGGATATATGTGCGACTCATCTTGTTGCTCAGAGCTCTGTTGGTGGTGAGGGAACGATCTTTATTGAAATCATTCTCAGATGGGATAAAACCAAAATGAGCAAAGTCAAAGGGGCTGAAGTCCCGGCCGGGTTTTGGAGCAATCATGAAGGCATCATCCAAGCTCATCTTGGCCTCTGCTGCACATAAGCTCTTGAAGTTGTGCTCTTTGTTAATAACCACACAGTATTGGATCGGCTGGCCCAGTACGGAGCCAGTAGGAGTGGGCTTCCAGGCTAGTGTGACAGTAGTGCGACCCAGCGCGGTCACATCAACCCTGGGGTCGTAAGGCAGTTCAGGGTATGGCTGGTCGGACTCGGGAGTTGTGGTTGAGTAAATCTTGAAGTTGCTGTCCTTTTCGGTGGAGATGATTTCTATCTGGTACAAGCCTGAAGGGGAGCTGGTAGAGATGAATGACTCAACATCATTTCCCTTGTAGGTAAAGAGTTCGGTTCCCTCATTGGCCGTGACCTGCTGTTTCTGCTGTTCCAGAGGTTCTGGCTCACCTGAGACACAAAAATACACAAACATTCACAAAATTAGACCTTGGGAAACAAGCACAGAAAATCAAGAAATGGTGGGGAAATTAGTCTCCCTCACAGAACAAACCACAAACATAAAAAAACATGGCCCATTTTGTTGGGGTACAAAGGCATGGTGCTATTTGGAGATGCACATTTTGACTTGTTTAAACCACACACAAACACAAGCCACATAAACTATCAAACAAATGGATGTACACACTTAAGCTCTCTCTGAACATCAATCACTGGGACATTTAACGTTAACTGCCACATAATGACGCATTTCCCTCACCACTCCAAATCCTCTCATCTAGTTGTTTACTTTCCACTTCCTCCCCACATCCCAATTATCACCACTGGAAAAAAGAAGCAGCAATTTCCATCTTAACAGAAAGAGCATAGTTTAATGTGTGAATCCAGGTGAGGTCATTGGGAGCTACCTGATGTGACGGACAGTTTGCCACTCGTCTGCTGCCGGCTGTGTTTTGTATCCAAACAACCCTGCACATCAGAGGGTGACTTTCACTTTACTTTCCCCGGGAACTCTAAGCTACACAGAGATGCCTTGTGGCCTCACTGTTCCTTGAGTTCCTTTCCAAGCCCTCTCCGTTCAGCTGGGCGAGAAAACATAATATTATGTTTGTCAACCAGAGAGCTAAATGAACACGAGTTACACTCAAAGACAGGCTCCCAGTGGATATACTCCGCAAACATGGGAAAAGACTTGTGTATAAGTGTATATTTACAGTGACTGCTGTACTGTAAAAAATAAAACGCTTCCATGTCCTTGTTTGCATTTCATTTATAATGTAGTGTATTGCACAGGAGTTGCTCTGTTGTAGCTCAGGAGACTAAATCGAGTTCTCAATTATGTTTTAATGTCAACTTTGTCTCAGATGTATCTCCTGAAATTCCTTAGGGGAAAAACTGAGACAATTGTTGACATTCATTAAGCATTCATGCAGCTAAAACAGTGAAGCATGCTACTGGCAACGCCAAGGTCATGGGTTTGATTCTCAGTCAATGCAAGGACTGACAGATATGTGTATACTTTGAATGCCATGTCAGTTGCTTTGGATCAAAGCATCTGCCAAATGCGCAAGTCAGTGTTTAGAGATGTAAAATCAATGTGGATAACACAGTTCAAGAAATTGTTGAGATCTATTCTGAAACTCTCAGGAAAAAAAATAATCTGTGAATCAGGAGACCTAAAGACCAAGGAAAACGCATATAGGTGGTCTCAAAAAGACAGACTGCCACTGCCATGATTTTATTTATTCACTTCAAGTGTCCATTTCCTTTCTGTTTGATCTAAGTCTTGAAACAAATGAGATGAAGAGATCTTATTTGAAATGTTCTTTCTTATGGTGTGTGTATGTGTATTTGATTTATTGCAACTGTGAATGAGTGAATGGGTACAAGAGTGAGGAAATGAGTCCGAAGAAGGATATCATCAACTGTGAAAGATTTGTTTTTCAGGATCTCCCAATCACAGCCAAGTCACGCCATCAGCTAAGCAAGACGAGCATTACACGTTGTGTTTTGTAAAAAAAAAAAAATAATCGAAATCCTTTGCTTAAAACCCAAAGGTACAGCAGTGAATGATGGGGGTCTCTGCATTTCATCAGCCAGGACAACCATACTGGGCCACAGACCGCGAAATAGAGGAAAACCCAGGGCCTGGGAGTCATTACTGCACAAAAAGTCAGAGATGATCAGAGAAGCTTGTCGTCTCACAGGGAGACACTTGTGTCTTTATGTGAGCTCACACATGGACATGTTCTGCACACACGCTTCTGACACGGTGGCTTCTGCCTCGTTTCGGTCCTATACATTAGGTTTCACAGATGCGCTATAACTGAAACTGTTACGCTGCTCCATGTGTCTGGAATGAAATACAAGGGTGTTTTGTGGAACTTTATTGATTTCTTTTTTAGGATACTGTCCAGATGGAAAAAGAGAGATGTAGAGAGAGCGTGATGGGGGGAAAAGAGAAGAAACTAGAAAAGTACCAGGAGGGAGAGCAAAAGAGGTGGGAGTACAGCTGAGAGAGAGAGAACGAGAGTGCAAGCGCGAATCTTGCTTTGAAGAAATGCGTCGGTCACAACCTTTTTTTTCTTTTGAGTTGATGGGAACAGTGAGAGGAATCCTACGGCTGTGATTGAAAGCATGTCTAGGTCACATTACACACAAAAAAAGAGAAGTCATATTTTATATTAAGAAAATGAAGCCTAATTTTATGATAATTACAATTTGTTTCATTATTTGCTTAACAAAACGTTTTTGCTTTAGTTTCACCATGAGTAAGCACATGCAGGTTTGACAACAGAACAGAAAAGTCTAATTCGCCGCTAGTTCGTTTGAGGTTTTCCTATGGGGTTTTATGATGGGGATTTTCAATTTATAAGTAAAATAAAGTCTGTGGTAAACATAACTTGATGACAGTTTAACAGTTTGTTCTATGACATACACAGCACACACTCACAACCCAAACTGTCTTATCTAGTTACTTATTAAAAATGTACATTTGCAAAAATAAACATAACAGCTTCAAAATTCATGTTTTCTCTATGGGTGTGTGTGATTTTAGTTGTAGAACAAAACGTCAAAGTATAGTCAAGTTATGTTTACCACAGCCTTTTTTTTTACACATAAATAAATAAAAAAAAAACATTATAAAACCACAAAGGAAAATCATAGGGCATGAATATAGAGATAGGGATAGCTGAAGGTTCGGAGTATTGGGAATGCCGAAGGTAGGGGCGTTCCAAAAGTTGCACAATGCTACAACAGAAACTAACCCCTTACCCTACCCCACACCTTACCCTACCCCACACCTTAACAGGGAGTTTTCGAGACCAATTCAGAAGACCTTTCGACACACCTATTACTCCGACCTGCAGATACCCACACTTGTAAATATAGACTTCATTTTCTTTAAGTAAATATTATATTGTTTATATAGTTTGGTCATGAAACTCCAGAGTGTGCTGCCTGACAGGTCCTTTACATGCAATCCTCAAGCAATCGCATTATTACCACATGGCACAAGCTGATTGGCCTCTGCTGATCCTGCAGCCAATGAGATCGCTTTCTCAATGTTTAAATAGTCTGGGTCATTGTTTGGTGTAAGCTATGCTTGTTTAACATTTAAATAGTCTGGTTCCTTGTTTGCTGTAGGCCAGTCCTGCTATCAGAGTTCCTCTGTACCCCTCCACCTCCCCAGCTCCACCTGCCTAGATCTGCAACAGGATTTATGTCTGTCTATTTACAGTATGCACCAGAAGCATATCTTACATGCAGTCTGTGTATCTAATAGCAGTAGAAGCATTGTTTTTTTGTCTTTTCATTTTGGGGTCATCTGGACATTCTTGATAGGTTTTGTGAGATTATCCCTTATATTTCCCAATACAAGATTTTTTTTCATTCTTGCTCTCTAGTGAGTCGGCAGACATCAGATGCAGTCCATTAGCACACCAGGTGCGGTCACACAGGGCCCAAATTCACACGTGCTTACCAACACACATTGACGCAGAAGCGTACACTAACAGGACTAATGATTGACCACGCTGGAAAGCACTGACCCACACTGGACACGCTCCACAGTACTTCACAGAAAACACATATTTACCTGAAGCCACGCTGCTTTGCTATTTCTGTAGAAAACTTTCCAAGGGGGCATCTATAGGACACTCAATTTGACTTTTTTTTTTGGTTAAATCTGAAAACTTGCAAACACTAATAGCCTGTTACAAAACGTAGTGAGCTGCCTTGCTGTCTATTCCCTACATAGGAAGCATCTTAACTGAAATGTAACCTCATAATACATATAGTGCTCCTCAAACTATGCAGACAGGAGACTCAACTCAACTTTTTTTGAGTATATTTTAGACATTTCCCTTCTCCTCATCTTTTGTCACAGTGCATTGTGGGATGCTTTCTCTGTAAAGGCTAGAATTAGCATTTTTAGGACAGCCTTAACACTGGGAGATTAAAAAGCTGCCTATGGAAGTTGCGCACTAGGTTTCGGGACAGAGCCAGGATATTTCCTATCAATGCACTTAGTAGTTCTTATTTTACAGTTTTTTTTTTTAATCTTTTCAGTTTATCTTATATATATATTAGTTGAAAGGAATTCCCAATCCTCAATGATTGAAATGATTCCTAATTTAGGAATGACTTCTTTCCTAATCAGGTTCAATCCTATGGAGATAAATGGAGGGAGATACCACTGCCTACTTTAATCCTTAAGCTGTATTGAATGGCTTTGGGAGACGCTCTCTTGTTCCACAGATCTAAGGCCAGTTTTTCTAATAATAGTTTAGAACTTTTACATGGAAAACAAGTCTTAAATTACTGCAGACTTGCAACATCGATTGGGAGATTTAATTCGGATACCTGATCCTTCCCCACTGCGGTCCTCTGGGAGCTCCTGCAACGTCAATCTCCACTCAAGAGGAGCATCGCAAGGTGTCACCGTCACCAGCAGAGGAGTGTTGTCTTCCTCCACCACAAAATAATACCTGCAAAAGCGAGGAAAGTTAGCATGCACTCCAAACATAGGAATTATGCAGGAAATTAAACATGACTCATTGTATGTTGTAGCAGATGTGCTCTTTGTTTGGACTAAACCGGTTTTGATGATTGTGTGAAAACCAGCCATCTGTATGCACTTATATTTTCAGGTTTTAGGTGCACTTTTAGCATAAAATGACATAAAAAAGGCATGCAAGAATACTTTCTATATCAGACCATGAAAAAAAAACCACAACTCCCTAAGTATAAGACTTCCATTTCAGCAAGGTTATTCATAATGGTGTTGCTGATTTAGCCCGTCTGATTGCAGTTATGTTTAGTCTTTAAAAGTACTTGAGGAGATATATTAAAACCCGTCCCAAGACACAATGTACTGAAATTAGAACTAGCTGGCCTTTCAGAGGCCGCTACCGAATTAGGACCATATTCCCCAAACACAACGTTGCTACACTGGCTTTGCTGTCTCAACACATTTCCACTGTCTTTGTTAGCGTTTTTAGCACTGTGTTGCCACTGAATTAGTGTGCTTTTGACAATGCATTGCACATGGGAGGTGTCTTATAAAAAGCACACCAAACACAGCTAGTGTATTTCAGCTGTTAACTATTTATAATGCCATTTTCAGAGTGCCTTCCCTTTTTCTTTTTATCAAAATATAACTGTATCATGCAATTATAATAAACATTTCAATTAAAATGAGTTCCATGACCACATTATACTGTATTATGTTGAGTTTTATGAACGGTATCTATTTCACTTTTATGGCTGTTCATAACAATATTACGTTTTGGTGAATTGGTACGAATTTGTATGATATCATGCATTGATTTTCATTCGATCTGCTTTCGCCGTTTACATTTAGGCGTGGACCAACATATGTTTCCATACAAGTCACATCGTACGAATAGAAACAAAATCTTTGAAAATAGTTACATTTTCTCATTATTGGGCTGGTCCATTCATAGGAAATATAAACTTTTAAACTGTAATATAATATTAAAAGCAATCTTAACATTTGTTCAGACCCTCTGTGAGCAGAAACACCTTACAACTCCATGTTTTGCAAAATAATTATGACAGATGTATGGTAGACTTCAATGTAATCAGCTATATTTGAGAACACTGCAATTCATTAGCAGGACACGACATTTACAGAATCACTGGCATGGACATCAAATGGAAAACTGGGAGATTCGTTATTACTGTAAAGTGTTTTTAAATTGCGAATAGCTCAGTATATGACCATCTGTGGTATGTACGTTCTGATTAATTCATCCAGGATCCTCAGCAGAAATAACCCTGTAGCCTTTTGCTAAGACCTCGCATGTGGTACAGTTTGATAGACGTGGTGAACATAGTTGATATTCTTCCATTTGAGTCCACCTGCTACTCAAAACACACACACACACACACACACACACACACACACACACACACACACACACACACACACACACACACACACACACACACACACACACACACACACACACAGCATCTTTCCAGCATCTTATTCATAATGCATGTCTTGCCCTCATCTAATGCACTTTGGCTATAATAGATTCCATATTTCTTCTTCCCACACATAAAGACATATCCACAAATGCACATGATCATACAAAACCCTCCCGTCCAAGGATGTTCAAACATAAAAATGTGGGGCATATGGGGACATCCAGAATAAAACCAAATATGGATTTTAATAGTTAATTTTTTTTTATATTTATTTATATATATATATATATATATATATATATGTATATATATATATATATATATATATATGTATATATATATATATATATGTATATATATATATACATATATATATGTATATATATATATATATATATATATATATATATATATATATATATGTATATATATATATATATATATATATATATATATATATATATATATATTATAGTTTAATATAGTTCAGTCATGAAACTCTAGAGGACCCAGGCTGTTCGGTCCTTTACATGCAATATGCAAGCATTCACATCATTACAGCATGGCACAAGCTGATTGGCCTCTGCTATTCCTGCAGCCAATGAGATTTCTTGCTTAAAGGAACACTCCACCATTTTTTCATAATAAAACTATGTTATTCCCAACTAAGACGAGTTGATACATACCTCTCTCGTCTCAGTGCGTGCTCTCAATCGCTCTGGCGCGCAGGGACACTTTGATAGCACTTAGCTTAGCCTAGTTCATTCATTAGGATCCAGACAGAGATGGAGTTAGAAGCGACCAAACACCTCCACGTTTTCCCTATTTAAATACAGTTAAACGAGTAGTTACACGACCAAGTATAGTGACACAAAATAAAACGCTGCGTTTTTCTAAGCGGGTAAAAAGGATAACTATAATGTATGGCGGAATAGCACTTGGGAGCACTTCGACTCGGCGCAGTAAAAAGTCACGTTGGTTCTAAAGACAGAAGTGAGAGGGAGAGGGGGAGAGGATTTTTCAGGAGTGATGATATTACCGCGCCGAGTCGAAGAGCTCCCAAGTGCTATTAAAAACGCTTAGAAAAGCGGCACGTTTTATTTTGTGTCACCATACTTGGTCGTGTAACTGTATTTAAATAGGGAAAACATGGAGGGGTTTGGTCGCTTCTAACTTCATCTCTGTTTGGATCCTAATGAATGAACTGGGCTAAGCTAAGTGCTATCAAAGTGTCGCCGCGCGCCTGAGCGGTTGAGTGCACGCACTGAGACGAGAGAGGTTTGTATCAACTCGTCTTAGTTAAGGGAATAACATACAGTAGTTTAATTTGAAAAACGGTGGAGTGTTCCTTTAACATTTCTATAGTCTGGTTCATTGTTTGCAGTATCAGATTAACTCTGAACCCCTCCTCCTCCCCAGCTCCACCTGCCTAGATCTGCTACAGGATTTATGTATGTCTATTTATGCAGCAGAAGCAGATCTTACATGCTCACAGCAGCGTGTTTATGTATCTATTAGCAGTCCAAGTTAAGGGTTATGATTGAGTTAATCTATTGTAATTTAGTAATTATACTTTATTTTATAGAATTGCGAATTGCTAAGTGAAAGTGGGTATGTGTATGTCTGTTTCATATGTGTGATGTATGATCCCACCTTTTCGGTGTATCCCTGAACAGGTATCCACTGATCTCGGCCCCATCTGGCATGACAGAAGAGTCATGAAACAGAGCTTTATCCCTGATCTGCATCTGAAAGAGGCCTTCATCACGCGTGGGCAGTTTCTGTCCCATCACCCCCAAGACCAGCAACACCAAACCATAACATCCACACATCCACGCCATCCTAAAAAGAGAGAGAGAGAGAGGGGCATTGACAGAGATTGAACAAGAGAATGGGATTTCATGACCAGGTTTCTTTCCTTTTTTTACACCAAGAAGGATAATTGTAAGAATAATTATATTACGTGTCCACAGTCCACACCAATGCTTGATAATGTTCTGCTTATAATAATAATGAATTCCTTTGTGACGATCTCGTAATAGCTTTGGTGTGACTTTACCATTCTCATAGAATTAAAACAATTATTAAAACTTTATAATTATCGTTATAGTCGTTCTTGGTGTGAATGTTACATCACATTGGCCTCCAAGTACATCACAGGCACTTAACATGATTTGCTACTTGGGGGAGGGGCATACTAGAGATCATTTGATTGGACAAAAATCTGTGTAGTGCAGGATGAGTCATCAATATTTTTGCTCTGTTTTCTTAAAAGATAACAACTTTTTAAATATGCTGACATGTAATCTGCAGAAAGTGCACTAATCATATAGATGACTGCAAAGCTAACACACAGAAACTAAAAGCAATTAAACCCACATTTTATTTAATGTAGTCAGTAAAATAAATACAGTGTATCTGTGATGGAGGAGATTATGGAGAGTTTAACCATCGGCAGCAGTCAACGACTATTTAAAAACTCTAATGGAGGACATTATTAAATCATTTTATGATGTTTTTCTTCTAAAAGAACATCAAATGCTTCTTAACATTAGTTAAATGACTGGATTGCACCATCACACTAACAAGAAGCGAATCAAACTACAGCCGATTTGGGATGAAGAATTCAAATGAATGTCTTTACTGACCACCTTTGAAGTTCTGGTGCTTTTTTAACCCACAGCTGGGTAAAAGACGGGTATGCAGCGGTTGATACTGCACGCAAACAACATTCAAACAACTCATGAGAACATCCAGGCACTCAGAGACACTCACAGACGCTTACATCTGCTGTGTGTGTGCTCAGTGAAAACACACACACACGTTCCCTCACTAATCACTGTTTGAATGCCAGTGTCCGAGCTCACAGTACAACATATCCATGTCTGGTTGGTGTTAAACACCTGCTTATAACTATTCACAGATTCTCTTTCTCAGCGATCTGCTGCATCTGTCCTGTGCATTGTTCATTTTTCACTGACATTACAGCATGATTTTATTTTAATTTACACTTTACAAGACTTTAGAAGATATATAAAACTATATACATACATTTTTGTTTTTGAAAGATCTCTTCTTTGCTCACCCAGGCTGAATTTAATTGTTCAAAAATAAAGTTATACAGTAATATTGTGAAATAGTATTACAGTTTAAAATAACAGTTTTCTATTGTACTATATTTTAAAATGTCATTTATTTCTGAAACGCAAAGCTGAATTTTCAGCATCATTACTCGTCATCAGTGTCACATGATCCTTCAGAAATCATTCTAATATAATGATTTGATGATCAATAAACATTTCTGATTATTATCAAAGTTGAAAATAGTTGTGCTGCTTCATATTTTTGTGGGAACAGTTCTTTGATGAATAGAAAGTTCAAAAGAACAGCATTTATTTGAAATAAAAATCTTTTGTAACATTAAAAACATATTTTCTGTCACTTTTTATCAATGTAATGCATCCTTGCTGAATAAAAGTATTAATTTCTGGAAAACGTAGAGTATACATCAGTAATAAGAATAGCTCAGACTCTGAGTCTGCTCACAAGTAGCCCTTAACTAGTCTGTGCCTAACTGGGTTTTGTTGTGCTTGGGTGGGTAAAGCCGCACCGATCTGGGCTAAACTGGACTGAGTTTCTGCATGCTGTGCTGAAGTAAGCTGTGCTGGGGTGAGTTAGGAAGAGCTGAACTTGGTTCAGCTGTGATTGGCTGAGTCTGGCTTCTACAGTCTAGGCTGGATTTGGCTTTGCCCGGATCACATGATATCCTCTTTCTATTGATTTGGTGCCATTGATTGGAGCTGAAGGCAAAGGCCAATCGCCCCTGATATAATCAGGCTAATGATGGCAGATTAGAGTGATACTCCACTGTCATTAACAGCAAGTGAGTGCTTGTCCTCTTAATGACCTCTCCAGGAATCTCTCCCCTCCTGCTGCCTTTATTTCTTGACCTCTTTCACTCCCTCTTTATTTGCCAGTCTCAGATAGTACTGTCTTTCTCTTCCACCACTTTCATCCATTGTTTTTTTCTTTACGTGCCTTCCGCTTTGCCTTTTCTTTTAAAGTTGCACATTCTCACTCCCCCCCCCCTCGTTTACACTTGGGCTTTTCACTTTGGTCAATCACAAAATCTACTTAACTGCATTTGCACACAAAGCACTGCTTTTACCATGCATTACATTTCCTCTTTTCTATCTCTCACAATAAGAGTACTGCCTTCTCTTGGGCTGTGATTGTGTAATAGGATATTCTCACACAGAAAAGAGATGCTCTCTCTTAAAGGCTCATCTAAATATTTATATGGGGATTATGCTGGATAATTTATAAGACTCTTTTGGGATGCTTTTGGTGTCTGACGTTTTGGTTCATTTGGCTGTGGTAAAACTGTGGTGCGCACTAGTAGTGGTCTGGGTTACTTTGGAGTATGTGAAATTCGGTATGTTTCGTAACTGGTATTAAGGTAATTCATCTTAACTCACAGTTATGAATTGCTATTAATGATACACAAGAATATCTTCTACTCCACATCATTGATCTAACATAACATCTACTCGTAGAAATCCAGTTCAGGCTTGCAGAAAATAAGTATGTGTTCATTGAAGAGCTTTGTAATGATTTAGGAAAACAAATTAGCTAAAAGTGTAAATGGTCGTTGTCTGGAACTGGAAAGCTCTTGTATGATACCGGACATCATGATATTTGAGTAGGAATCGTAATGTTATATCTCTTTGGATGTGGATGTAGAACATTGCCTTGAACTCCAGTCTATAGCCAAGAGAAGAAAGCAAAGAAACACAGGAACATGGATTTCCGATTTGCCAGGTTTGGATGCAGTTGTGTTTCCCAGAGCAGAAAGGGTTTTCTTTCTAAAATAAAACTTCAAAACAAAGCCCCATCTGGAACAAATAAAAGCTAATGTTTAACTACAGCTGAGTAGAATGTCTGATCGTAATTTGGGGGAAGATAATTTGAAGGCAGAGTCAGCCGCAATCGTGTCAACTTTGTTTTGCTGCTTTTTTTTTTTTCCTACATTCATTTGTTTTTACCAAACTTTTTTTTTGTGACAGGAACGGGTTTCTTTGGGTCCTGGATCACTTATGGGCTGTGTACAAATCTTAGATGTGTGATGAACTGGACCTTGAAGTGGTTTCGGGAGAGAGTGTGTTGTGGGAAGGTCGTAGAGTCAAGTTCATAATGTTAAACAGCTTAAACCCTTTCAACAGAACGAGCTGTAATGTTTGAATTATCATACTAAAATGCTCCTAATCACTTCACATGCAAGTAAAAGACAACAAATTTAAATGTAATGGTGCTATTTAAACAGTTTACTCTTTAACTTTGAGTAATTTACCTCATTTTAACTTCGCTGATTATCATTCTATGATCTAAAGAGTCATTAAAGATAATTCTGCCTTACAAATGCATTATAAGAGTCTTGTGTCAGGTGTTTCAGAAACATCTGGCTGCATTCCACTCTGGATAACACAATTTCCTTTCATTTCAATTCTTCTAATTATCTCTCTTGAGACAGAAATGTCATTCTCTTCAAAATATGTGTATCCAAATCAGATAAAATAACCATTCATCAAGAGGCTTTATGCAACAGCAGCAAAGTCTGACAGATTGATCAACAATTAGGAGCAGATAATTCTATCAGCCTGTTGTTAAATGGTTCAATCAGTCAGATAATAGACTGATTAATTGCCACAGGAAGTGTTAACATCCAATTCACTAAGGTAAGACAGGCTCAGCCGGGGTAACAACACACACAAGCACACCCAGATGAGTAGCACATGTACTATGCATGAAAAGCAGAGCTACTGACAGGGTGAAAACATACATCGCACCAGCGCAGCTTCCACCTGTCAATCAAACTGCAACGGTCCAGGCCACAAACAGCGGAGAGCCATCATTATCGCACTAACCTGTGTGGGGCTGTCACTTCTTTCTCACTTCCCCACTTTTTAAACATGCATGAATGCAGGTTTACACACACACACACATATATGCTGCTTCCATACAGCCTCTCCACCCTATAGAGCTCGGTGTTACATATGTGAACTTTCTCCACCATCGCCTTCATTTCCACCGAGATAAGGGAAACATTTCAGCTTCTGTTTCAACAGAGGCACGACACCCTGAAACTGGAGAATGGGTGAGTTTCCCTCAGCTTCTGTCAGCGCTTCCCGAAACCTCTGAACAGACATTTACTGTGAGTTGCGTCCCCTGGGCTCCTCGTGGAGCTGGAAAGCTAAAGAAGGGGGGAAAGAAACCAACCTCAACAGCAGAAAACAATGGGGACAATGTTGGATTTTGTAGGGCAGTTTTGTTCTGACAATTAATCTAACAATTAATCTAACATTAATTAATCTGACAATTAATCTAACATCTATTCTAACAATCCCGGCATCCTGCTGCACTTATACGAATTTTTTTTTTGGTATAGCTCACTCATATATGATATTCACAAACCTGACTCAAACCACATTCAATACAATTCGCCACTTATACCCTTATATAGGGCACTATTTGAGGGGACAGCCATTTGTAGTGTTGTCGGAAACCATAGTGCAGTGTTTCCTATAACCCTATTGCTGGAGGCACCACCAACAGTAAACATTTTGGATGTCTCCCTTATCTGACCCATCCATTTCAGGTCTCGGAGTCTTTTCTAATGAGCTGATGAGTTGTTTCAGGTGAGTTTGATTAGGAAGAGTCAGTGAAAATGTGCACTATTGGTATGCCGCCTCGAACAGGGTTGCCCTAGTCGACATTATTGACTGCTCTCATTTGGCCCCAAAATACAATGGATGTACTCAGCAGCAAGCCACTAGAAAACTGCAAGAGCCGCATCGAATGAATTCCTGTGTCTCGCCAGAAGATCGCGTCCACAGCACTTCCGGTGCGCTCAGTGTCCGAATACACTCACATTCACTCGTTCAGTGGACTATTTTAGGGGAGCAATATAGGGCAGTGGTTTTCAGTCCTGGTCCTGGGAACTATTTTGTATGTCTCTCTTATTTGTCTCACCTGAATCAGATCTACTGAGCTCCATGAACTGAGTGTGTCAGATAAGAGAGACATACAAAATGTGCAAAGCAGTGGGTCCCCAGGACCAGGACTGAAAACCACTAAAGTAGGGAATAGTGAATGAGGGTATGGGGGTGATTTCAGAGACACCCACAGCCAAGTGTGTTGGGGCAGGTTGGATCTAAACCCTGCAAAACATTAGCCCTTCAGGAGTACGATTTGACAAACACGGCAGTGTCAGCTGTGTCTCAATCCCCTAATTTTGTGGTATTTGGTTTGTATTGATAAATGAATGACTGTGCAAGTGAACATCACCTATGTTTTTCTCACCTTAAATATTATGATTTCTTAGAAATTAGACTTTAAAGCTGAGGTGCTTGACATGTACTTCGACTGTATCTTTATGCCAATCCTGAGCTGCGCTGGTGCTCTTGGACAGCCAAATGGCACAATGACTAATTGTTAGAGGCCGGTTTTGTGAGCTGAGGTCCAGCACTCCACAGTGGACACTTGGCTGTCCGCTGCTTGTTTACTTTGGCAAGGGCCCAGGACAGCGTTTGTTGAGTAAAATCTTTGAAGATATGTGTGCGTTTGAGGAACATTTGAGAGTGTCTGAACGTGCATACTGGCCACACACAGAGAAGCCGTGGAGTGTAATGTCTCTAAGTGATTGTGAGATCACATTAATAAAGTCAAAGCCACTCGAGAGTGTCCAGACTGGGATGTCCCACTCAAATTATCCTCACATTAGTTCTTATCTGAGGAGTCCCAATTAGCACAGCGTTCGGGAATGTTCATCGGCAGCTGAGGGTGCAGGGGCCACTTTCTCCAAGAGCCACACAAACACACCATTGAATAGGAAGGCCCCTGACTGATGCTCACTTCATAGCTGTCTTTGTAAGATGAAGTTGAGATCTCATAGATATTCACAGACTCAAGGGACAATTTGTCCTTCTCACTCCACCCATACGAGCATATTGAAGGAAGTGCACAAACAGGCATGCTGGGAAATAAAGAAGCCACTGCCGTTTATTCATCATCTACCTACCGAGAACGAAAATAATCTTATGTGAGCAGCGTTGTTTGCGTGTTTCGCTGACGGGACGCACTGAATGAACCATCTCAAACTGAATTTGAGCTCAGAAGCTTTAGGAACAAACAGATATGGAAATGAAAGACCAGGGGGTCAGAAAAAGTTCGAAAAGCTGCGATTAAATCCCTGGTTCTCCTCAACAGGACATGACACACAGTCACGTGAGACCCCACAAAGACCAGCGTGAGGACGACTGTATCTCCGCATCGGACTGTCACTCCGTCGGACACACAAATGGCTATTGCAACAGTGGCGGAATTCTTTCACGGCCAGAGTTTTCATATGCAAATAAGGGTTTAGATACGCTATGCAACACAGACCTTCCCGTTCTTAGACTTTTGTTCCTGTTTCATTCTTTCCGAGAGAGGATGGGAGGCAGTGCAGCTTGGCCTCGCCACTAAATACAGTTATTCAAATTCCCTCATTCTGAGTCTGCCTTTCATTACGTCTCCCAGCCCAGAGAAAAGTATCACTCTCACCAGGAACCACATCAGGTAGCCAGCAATCCACTTCATAGTTGTTTGTGTCCGATAGGAGACTAATCCTTGAAATCCCATCGGAGAGATTAAAAAATCCACACAGTTTACTATTCAAATTCAAAAAGAAAAAGGATGCAAATGGGACCGAAATTTCACTGCGTGTCGCAGATGGGAAGCTGATGTGAAATTTAAATGTCATACCTTCTCATCTTTAAAGAGATTTTTTTTTTACAACAACAACAATTATTTGTGCTGTTTTTACAGGCTTACATTTATACACACAGAACATTTGCGCTTTTCAAATTAATTTGATACACTGCAAGACCATTTAATAAACTGCAAATCAGCTCAAATGTGATTCAAATGGAGCAAAACTTAATTATGATGTAATTTGTGAGATTTTGATTTATGTTGTCAGGCTGTCAGCTCTGCATGCATGCCAACTTGAACATTTAAAATAACTATTCCTGAGGTGTATTTAATTTCATGCAACAAATTGTCTCCTGAACAATGTACATTGTGGATTTTGGGGAAGAAAATGTATAGACTAGACTTCTTGAAACCTAAATTTAGCACTCCAATCTAAAGCATCCACTTTCTCTTATTCATTCATAAACTGTAAACCTATAAAACATTGATATTGAAAAATAAACTTGATGAAATTGTGAACAAAAATAAGTGCAGACTTATGTAATAAGTTGTTCCTGTCAAACCATTAGTCTGAACAGAAAAGCACAGTTCATTCGTGCATCGGCAGTGCAGATATGAGCCAAAATCTCGCATCTTGCAGGTGTTTTTATGCGTTAAGGTTTGGATAAGTTCCTAACAAGGAGATAGTAAAAGAAAAACTCCCTATATGCCTTCCCTTCGGCGGAGACAGGAGCATTTAACACTATGAAAGACTGAATAACAGACGCACAATTGAGAGGGCGAGGACGAGTTGTGATGAATTGCGTCTGGCGGATGGGAGCGCATGGGAACTGCGTCTCCAACACAATGTCCAAAAACTCCCATCCCAAAGAGCACCTCTGATATCCAGACGAACATTAAATGAGCCTGCGAGCTGGGGCTTGATGCAGAGGTGTTTGAAATCTTTCACTTCCAGGAGTTCGCAGACCGCAAAAGCCCCGTCGCTCTTGTTCTGGCAGAAGGTTCAAAGAGCGCGGGGAGTCCCGCTCCGTTTCCCCGTGACTGCACAAGTGTTTCAACTCTTTCATGAGGCTTGGAAGCATTTGGGAAATGCAAAAGCAGGTAGACTACATCTGAGCAATTTCTCAAAAATAGTGCAATTGATCCTTAGGGATTTTAAACGCATCTTCTCCTTGCTATGCACGAGAAACTAAACCCTAAACAGTCATGAAAACATCTCAATTGTATGTGAAGTTCCTTACCTTGTTCTTTTGGGTAAAATCACTCCAGAGCGTATCAAGTGTCTTGATAGCAAGGCTGTTTGTGATGTCTTCCAGCAGCGCAAACTTGTGTGAGATGGAAACACAAGGAGTTTTTGGGGAGAAAGTGTGGTAAAGTTGTCCCTGCTAGATTCCTGCAGTCGGATCTCGAGCGGAGTTTCTCTCGTCCCAAAGTTAGTCTCTTGTCCTGGTGGGTATCCTGAGTTGTTCTCCTGCTGTTCTCCTCTGTAGAGACTGGGAGTGAAGTGAGAGTCGGACTGCTGTGAAGTGTCTCTCTCTGAAGACCAGCCCACTCATCTGACACAGCGCACAAACACACTGTCCTACACGAGTCAACAGTCAACAAACTTCAGTGGCGTGCGTTGCCAAAGCCTGGAGTTACAAATCCCAAAATATAGAGGAATAAAAACAATTTTAAAAGGTATATTTTAAATCAACTTTACATAATGATTCTGAATATAAAGCTAAACATAATTAAAGTACAAAACTGAGAATGCAAAATAACTGTGTACTGTAAAAAATAGCTTTACATTTATAAATCTTAAATGCATTTGTAAATCCTGAATATATAACACTGCATAATACAGTTAAAATTTAAAAAAGGCTATGATCTAAATCATAAAGATGTAAGTATTCAAATATATAGTGATATTTATAAATATATACTATATGCAACTCTGAATATACAATTTTATAGTTTAGGGTCCAATTCTCACTATTAACTAGTTGCTTATTAGCATGCATATTAATGTCTGTTTATTATATTAATGTCTTATTCTGCATGGCCATATTCTACATCCCTTAATCCTATCCAATACCTAAACTTAACAACTACCTTACTAACTATTAATAAGCAGTAATTAGGAGTTTATTTAGGCAAATGTCATAAGTGAGAATTGAACCCAAATCTAAAGTGTGGCCATGGTTTTAAATCCAAAACGATATCTGAATATAAAGATATAAATCCTAAAACATAGTCTAACTGTAAATATATACATACAAAAAATATTTATAAATCCTAAAATATATTTATTTGTAAATCTGAATATAGTTTATTTACTTGTGAACATCCGAATATATTTATGAGCACTCAGAATGCATGACTTTACAGAACTCAAATGAACAAAAAAACTTTAAAAATGGTATAAAAATGCGGATTGACTTTTGAAAGCATGTTGTAATTTGGTAAAACCTCCTGACAACAAGTTAACAATGGTAGTGAATATTGCAGCCTGTGCAGAAAAAGTAGCAGAATAGCATAACCAAATTGCCGTGATATAGGTATTATGCATCAAATAGTGAGCTGCCTTACAGCATTTCTGGACGTCAAATCTCTGGTCAAAGTACTAAAGGAATGTGAAAAGAATTATGATCATAATGGTATCAAATATAAGAATCTTCAAACTTCAATTAACTGAAACTCCTATTTGTTTTTTGCTTACACTTTATTTCGATAGTCCACTTCAGACTTTCTACTAGGTAACATTGCAACTACATGCCAACTAACTCTCATTAGAGTATTAGTACACTGTTAGGTTTAAGGTTCAGGTTAGTGGAATAAGTTGACATGTACATAACTTATAGTCAGTAGAAGGTCTGTTGAGGAGCATCACAATAAAGAGTTGGCAGATATTAAGCACAGTCTACTGATACACTAATGACTGACAGTAGTCATGGAGTTACAAAGTGGACCATCGAAATAAAGTCGAAACTGAGAACTGATAAGAATGTAAATGTGTAAATGCTTTGGATAAAAGCGTCTGCCAAATGCATAAATGTAAATGTAAATGTAAAGTGTTCATTTTTTTCTCTGAAATTCAGTAATTCTCATATAAGCACTTTAAGATAACTCACTAAGAGTCAGGTTTGATGCCTTCTGCAGACACACGTGATAGTTTACTGTGTCTCTCATCCTGCAGGTAGGCACACAACTCCTGAAGACTTCATCAAAAGAGCCGTGTCACGCTGAAAAAAAAGTCCCACGATGCTTCCCGATCCTCTTTTTGTGCTTGCAGTATTTGCATACTTGAATAGCTTGTGATTACCGACACACACGCAATTGTGTGGTTTGTTTGAAGAGCACAGGCATGGTTTGTTTCCTTTTCTTTGGCTGTTTACCGCGGGCCATTCTCTCCATTGCTGTCTCGATGACCCGCATCTATTGGAGGTGTGAAGGGGAGGTTTTAACCAGGGGAAGTAAATATTTATGAAAGATAACAGCAGCTTGAACAAATGCTCTGAGTGATGAATGGTCATTTATGACTGAATGGGGGTCTGAGGGCTTCAATCACACGGGATGAGAGCTTTAAAACTTGTCTCTTAATGTTCCTTAAATTAGATCAGGGGCAATCATTGTAGGAGTGACTTGTAATTCAGGTTTTATTTGCATACAGTGTGAAAACGAACTCTGTTAAGATTGTTTTCGGAAGATAATCTTTGACTTGTTTCAGATGAGGACCAGTGAGGCTGTGTTAGTGAGAGTAAGAGCAATATCACCATCTAGTGGTTTTCCAGCTTTTAGTGAGACCTTTGTGATTGTTGATAATGACTTTGCACAAGGTGTGTGTGTGTGTGTGTTTACTATATATACTATATTTAGGCTACTTTACATGTGCTTTAGTATATTAGACAACATATCAACAGAAGTTATTTAAAACATTATTAAAACATAATGATTTAAAATGTACCTTAAAGTGAAACTAACTTGCCATTTTACTAAGTGTACTCTTTTTAAAGTGTGGTATGCCAGAAGTGTGTTATTTAGTCATGAAAGTGTGCTCTTTTTCAGTATGTGGCCTTTTATTTCATTAATAGTATATATTATATTATATCTGCTGTTTTATAAATGCTTTAAGATTTAAGTGAGCATTCAATACAATTAAGCACACTTCTATTTCACAAGGACATTTAGGGTTAGATTGGAATCAACAACAATGACCTTTCCGAAAACTTAGATATTTAAATACACATTTAGGCTGTGTCCTAAAGCTTAGGCAGCTGCCCTCGCTGTCTTATCAATCAGGCAATGACTTTGTAGGCACGAAGGTGACAGACTGAGGCAGCGTAACGGTTTAATGATCTACAGCAAAATATAGAGAGCTTTGGTTTGGTGAAAACTTAGCAAATATTGAATTACTACAATAGGAATTTCTTGCTAGAAATGACATCAAAAGTGTGAAAAATATAGGTAAAAAATGTAGATTAGAGCAATTTTCAGGCGCCATCTTTATTTTTTAGCTCAACTGTCACAGAATGGAAAGCACAGGATTGTTGGATATCATAGGCAGTGAAGGATTCAAAATCGATCAGATGAAGGTGACAGGAAGTGACACGATCATTGAATTGCGCCTGCCTTGTTGCCTTCATATATCCGTACCCTACATGCGGAGGCTAGCCTGGCTAACGTCAGACCTCGTCTCATTGAGACGTGATCTGGGAACCACATGTTCATTTTCTCGTATTTGAGGCGTGGTTTACGAATGCCCAGAGCGCCTGTACGTAGCTCATAGCCAATCGTTTTAAATTATACCAGATGGTGTATGTAGAGCGACAGAAATTTGACTAGGAAGAAGACGAAATAAACTTGCGTTCTAAACTACTTAGAACACTATCTAAAGCTGCATCGAAAGGTAACTTCGCGTCTGTTGCCATGTTGGATCCATAGATATAAACAAACTGCTTCGGTGTGTCGCATAGACGTCGTCATCGTCTTGCTGCTCCCTCCCCATTCTGTGATTGTTCCCCTTTTTGAGGGGAAAATCTGGTCCATGGTGTCCAGGCTGCCTAGCAGCGTGAATAAAATTGCGCTGCGCTCAAAAAACCCAGAAAACCCAGGCTATGCGGAGGCAGCATTGCTTTCAAATTATTAGCTTAACTTTATTAGCTACACCTGTTCAACTGCTAGTTAACGAAAATATCTAATCGGCCAATCACATGGCAGCATCTCAATGCATTTAGGCATATAGACATGTGTTGCGTCTCAATTCGCCTACTTTTACACCCTAAAACTATGTACTCTTTGTGTTTTGGTAACACTTTATTTCGATAGTCCACTTTAGACATTCTACTTAGTATAAGTAACTTTGCAGCTACATGTCGACTAACTGTCATTAAAGTATTAGTAGACTGTCTGCTTTATATTTGCTAACACTTTATTTTGTTGGTCCCCCAACATATTTTCTACTCACTATAAGTAACTTGCTCTGACTACAAGTCAACTTATTCTACTAACCCGAACCCTAACACCTAACCATAACCTAACAGTCTACTGACAGTCTACTACAGTCTACTAATACTCTAATGAGAGTTAGTTGACATGTAGTTGCAAAGTTACTTATAGTTAGTAGAATGTCTAAAGTGGACAGCACTCGTTACAACTGAGGTCTGCAGAAGAGCATCTCTGAACGATCAACACATCAAGCCTTGAATCAGTAGAAGAGCAGAAGAGCAGAAGAGCAGAAGAGCAGGAAACTGAGGCTACAATTCACACAAGCTCACCAAAACTGCACAGCAGAAGACTGTAAAACTGTTGCCTGACTCTCGATTTCTGCTGCAACGTTCAGATGGTCGGGTCAGAATTTGGCGTAAACACAATGAAAGCATGAATCCCTCCTGCCTTGTATCAGCTGTTCAGACTCCTGCTGGTGGTGCAATGCTGTTTGTGATATTTTTGGCACACTTTGGGCCTCTTCGTAGCAACTTAGCATCGTTACTAAAACACAACACAGTTCAATGCGTAATTCAAAATACGGGTAAAACACAGATGACACTCAAATCTATATTTCATCACGGCCAGATGAAAACGCTAAATTATCCAAACTGACAGAGTGTGTTAAAGATATAAAAGATTGGATGACGCGCAATTTTCTTTTATTAAATCCAGACAAGACAGAGGTACTAATCATCGGTTCAAAAAAACGCCCACAAAACCAGAAAAATCAATGCAGAAACTGTCTTCACACTGTGCCCGGTTTTTACAGACTTTCTTAAGAGTCACATTGACATAATATTTGAACTTAAAAAAATGTTGAGCTTTCAAAAAGGCCTCTGCGTATTTCTGATTCTGAACAGACCATGAAGATGAATCTTCATCGCTATCCCATTAATCTCCATGTAAAGGCATGTATTGTATCTACCAGATCAATCTGTGTAGGACTCTAGGAGTCTTTCATGTCCCACTAGTGATATCGGCTCTCCTGTGGAGATATGAGCGTCCTGTAGGAAGACACAGCGGATCTCAGCAGTAAGTGGTAGAAGCTTTTCAGGGCGCAAAATCGATATGCGAGATGCTGGAGACAGAAAACAGCGACATGTTGAAGAGAGTGTTATAACACACACACACACACACACACACACACACACACACACACACACACACACAGTGTTATCGTGAAGCTCTTCTTTCTAGCCATGGAATGCTGGTCTTGAATGAGATGTCACACACACACACACACACACACACACACACACACACACACACACACACACACACACACACACACACACACACACACACATTCTAGTCATTAACCTCATAGACACTTTCACCATGACAACAAGTCCTTCAGTAAACAGTTCAGGATGTTTACGGTTTCCTCTTCCTGTTCTGGCTAACACAATGCATGACCTTTGACCTCACCCTCCCTGGCTTTTACTTACCACCCGCATTGAGGTTGTTAACTACCTAAACTGTTTGTGCTGTGGAAATGAATAATACCTGAAATTATGCATTGTTGAGGAGAGTGTTATGTATAAACTGATGGAAACACATTTGCTGAATACATTTTTAAAAAAGTCATGTGATTTTGCCTCAACAAATCAAGTTGTTTTTGAAATATCCAGATTTTTCATAAGTTTTATTCACAACTTGAATTTAAACATATACTGTATATATATATATATATATATATATATATATATATATATATATATATATATATATATATATATATATATATATAGTTACTTGGGCCATTAAGCATCAACTAGCAACCCTCCACAACCCCTTAGCAAACACATAGCAATATGCTAAAAATCAATGTAAGCATGCTA
This sequence comes from Scardinius erythrophthalmus, assembly GCF_964197995.2. Taxonomy (NCBI): domain Eukaryota; kingdom Metazoa; phylum Chordata; class Actinopteri; order Cypriniformes; family Leuciscidae; genus Scardinius; species Scardinius erythrophthalmus. The sequence goes on along the minus strand of NC_138235.1, from coordinate 11,306,691 downwards.
GCATTTCAACACAACTTCTGCTCACGTATTTGAAGGCTGCTATTGGATCATTTAGGGTAACCGTCAAATTATGTTACCACTCATAACTTTATGGAGAGCTTACGACATACTATCTACGTTCTGCCATAAGACAAATGGTGCAACCGAATAAAATACAGAGTTAGTTACAAACTAGCTACAGTAGTAGTCACTAAGCCTCTAGTGTGGACTTTAAGTAATAGCATTCAAATGGCTGGTGCAACCCTGGAGGAACCCCTACACTGTACATTTTGGATGCCTCTCTTATCTAACACACATATCTGAGGTCTTTGATTAGGAAGCATCTAAACTGTTCAGTACTGGGATCCTCAGGACCAGGGTTGGGAAACACTGCACTAGAGCAATAGCTTATGCTGGGTACACACTACAAGATATTCGACTTGATTTTGTGGTGTGAGGTGTGTATAAGAGTGACTGAATCGGCTCGGAAGAACGTCGGAGCCACCCTGATCTCGAATCAGAAAACCAGAAATTCTGTTGTGTGGGGGGAACCCCCGAGGACAAACGAGCGCACGCTCCGGAGATTATCACGTGAAGCGAAACAATACCTGATCAGAAAGTGAGCTGATGGAAGACTCACTTCCAGCTATATGTTACAGCGTCACACTGTCTCCACAACTTTTCACACAGTCTCCACAACTTTATCAAAGAACAACTTCCAGTTTAGTGGGCAGGTTATATATTGCATGCTATGGCCATCATGCAGGCTTACCAGGCATTCTTGCTTATGGATGTGACGACCTCTGCTGTTGGTTTTGGAAATTGCTGTTTGGTACCTTTGCCCACTAATTACCTCAATTGGCAGTCAACTGGAAACACCTGTGACTGTGCCTTAGACGCTTCTTAAAAGAAATCACCAACTGAGCCAGGAGAGGGGACTTTGGTTTTGGACTTGGCTTGCGTTGTATTTTGTTACCTTTTGCATTTACATGTAATTGCATTTACATTTACATGTACCTTGTTTTTGTTGCTTCCCTTGAGCCAAGGGTCATAACAGGGACCTTGATGAGGGCAACGGGGGTCAGGCCTCACGATATTAAAGAGCTACGCCGGGCCACAATCTGTCTCTCTGTTCCACCAAGAGACGTCCCAAGCCATCGGCCGCTCCATCGCAGCACTGGTAGCAACGGAGAGGCATTTATGGTTGAACCTCTCTGGCATCAATGAGAGGGATTAAACATTTCTCCTTAATGTCCCGCTGTCGCAGTCTGGCCTCCTCGGCGATGCTCTAAATTCGGTCTTCGAGAGGTTTCAGGAGGCGAAATTTCAATCAGCAGTGTTTAAGAGGTTCATCCCTCGCTGCTCTAGATCCCATGGGGCTGCTGCCAGCCTCCTGCTCCTCATATCGTCAGAGGCAGAGAGCGAGTGCCTCCACGAAGCCCTCAGGAAATCAATGTTGTATCCCAGCCGCATCAGGGCTCAGGGCACACGGGTTTTCAGAGAACTCAAACCGCAGTGTCTGCCCGAAGTCGATGAGATGACGGTTCGACATCGAGACGTCCATCTCGTTCACATAAGACGCTTGGCGCTAAGGCTTGATGCCAAGAAGAACGTGCTACTCCCTCTTCAAAAAACGATGTTTTAGATTTGGTTACAATGCAGGCACGTTTGTCTCCCGCTCATATCGAGTCTATCCTGATGATAATAACCACGATCAAGCTTGGCCAAGCATCATTATCAAACTTTTCAAAGATTACTGGGGCTCATGGCAGTCCAACATAATTCCCTTTGACCTGCTGTACATGAGACCTTTTGTCCTTTTGGCTGTATATTTTCAACCACTGAATATTTTCTTTCAACTTCTATTTCTCTAATCAGCTATTTTATATAGAGACCTCTTGTTAGAAAGTAAGATTTTTTAGAAGGTTAAAAAATCTATTTGATAATAATAATAATAAATGTTCCCCTTTTATTTAACATTTAGTTGTCACATGCCTGTCCTGTCTTGTGTAGCACATGTGGTGTTTGTGTTCCTGTCACTGTTTGACCCCACCCTCCTTGTTATCTCATTATTGGTTTCATTTGCCCCACCTGTTGTTCCTTATTACCTGCCTGATTTGTCCCTTTTATAAGTTCCTTTGTGTTTGCAGTCTGTGTCGGATCGTTGTCTTGTACACGTCTCCTGTTCTCCCGTGACCCCTTTTGGTATGTTCGTTTTTGAAGTTGTTTTGTATTTAGTTATGTTTTCCCCCTCGTGGGTTTTGTTTTGTGTTTAGTGTTTCTTTTGTAAATAAATTATTTTCCCTTTGCATTTGAGTCCTCCCTTTGTTTTCTGTAATTCACGTGACAGAACGATCCGACCATGTCAAGGACTCAGCAAAGGGTCTCTTCCCCAGCCACCGAGCGGGAGAGGAGGCAAAGTTTTGAGGGGACCCGGTTGGTCATATTTCGCGGGACCCGTGGAGGCCGCAGTAGAGGAGGTGGGCGAGAGGAATTTCAGGACCACTCTCCACTCTGGCCCCTCCTCGACCCAGTTCCGGTGGTTCCGAAACGGAGGAGGAGAGGAAAGAACCCCTCCGTGGCTATGTCGGTGGTCTCTGTTCCGGTGGTCCCTGTTCCAGCGATCCCGAGTCCGGTGGTCCCTGTTCCGGTGGTCCCTGTTCCGGTGGTCCCTGTTCCGGTGGTCCCTGTTCCGGTGGTCCCGAGTCTGGTGGTCCCGAGTCTGGTGGTCCCGAGTCTAGTGGCCCAACCTGAGACTGTTCACGTTCCGTCTGCCCAGTCAGAGACTGTTCAGGTCACATCTGCCCAGCCAGAGATGGTTCAAGCCACGTCTGCCCAGTCGGAGACAGATCGGGAGATGCCCATTCTCATGGCCGGGGGGGCACTGATCGGCTATTTAGAGCGTTTAGCTCGGATCCTGGAGACGCCCTTCAAACCTTCAGTGTCTGTTCCTGAGCCGGAGCCAGTGTCTGTTCCTGAGCCGGAGCCAGTGTCTGTTCCTGAGCCGGAGCCAGTGTCTGTTCCTGAGCCGGAGCCAGTGTCTGTTCCTGAGCCGGAGCCAGTGTCTGTTCCTGAGCCGGAGCCAGTGTCTGTTCCTGAGCCGGAGCCAGTGTCTGTTCCTGAGCCGGAGCCAGTGTCTGTTCCTGAGCCGGAGCCAGTGTCTGTTCCTGAGCCGGAGCCAGTGTCTGTTCCTGAGCCGGAGCCAGTGTCTGTTCCTGAGCCGGAGCCAGTGTCTGTTCCTGAGCCGGAGCCAGTGTCTGTTCCTGAGCCGGAGCCAGTGTCTGTTCCTGAGCCGGAGCCAGTGTCTGTTCCTGAGCCGGAGCCAGTGTCTGTTCCAGTTCCAGTTCCTGAGCCGGAGCCAGTGTCTGTTCCAGTTCCAGTTCCTGAGCCGGAGCCAGTGTCTGTTCCAGTTCCAGTTCCTGAGCCGGAGCCAGTGTCTGTTCCAGTTCCAGTTCCTGAGCCGGAGCCAGTGTCTGTGTCTGTTCCAGTTCCTGAGCCAGTGTCTGTTCCTGAGTCTGTGCCTGTGCTTGTGTCTGTTTCTGTGTCTGTTTCTGAGCCCTCAGTGACCGCATCACTGGCCATTATGACCACAGCCATGTGGTGTGTGTGGGCTACGCACACACTTGGACCGGTGGTGTCTGTTCCTGGGCCGGTGGTGTCTGTTCCTGGGCCGGTGGTGTCTGTTCCTGAACCGGTGGTGCCAGTTCCCGAGCCGGTGGTGCCAGTTCCAGTGCCCGAGCCGGTGGTGCGAGTTCCAGTACCCGAGCCGGTGGTGCGAGTTCCAGTACCCGAGCCGGTGGTGCGAGTTCCAGTACCCGAGCCGGTGGTGCCAGTTCCAGTACCCGAGCCGGTGGTGCCAGTTCCAGTGCCCGAGCCGGTGGTGCCAGTTCCAGTGCCCGAGCCAGTTCCAGTGCCCGAGCCGGTGGTGCCAGTTCCAGTGTCCGAGCCAGTTCCAGTGCCCGAGCCGGTGGTGCCAGTTCCTGAGCCGGAGCCGGAGGCGTCTGTTCCTGCGCCCTCAGTGACCGCGACACTGGCCATTATGGCCACAGCCATGTGGTGTGTGTGGTCTACGCACACACTTAGACCGGTGGTGTCTGTTCCTGGGCCGGTGGTGTCTGTTCCTGGGCCGGTGGTGTCTGTTCCTGAACCGGTGGTGCCAGTTCCCGAGCCGGTGGTGCCAGTTCCAGTGCCCGAGCCGGTGGTGTCTGTTCCAGTGCCTGAGCCGGTGGTGCCAGTTCCAGTGCCCGAGCCAGTTCCAGTGCCCGAGCCGGTGGTGCGAGTTCCGGTGCCCAAGCCGGTGGTGCCAGTTCCAGTGCCCGAGCCGGTGGTGCCAGTTCCAGTGCCCGAGCCGGTGGTGCCAGTTCCAGTGCCCGAGACGGTGGTGCCAGTTCCAGTGCTCGAGCCGGTGATGTCTGTTCCTGAGCCGGTGCCTGTTCCCTGGCCGCCCGAGGGAGGGTCTCCGCCCTGGCCGCCCGAGGGAAGGTCTCCGCCCTGGCCGCCAGAGGGAAAGTCTCCGCCCTGGCCGCCCGAGGGAGAGTCTCCGCCCTGGCCGCCCGAGGGAAGGTCCCTGCCCTGGCCGCCCGAGGGAAAGTCTCCGCCCTGGCCGCCCGAGGGAAAGTCTCCGCCCTGGCCGCCCGAGGGAAAGTCTCCGCCCTGGCCGCCCGAGGGAAAGTCTCCGCCCTGGCCGCCCGAGGGAAAGTCTCCGCCCTGGCCGCCCGAGGGAAAGTCTCCGCCCTGGCCGCCCGAGGGAAAGTCTCCGCCCTGGCCGCCCGAGGGAAAGTCTCCGCCCTGGCCGCCCGAGGGAAAGTCTCCGCCCTGGCCGCCCGAGGGAAAGTCTCCGCCCTGGCCGCCCAATGGACTCTCTGTTCCGCCCTGGCCGTCCGATGGACTCTCGGCTCCACCCTGGCCTCCAGAACTGTTCATTTTCCCTGCCCCACCCTGGTCTGTCTCTCTTGTTCCCCTTGTCCCACTCTGGTCTGTCTTTCCTGTTCCCCCTGTCCCCCCCTGGTCTGTCTTTCCTGTTTCCCCTGTCCCACCCTGGTCTGTCTTTCCTGTTCCCCCTGTCCCGCCCTGGTCTGTCCCTCCCGTCCCGCCCTGGTCTGTCCCTCCCGTCCCGCCCTGGTCTGTCCCTCCCGTCCCGCCCTGGTCTGTCCCTCCCGTCCCGCCCTGGTCTGTCCCTCCTGTCCCGCCCTGGTCTGTCCCTCCTGTCCCGCCCTGGTCTGTCCCTCCCGTCCCGCCCTGGTCTGTCCCTCCCGTCCCTTGTGGAGCGTCTGGTAGCCGCTCCTTAAGGAGGGGGTAATGTCACATGCCTGTCCTGTCTTGTGTAGCACATGTGGTGTTTGTGTTCCTGTCACTGTTTGACCCCACCCTCCTTGTTATCTCATTATTGGTTTCATTTGCCCCACCTGTTGTTCCTTATTACCTGCCTGATTTGTCCCTTTTATAAGTTCCTTTGTGTTTGCAGTCTGTGTCGGATCGTTGTCTTGTACACGTCTCCTGTTCTCCCGTGACCCCTTTTGGTATGTTCGTTTTTGAAGTTGTTTTTTATTTAGTTATGTTTTCCCCCTCGTGGGTTTTGTTTTGTGTTTATTGTTTCTTTTGTAAATAAATTATTTTCCCTTTGCATTTGAGTCCTCCCTTTGTTTTCTGTAATTCACGTGACATTAGTATTATTGTTTTGATTTGAAAATATTTCAATACATTTTATAGTTATAATAAAAAAAAAGGTTTTATGAGGTATACAATGCATATTTGTTAAATGAAAACTATGAAGAGAACAGAATTACATTTAAAATGGGGTTCTCGTCTATTTTCATGAACTTCCCGTTAAAGCCCCTACTCCTGGATTTATCCTAATACAGATACAAATCATTTTGAGATTGTTGCAGGCACAGATACAAATATTGGCTCTGCTGCACACCACTAGTGGCGAGCTTTATTTTTGAAATGCTCTACTCACAGTTTCTTCAGAAACAGAGATGTTACAAATGTTTGCCTTTATCTGTGTTTCTTTGAGACTCATATAAGTTACTCATAAGCAGAGAGACATGATTATATACATTAACAAAAATGCATCACTCTCCTCTTTGTTGATATACATGGACTGTTTCTAAAATTACCTTTTCTCTCCACTGGCTCTCTCCTAAAAGGAAGAGAAGGAAAAGAGGCAGAATTTGAATTAAAGTGGAAGAAGAAGCCTCGATTAGATCCAGATGCCACGATGGCGTATTCACGTCATTATCCAATCAGAGCAGAGTTTGATCTTATTATCCAATCAGACAGTTCCGTGTCTGATGTCTGATCTCTGCAGGGAGCACCGATTCGAAACATGAATGAAGGTCTTGGTCTCTGTGACTCATTAAGTGAAAACACACATACATATGCAAAGTGTTATTGCTCCAATGTGTGTGGTAATGGCAAAGATGAATCTATCTCTATACGTCGCCTTGCTCCCAACTGACTACATAAATATAGCCGCAAACAGCAATCATCGTGGTCCAAACACCAATGACTCAAATCAATGATTAGGTGATACAATGGATTCACTTTCCTGCGAAGTCAACAGTCACCTTCACTGATATTCTAAGTTTGGTGAAATAGCTTACAAAAATGCATGATTGTTTTAAAAGAGACATCTGACTTCTTAATAAATAAAAGCATTTAAATCGGTTGCAAAATATTAGACCTAAAACAATTTATTGTGGAAAAGTTACAGCCCCTCATCTGTCATTCACATAAATGGCTGATTACATAGAATTTGCATGAGATTGGCATGACTTGTCATGTATGTCAAGTTCTTTTAAGTTTGGACTTTGAATCCAGCAGATGTAGGGTCTATTAGTTAAAATGGCTTATCCACCTTATTTTTTCAACATGGAAGTAAGCTGTTTTCTGTGAATGTGTGAGACTGATTCATAAGCCGCAACTAGAAGAAAATCAAAGTTCAGGAAATGGCTTGTAGAGCTAAAAATAACTGGAAGTGAATGACACTATAAGCCAGACACATACAAATATTTAAGGTTGATATTTTTGCATCACTTAATTAAACTCTTTTTAGAACGTTTTGTCATGAGGGTCTTGAGATGATGATTCTCCAAACTTTCTGCAAATCTGACCAACAGTCTAGGAGGAGAGTGACTTATGGTCTCTGATTCCCAAAGATAGGGACTTTTAGGGCAGAAGAAAATTCAGTCATGTCTGGCAACTGATGGTGAATGAAATTAAATGAATTCCCTTGCATTTTGTTATTGTATGTGAAGCTATTGAACCTTCAAACCTGATTTCACCAAGTGCAACATGTTCCTGTATCAACATATTTGTTGATCATGGAACAACATTCCAATCAACCAATCAGATTTGAGGGCCAAGTTTACAGTTGATGTCAAGTTTTGGCTTACAACCAGGGTTAAGTGCTTCTATATCAGTGTTATTCACCTATCATTTCCCCCTGTTTTTAGGGATGAGGGGTAGGGATTGGGTTAGGACTAAATTTTCAGACAGGAATGTTGTTCCAGGATCGAAAAATCTGATGATCCAAGAAAATGTGTTAAGGCCAATTCACACCATGCCGACAGACGGGAACAAACACTTTGTTGGGTTTTGTCGGATCAGTGTGTTACCCCTGATGTTGGCGTTTGTCGGTGTCTGTCGGAGCTTGTTTTCACAGATTGGCGGTTGTTGGGTCATTGAATGTCTGAGAAGTGATATTCTGTAATCTGGTGATTGAATTTGTTGGTCAGCATCTGTCGCTTTGGTGTGAATTGACCTTTACTTGGCAGAATCACGGTGACCTTGACATAAATGGCTGATCATTTACAAATGGCTGTAACCCTCGTAGCATCATAAGTCTATAAAATGTTGTATGTTTTCTGAAAATGTCCTGTTGTTCATGTCCTCCAAATAAAATTCACAAGAAATAGGCCAATTAGTCATTATGGACCACACCGCAAAATTTATCAGCCCATATCTGTTAAATGAAGCTCACTTTTTGTCAGGAGAGTCTCAATATGGTGCATACTAAATTTTGAACAAAATAGTTATTTTTCACTTAGATATATTTAGAGTATTTAACGAGTAATTGAGACGTTGCATTGGGAGCTCGGCTATATGCTTTAAAATGCTGACTGAAGTTCATCAGGTTCACTGGTGTCTGGAACTGGAACTCTGTTTTTAAAGAACTTTGTGTTTTCTGTGAGGTTTTTTTTTCTCTCTCCCAAAAACAGATGTGTGTGAAAAGGCCTAACACACCACGATCAGCTGAACATCGGCTATACACACACATCTGCACTTCTGTAGAACAGAGTAAACATCTTTTACACGTAGCCAGTGACGGTTTACAGATTGTAAACAAAAGGAAACTGTGCCCATGGGAAAAGCTGTGAGAATTATACATTTAAACACTTGCCATATAAAGTTATATTGTCACAACATTTTAAATAATTGTTACAACAAATGAAATAAATGTTCATGTCTGTGTTTTCAAAGGGCAAATGATTTTATCCGTCTGTAATATAGGACAATACAGCAGTATAGCAAAAAATTGTTCCCAGAGTAGAAAATAGAGATGTTCATTATTGATGTTGCTGACAGAGTTTGGGCATGTTTTTAATGTAAGTGTATGCCTAAAATGTTGCGAGCACATAATTTGAACAACAACCTCTTCTGCTGTTAATTTGTGTTGTTTAGAATAAGAGGAAGAACATATGGGCCACTTTTACCTGTTAATCAGAACATGATGGACCCTCAGCAACATGATTAATACCAGGTTTGTGTTGAGTTACTAGTTTGACCGCTTTCAGAACAAACTCAGCGGCTGCGTCCAATTGTGGGAAAATGCTCCCTCCACAGGCGGCATACAGAGGTAGGAGCAAAAATACAAAACTGGTATGCACATCCCAAACACCCAGATTGGGCTCAGGTGCAGGACATCAAAATAACATAAACAAAAAAAATAAAAGTGAAGTCTGCACACTGCATGTTACTCAAGATAATTTTTTTTATTTATTTTTTATTATTTTTTTATTAGAATATGCAAGATGTACATAAATTGGGATCACAAACAGGGAAAACAAATAAACAAACAAACAAACAAGCAAAACAAAACCAATACAGTCAGGAACTGACAGATGCGTGCGTTTGTGTGTGTGCATGTAAAGGTAACTGGGTGGACGTGTCACAGTACATACTTTGAAGAACAAGAGATAGAGAAAAAAAAAAAGGAAGATATATATATGCAAATAAACATACATACATAAACATGTATACGTCAGTATATGAAAACAAATAACATATATAAATAAAACAAATATAAAGAAATCAATCAGTGGTAAGGAGTAACTACTAAAAATACTATAACATCTACTACTACAACTACTACTTCAACAACCACAACTACTACTACAATCTCTACTTCTACAATAACTGCGACCACTACAACCACAACTACTACTACAATCTCTACTACTACATAACTGCTACTACTACTACATCAGCAACTTGAATAATGACAATGGTATAAATACTTGATAGTAATGATAATAAGATAACAGAAGGACAAATCAGAACAGTAATAATAGTAATGAAAACAAAAGTATAAGTAATAATATTAATGATAGTAATGATATTAATGATAGTAATGAAGAGGTGAGGGGAGGTTGGGAAATCAGGGAGAGGACAAATAATAACAATAATAATAATAACAAGAGGAAAAGGAAAGACAAAAAAAAACAAAAAAAAACCAAGAAGTATATATATATATATATATATATATATATATATATATTACAATAATAATAATAATAATAATAATAGTAGTAGTAATAATAAGACTGAAAGAGGTAAATAGTGATAATTATAATATACTCATATTGATAATAATAATAAAATAACAACATTAATAATTATATGAGGAGGTGGAAGTTATATGATCAGCCTTGAAGTGCATAGTGTGAGTCAGTTGCTTTGTGATGCATTAAAAAGGTATGACGTTCAGCATGGATCAGTCCGGTGCAATGCCCAGGTTGCCATGCCCCCGTCACCCTTACCCTCTGAATTAAGCTTCTTTTTTTTTTTTCTCTCCTCTCCCCCCTTTCCCTTCCCTTGGATATTTAATTTAAGTATTAGACACAGTTTCTATCTCTTCCTAACCCCCTCCCCCCCCACCCACCTCTTGTTTAAGTACTGATGAAGGTGTTGTTGGGGAATGACTCCAGACAAAGAGGATCTTCAATAGAGATGTATTCTGTTAATAAGTTTTTCCACAATGAAATGTAAATGGTATTTCTTGATTTCCAGATAAATTTTAATTTTAATAGGTGCGCCTGATGAAGACCTGAAAGTCGAAACATTGTGCTTTTAATAAATTAAAAGCAACCGCTTGTATACAGAGGTAGGAAGCACATCGGAATCCATTGATCGTGTCACTTCCTGTCTCCTGAGATACCGTCATCTGATCTATTTCTGAAGGCAGATGTAGCCTATTCTTCACTGTTTTTGATGACCGCCACGTAACCTTTAAGGGTGGATGGAGGAGACCCTGCTGAAAAGCGATCTTGCAAGAACTTGGAACAACTGAGCAGTTAACTGGATCCCACTGATGCTGATTGCATCAAAAAGTAAAAACCTTCCACTTCAGAGCATATAGTTTCCTCGTGGCTGGAGCTCTGGAGTGAAGTATGGACTCTACAACCTCAGTTGAGAGACCAGCATCTATGAGTTGGGCCGCCTCAGAGGCCAAACCCACAAGTTCCACATTTCTGGATGGGGGTGAAGGATTGTGCTACTCAAGATAAATTTATTAAAAGCACAACGTTTCGACCATCAGGTCTTCATCAGGCGCACCTGATGAAGACCTGATGGTCGAAACATTGTGCTTTTAATAAATTAAAAGCAACCTCTTGTATATAGAGGTAGGAAGCACATCGGAATCCATTGATGGATGGGTGTATGGAGCTCTGGAGTGAAGTATGGACTCTACAACCTCAGTTGAGAGACCAGCATCTATGATTTGGGCCCCCTCAGAGGCCAAACCCACAAGTTTGGATGGGGTGAAGGATTGTGCCCCCTGCCTGAGACAGAAGGTCTCTCCTGATTGGAATCTCCACGGGAGAGCTGCCGAGGAGAGAGATCAGGTCCGCAAACCAAAATCGGCTCGGCCAGTGTGGTGCTACCGGCAGTAGGCTTATCCCACCCCGGCGGACTCTCTCCAGAACTCCAGGGAGCAGAGCAACTGGGGGAACCCCAGGGGGGCTGGAAGTGTGAGGGAAAACCAAAGTGGACAGTGCGTCGTGTCCTGAGACGCAAACAGATCCACTTCTGCTTGGCCGTAAACTTCCCATATACACTCCACCACCTCGAGGTGTAGTCTCCAATCCCCTCAAGTCAAGTCACATTTATTTATATAGCGCTTTTTACAATGCAGATTGTTTCAAAAAAGCATTAAAGAGATAACAGGAAAATAATGCAAAAAAGCTGGTTTCCAGAAGAAAATAGCATCACAGTCTAGCTTAAGTAAGTTCAGTGGTGTTTCATTTTTGTTTTTAAAAAAGTTATTAATTTAGTTCATTTATATATATATAAATTCTTGTACAGTTCAGTTCTTTTATAATAGTGTCAATTCAGGCAGATCAATATTATTGTTGAATAATAATTAAGTGTTAACCCTCTGGGGTCTGAGGTGTTTTCTGGGCCCTGGAGGTGTTCTGCATGCTCTGACATTTGTGCTTATTTCTGTTACTTTTAACATTTTCATGGCTAAAGTCTGATTACACTCTAATAATATTTCAGCAGCATGTATGTAAATGTTTGTAGTTTTGAGATAATGACATTTATGCGTGGTTTGTGAAAAAAACTAAACAAAATTGTCACTGAAATAAGGTCATGAAACCCGTACTGATTATTTCTTCACAAGACTTTTGAAAATTGTATCACGTAGCCTAGAATATTTGCTTCAAAACTATGTGAAAATCGCCCTGACTGCTCATTCAGATAAAACAATATATTGATTTAAAATGTGTAAGTTTTGTGTAAGAAAGCTTTATGCAAGGAGGCGTGAACACATCATTAATATTGATGGATTTCACACCTGAGAAAGACAAAGACCCTCCCATAATGGCCCTATTAGGTGCTATCAGGCCCTATCATTCTGAGCAACCTTGCACAAAGAATGAGGAGATTTAAAAAAGAATGTTTGGATTTATTCACAACACAACATAATCCAGAGATACACAACAAAGGACATTTTTGAACACACTGACTTGAACAGTCACACACCTTTGTGCCATTCCTGAAACATAGTACATACCTGTCATTTCCAAGGTGTTTGATTTTTCATTTTACCATGTTCATGTACAGAGACTCACGTGAATGTTGAAGTCAGCAGGACTCATCAGTGGGGCGTCTGGTCCCTGTAAAAAAACAACAACAAACCCCCCCCCCCCAAAAAACAACAACTGTGAACATGCTGATATCAAGAGAAACTATAGGGCTGCATGATTTTGGGAATACATTTTAGATTTTTCTGGTTAAAATCGTGATTTAAAAATTACAATATAAATGTATATATATATATGACAAAATATATATATATATTGGGGTGGGCTAGCAATGCAATTCATTTTGGGGTAATCTTCATTTTTAAGGAGTGATGCTTACAATTTCCCAGAATAAAATCAACAGTTTTCTCCAAAGGCGAGATCTTCGCGCAGCTGCCCGTCTCCTTTGTACAGACACTACAAACGATGAGGAAAACCATTCTACGTGGGGCTGTCGAGTTACTGATGTTAGTGCACCTGTCGCTCATATCATTTTATTATTGCAGAACTTATAGTTACATAAAGATTCAGCATAAGATATCAGAGTCACCAAATTAGGTACTTCTACTTTTTTTTTTTTTTTTTTTTGCTGCATAGTGCAGACCTGACTAATTAATCATAAAATGCATTGAGTGTTTTCAATCATATATTTAATTATTTGCTCGTTGTATCCCTAGTTCACATTAAAATCCGCTTTTTTTTTCTTTCTTTTTTTACGTCAAAAAGGTTTTTACATCAAAAAGCTTTGCGTGATTATTTGCAAAGTGGAGCTGCATAAAGACAAACATTTGATAAGATTGCCATCTTCTGGTGATTCATCACACAGCCAATAAAAAGCTAATTTGAAAAAGATTTACACTCTCCAACCATGCAAGAACAGGTTAAGTTAGTAGTTGAAACCCTGTGCAGCACTTCTTCGATATAGCCTACTTATGACTGTAGTGTAGATTATCGTACTTAGTGTAACAATGGTAATTAAATATGCATATTCAATTTTGAAAAATTATAATCGTGGCCAGAAGTATTGGCAGGGACATACATTTTGTGTTTCACAATGTTTGATCGTATTCCTAAAAGACAGCGATGTGGCTGTGTCTATAGCCTACACCTTTGATAAGTAGCCTATGATCACAGTGGAATATTCAGATCTGACCCAGAGAGAGCAGTTGTCATGTATATGTATGAAACAGCTTCACAAACATTAATTTTAAACACACAGTATCATTATTTCTGTCTTACAGTCTTTCAAATTATAACAGAAGTACTGGGATAAAAGTTTATAGTTCGGATATAAACACAGATGTCTATGGTAGCGATCGAATAATGGTTCTTTCTTATATGATTCTTTCGGGTACAATATTTTCTTGGCCATTTTGATGCAAATGGTGGCTGCGTGTCTTTCAGAGGTAACCATTGCTAACACAGGAGCACAATGATTGGAAGCTCCTCTTTCCACTTTTAATCAGTCTGCTCTTATAATCCAACCAGAACAATGGAGTGATTTCTCCTAACTAGTACTTGTTCACACTTTTTCATGATTAGTGAAATTATGTTAGCAGGTCATTTTGGATCAGGGCCACAAACAGTGAACTTTGTGTTTATGTAAAAATATATATTTTTTTGTCCAATGAAGCTTTATGCAATTATTGAAATATGTAATAATGGTTCTACTATCAAATCAGTAAATACTGGTACATTATTTTGATACACTTGAGCCTGATAGAAGTAAGAAGTTTGCTCAAGTCCTGATGATCGTGTTTTGCAGCATAATTAGAAAATGATCCTAATGGAAGCAAGACCATTTGACTTTTTGTACAAAGGAATTCACATGATCACTCACAAATATGCTTATTTAATTAGTGACCTTGTGCATAATCCTAAATACTTAAATGTGTCATATGTAAATAATTAAACAGTATTTTTTTTTTCTTTTCAAATTACAACTTTACACCAGTACACTATAGAGTTGAAACCTTGTACATTAGGGTACTTGCTGTAACAATGATAAAGTATGTATCATACAATTTTGAAATAGTACGTAAATTTTGTCAACAATATGTAAATGGTTATATATGTATCAAAGCCAGAAAACAATAACATTATTATGGTGATACACTGGTGCATGATAGAAAGAACAACATTTGAACCATAGACTGTAGATTTGTAGGTAAAATTCAACCAAGAAAACAGTAGAGGGAGACATTGAGGTTTTTTTTTTTTTTTTTTTGGTCTTGTATTTATGGGTTCATCCAGTTTATTGGGAAGTAAAAATAGTCAAGACACTAACTGATATACTTATGTGTCTCATCAGCCTTAAAGTACATACACTCAGGAAGTAAGTGGGGATTTGGCTGTTTAACAAGGAGTCAAATATGAAATAAGTGCAAACAGACTTCAACTTGGACGAACCAATAATCACCATACTGTTCTGCCATGTTCATTTTCAGTTAATAACATATCTGAATGTTATGTTAAAAACATAATGTTGAAGCTTATGATGAATATGCAATGAAAAGTTCAGTTATTAAAAAATGACAAGATGCTATGAGTGTATATAACGTATTTAAGTATCTTCCCCCACTTCAAACTGTATGTCTGCATGAGTCGTTTCATGTCCAATAAACATATTTTGAATTGTCTTAGCAGCCCATGTGTTATAGTTAAACTCAGAGCTGTCACTCTATACTATGGCTTATGAATTAATGAAGTGTTTTGTGGCGGGCTCCTGCTGGCACTCAAAGCACGCTGGCATTTCTATTTCAGTTGTGGACAGTCCTGGTCTCTTCACACATCTATTCTGATGGCTGCGGTCACAGCCCCACGCCACTGACCCACACAACCAGCTGCAAACTCTGGCTCATTGCTGATTCAGATGTGTAGGTCATGCTGTAGAGGCTCATTATAACATACATTTTGAGAGCCGCAAATAAACCGGATTGAGTTCAAATGGATCCCATAGAAGAGTGATTTGCATTGAGATAAATTCAAGGTGAGCTGCAAAATATAGCAAATACGGCATATTCATGTTCATTTTCCAAATATCTAATTATAAATGACAGTGTTGATTAGGTCAAAAACAATGAAGGTCATGTTATGATTTTGTATGGAAACTTGTATGTAGCAGTTAATTATATTTCTTGTTTATCTTTAAGATGCAGTGGGGTCCAAAAGTCTAAATTAAATGCAAGTAAAATGCAAGGGAAAGGCTAAATTCAAATTAACATGAAGTTTGTTCGAGACCTGACGATCGTGCTATTCAGTATAATTTCATAATCCCAATGGAAGCAAGAAAATGTAACTTTTTGTGCATAAGAGTTAGCATGCTCAAGTCACAAATTTGCTTGTTTGATTAGTGACCTAGAGCATAATCTTCTTCATTTTATGTCATAGATTTAATAATAATAAAGGGACATGCCCAAAATCCTAAACACGGTAACTTTACAATAAGGTTCATTAGTTAACATTAATGTATTTACTAACATAAACTAACAATGATCAATACATTTGTTACAGTATTTATTAATCTTTGTTAATGTTAGTCCAGCTGTTCTTTGTTCACAGTGCATTAACTAACGTTAACAAATACAACCTTTGATTTTAATATCAGTAAATGTTGAAATTAATATCAACTAGATTAGTTAATGCTGTAGAAGTATTGTTCATGCTTAGTTTATGTTAACTAAGGTAATTAACTAATGAACCTTATTGTAAAGTGTTACCCACTAAGCTTTCAATTGTCTTAACCACAAATTAGGTCAGGAAATTAGCTAAATTTACGCAAATCCACAACATAAAAAGTCATGGCTGTCTCAGAAAACCATCAAAGACAGAATTAAGTTTTTGACAGTAAATGGCAAGCAGTGTGTGAAATGATGAATCATAAAGAAACACGAGTCGCATGGTGATGCTCCAGAGCGCTGTCTTCGAAAATCTGGCGAGAAATATAACAAATGCATCTCTACCACAGTGGAGCATTGAGGAAGAGGAGTCAAGTCAAGTCACCTTAGATTGTATCAAAGCAGCTTCACAGTGATGACATGAAAATAATACAACAAAGTTTGTTTCTAGAAGAAAATTGCGTCATCGTCCACCTTATGCAAGGCAGATCAATAATATTGTTGAGTATTAAATGTCCCCAACTAAGCAAGCCAAAAGCCAAGGCAAAAGTGGCAAGGAACCAAAACTCCATCAGGTGACAAAATGGAGAAGAAAACCTTGGGAGACCCAGGTTCAGTCGGGGGCCAGTTCTAGCCCTTGTTAACTTCATGACACTGAAAGTTGATGCATGCTTCAGCTTCAGTGGATAGCCATAAGCTGCATATTGATGATACATTTTGCATTAGCCTCTCCCACACAAACACCCACAATAGTTTGAAAATATATTCATTTAAATCCATGTTTAACAGGTGGGTCGACTGAAACACGGGAGACGTGGTTTGCAAAGAAATACGAGACTGTCAAAGAAGTTTGGATTTAAAGAGATGTCTGTCCCACATAGGGGAACCGAGTGTCCTCGGCACATTTTTGATCGTTATATTGCATTTATGAGCATGCTTTCAGATGCTTTGGGATCTATGGATGAACATTCGCAAAACACCACTGTCTCAAGACAAGCCAGTAGCCTGCTGAAACTTACAGCAAGTCTGCAGAAAAGAAAATCGTTAATTCGCTGTAGCTCACGTAATCAGCATTAAATAACTTTTTCTCGAAAACACTTTTTAATTAATGATTGCTTTATTATTGTTCTCTGACAGTATCAAATCTTATCAAAGACTATAAATACATAATACTTAATTTATTTTATCCAGCAGCAAAATATTTTATTCTTTTATATTTTGCAAAGCCTTAAAAATATTTTTTGTGTTGCTCTTGGTCCATTGTGTTTGACTGTGATTCATTACAAACATAACTATATTTCCAATTTTATGTACCTTTTCTTTAAAAAAAAAAAAAAACAGTTGTTCGTCATTTTTGGCAAATTAGGGTGTGGCCTGTGTCCGACACATCACAACCTTACAGGACACACCCTAGTCCTAACTCCAAGTGTTTAGTTGGGGTGAACTGTTTCCAACTTGCCAAGGTATGCGATGCGCAGTGTGCTCTTTGTCCATTGCTAATTGTCCCGCACATAGTTCAGCACCACAACTTCCCTACTTCCCTGACCCGAAATGGCAGCTTTTCCCTAATTGTGAAGACGGATACATGGTTTCCTGGATGCAGACTACCATGGGCACATAACTGGTCAGTCCCACCCAGAGTGCCGCACCACAGCTGAGGGCCAATTCGCCATAGATTTTGTATTTTAAAATAATTATATCTGGGTATTAGTTGTGCTTTGTCATTTGAAAATGTGTTTGACTTTGTTTCACTACAAACGTTACTACATTTCAGATTTAATAGGCCTCAGCCTCAGAATGTCTGCTCCTATATTTTGGTACCCCGGCATATACACTGCCCTCAGGGAGAGTCTCTTCCCTAGGGACCACAGGAGGATCTGGTGCGCCAGTTTGCATAGTGGACGTGTGGCCAGACCCCTCTGGTGATTTATGTGAGAGACCACCGATGTGTTGTCTGACCGGACAAGCACATGATGACCCCTCAGATCTGGGAGACCGCATTGAAGACCGCCATCACCTTCAGGCATTTTATGTGTCACGAAAGATGATGACTCCTCCAGAGACCCTGAGCTGAACGGCCTTCCATTACCGCTCCCCAGCCAGTGAGGGAAGCATCTGTCGAGAGCACATCTCGATGGCAAAGAGCTCCTAACACTGGAGCCTGGGATAGGAACCAAGGTTTCCTCCATATGACCAAGGTGTGGAGACACCGCCGCGTGATCTTGATCGTATGAAATCCTGAGCCAGTCTATGAAACTGTTTCACAGTGCGTGACTAGCCTAGCCTTAACTCTTTCATGGCTGAGAGGATCGAGGTGACACGAGCGGGCGATAAGACGGCTCGCATCGTGACTGAATGAAGACATCTCGATGCCGAAAATCGAGATGAAGATCTAGTATAGGACACAACCCCCCATCCTTTTTCGGAACAATGAAGTAACGGCTGTAAAAACCCGATTCTCTGTCGGGTGAATTCACCTGCTCTATATGTACTGATACCCAACAATGGGGGAAAAATGGAAAAACTCACCTATAGTAAGTGTTGTATTCATCATGAAATTGGGCCGCACAGGCCTGGGGATAAAGGAAAAATGGTGATATAGGCATACAGTGGTTCAAATGCTGTAAATGAATCAATTTATTATTTTTAATCAACTTCTGCAATGCTAAGAGTTCAAATGGTGAAATGTATGACTAAGACAGGTTTAAAATTGATATTGTTCAGCATTTTAAGGCTGTAAGATCATGATATTTACTGGGGACACAAAAGGCACCGAATCCCAGGAATCAATTGCAAAAAAAAAAAAAATAAAAAATCAATAAAACAGTTTTAAAAGTTGTGAGTTTCATAAAATTACTTCCTTAAGAGTGACATCTATTAAGGACATCGAGAGCTCAGATTACTGACACTATACTGTCCACAGCAAGACTATATTATTCATAGTGCAAATAGTGTTGATACTAAATATATTATATTATTTTATACTCTGATCTATTTTTATTATTAATGGCTTTCTGTTTTAAGTAGTTTTTAAATTACACTTAGATAACATTCACGGTTAAATCATGATTAAACATAAACAGTTAAATCATCTTTGCAAAATAAAATATGGCATATTTACTGCAGATTTTGGACAATGTCCATCTAGTAATGGATTTTGAATGTTGTAGTGATCGGTTTTCACAAGTAGAGGGAGACAAAACACAATTGTTCTTCAGCTCCAAAGACCTTTTAAATAGTAAAAGGATTCAAGTTTAAATAGTAATGAAAACATATTCAAACATATTATTATGTTATAATAATTAATATTATTATTATTTTCTATGGAAACTGATAAACTGAGCCACATCAGGGCACCTCTAATTACTTCTTAATGGACTGGAAAAGTAATTAATATATGGTCAAATTACATTTTTAGTAAAATACCCAGATGTGTTAAAATTATATTTATCATAATGTTCATGGAATTTATGGTGTAAAAGAAACGTGTGTTTGTGTGTCCCCTTACACTAACCCTACCCCTAAACCTCACACACAACTTTCTGCATTTTTACATTTTCAAACAACATTTCTTAGTATGTTTTTATGCAGTTTTCCTCATGGGGAGCAAAAAACAAACACAAACATCAAACATTTCAGATATTGCCATGTTTGTGGGGATATTTTGCCCCCATAATAGGGTTTATCAGGACACACTCACTCACACACACACACACACACACACTTCCCCATTGTCTCTATAATGCTAATGTATCTGTCTCAGTGTGTGTCCATGTCTGTCTGTGTTAATGCATAATTCACTGTTTGAAGCTTGAGTTACCCAATCCATTATTGAGAAGCAGGAGACAGTTTCCTTTGCTTGTAGTTATACAGTGACCATAAGACAACAGATTCATTCCTAAATAAGTAAGTATACCTCTCACATGCAGCCTGCTTATGTTTACTCGTACAGAAAAATATATAAAACAATGATTAATAATGTACAATTACATCTTGAAACTCAAAAAAAATAATAATCTGGTTTTAATACAGATCCAAAAGAAAATGTATATAAGCTGCTTTATTTTATATTTCTTGACGTTTGCAATACACATAATGTGTGAAAATCACGCAGTAATAAGTTTGTGATTTGTGTGGTCATTTTATATCAGCTGAGCTTCATCGTGAAACCAAATCAGGACCATTTCACCTAATGACATCCATTGTTTATAAGACAAACAGATCATAAATAAACCAAATGCTGCGGCGTCGGTGAGGTCTGTCTTTTCCACCAACCTTCTTTTCAGTATCCGAGAGACAAAGAGATGTTTTTGTTTACTCTGCATTATCTGTTTTTTATTTAATAAAGGCACAATACCCCTCTCACTGCACCTGCCTAGCTCCCAGGATGCATCTGGAGCTGTAGACACCTGTCATTATTGACCTCTGACCTCCAGCTGGAGCTGTGAGGTTACAAACAGACACATGAGCAAAGGTGTAATTAACACACACACACACACACAGAGAGAGACAGACCTGTTAGTAGGCTTTGAGGGGATTTTTTTGGCAAGTATTCAACAACTGGGGGAGAAATTAAAACACAAATTCTATTGTGTATCATGTAGTGTTTGTTTAGGGGATGTGAGTCTTTTCTGTGTCTTGCACAAATCTTGCTCGCTTCCTGTATGAATAAATCTTGAGAATTTTGGTAAGCATAAAATGTGTGTGTAACAAGGATTTGAAGAAATGTCGTAATTTCCTCGTCATTCAAAAACCTGCTCCGAAAAAACCCTTCTTTCCTCTGAAAAATAAAAAAGGAGATCTTTTGAAGAATATTTACGCTGCTCTTTTCCACACAGTGTGTAGGTTTGTATGGAAGCTTGTTTCCACCACTGAATGAAAAATAAAAAAGTTTGATTGACAGGTTATGACCAATCATAATGCAGAATCTGTCGAATCAGATGCCAATCATAATCTGCCGAATCATTTTGTCATACAAACGTAGATTAACGTTGGTGCACTTCAACTTGATAAACAGTGTGTAATGACATCTTTCTGTGGTTAAAACAAGATAGCTTCTGATGATCATTCATGTTTATGTTGTGCCATAACTAGTAGTAGAGAGATGATTGGTTCGCATGCCGCTTGAACTGAGGCTCTACAGGGACCTGTCACGACACATTCATGTGCCACAAAATTAAAGGGGTCCTGTTATGCCCTTTTATAAAGTCTTGATTTTGTTTTTGGGATGTAGAATATGTTTTCATGCTTGATTGTTCAAAAAAACACATTATTTTTCACATATTGTACATTATTACAGCTCCTCTCTCCCCTGTCTGGCTCGAACACGCTGATTTCGATGAAGCCCCTCCTTCCGAAATATGAAATGTGCTGTGATTGGTCAGCTGGCCCAGTGTGTTGTGATTTGCAGTTCTTATGTTCGGGAAATGTTCGGTTTGGTTTTGAGTTTTGTCTCGTGTTTATGTTTTCATGTCTTTTATTTTGAAGTTTTCATAGTCATGGTTCCTGTTTTTCATGTGATTCCCTTATCCCGTCATGTGATCCTGTCATGTGCTTTCCTAGTCTTATGTGTCATGTTCTGATTTGTTCACTTGTCTATTTCATTTGCCTCATTTCCACCTAGCGGTACAGGACAGGACAGTACAGTTCAGTACGATTCGAGGTGGTAAACCCTGATCTGGCTTGTGTTTCCACCGCCAACAGTACCCTTACTTGATGGGCGTGGTGTATGCCGAAAAAAGTAATGAACAATGTCATTCTCGAGTGAAGAAGAAAGTGGCACAGAAAATATCTTGTTCTTGCTTCTCAAGAACAAGAACTGTTCCCCAACCGAGTTGCCTTTGGCTTGCTCAGTTGGGGATATTTGGGGATATTTTATTTAATTAATCAATCAACAATACTATTGATCAGCATTACAAAACGTGGACGTTTTCCACTAGAAACAAACATTGATGTATTATTTTAATTTAATACTGTGAAGCTGCTTTGATACAATCTGTATTGTGAAAAGCGCTATATAAATACACTTGACTTGACTTGACTTCTCAGGGTCGTCACATCAGGGCCTCGGCAGGTCTGGGCCGCGTCACGCCTGGGCCTCGTCACATCAGGGCCGTGTCACGTCAGGGCCTCGTCACATCAGGGCCGCGTCACGTCAGGGCCTCGTCACATCAGGGCCGTGTCACGTCAGGGCCTCGTCACATCAGGGCCGCGTCACGTCAGGGCCTCGTCACATCAGGGCCGCGTCACGTCAGGGCCTCGTCACATCAGGGCCGCGTCACGTCAGGGCCTCGTCACATCAGGGCCTCGTCACCTCAGGGCCTCGTCACATCAGGGCCGCGTCACGTCAGGCCCGCGTCACGTCAGGGCCTCGTCACATCAGGGCCGCGTCATGTCAGGGCCTCGTCACATCAGGGCCGCGTCACGTCAGGGCCTCGTCACATCAGGGCCGTGTCACGTCAGGGCCTCGTCACGTCAGGGCCGCGTCACGTCAGGGCCGCGTCACGTCAGGGCCGCGTCACGTCAGGGCCTCGTCACATCAGGGCCGCGTCACGTCAGGGCCTCGTCACATCAGGGCCGCGTCACGTCAGGGCCTCGTCACATCAGGGCCGCGTCACGTCAGGGCCTCGTCACATCAGGGCCGCGTCACGTCAGGGCCTCGTCACATCAGGGCCGCGTCACGTCAGGGCCTCGTCACATCAGGGCCGCGTCATGTCAGGGCCTCGTCACATCAGGGCCGCGTCACGTCAGGGCCTCGTCACATCAGGGCCGCATCACGTCAGGGCCTCGTCACATCAGGGCCGCGTCACGTCAGGGCCTCGTCACATCAGGGCCGCGTCACGTCAGGGCCTCGTCACATCAGGGCCGCGTCATGTCAGGGCCTCGTCACATCAGGGCCGCGTCACGTCAGGGCCTCGTCACATCAGGGCCGCGTCACGTCAGGGCCTCGTCACGTCAGGGCCTCGTCACGTCAGGGCCGCGTCACGTCAGGGCCGCGTCACATCAGGGCTGCGTCACGTCAGGGCCTCGTCACATCAGGGCCGCGTCACGTCAGGGCCTCGTCACATCAGGGCCGCGTCATGTCAGGGCCTCGTCACATCAGGGCCGCGTCACGTCAGGGCCTCGTCACATCAGGGCCGCGTCATGTCAGGGCCTCGTCACATCAGGGCCGCGTCACGTCAGGGCCTCGTCACATCAGGGCCGCGTCACGTCAGGGCCTCGTCACGTCAGGGCCTCGTCACATCAGGGCCGCGTCACGTCAGGGCTGCGTCACGTCAGGGCCTCGTCACATCAGGGCCTCGTCACATCAGGGCCGCGTCACGTCAGGGCCGCGTCACGTCAGGGCCTCGTCACATCAGGGCCGCGTCACATCAGGGCCTCGTCACATCAGGGCCTCGTCACATCAGGGCCGCGTCACGTCAGGGCCTCGTCACATCAGGGCCGCGTCATGTCAGGGCCTCGTCACATCAGGGCCGCGTCATGTCAGGGCCTCGTCACATCAGGGCCGCGTCACGTCAGGGCCTCGTCACATCAGGGCCGCGTCACATCAGGGCCGCGTCACGTCAGGGCCTCGTCACATCAGGGCCGCGTCATGTCAGGGCCTCGTCACATCAGGGCCGCGTCACGTCAGGGCCTCGTCACATCAGGGCCTCGTCACATCAGGGCCGCGTCACATCAGGGCCGCGTCACGTCAGGGCCTCGTCACATCAGGGCCGCGTCACGTCAGGGCCTCGTCACATCAGGGCCGCGTCACGTCAGGGTCGTCACACAAGGGACTTGTCATGTCGAGGCCGCCATGCCAGAGTCTTCTAATATTATCTTACATAATCCTCTTATAACTCATGGGCGTTTCCCCTAGAGATATTTTGAAGAGGGCAATATGCCCAATGCTCCAGCGGATGCGGTTCCCACCACTGCTCCACAGCCCAGGTCCGCCACTGCTTCATGGTCCATGGTTCCTCTTTACAGGCCTGGCCCTCCATCCCTCACTCAAGACTGCCTCTGCTCCTCCACCCTGCTGGACTCTTTGTTTAGGTTTTGGGTTGATGTGCTGTTAGGGTGTCTGGAGCTGTCCTTTGAGGGGGGGATATGTCACATTTGGTTTTGGGTTTTGTATCATGTTTATGTTGTCATGTCTTTTATTTTGAAGTTTTCATAGTCATGGTTCCTGTTTTTGTTTGTCATGTGATTCCCCTCACTCATGTGTCATGTTCTGATTGGTTCCCTTGTCTATGTGTCACATTCTCATTTGTTCATTGTTAGTTGCTTTCAAGTGTGTATATAGCCCTCATGTTACCATTGTCTATTGTCAAGCTTTGTTTGCTGTAACCAGCTTTTGGTGAGTCTAGACAAGTTTATGTTCAATTTATGTTTTCAGTCAAGCCAAGTTCTAGTCATCGTGTTGTTGTTGTTGTTTTTTCATCTGTATTTTGTTTAATTGATTGCACTTGGGTTCGCACTACTTGCCTTTAGTGGATTTCTTAGTCATGATTCACTGAAAATGTTCCCTTCTACTGTAGGTCTCAAATTTAATTTGTGCATGTTCAATTAAAACAAACTGCTATATGATCAATTACAAGACATGCTAGAACCAATGACGTTTGATGTTTAAAATAAGCAATAACAGGTTTGGAACAGCATAGAGTGAATTACATAAATGTGTCTAGACGTAAATGTCAGAATTGTGTTTAGGGTAAACTGTCCCTTTAAATGTGCTCTTTGAAGCAGAGGACTGTGTTTGTTGTGTAAGTTGTAGATAATGGTTTGTATGTGTGCTGTGTAAACAGGTGTCCAGTAGCCCCAGTCTGTTAAAGTGAACGCATGTCATGTGACAAGCACACACTTATCAGATCTGTTAAACTGAATCAACACATGTGAGAAGGCAAAAATCATATAATTACTTACCAAAATAAAAATATAAGAGTGTTAGCGGTTGTGATACTGATGATGAGGATATGATCTTTGCCGGAGTCATTTGTGTGATTCTTAAAGGAATAGAAATTGAGCATTCTGTCATAATTTTCTCACACAACTGTATCATACCTGTATGACTAAACTAATAATTGAATTTTATTAATAACACTACTGCTCAGAAGTTTGTAGTTAGGGTTATGGATCGGTAAGATATTTAAATGATTTTGAAAGAAGTCTCTTCAGGGCTGTATATATTTGATCAAAAATACAGTAAAAACAGTAATATAGTGAACTATAAAATATAACTGCTTTCTAATGTAATGTATGTGAAAATGTAATTTATTCCTGTGATCAAAGCTGAATTTTCAGCATCATTACTCCAGTCTTCAGAGTCACATGATCCTTCAGAAATCATTCTGATATGCTGATGTGATGTTTCATGTCTTTGGCCTGGCGTGAAACATCTGGACAGTCCACATTCACTTTCTGTTGATTGTCTCTTTGCCTTCCTCGTAAAGCAAGTCACACATGTTTAGAACTACATGAGGAAATGTTTGAATTTCCCTTTTGGTAATGAGAGGAAGACACATCTGAGACTTACTTGCTACTCTTCAAAATGAAGGTTCTTTATTGGCATCAATGATTCCATGAAGAATCTTTAACTTCCATAGAATCTTTCCATTCCACAAAAGGATCTTTATAGTGGAAAAATGTTCTTTGGATTATCTAAAATGTTCTTCATACCAAAAAAAAAAAAAAAAAGGTTCTGGAATTGATAATGGAAAGGTTAATTGGGGAACCCAACATGGTTCTTCTATGGCATCGCTGCAGCCTTTTGGAATCTTTTTTTTTTTTTTTAAGTGTAGGTTTTTTTTGCATGTGTGTGTGTGTGTGTGTGTGTGTGTGTGTGTGTGTGTGTATTCCAAATTAAGAAAGAGGAGTTACAGAACAGTTAAATGGTTATGGATTTGTTCAAATCACTAATCTGAAGTATGTGCAATACTAATAGTCAGGCTAACCTCAGTAAACACCACTAATAAATAAACAGATCCTGTCAAACACCCCCACACACATGCGAACAGAGAGCAGCACACCTCAAACAACATCACACATGTGTTCCCGTGTGTACACACATCTTCCTCTGAGTGAGCAGGAAGCTCACGTGTGTCTTAGTCTTAATCCTCAGAACAGATTGCTTCATTGACAAGTTTGGGTGATAATGAGGCCAAACCCTAACCCCCCACCACCTCAACACATAAAGAGACACACACTCACGCACACACTCATGCACTCACACTCTAAAAATTAAAGTCCACACGAAACAGTACCTACAAATCACAGTCCATTTCCTTCCATAATGCTTGTGAAAATGAAGAACACCCTAGCATACTTTTAAAAACAATACTTACCATGGAAATACTTTAATAATATACATAAGTGCATGTTATTTACAATTCAATTAAAATGTATTATAGTTTAAAGCTGCAGTCTGTAGTTTTTCCTCTTCATCGTCATCTCTGTTCAAAATCTGCAATTGCAGTTATTCGTGGAATTATCAACTTCAGCGCCGATGAATCCAATGTTCTGAGGAGAATGTGCAGTGTAGATCCAGCCGGTGTGGATACTGGCATTCGCAATCACAGATTCTACTTTTTGGAAGTATGACCAACATAAGAATTTTCACCGGAAAATGTGGTCTGAACAAGTAACATCCACTTTTGTTCTGACCAACTATAAGGGGAAAAAAGCATTGCAGTAAATCGTGCCCATTAAATCTAACAATCGGTTATCATATCACGTCAAACCATGCAAATGATACTTTCTTCTCAAATTGTCAGAGGTGGACAAAGTACACAACTTCCTTACTTCAGTAAAAGTACAGAATTACTTGTTTTTAAAAGTACTTAAGTATCAAAAGTAAATTTCAATGCATTGTTTTATTATGGTTGCATTGTTGTATGTTAATAGTTACAGTCCCTTATGCCTCTGAATCTATGCCTGCCCTCATATCAATATCACATGTGTTTCTAGAGCACAGTTCCAGTCGTGGGATTGAATGTGACATTGAATAAGTCACTCAATAACGTCCACAATGGTTTCGGACACCCAAATGGCTGTTCCATCAAATAGTGCCCTATTTAAAGTTTTTTGGCTTTTAGTATGAATATATTAGCCTTACTGTTATCTATAAGCAAGTGTGCACCAAAACAATGACAAAATTTGCATTTAGAAGACCAAACCCAACGTTGAAAATGAAACTCAGGTTGATGTCAGAATCCAACGCCAGATTGACATTAATCTCCAAGGTTGGACAGACGTTGTATTGTGGTTGAAACCGAAAATCGGGTTGACGTCAGAAACCAAAATCAGTTGGTTTCTGATGTCAGTCTGACTTTCATTTCCAGCCAAAATGCAACCCCTGCAAAAATGCAACCCCTGCGGGTCCCTGCAACCAAAATCATCCCCTGACTGACGTTACTACTTTCTACTCAAGGACCTGACAGAATTGTAGTAGAGTAAAAAGTATGATATTTGTCTTTCAAATGTAGTGAAGTTAAAGTAGAAAGTTTCCAGAAAAAATAATACTCAAGTAAAGTACAGATATTTAAAAAGTGTACTTAAGTACAGTACTCGAGTACTTGAGTACTTTGTTACTGTCCACCTTTGCAAATTGTTAATGTTAACAACATCAGCATTGTGTGACTACATTTAATGCCCTTCAGATATGTATCCTTGTTTTTGGGCCCGGTTGCAGTCTTTTTTTTCTGTAGCCACTCTGAAGTCCGAAGTCTTTTGCATTTAATGTGTATTAGGGCTACCTGTAGTAGTTCAGTTTCCATTTCTGTGCAGTCTAATTTCTAACTGTCATACCAACAAATTATTGTTCCTTAGAGCTGGTACTCTTTGAAATACAAACACACATGTCTGTAATCAGATGCATATTCATCCTTGTTTCCGCATGGGCCGGTTGCAGTCTCTTTTTTTCTGTAGCCACTCCGAAGTCTTTTGCATTTTACAGCGGGTGAATCTCCAGTTGTCACTGGTGATTGTCGTGTGAACCTTCCTGGATCCGCCATCTAATTGATAAGTTTAATTTTATCAAGTGCTGTGAGAAAAGGCTATAAATCTCCACCTCCAGCATCCTCACACTCATAGCCGACTAGCCGAGACTCTTCTTTATGTGGACAGATCTGACGTAATGACGCAAAGACATGCTCGAATTTCTCGGAAATCCACCAGTACCACTGGAGTTAAAAACATTATTACAAGCTTACCGTTTTGATTTGAGCTAAGGCAAGCAGAGAGTTTTGAACACTGGCTGGTTATGTACTTGCTCAAGAATTATTTTGGATAATTTTTAACCCCAAAAAGTTACGGACTGGAGCTTTAAATTTATGTTAAATGCAATGACTTGCTTTTTGACCCTCTTTAGCAAGGCTTAAGTACATCTTTATATGTAATTTCATCATGACTTCTGATGTCTTTGAAATATGGTTAAAGTACTGCTGAATGGACTGATATTAACTAAAATATACTTTAATGTCATTTCTATTAAAACTTGTATGTCAAGTATTTAAATACATTATATTTGTTATTACACATTCATAATGATTAAAATTGAAATTTACTACAATTAAAATATATTAACTTCAATATAATATCAAATAACAGAACAGTTAAACTTATAATCAAGTTCTTTAAACACATAAAAATAAGTGTACTTCATAAAGCACGACAAAAGATTAAAACGTAATGATTTAAATTGGACTTTAAAATAAAACATTCGATTTGAAATTGTTACAAAGTGCACTTGAGTGTGTAAAGGAAAGTGCACTCTCTTTAAGAGCAATGACCTTTTATTTCATTAATATTATACTACCTACAAGTGCTTTACAATAATTTAAGATATACTTTGAAGTACACTACAAGTGCACATTCAATACAGTTCAGCACACTTCTCAAGGTTTTCACTTTCTGAGGAAAATGTGTGATGTTTGTCTGTGTTATGATTACATGTAAGCTGTTGTGGCTGATTGGCAATGTGTTGTTGTGTGGTTGCTATGGAGTTCTGATTGGTTTATGGTTGCTATGCATTTGTTTGTGTGTTCTGAATATATTATATTTAAAGCAAATCACTGGGGAGATTTGAGGTATCATTCATGCCTGTAGTATTAGTACGAATGGTGGACTTTATGTATTGTGAATTGACTGGATCGTATAATTGGTTGAGTTGCCCTGAAAAGCACAATTTCCAGAATAGGAGCAAGTTATCAAACTTCTTTTGCTATTTAACTATATTTAGTTAGTTAACTATAACTATATGTTAGTTGCGTGTTACATGTTACGTCCCTTGTTATAAGTGTGACTTGTGTTTTTTGGCGTGTTAGTTTCCTTGTTTTGCTTTCAGCAGGTTGGCGTGAGTTTCCATTGGCTCATTCGTCTGTCAATCATGGAGACGCTCGATGACAGCGCCGGGTCTCCAGCAATGAGAGCGTGTATAAAACAGCGTGAGGAATGGAGTTCGTTTGAATCATTCTTACCATGTACATGTTTGTTGTTAATTACTCTGTATCGTGTTGATTGGTTTTGTTGGTATTATTTTGGTTAAGTCTGTGTTTTATAACACTTAGTGTATGGTGGCTCATTCATTCCTTTTATTTGGGTTAATTTACCATCGTCGGTAATGTGTTGCAGAAAACAAAAGAAAAGAAAAAGAACAGGTAAGTGTTGCATGTCTGTTTGTTTTTGGACTCTTTCTGTCCTCTTTCTTTTGTATAGTTTCCCGCCATTCATTTGTTCCCATGGTAACCCTCCTCATTAGTTGTTTTGGTTCAGCTGTGTGTCAATTATCTTGTCAATCAGTTCCTCCCTCACCTGTGTATTTGAGTCTTAGTCTTGTATTTGTCTGTCGTCGTCTTTGTTGGATGGTTGTTTTTGAGTTTCTCTTCCAGTTCCTTGTGGGTTTTGATTAAAGGTGCTCTAAGTGATGTTGGGTGACGTCACTTCTTGTTGACGTTCAACACAGCTAGCTCGACCCTCCCTCCCCCCCCTCCCCCCTTCCCCCTTCCGTGCTTCCTGAAACAGTCATGAACCATTTAGAAAAACCAAACTGGATTTACCCTGTCCAGCAGAAACAGAGCCTCCTGAATGTCGGATTGGAAGCCCTCCTGCCGGCGGAGTTCTCGCCACCTTTTGAACGCTTTTCCGATGTAAATTCGAGACTTCGCGTTCCTTCTTCTTTTCCTCTTCTTTGTTTTTTGTTCATCGGAACATCGTCTCTTTGGTCGTGTGTTAGCCATATCAAAATTCTCAAGAATTTACATTTTTAACGTTAGTCGTTGTCTAGGACATCTCTCCTCGCTAACTTCCCTCTTCATGCTTCTCTCTCCTCCACTCCCCACACCCCCCTTCATGTGCACGTTGTGGATCAGTGTGAACGGGGATCGTTTTGACAGCGGTGTCGTCTGTATGCGAAAAACGCAGTAGAAAAACTTTTCATTTTTTAGTACAACCCTTAGTTTTAATGGCGTATAAAACACTAAGTTAGGGACATGCACCACCCCCTGTAATTTTGGTTTGGAATGAGAGCTGTTTATTAAGGGCGTCATAGACGCTAAAGAAACCTTTTAGTTTAGATTTTGTGTGTGTGTGTGTTGAGTTAGTTCAGAAGGGTTTCCTTTTTTTTTTTTTAGGAAGATTGGTCAATGTTTTGTTGTTTACATGTTATTTTACAGTATATATACTTACAGTGTATTTACCCAAGAAAATAAGTTAACTATATGGGTTAAGGTTCAGTTTAGGAGTAGGTTCAGGGTTAGTACCTAGTTATTACCCAGTTATTGTAATTGCTGTTATGAGTACATAGTATGCACATGCAGAATAGGACTGTAAAATAAAGTGCTATCGTTTTGTTTATTTCTGTTTTGGCACAATCCGAGTCCTTTTCCATTTTCCCATTTTTTCTTATCTTTGGCTGTATGTTTGTTGTGTTGAATTATGTTGTAAATTTACAGAAATACACTTGTCAGTTGTTATCTTTTTTCATTTATAATTTGAAATAAATCTTAATACTTAACATTATTTGAATTCTTGTTGAGTGATTTGCCTCTCTGTACAGTGTTTTAATTGTGGCAAATGACGCAACCCAATTCCCCTCGACCCAAAAGAGTTCGTAACATTAATGGGGGCTCGTCCGGGATTTTATTTCTGCTTTTAATGTATTAAACCATATCTATGGCTTCATTACAGATATCATGGAAGATGTCATGTCTTTTGTTCTGCTTCTCTGAGTAGATGTCTGTTCACTTGTGAAGTCTCCATAGAGTTTCAACAGCTGTGTCTGTCTCAATATACTCATTCATTCATCAGTCTAGTGTGATATTTAACAGAAAAAGAATAGACTCTTTATTATACTGGACTAGACTAGAATCTAGTCTATACTGAACGACTCATTCATTCACTGATTCATTTATTCCTTCAATCATTCATTCACTCAGTTTAGCTAAGGACACACTTTATTTTTAACTAATCATAACATAACTAATACAACTTTCCAAAAAGGGGATCAAATTGGTCAAATTTATACAGTCGAAGTTCAATGAAATTGCTATGAGAATTGTCCACATAGAGTCAAAACGTGTACGTTCTGACATATTGTACATTACATTCTGTTACTGGGTTGTACAGGTGATTAAACCAGTTAAACACATTTGGCCTTATACAACAACATGTGTGTTGGGTCCAAAAATAGACAAAAATCTCTTTAACACTAATTATGAGCAATAGTAATAGCAATACTTGCCTTTACAAACACCACTAATGATATGAGTGTGTATGTAACATTACTTTATAGTGATAAACACTTACAGATTTTTCCAATTGCTAACACACTAAAATGACAAGCACAGCACAATTATTTAAACTGACACACAGAGAGCAAAACCTCTTCTCAAGTCTCCAAAAGTCTAAACACATTTTCTGCTTTACACGCATTGTGCAATTAAAAATGGCACTTTTTAAATGCACTGAACACGGTTCTCTGCATAAGACACAACAGTCTGACATAAAGTCACATGTTTGCCATTTCAAAGCACTGCCATTTAAAATGACACTCCATGATCTGATTGGCCAATACATGTGTCACCTGACCAAACACCTCAATGGTTAATTGTTAACACTTCAATCTTTTTCAGTTTGCTGTTTTTTTGTGAGCATATTTTTGTTCAGTCCAATGTGAATATATCTGCTGTGCACTTGTTTGGTGAAAAAAAAAATAAAAAATACAGTTTTTGCCCGTTGCTTGAACACTATAGACCCATGCTTAGACTAAAGTAACACAACTTGAAGCTTTTCTTACCATACCTCAAACACATGTACCCATACCTTAAACAAAAGCGCTGCTTTGCACTCTAGTTGCAATTCTGCAACACACTTACTCCTTTATGCAACACACTTGGTCCTGCATACTACACTCTATTTCATACATAAGACACTTCGTTCAAAAATGAAATCTCAGGGTGCCATTTGGAAAACACATGTATCCAAAATACAAAACACATCGGGTAATTGCAACCACTCAAATA
This sequence comes from Scardinius erythrophthalmus, assembly GCF_964197995.2. Lineage (NCBI taxonomy): Eukaryota > Metazoa > Chordata > Actinopteri > Cypriniformes > Leuciscidae > Scardinius > Scardinius erythrophthalmus. The sequence goes on along the minus strand of NC_138235.1, from coordinate 11,274,288 downwards.
CACACATGAAGACACTTACTTGCAAAACTGAACACCAATCAGCCAGCTACAAAAAGCCCTCAGTTTAGCCATTTCAAGAACTTTGCAAGCATGGATGGAGGGAGAGCAAGAGGAAGAGGAAGATGTGGAGGATGAGGAGGACGAGGATGATGAGGAGGATGAGAAGGACGAGGAGGATGAGGAGGATGAGGATGGCGAGGAGGATGAGGAGGACGTGGAGGACGAAGAGGACAAGATCAAGGTCAAAGAGGCCATGCACCCACCTATTTCTGATGATATAATAGCAACTTTGGTGGACCATGTCATCAACCATGGCCTGACTATGAGGGAAGCTGGGCAGAGAGTCCACCCACATCTAAGCCGCTTCACAGTGGCATCTGTAAGAACATTCTGACTAGAAAACTATGTCTTCACCTCTCTACCTTCTACTCTACTCAGATGGTATTTACAGCACTGTACTACAGTATATCACATTACCACATCATGTAAAACAACAGGGTATTGCAGGGTGCTAATGCTCCTTTTGCAGCCAAAGTGGTAGTTTTTGTGAAACATACCATGATTACTTATATTGAGATGTTTCAGTACAGTGGATGATACAGTATATACAGTAAAGTACTGTAAGAAAAAGAAGCAAACCGAGGACAATTTGTGGTTGTATTTCTCTAGAATGACTAAAAGACCTTCTGGGGGAGGACGCCAACGCCTGTTCACACAACAGCAGGAACTTGCCGTTGTGGACCTAGTGAGGGCAGACAATGCCATCCGTCTCCACCAGCTACTACAGAAAATACTTGCAGACAGGCAAGTGTTCAACAACATAAACCATGTGAGCATCACTACCATCAGACGCATCTTGGGAAAACACAACATCACCATGAAGCAGCTCTACAGGGTCCCATTTGAGAGGAACCGTGTCAGGGTCAAAGGACTTCGAGCTGAATATGTACGGGTAAGTGTAACTGTCCTTTACATTTACAATACAGTATTGGTGAAATCCAGTAGCAGCTGAATATGTACCATATCAGTACCACATGGATCCATTCGGAGAGCTACACGGGTACCTGTGTGATGGGGTGAGGGTTCTGTATGTGTAGCACTGTAGTACAGTAATATGTTGTTTTTTTGTTACAGAGAATCTTGGCCATGGATGGAGCTGCACAGCCTCATGAATTCATTTTCATTGATGAAGCTGAATTCGACCTGAGCAAAACAAGACGACGGGGTCGTAATGTAATTGGCCAAAGGGCAAATGTGGACAAATTTTTTTTTTGCACAATTTTGGGTTGTTTGAAAATGTGCCTCCTGAAAATATGCCTTCTGAATAAACAGTGAAAATCAAAGACTGCAGTGTTTTATATAAAGTAGACTAGTGTGTTCCCCCTGCTCTGAAAGTGTATGCATAAGATGCAAGTATGTGTCATTTTGTCATCAGAGTTACATTTTGACAAATGAATGTTAGGTTTTGATAGCAGAGTTTAGGTTTTGATAGTAGAGTTTCAATTTGACACAGATGTGAATGGTATATTTCCCAGTGTTGTGTCATGTTTACTTGTGTGTAGAGTTTTGGCACAATGAGCGAAGATTTGCTAAATGTATTCAAGCAACGGGCAAAAACTGTAATAATAAAAATGTCTGTGCATGTGAACAATTTTACTATAAACTATTTTAGTATTATGGCAAAGCATACTAAAGATGAGAGTGATTTTCATTATGCACAACAGTGTGTAGTTGGTTAGACAGAAATCTGGTAATATGAATGAAGTGTGCGCCATTTCGTGCAAACGTTTGATTTTGATAATGCTATATGTAGTTTTGGTTGCTGTGCTTCATTTTGCAGGATATATGAGGTATTTTGCAGTTTGGGTGTGTGGTTTTGTGAATTATGTTAAGTATTTTGATAAAACCAGCCTAGTTTGCAAAATGGTGTGTTAGCAATTGGAAAAAGCTGTAATTATTTGATTGCTGTTGTCATCACCCCATTAAGACAATACAAAACTAAAAACCTGAATTGAGAGTTTTATTTTAACAAATTCATGTCAGGTTAAGATGTGGATTCTCTGGAATACATTGGTTGCGAAAACAAATGAGACGAGACCTATGACCATAAAACTGAATTAATTATGCCGTCTACCCTGACTACATTCAGTTAATTATATGAACTCATGCATATAATCCCAGACGCATATCTCAGTCTCATATCTTTTCAAATCTCAATATCATAAACAACATCACTATAAATATTTGGTTCAGTCTTAATTACATGTTAGACGCTTCAGGGAGTGAGAAAGAGGTCTTCTCAGAAATCTGAAAATAGCCTGTCTGGTAAGCAAGTCCACCGTCGATCTAAATATAGATTTGCTCCACACAACAATCATGCCAACTGACTGTCCCCCTTCCTGAGAAGCTCTGCCCAAAAAATGCCTACATAGGAAGCACTTTAAGGCATCATAACTGTGCCCCCAACACTGTTCTAAAAGCCTGGCTGAACAAACAGTAGTTATTGCCTTTTAAGATACCAAATTCTAAGGCATCCTTTCTGGACAAGGCAATCCCAGAATGCACTGCAGCAAGCAGTGGAATAAAAAAATATCCATCCAAGATGGCGGATGGGTCAAGTGAAATAAGTATCAATAAATGTGCTAAACTATGAGACTATTATAAAGGTGCATATACATTTCTGCGAAACTTCACGGCAAAACAGCTCTATTGTCAACAGTGATATTCGAAGCACAGCTCACACAGAAAGTCACTTTCAAAACAAGCAGCTGTCTGTGGTTCAACGTGGTGGACAAACTTTAACCTGAAATCTGTGCATGGACATCTTTCGTCCTCACGCAAAATTCCCAATCTTGTGGATTCTAAGAAAAGTGACTGTATTTCGGCTACGAAAATTCGCAAAACAACAGTAAACGTGACCGCACGTGTTGTTACCTTAGCAACATGCTAACATCAGATTGTATTGAATCAATTGTCTTACATGCTATTTTGAGTGCAGCCACCATTGAAGAGCGCTCCAAATCAGTCACTTATAAGGTTACATTTTGGTTACCAGGTAGGCGCCTGAGTAGAAAGTCCACAGTAAGGCGCTCTCGCTAGGTTTTGGAACGCAGCCATAGTATGTGCTCATCATCAGATTGAGGTGTCACATTCAGTTTTGTGGCAGCTGACACACTAAGAAAGGCACACACAAATGCAACCCCCATCCTGTTTAAGAAGGCTATACATTGAGAAGGGGACAGCAGCTGGCAGCTTGCCCTATTATACCCCCCCCCCCCCCAACACCACCACAGATACACACTCAACCCCACCCAGAAATCACACACACTAATCACAGCCAATGATTGCTCAGAGCCGCCCAGGGCCGCCACACCTGCCCTTAAACTGGTAGAACTGCCCCATCTGGGCAACAAGAGCAGGAGGAGTTTATGGGCCCAACAGCTGAAGAGGAACATGGAGGAAGGGGGATGAAAAACAGAGATCTCAAGAGGATACAAGTGATGACGAAGATGTGTGTGTGTGTGTGTGTGTGTGTCAGGCCTCAGGGATATTCAGTGTCATCCCTGCAGTGATCAGCTGGTGAAATTTCCTCTTTTTAATCTATTACCTTGTAGCGATCAGCATGAATTTCCCATTTCATTTTCTCACTGTTAAGCAAAACATTGTGAAGCGAAGAAATGCAAAAACATTGTTTCTAGTTGTGTTCACAACAAGAAAGATAACTGTAATGATAGCTATAAAGTTTTAATAATCATTCTAATTGTATGAGAATAAAAACACCCACACCACAACTGTAGCATCATAAGTGGCAGACACCCAGACACTTGGTGTGGACGCAAATATATACTTATATCATAGAATGTAAAAAAAGATGGACGACGCCCCTTCGCTCTCTTCCATTGATAAGAACTGAAGCCGCCAGAGTCCCGATATGGCGCTGACATATTGGAACTTGAGTCTGCGCAGTAGCGATCTCGGGACCAGACCTGCGCAGTAGTGAGCAGGAAGTAAAGCCGCGAAATCAACGCTCCGCCCTCACTCTCGCAGAACTCACTCAGGGAGAGTGGATTCTGCACACTTTTTTAAAAATTGATTGCTGTACGACAAGAGGCTTGTTAAAATAAAGTAAATACAATATCCTCAGTCTCCTGAAGATCCCGAAAAAAATGTCCGTTGGTGCTTCAGTGAGTACTTCGCTCGGAGAACCTGTCAATCACAGCTGTCAATCATGGCGTTACACCACCGCATCACGTAACTAACTAAAAACCAACTTATTTTTGAAACAGACACTTGAACTTACATCAGCGTGATAAAAACAACAGCAAATGAAAGAAACCACCTTTGGAAAAAGATATTTGAAGTGTAATTTAATTGTTTAGTTGGTCTCACGTCCCGTTGAATAACATGGGGAGGCGGGTCTTATGACCTATACTAGGACGTATTGGCTTCACTTTTCAGGGCTTGTGTGGCACGCTTGACTTATATTAGTTGGCATTCTTGGTATGAACAAGCCTTTACTTTTACTTTTGCTCACTATGATTTCATATATTTAAACAACCCCCTAAATCTTAAGGAGCGGTCACTTTTATTGTTGCTCGGAAAAATACTGCAGGCAAAATCCAGTTATTCCAATAGGAATCTGTGCAGTTGGGATTTTAGCTTGAGGGTGAACGATTTCCCCACACATATTTTGTTCATGTTCAGGTTGGTCTCTCGAATTCACCATATTGACCAACAGAAAGCTGCTTGGTTTGAATGTGACTTCTGCATGAGCTGAGCTTCATACATTGCTACACTATTGGCCATAGACATGGACCTTTTTTTGGATACGAAATTTTGCTGCAGTCCTGATAATGTGACCGCACTTTAAGTATTAAACCTTGGTATATAACTGGTTGGTCCCACACTGCTTGTGCTACTCACATGAATTATGCTTCAAATTATGTGACTTATAGAGGAGAGGAATTAACATGATAAACAATAAAACAGGGTAAAAAAAAAAGAACAGAACAACCTCCTAACAGTAATACACTGTTACACAGAACAACCTCCTAGACAACAAACAGTCTGGTTTCAGAAGTGGCCACTCAACTGAGACTGCCCTGCTCTCGGTTATTGAAGCTTTGAGACTAACAAGAGCAGCTTCCAAATCCTCAGTTCTCATCTTGATGGATCGGTCTGCTGCTTTTGACACAGTTAACCACCTAATCCTCCTGTCAGTCCCTAGGACGATGGGCATCTCAGGAACTGCACTCCAATGGTTCAGGTCTTACCTCTCAGGTAGGTCCTACTGAGTGTCCTGGAGGGGTGAGGTGTCTATATCGCAACATCTAGCTACTGGGGTGCCTCAGGGCTCAGTGCTTGGACCACTGCTCTTCTCCATCTACATGTCATCACTAGGATCTGTCATTCAGAAACATGTTTTTTCCTATCACTGCTATGCTGATGACACACAACCCTACCCTCTCATTCCAGCCAGAGGATCCAATGGTAGCTGCTCGCATCTCGGCCTGCCTGACAGACATTTCTTGCTGGAGGAAGGACCACCACCTTTAATTCAACCTTGCGAAGACAGAGCTGATTGTAATCTCAGCCAACCCAACACTTCATCACAACTTCTCCATTCAGCTAGACTCGTCATCCATAACTCCATCAAGGTCAGCCAGGAACCTTTGAGTTGTGAATGATGATCAGTTGAACTTCACAGACCACATTGCTAGAACTGCCCGGTCCTGCAGATTTGCTTTATACAACATTAGGAGGATCAGGCACTTCCTATCGGAGAATGCTACGCAATTCCTTATCCAAGCTCTTGTTCTATCAAGACAGGACAATTGTAATGCTCTCTTGGCAGGTCTTCCAGCTTGTCAAACCTCTGCAACTGATCCAGAATGCTGAAGCAAGAGTGGTTTTAACGAGCCGAAAGAGACGCACATCACACCTCTCCTCACAAAATTGCAGTGGTTGCCAATTGCTGCACGCATTAAATTCAAGTCACTGATGCTTGCCTACAGAACAACCACTGGCTCTGCTCCCTTTAACCTAAACTCATTACTTACGTGCCCTCCAGAAGCTTGCATTCTGCAAGTGAACGTCACATTGTGGTGCCATCTTAAAGAGGCACAAAATCACCTTCACAGACCTTTACCTGGACCGTTCCCTGCTGGTGGAATGACCTGCCTAACTCAACCCGAGCTGCTAGCCCAGAGCCATTTTCAAGAAACGGCTGAAGACGCATCTTTTTCGGCAACACTTGTATACTGCACTTTCTTTTTTCTCTTCTATTCTATATCTATTAGATTTTATTTGTTTACATATACTGCATTAGACTAAACTGGGAAGGGTTACAGCACTTGCATATTATTGTCCTATTGTTAGTTTAATTGCTTGTATTGCTCTCCTCATTTGTAAGTCGCTTTGGATAAAAGCGTCTCCTAAATTATTACATGTTAAATTTTAAACATTTATCTTAAAACAATGAATTATTATTATAAAAAAATGTTAAAGCCATATTTAGAGACCAGAATTACATAGTGTGGCGAGCAGGACGAGGTCGAGGGCCGTGGGAGGACGGTGCGAGGCCGGTGGCGTGATGATGATGAGCCACACCTGTGAGACGCACCGGTCTCGCATCTCTCACGGAGGAGCGGAGGCATAAAGGAGGAGCGACGACAGTGAAGAGCGAGAAAGGACAGGGCTGATTTTTAGTTCATGTTTTGTTTCTGTTTGTGTCGCCAGCAGTCATCCGTGAGGGGCTGCTGGCTTTTACTTTTATTTTTGTATTTGTGTATTTTATTATTAAATATTGTTAAATGTTCGCCGGTTCCCGCCTCCTTCTTCCCATAACATCTATACCCCGTTACACATAGCTACATGCTAAAAACACTGAACAGCTAGCATTGTAACTTTAGTTTTAACCAAACACCACTAAAATATTGGGTGCGTCTCAGTCAGCTAGTTCAGTAGTCAGGGCACTAATCAGGGATTCGTCCATTTTAAGGGCTGTCCCAATCGCAAAAACCTTCCAGTGCACTGAAACTTTCAGTGATTATCGATGCTCACGATGTTCCCTTAACTGAAGTTCTGAAGCATGAAACTTAAATTTTTAAAACAAACCGTTATTGAATTATATTTCAGCACAAACATACATCGCTAGACAGGTAATGAACATAATCTAGCTAACATTTATAATTTATTTATGGCTGAAACATTGCAGGTATATGTAAAAATGTAAGTATTTATCATAATGTACTTTAAATAATGTTAAAACATAATGTCAGAAAGATATCAGTTCTGCTGCCATATATAAATACCAGTAGTGATGTTGTACAATGAGGACATTGTCATGTCGCCAAAAATAGGCGTCATCAGTGTCCCAATGTTTAGTGAGCCAGCGTCCTTTACTGTCCTTACCAAACCCCGAATTCATGCGCACGATGTATATATATATACATATTATATATGTTTAAATATATACAGTTAGGGAGCTGATTGAGACGCACCCTAGTTTTCAATCTTTTTTGTCCAAAGGATAAGAACCCTGATAGCACATGTACATGACGTAGATGTCTGCAAGATGTATTTTTGAAGGTGTCAACTCTAATAAATCAGATGTTAATAGACATTTAGACAATGTTTTTTAAGAATATATGTAAAAGTGCTTTTTAAAAAGATCTTTATCAGATGTTTTTTTTAACGCAACAGATTTTTTCCAGATGAAGTGCTCTTTAACAGACGTTTTGAAGATGATCGTGTGTTTATCTGGGAAATTATTTTATATATAAATATATTTAAGAACAGCAGGCCACATGTGCTGTCCATAGAGTTTGATTATGACCTGGACATATATAAAACTGATTTTAATATAGACTTTGTAAGAAAGATTCAAAGAGGGATTTAATGAAGCCAGGTAAGTGTTTGCTAACATAAGTGGATGTGTGTGTCACACACACACACACACACACACACACACACAAAGGCCAGCTGGTATTTAGTTGTAGGTTGAAATCTATACGTTGGTAATCAGCAAATTAGATTGTGTACATTGTCTGTTCGCCATATCTCTGACTCTCTATACCCCCGTATCCCACAATCCCATTCCTGACTAATTCTGTTTTCCTTATCTCATCTGTCTGTGTCCACATTTAAACACAATCATCCATCTCTGTTACTATACACCGTTTTGTGTATGTGTGATGAAAATGAATTTCAAAAAGGCCAATTGCATCTCGTCAGCTGCTAGTCCTGGTAATTCCAGTTTATCTCCAAACGCATCCACCATTCACCAGCCAGTAATGACCAATTACAAAGGCAGCCTGCAGGGTTTGATGCTCTTGTTTCAGGACCAACCTTATCATCATCTTCTTCTCAAATGCATTTTTCACATGGCACACACAGGGATTGAAGCCTGTAAATTCCTGAAACAAATCACAGGATGTGTCTTTTAGCTTAATGGGTGCATGAAAAACCTCAGGATTAATGATCGCATGCAAATAGGAAAAGTGAGCAGACTTTGATCAATTGCGATGTGTTGGTTAATTTGTAACTGTCACAAGAGTCGCTGCATTGAGGTGAAGCTGTGATGGCTTGGATCTATGATCATATGATTAATCTGTCCTCAGTGTTTCAGAGGTGTGATTACATCAATGGAAAGTAAGATATTTCAGGTTATTTTGAAAGGGAATCCGTTGGCCCTTGGACTGATGTCAAAATAACCATAATGAACTGTGCTTAGTGACAGAATGACCCCCTTCATACACCTCCAATACAAGCGTCCATTATTGATTAGGGCTGTGGAGACCCCAGCAGTGAGAGAGAGAGAGAGAGAGAGAGAGAGAAAGTGCTTAAAACAAATGTCACATTTGACGTGGGAGGTACAAACACGACCAGCTGTCAAACGGGATCAGATGCTGTAAAAGGTGGACAAAGACTAGAGGGACCGAATAATGTCCCCTTGTTAGAAGCATGAGGATGCTGTTTAAGCATGCATAAGGAATTAATCTCCTTGACACCCGGGTGCATTTTAAAGAGATATTTTTAGACGCCGTCGTCACTGCGCACTGTGAGGACAGGACGCACATCGCATATTCACTTGTCTCCTTTCTCTCATACGATATACACAGCTGTATATACTTAAGTATGCACTACAGTATGTACTAAACAAAACTAATTGCTAATAGCATGGCATTATAGTATATTTCTGAAAAAAACATGATAATAGCATACATAGCCTACTTTTTTGTTTCTGTGATGTAGACTGTAGAATATTCTGAGACACATTATTTTACAGTGTCATTGTTACATATGTTACATGTAGTTACTATAGTAATAACTATAAATAAATTATGCATAATTACAAGTAACTAACCCTAAACCAAACCATAACCTAATCCTAATATTATTACTCAGTACTTAAATATATAATTACAGTGTAACATAGACACCTTAAAATAAAGGGTTACACTTTATTTTAAGGTGTCATTGTTACAGTGTAATTATATATTTAAGTACTGAGTAATATTAATGAACAACATGTACTTACTATAGGGTTAGGGTAGGATTAGGGTTTGGTTGAGGGTTAGTTGCATGTAATTATGCATAATTTACTGTTATTACTATGGTAAGTACATGTAACATGTAACAAGGACACTGTAAAATAAAGTGTTACCGAATATCTACTCACTATGTAGGCTATTACACTAAACAGTTATTGAATTATTCTTTTTACACTATATATAATATGCTACACTAAATAGAGTACACTATACAGGATACTTACAATACACACTTCATTGTGTGCTTCATTACATATTAGACCCTATGCAATACTTCAGTATAAACTAGACTGTACACTATATAGTGCACTACCACAGTAACTGTATACAGTACAATCTAGACTGCATATGTACACTAAATATTTCATTCTATACACTATTCTTTACAGTAGGCTATAAACAAAAAACTAAATGCTTCAATATAAACTAGTTATACTAGAGGACATTACAAATGTAGTAGATATGTATTTTACCCTACGTAACATACTAAATACCACAGTATGAATAACACAGAATATACAGTATTCAAAATATACACTACACCACAATATTCTGAATACTTCAGTATAATCTAGACTATGTAGAATATTCTACACTATGAACTGTACACTACACAATATACTAAATACGTAATAAATGACTGCATACTATGTAATGCACTATACAAGACTACATAATATTTACTGAATACCGCAGTGTAATCTACATTGTATACTACACAATATATTATATAGAATATACTACACTATATAGTATACACAATAGCTATTAAAAAAACTGCATAGAATATAGTGCACTGCATTATATGTAGCCTACTGAATCTATTGTATAGTACATTATATAGTATACACTACACAATATCATTAAATAATAAACAACTATGTAGGCCTACTATGTAGGCTACTAAATACCAAATGTATAATCTATATTCTATAGTACATTATATATAATACACTAGCCTACACTAGGGCTATATATACAATAGGCTACTAAATAGGCCTACCTAGCTAAATAATAGGCTATAATATAGCTACACTGTAGAATACACTGCATACTATGTAGCCTAGCTCTATGCTACACTGCCATGCGCTAACATTATCCAAATGTTGTATCAAGGATCAGGAAGGCCCGCCCTGTAATATGAGATGTGAATGTTCATCATGCACAGTAAGCAGTTTATTATAGCCATGCGCATAGGCTGAGTGGCCTCGGCGGCAGATTATAAAGGCTAAAGGTGAGAGAAGACTGGAAGACACCCGCATGAGCAGTTGGCCAAACAGCTGCCATATTTCCGACAGTCAGTGTCAAAGCTCAGCAGCGTTCAGGACACCGGGCGGACTGCTCTCTGCTCTGCTCTGCTGCACCTCCTGAATAATGAATGAGTGACGCGCACATTGCGGCTCTCTCTCTACTCTGCGGCTGGGAGGGAGGCGGGGTCGCGCACGCATTGTGACGCGGCTGTGACGCGCATGCAGGAGTTTTAATCCTGTGCCGCAGCATCAGATCAGCCGGTAACGCGAGGAGGGGGATGCGCGGTCGGTCGGACGGACGGACGGCTAGAACGGCTAAAAAAAGCCGCAGACAATTAAATCCGCGAACAATATTTATAGTGTGCAAAAAAGGTGACCGACTCGACCGAAAGCTCCTCCTCTCTCGCTCCCAATCAGGCTTTAGGAAGTTATAGGACACTGCGCGTCTCTTATTGTTCCAGACCAGGCCTGGGAATAGGAAAGCTGCGCTGTTTTTGACGCAATTAAATGGGTGATTACGGGTTCGGCTTGTTGCAGACAGCGAACATCAGCAGCAGCAGCAGCTCGACACTGTTCGGCGGAGGCGCGTTCACACCCTACTCCAGCCCGTCTCCGGTGCGCGCCAGCAGCTCGCCTCTGGTGTCCCCTCTTTTCCCGTCACATCAGCGCAACATGCAGGATGAGCCTGCGGGGTTGACAGCCTCTCAGTCCAGTTTCTCCGCTGTAGGTCACGCACAGACAGCCGGTGACCTTCAGCACGACCGGAACATACATCAGCAGGGTGATCCTCCGCAGCAGCAGCCGTACTCCTCCTCCTCCTCCTCCTCCTCCTCCTCCTCCTCCTCTTCCACGGGCCTGGACACCGATGCGCCATCGTCCAAGGTGAAGATCCCGATGGAGTCCCCCAGCGCGCACCACATCAACAACGGCACCGGCGGCAATAACATGCTCGCGGCCGCTTTCCCGGAGATGCAGAACCCCGGGGGTGGCGGCGGCTCAGCTTCCCCAACCCTGCCCGCTTTCGGGACGCCGTGGTCCGTTCAGACGAGCTCCCCTCCACCGCCCGTCTCCAGTTCCGCGAACGCAATAAACCCGATCCCCACCACCGAGCCTGACAACTTCTACCCGGGCATCCCCTCCTCTATTAACCCCGGCTTCTTCCAGAGCTTCTCGGCCAACCCGTGCCCGGTGCAGGGGTTTAGCAGCCCCTTTCCCCCGCAGATCAACGTCCCCCCGCAGCCTCCGCAGAGCCGCCGGTCCCCGGTCAGCCCGCAGATTCCCCCGCAGCAGGGCGCCTTTCTGCAGCAGAGGAACAACTACAACCACCACCACCAGGTGAGCGCACCGGCCTCGATTCATCGCCCGTTCAGTTCAACTACACACGTACTGTATATGGCGTAGAAAACGCGTACATACGTAGTAAATAATAGAATTCACAGAATTCTAAAGGCTGTTAAACTGTCATTGTGACGCAATCGCGGCCTTGGAACGTCTGCTCTTGCGTCATAATGCAGCGCTCAGTGAGTGAAGCCATTGTGACGTGTGCGCGTTGAATACAAATGCTACTATCTTACTAAAGCACTGTGTCCTGCTTAGTAGGACTGTAGGATAAAAATTAGTATTGTGATTAGTATTAGCATGTTTATAAAGTTGTACTAATAATACATAATAGTAAAACTTAACAATTTTACTGTATTTTTGATCGATGCAGCATGCACATGGTGAGCAGACTTATACAAATAAAAAATAAAAAAAACCATTAAAGGTTTAGTTCACCCAGAAATAAAAAAAAATATCCCATAATTTACCCTCCCTAAAGCATCCTAGGTGTATATGACTTTCTTCTTTCAGCCGAACACAATCTGAGTTATATTTAATGTCCTGGCTCATCCAAGCTTTATAATGGGAGTGAATGGCACCTTAGATATTGACGCCCAGAAAGCGCATCCATCTATCATAAAAGTAATCCAATACGGCTCTTAGCGATCCCGTTATGCAACAGTAAATGTTTAGTATCCTACATTGCAGTGTGAAACATTGAGAATTGCATTCTGAAATAACAACTGTCATTTTGTGCTTTTTAATGCAATTTGGTGTAATGTCAAACTAACTTGTGGTAGTGCAATCAAATAATGAGTCGCAGTGGAAATGCAAGGTCAGGCCTAGTTCAGTGCATTGCGGGACACTGAAAACAGCTTGCTCTGGTTTGATACTACACGTTTTTGGCAAAAGTAGTTGATTCGCACTCTGCATAATGCAGTGACAGAGAAAACAGTAGTGTGTTTTTCCACTTGTTCTCTGGAGGGGGACAGCGGCTCATCGAGCACGAGTCGTGGTAACAATGTTGAAGGGCTTCACGTGACATTCCAGGGATGTCTTGACCTGTGGGGCACTCAGCGAAATCTCCCATCGAGAGCTTCGAGATGTCAACACCCTGCTAAACTGCAGCGCTGTCTGAGAAAGCTGTTATTACAGTAATCTGCAGTCCGAGCTTCACTCTGCACTGGCATTTCACTAATATGGCATGGTGGCCATTTTGGTGAATGTGACTATTCCTTTACATTTCAGCATTTCTTTGATATTATATTAGATATTCCACATTGATGACAGTGTTTGCTGCGCTGCGTCGCTACTGAATCTACAACAGCACCGAATAAATGATATTCTATTATATCCGTATTGTGCATTTGCAACCTGAACTGAGCTTGATGAGATGTGAGATGAAGTACCGCAAAAATACAAACACAATAAATATGCACTGCAGCATGTCTTTTATTGTGTTGGTAAAAAGACTCGATCATCTGTTAGAACACTCACATGCAACGAACAGCGTTTTAGAGACATTATGCCATTTACAAAAGCTGGTGGCGTCGCCGCAGATCTGATATCTGGGTATCTGGCGGTGAAGTATTCTAGGCCTGTGTGGGTTTGGTCTTGTGGGGGTGGGGTAGAGATGGTCACATGGTTTAGGAGTGGCCCTATATCTGTCACTGGGATATTTGTACATCTGAAGTCATGCTGGTCTAACAGCTGTTAAGAGTAAATGTCTTTTAGCATGATATCGCAGCTAAGCTGGAGACGCCCTTTTTCAGGAGTCGAGAATTTTCTACGTATGTATTAATAAGGTGTGAGAGGTATGACCATAATCTTATAACACCATGTGAGTCATGGGAAGTGGTCAGGAAGAGCATTAAGGATGCATTAAATTGAAGTGACACTAAACTATTATAATTTTACAAATTATTTCTATTTCAAATAAATGAAATGAGAGAATCCTGAAATAATTGTATCACTTTTTCCACAAAATATATTAAAATATGAAGCAGCACGACTGTTTTTTTTTAATGATGATGATAATAAGAAATGTTTCTTGAGCATCAAATCATCATTTCAGAATGATTTCTGGAGGATCATGTGACACTGAACACTGGAGCAATGATGCTGAAAATTCAGCTTTGATCACAGGAATAAATTACTTTTTACAATAGATTCACATGAATTAAACAAAACACATGGATTATGTGGTGATACACGTTTTATCTTTTTGACAATTAAGTACTTAAAAATTAAAGATACTTCATCTCAATTCATTATTTGCACATTTTAGTTGGAACTTGATGGACATAAACCAAAAAGATAAGATAATTCATAATCATAACAAATTAATGATGAAAATGGCATTGCATTATGTAACACTTGAGTTCAAAATCAAACATTCTGTATACAGTAAACCTTATATTATAAAATAAATAGATCTGATTATAAATTATGATTGGATGGGCCATATTTAAAGCCATAGTTAAACAGCCAATAAATGCTCACCTGTGATTGCATATGAATAGAGTTCTATGATCTATGAATTGCTACGATCTACGTCTACTGACTAGCCAATAAAAATGCAACATGAAATGGCGTATTGATCAACGCGACATGGCACTAAAACTTAAAACTACTTTCCTCAAGCTCCATTTTCAAAATTAGCATCCCAAGTTGGCCTCTTTTCCCTTTTCTCCTCTTTCACTCTTTTTTCAATGCACGTAAAAACCACAACTGCCAAAGTGTGATTCATCTTGCTCTAATTGTTCACCACTCGCACATGCTGATGACGTTTTATTCTTCTATACTAACTTGCGTCGTAGCCTTCGATTCAATAGGTGTCGTCATCATCAGTCTACATACATGTCGTACATACGTTTATTAGATCCACAGTGTGATTTGTAATGATCTTATAGGATGGCCGAAATCACACAGTCTGTAGTAGGCATGAGTCGTAGTTGGCGGTCATTGTAGTAAAACATAGTAAATATATGTTAGATTAGCACCAAAACTTCTACTGTTTTGTTCTGGCTCATTAGATCGTTATGCTTCAAAATCACTTTTGTGCGTACCTTTGTGCACAAATGCTGCCCGTGACGTCAGTGTGATGGGCAGAAAGTCAATAAGACAAACTCTTTGATGCAACCCGTATTATTGCGGCAAGTTGAAATGTTGCTTGACACTTCACATTTTGATTCCTTGATCTTTTGTATGTTAAAATAACGTAAAGCAGTATAGCTTCAGCTCTACTGGCTGATACATTTCTGCTGTCGCACACACACGTCAACCTGCCAACGCAGGCTCTGGGATGTGGTTTACTTCTTGCTGCATAGCTCTCAACATCTTTCCAGTGTCTAGACGCCATCAGTGGTAATTATCTCTCACTATCCCTTAAACACTCAACCAGATTGTATGTGCACGCAGTCTCGCACACCCACACACACACACACACACACACACACACACACACACACGCACACTCAGGCCATTACCCAATTACACACAAAGACATTACGGAGATGGGTGGGACTCTCATTTGGAGAGAGTTGTGCACACAATGTAAAGACAACACCTGCTGGAAATGAAAATATGTTTCTTTTTGTCATTGTTTGGTGTGGACGCTTTGCGAATAAGTTCATTCATGTGTGTTTCAACATTATATTCTAGGATAAAGACAGCGCGTGTTGTCGCCACTTTCTTCACGAGATGTGGAGTGTGAGATGTAAAGCTTTAAATCTTCTTACATGTACAGCAAGGCAAAGCCTGGCTATGCTCACAGTAACACACACGCGCGCGTACGGGCGATTACACCAGTCACTCTCATTCAGATTCCCACACACGCGTTAAATTTGTAGCTTTCACTCTATTTCTGTTGGCTTTGAGGTCATTATGCTAGTGCTACTCCTTGATGCAGTTCAACCTTTAACAGATATATACAATACAAATGTCCATTTTGTCCATTTCTCTTTTTGGAAAACAGAACAAAAGTATCAAGGACATCATCTTGTACTCACAGGCATATCCCTTGAGAGAAAGTATACTGTTTAAAAAGAGTACTTAAATAAGAGCGCAAATAATATCATTTAAAAGAATATACTTAATTGTGAAGTGAATGTAATGTTTTTTAGACATTATTTGCATGTTAATTGCAAAAACTTAAAATGTATTATAGTTTAAATTTATATTAAATGCAACTATTGAGCTTAGTGCTTTTTTACCCTCTCAAGAAGGACTTGATTTCGTAATTATTTCGTGTTTGAAATATGGTTCGAGTGTACTGGGGAATTTACTAATAAGCATTAAAAACATAAAACGTTGATTGATTGACTGACATATAGCTGTAATTACACATTAGTAATGATGAAGATGCAGTTTAAGTACATTTAAAATATTAACTTTAAATGTATATCAAATAACACTAAAATTATAGTCACGCACTTTGCATGTGCTTTAGTATGTTAGTCAACACTTCAAAATAAGTGCACAGCAAAAGGCACTTTTTAAAAGTGTAATTCAGTGTGTCGTGAAAGTGTGCTCTCTTTAAAGTGTATTCATTTCATTAATATTACATTATCTGCAAGTACACTACAAGTGCACATTCAATACAATTAAGCACACTTCTTTTTACAAGTACACCCATATTGTTGTCCTGTGAAATGTTCTTTTAGATTGAGAATGTCTCCTTCCTCTAAGACCACAAATGCCACATGCTCACTGCTAGATCAACCTGAAATATACAGTTTTCCGTGCTATTTGAGGATAATAAACAACATTTGCATTACAATTAATGTCAGATTGTATTGCTGATTTAAAATATCTTATAGAAATGTGAGTAATTGTGTAAAATGTAGATATTTCCCTATTCAACTAGAGAGGAGCTGTACTTGCATGACTAACAATAGATGCGATGCGTCCCCAAGATGGACGCCGAGTGAACTGATTGCCTTGAAATGGACTTGAACTTCAAGTCTAGCGTTTGCATTGAAGTACTTGCGTTTCGTCCCTAACTAATGGTTCTGTGTGTCTGTAGCCCATGATGAAGCAGTCCCCGTGGGGCTCCCATCAGGGCGGCGGCTGGAACTCCGGCGGGATGTCCTGGGGCCGGGACCATCGGCGTGGAGGCGGCATGGGTGTGCCAGGCTCCGTCAACCAGATCTCTCCCATGAAGAAACCCTTCTCCAGTAACGTCATCGCTCCACCGAAGTTCCCCCGCTCCGCCGGCTCCATGGGACCTAAATCCTGGATTGAAGAAAATATGTTCCGCACCGACAACAACAGCAACACGCTGCTGCCCCCGCAGGTATGTGTGTGTGAGCTTCAGGTTCTCGGGCGGGGATGGAAGCCAGTTATTTTTTAATTATTGCTCAATATGCATAAGCATCAGACGTCGTCTGTGTGTACGCCCGGTACGCCCTGTGTGTGACTGTTGAGTTCAATAGGACGTTCAACGACCTCCTACAGGATCATTGATGACTCACGGTGAGGTCATCGAGGTTTTGCCGGTTTCATCCTGAAGGAACCTGTCCTCTCCCTTCATTATTGTGTGGCAGTCTGAACTCAGTTCTGGAAATCTGTGTCTGTGTGCTTTTTGGAAAAATCAATTCAACCTATTTGATCTCCAGTTTGCTGTTAGATGGGACACATGGGACTATGAAATGTTCATGAATCTCATGAATCTCAAGTGCAATCACATGTTCGTATGACCATTGACCTTTATTTATGAGGTTGACTTTCTAAGGTGTCGGACCACTGGGGCTGGGAGGTTCTGATTTGTTTAATTTGTTCTGAAATAGCTTATATATGTGTGTGTGTGTGTGTGTGTGTATATTTGATCATATAAATTCAGCCTTGGTGTGACCATAATGTCCGGTACACACTGCATGATTTTGGGCTGTCCCATAGGAAAGATGAGCAATCGTGTTGATTTCTGTGGCTGTGGCTCGACGTCGCGGCCTGCGATCATTTTCTGACAGTGTCGTAGATTTATCATGATCATCTCAGTGTGTTTGCTGCTACGACCTATGTCTACTGACTAGCCGGTAAAAATGCAACATGAAATGGCGAATTGATCAACGCGACATGGCACTAAAACGTAGATCACACAGTCTGTAGTAGGCGTTAGAGACATCTCTCAAAAACACAAATATAGGAGGAACCATTATTTCAACCAAACTACTGTAGCAATGTAGATTTAGAAAGTTTAATGCACAAAGTAAAATACAAGAAAAAAATTTTTTTTTACATGTAAATTGCCACACAGATACTTTCATGAACATTTTTGAGTGAGGGTGCAAACGAATCATTGAATTTGTTTGAATTAATTAATTGAAACAACCAATACATGGGAAAAAAAGAAAAAAAATCAACTGAAATTTAAATTAAATTGAAATAAAAATAGCTTATGCTTAAATACTTCAATGCTCCTACACTTAAGTCGCAAAATGATGGTCAAAAAAAAAAAAAAGCTTGTGATTTTGTAATATTCACGTTTTATAATACCAGGAAAATGATTGCAAACATATAGTAAATATTCAATATATTGTCCAGCCCTGCTTAATGCTTAATGCAAATTTTAGTGAGAGTCTGCAAGTTTCTCACTTTCGAGCTAAATATGTGAGAGGCTAAAGGGGAAAAAGGCGAGAGTAACACATTTGTCGTGTTGCCCCATTGTTTTGACGATGAGCTGAAACAGCAGGTCATTTACATGTGAATCACTGAAGTGTACGTGGTGATACTCTGCTGATACAAACTGCTATTGTTACTTTTCATTTTAGTATCGACTTAGTAGTATCACATGACTACTGGTATTCTTACTCTCTACATTTGGCTTATCTTATTCAGGCCCTGTGTGCTAATGGCTATAGATGTGCTATTGAATTAAACCAGTTTAGTTTTGACATATTTAACATGCCGTTCTGTCATTAAGAGCTGTTGTTATGGTCTGGCACAGAATAACTCATTGTTAGTTTGTACTTTATTTCGGACCAGATCAGTGTTTGGCGCGTCACAGCTAATTCCGTTAAAGCGGGGCCTAACAGAACTGAAATGAGGGACCTGAGATGAGTGTGGTCTGGCCTTCATCACTTTCTCTCCTCCTCTCTCAGGAAACAGGTCCGACTCTAGGAGCATCTGCGGTATTGTTCATTTCCATAAACACGTTGCCGTTTGGGATTCCTCACATTCCACGAGCCTCTCCTCTCTCCTCCTGTCCTCTCCTTCCTTCATGTTTGCTCTGCGTTCCAGAGATCAAATGCGTCATGTGCTGAAAAGAGAAACAAAAAAGATAGAAACGGAAGGAGGAGGAAAGGACAGAGATAAAATGCGGCTATAGAGATTTCATTCGATTTCCCAAGATTTTCTTTGAACTTTTAACTTCAGATGTTTCAATTCGAATGTTAATGACAGTGTCGTAGTCGAAATGTGTTTGAATCAAGACAGGGTCGAGTCTGTTAAAAGCGTTCTTGTCCTCATAGAACTTGGAATTTTCTGAGAGATCCAACTTGTACCACCTGACAGTTGCAGATTCATTTTGCCATTGATAGTGTTGCCATAGAAATGCATAATTCCGAGGAACGTTCAGAGCAGAATGCCACGTGTTGTAATTCTACACGTCATCTTGTAATTACGTCAAGGTGTGAACGCAGCATCAGTCTTCATATTTCATGGCTTTTGTCTTGTCATAAACTGAGAATGTGGTCTCAGTCTTCAATCAGACTCGAATGAGCTGGTCTCGACTACAACGGTATAAAAATAAATATTTCTTTGCGAACATTTCGAATTTGAATGATATTGAATGGTGGCATAATAACCCAAAGTCTCAGATCAGCATGAGTCTTCAGGCCTCGTGTTCTTCACTGGAGAACTGAGCTGCTTTTCAGACACTATTTCTGGCAATGTTGCTAAAACTATATTTAGCCCCTTCCAGCCTCGGGCTGTCTGTAAGCTCCGGTGTGAGGGCCTGCGAATAGGACTGGAGACTGGAGACAGGACTGATATAAGAGCTTGCTTTTTAAAACCTGCTCTACCTGTGGGAGGCAGATGGCCGAGACACATCCAGTTAGAAGCATCTGCGCTTGACGCAGTCAACACTCGCTCCCTGTGTGCTTTCCAAACTATGTCCATCATACATTTATGTGTCAGTCAGGATATCTACATATTTACTACGGAGCCTCATACATGACATGTGGAAGTAAAAATTTATTTTGTGGCCAGCTTTATTAATTTGTTCCCTCGTTTTAAATTCAGTCAGTTACATTTAGTTCATTCAGTTAAATTCAATATGGCCATGAATTAAATGAAACACCGAAACAAATGACCGGTAGTACAATATGGCCACGATTTAACTTAAACAACGAAACTAATTTGTACGATATGTCCACGGTTTAACTTAAATATCGAAACTAATTTGTACGATATGTCCACGGTTTAACTTAAATATCGAAACCTAATTAGTACGGTATGTCCACGATTTAACTTAAACAACAAAACTAATTTGTACGATATGTCCACGGTTTAACTTAAACAACGAAACTAATTAGTACAATATGGCCACGATTTAACTTAAACAACGAAACTAATTAGTACAATATGGCCACGATTTAACTTAAACAACGAAACTAATTAGTACGATATGTCCACGGTTTAACTTAAACAACGAAACTAATTAGTACGATATGTCCACGGTTTAACTTAAACAACGAAACTAATTTGTACGATATGTCCACGATTTAACTTAAACAACGAAACTAATTAGTACAATATGTCCACGGTTTAACTTAAACAACGAAACTAATTAGCACGATATGTCCACGGTTTAACTTAAACAACGAAACTAATTTGTACGATATGTCCACGATTTAACTTAAACAACGAAACTAATTTGTACGATATGTCCACGATTTAACTTAAACAACGAAACTAATTTGTACGATATGTCCACGATTTAACTTAAATATCGAAACTAATTAGTACAATATGTCCACGATTTAACTTAAACAACGAAACTAATTTGTACGATATGTCCACGGTTTAACTTAAATATCAAACTAATTAGTACGATATGTCCACGATTTAACTTAAATATCAAACTAATTAGTACGATATGTCCACGATTTAACTTAAATATCAAACTAATTAGTACGATATGTCCACGATTTAACTTAAATATCAAACTAATTAGTACGATATGTCCACGATTTAACTTAAACAACGAAACTAATTTGTACGATATGTCCACGGTTTAACTTAAATATCAAACTAATTAGTACGATATGTCCACGATTTAACTTAAATATCAAACTAATTAGTACGATATGTCCACGATTTACTTTAAACAACAAAACTAATTTGTACGGTATGTCCACGATTTAACTTAAACAACGAAACGAATTAGTACAATATGGCCAGGATTTAACTTATATATCGAAACGAATTAGTACAATATGGCCACGGTTTAACTTAAACGAAACAAACAAAAAAACTGTACAATGTAGCCATGATTTAACTTAAACAGCGAAACAAATTAGTACTATATGGCCATGAAGTAACTTAAACAACAAAACGAACTTGTACAATATAACCAGAATTTAACTTAAACAAAACATCTGTACAATGTGTCCACAATTTAACTTAAACAACAAAACGAATAAGTACAGCGTGTCATAAAACACAACACAGATTATTTTATATATATTTTCCATTAGAATAACTGTAGCGCTGGGCTGAAAGTGGTGACAGGAAGTGATGCGGGCGGCAGTAATCTGGCATTATCCTGCCACACAGCAGCTGCTGTTGGTTAATGGGTGTGTGTGTGTGTGTTTGCTGAAGATTCACCATGATGGACCACATACTAAAACACTTCATACTGCACCATAATGTACAACTAGAAACTACAGCGACTCAACTTTATGAAGCCTGATTACAAAATCAAAAGTTAATGTCCCAAGCACACATATATAATGATGCCTTTATGACAGACTTGTGTTGCACATGTTGCACTTTACATTATTTTTTCCTTTTTAAGTGATTCCAATCATATTTCAAACATTTAAAAACCATCATGTCGAACAGTGGCCATCTGAAGTGTCTCAGCTGAAGGAAATAATACATAATTTATCGGCTTTAATATATCGGGCAAATTTTCTTATCAGGCTGATAACGATAACATTAAAAATGAACATATATCGTCCGATACCGATATGGTGGCCGATATATCGTACATCCCTATATGAAAGTGTACTCTCTTTAAGTGCACTAAAGTGGACTTTTATTTTATTAATGTTATCTGCCAGTACACATACATAAATATACATACAAGTGGATATTCAACACAACTAAGTGCACTTCTTTTCCACAAGGCTGGAGATAATGAAGGTCCCCTGGACTTGTGCTGTGTTTGTGTCAGTCGTGAAAGTGTTTCCTGCAGTGTGTGCACACACAGGTCTAGTGGCGGATATAACTGTGTTTATGTTCACATTCCTTCTTGGTCTCATTGCGGTAATGACACAGATATCTGTGGCATGTTGTTACGCAGGTGTTGTGATAGGGAGACGGGATGCCCCCACAAAAGGGAAGAAGAATATTCTCGTAAAGCAGCCGAATATCAAAAACAAGCGACACTCACATTCTTCCTTAAAACAGCCACGCATCGAGACCAGTTTGGCTGAACTTTCAGTCCAAAATACTCTAAAGCTAACAAACCTGCCTGGTTAATTCCACTCGTGACAGCTCTACAAACAACATTCCAGGGGGTCGGAATTCTGTGTCCCAGAATCCGGGTCTGCCACAGTATTCCTGGGACTCAGGGGTGCTTGGCCTACACAAACATGCTCTATTCCTGCTTAGAGCGATCAGCTCGGAAAGAATGCCATTGCCTGCGTCCGAGGGAGCCGGTTTGCTCCTGACTGTGTGCATGTAATCCCATAATTTCACAACACTACCTGCTTCCATCTGTCTTGCACATATTGACACATCCCTCAACTCTGTTCCTCAGGATCGGTCCAGGATGTATGACAGCTTGAACATGCATTCGTTGGAGAGCTCCCTGATCGACATCATGAGGGCGGAGCAGGACCCGTTGAAGGGTAAGATATATTTCCTTATCATGGTTTGCTGGTGTCATGGGAGTCGTATAAGGCTTTGGAAGACAGACTACACGGAAGATTTCACATGTCATACATGGTTCATATAAGGTCTGTCTTCATCACGGTCTTAGAAGAACCAGCACTTTGTACTGATTTAGCTTATTTTCTGTACTTTTGATTCATTCATGTAATTGAGAGGGTTGCATTGAGCTTTGTGATTCTAGACACTTTTGGTTCTACAGAAAAAATGTTTAATGTTTATATTAAAAATAGCAAAAATCACTATATCTATGTTATATATATTTTTTTTAGTTGTGTACTTACATTATCCCGACTGTTTCCAACAACTTTCAAACCAGGAGAAATTTTAATTTAATTCGAAGACACGTTGCGTTTCTTTATTTCCGTTGTCCCTGGTTTCCGCTCGTGCTGCCATGGTAACCAGAGCCGTCTGATAGTAACCAAGGCGACAGACGTGGACAATGTAGTTCGCAATGTCTATCTGCACGCTGTTGTTGTTTCGTTCAAACTTTATGGACCATGGCAAGCAGACTTTGGATAAAAAAAGGAGAACTAAAACGAGAATCAATTCAGCGCGGTGTTTTAGAGATGCCTAGAGCTCCCATAGACAGTATATAAACGAGAGCTCCACGTCCGAGACTTCGACGTCATGTTGCGTCGTCAAACTACGACTTTGTTATTGTAAGAGGTTAGCGACCCCTAGCGGCTAAAAAAATGACATACTGTACGTTTAATATCAAAATGTGAGCTTATAAAATGGATAATTTTGCCTCTTAAATCTGATTAGATGATGCTCAAAGGGGTTGTAAAATAGCCATATACGCACACCTATGGACACACAACAGTTAAATGTACTTTTTTTGACAGTGTCTTGCAACAGTTTTTTATTAATAAATTATCCTGATAATAAATAAGCTATTTGAAGAGCGGTGAAATAGTGGATTTTACCATGGTAAAAGAAAATATTTTGCAATATTCAACCGTGCATGTTACTCCAAAAAGTATCGTTATTATATTTCATCAAGAGCAACTTTCCTTGTGAAAAAGAATACACTTTTAAAGAGTAGCCTTCTTGTTATGAAAATAATATACTTTAAAAGAATGTAGGCTAATGTTTTCTGACACTTAAATTTTACTTGCAATGCAATACAAATTATTATAGTTTAAATTTATATTAAATGCAGTTAGAGAAATAGATATTGTGGCCAGGTCAATTGATTGATATGTCATGATTATTAATTTGTTCCCCTGTTTAAGTTCAGTCAGTTACTTTTAATTTAGTTCTGTTTTGTGAAAGTCATGGATGTGTGCTCTCTTTAAGTCTTTAAGGCCTTATTAGAATTGAAATATCTGTAAGCACAGTTAAAAAAATATATATATACTTTTAAGATTTGAAGTACAAGTGAACATTCAATAAAATTAAGTGCTCTTCTTTGCCTCTGAAACGACTTTCCCTTTTGCATGACATCACAAACCCCTCTTAGTTTTCAACCCGTCCCCTTCAACCACCTCTGTCCGTTCTGGTATCTTTTATATGTTTCCAATCCAGACTATTCCTGACAGACAAGTTCCCTTTTGTTTTTCTTCACATAGAATATCTTATTGTAAAATAGGTTGTTACAGCATTTTATGTCGGTACTTTCAAGCACTAACTTAAAGTTCTCATAAAGTTTAAAGTTTAATAGCACCTAATCAGGGTAAGAATCGTGGCACTGCCTATCACGGCCTTTTGCTTTATTTGGGCCCAGTGGCTCAGAGAAATGAGGTGTTCGGTTCGAGTCCTGGCTTTAGACTCTTCAAGTCTTCCTTCCTTCAGTATAGACGCTAAATTGTCCATAGGTGTGAATGCGTGTGTGTGTGTGAGTCCCCAAGACATTTAATTGGGAGGGTTGGGGAAAGACCCGGTGACCTCCACGGAAATCCACGGACAGTCTCTCGCGGATGGCAGGAGACATGGCCCATAGAATCACCAAGAGTCAGATTGGACTGAAATGGTTAATGGATGGATGATTGTTTGTGTGTTGAGTCCCAGCCTCACGGTGTGTGTGGCACTGTGGATCTGGGTGTGGCTCTCGCTAGTCACTCTGAGTGTCTCTCACTGGAGCTTCTCGCTCAGCCTGCTGGAGCAGATGGACCAGACACATGGGGCGGCACTCACTGCAGAGACCGAGAGAGAGGGAAAGGCGTGGGTATACGCTCTATATTTAGCTCACGCCACCCTGTGTGTGACAGATAAAGGACAGGAGAGTGAAGCTTCCAGCTTCCACAGGCCCTCTTTTAAAGGATATTTTTATTATTTGAATATGTTCCTTGAGATTAACTTCTAATGTTTTTAAAGTTTTTGTGCACAAAAAAACAAATATATGTGAGGAAAAATTATTATTTTCAACCCTCACTCTGAAATGATCCGTTATTAAGGCGTTGCTCCTTTAAGGCTTGTCAGGAAACGGCCACTGTTATGATTGGCTAACGTCATAGCATGGATAGATAATGCAATATTCTTAAAAAAAACAAGAATTTTGAATAAAGAATAACAGCAAATAACAATATGATATAGAAATATTATAATTTGGATTCACTGAGATGCTCTGTTTCAGTCAGGAATATCTCATCATGGAAGTGTTGCAGCTTTCAAGTTGACTTTAATATGGGAATTGCGGGGTTAACAGTAGGAAACCACCAAATTATGATCTAAATGTTTTAGTAGTTGTGGTGTAGCTAAGCTACCTGTGCATTACCTGTGCTTTAGCTTTTCTAACATGCCGACGTTGGCTTAATCGAACAGATCGTGGGAGATGTGCTGAGCGAACCGCTCCTGAGAAACCCGCTCAGTAAACGATGGCTCAGTTAACGGGTCGTCACGAGTGTTCGCCAGCATCAGGGAATGCGCTGACACTAGCTGAAGCGCTCAAAACAACACACCGCTGTTGAAATATTAAACACTTGGCAGAGAGACCGGACCACTTCCAGGATTGGTTTGTCTTGTGATGTTATTGTATGTAATCACAAAGCAGATGAAACGAAACAATAGTTTGATTGACCGTGGAAGGACGATGAGAGCTCTGTGAAACATTGTAATTGTCTCTAGGAGCTTCTGCGTTTAATAATTGGACAACAGATGGTGTGTGTGGGTGTGTGTGTGTGAGAGTGTGTGAGGACTTGGAAGAATTACAGCTTATTGTCTGTGTACCTGGACGTTTTCTAAAAAGAATCTGTCAGACTAGATTAGGGATAAATCTCAGGACATCATGTCCATGTCACATTTGACCCCCAAAATCAAACGGAAATCAAATTCAGCCCTGCAGAAAAAAAGTCTACTTTTCCCATTACAACATTATGTGTACATATGTATAGTTTTTTGCTTTAAATAGTTCTTTTTATTAAAAAAAGAAAGACAAATGTACATTTTCTTTGGAAAAGAAAACATTTGCATCTAGAAATCTACAAATTCAAATTGTTTTTACTGATGCTTTCAAGATGATTTTTGCAATTTCATCAAAACCTTGTCTATGTTAGCAGGCTAGATAACATTGCCTGGGAATTTGTAGATTTTGCAACAACAATAGTCCCCGACAGCCACACATTCAGAGGGAATTTTTCTGTGTCTTAAGTGCTCACATGTGAAACTGGGATGTGTCATGTGACAGATCTTCAGATTCTCTATGTTTGAGTCTGTCATGTGACTGGGGTCAAACTTAAGGATGACCTTAACACAGCAAAGCTAGTTCAGCATTGCTAGAAACATTCCTCATGAGAGACAGGAGCTCTGTTTCAAAACCTACTGAGTCCCGTTCACACAAAGAGTGATAACTATAACAATATTAGCTCCACACCAGCAAATATGTCCACGCTGCAGTTTTGTCGTCTGCCACTTTAAATGCACCAAGTTCTGATTGGCTGTCAATGTTTTTATCATTAATCAGCTAGAAAAATAAATCAATCTGAAAGTGATTCCAGTGACGTCGTTCCTTAAACGATCCTTAAAAATTAAACCGATTATTAAAACTTTGTAGTTATTGATAATGTTATCATACATTGTGTGAATGGGCCTTTAATAAAGTTAAAAAAGGAAAGGAGTTTTACTTCAGGAACCCGACTGTGTCGCTCTATGGCTGATTTGGATGCTAGCTTCTAAACGTCAGGGAAAGCATCACTCTTTATGTAAAGCGCATGAGAGAACCAACTCCATTCATTCTCTGTTTTTAGCATAATGCTAAGCTAATGATGTAATTTTCTAAGGATAAAAATGCAAAGGTTGTTCTGGTCTGTTCCACCAGTTTGGAACAGTGCAATCTGGGTTTGCCTTCTCTAGATGTCTAACACTGCTCCCTATATGCAGCTCTCTAGGTGTTGTAAGATTGACACACGTTTCATACTGCTCTCTCTCTCTCTGTCTCCTCTCTCATGTTCAGGCCGTGTGGGATGTCCCCACCCCGGCGCTGATGGCCTACTCATGCTCAATGGTAATTATGACAGTGAGCTACAGTTTTTTGTTTTTCTTCTATCTGTAATATGGCTGTGTGTAGCAGAGGCCATTTTGAGAAAAAGATGTGAATCTTGGAATCTGTCTGATGAATTACTATGAAGTTACTATTCCCACTGATGATGTGACGTACGTGTTTTAGCATGACTGGATGTCTGTTAGCATCCAGACCTTGTAGCTTTCAAACTTTTATTTTTGTTACAGTTGAGGGTTATTAAAATTTAACTAGTACAAAGTAGGCATATAATATCTTAATATTCAGACCACTGAATCTAATCAAAATCACATCGATCGTATTAAGAAAAAAATCCCACTGAATTAAATGTGAACCTTGAAATGTATTTTGTTCTTCTTCCCATTTTAGTCAACCCAGTATTATTACTATGCTGACTGCAATCATTTCACACATGACTGGCAGTCTTCTGTAATAAAGGCAGGCAATTTTTGTTCTGTTTTTAATATCAAAAATAAAATAAAAAATAAATTACAAACAAAAGGAAAAATACAATAGAAAAAAATTGAAATAAATATACAGATTAAATAAGATTTTTCAGGTAGCCTAGGTTTATTTAAAATGCTGTAGTAAGAAATACTACAGAAATTGAATACTCAAATATGAAAATAAAACATGGTATTCACTACATAAATTAGCAGCTTATGAGGCTGCCGTCCCTTTAAGAGTGAATACACTGATCTAATATACTGTTACACATCCTATTCTCTCCTAACGGTTTACGCTTGCATGGTACATAACAGACTGTCTTTACATGAATACTCCACACGACTGAATACTTCTGGGGTGTATTCAAGCAAGCAAGGTTATCTCGCTCTTAAGAAAAAAAAATGGGTCTAAACAATACCAATCAGTTTGTAACAATAGCAGAAACCTTTTTATAAGGTTCCATAAAGAACCATGCTTTGAAAGTGTTATATATATATATATATATATATATATATATATATATATATATATATATATATAACCTTAATAATATTATATATAACCTTAATAATATTATAAAAAACATTTTCAACAATATCTATTTTCATTAATATTAGTATATTCATATTATTAATTTACTATTATTTATATATTATTTATTAATATTGTTTTTCAGTCCTCTATCTGCCTGGTCTTATCTTTATTGCCTCTATTTGGGTTTTACATGAAACAAACAATTTTTTTTATTTTTTTTATTTTGTGTCAGTTAGGTACTTTTTTTATTTGCATGGCAGATTGTAGCAAAAGATTGTAGCAGATTGTAGCAAAAAAAAAAAAAACAGTGCTGTAATAACAGTTGTTAGATGAATACATTAATAAATAACACTTGACATTGAACATGATATAGATGTAATGTAGACCAAGTTCCTGTGAAATATCTTCACAATCCTCATGTCTTTACTTCCTTCATTATGTGTGTATTCTGAGTGGCAGTTTCTCTCTGCAGATGAAGAGGTTATGATACGTGACAGCATCTGAAATACACAATTGGATTGTTACAATTGTAACGTCTTCTTTCAAAAAAAAAAAAAAAAAAAAAAAATCAAACAATGGATCATAAATTCTATATAAGGAATTAACTCTAATTTATGGAGAAGAGGAGTATCCTCTGATCAGAGCTGTTCACACTTACATGTTCAGTTAAACTAAAAAGAGAAAGAGACTGGTTTCCTACCAATCATGTTACGATTTTTAAAGTTAGGCAATAATTTTTAAGACATTTTAAGAAAGAAATCATTTACCTGTTGAGAGTATATTGACAGTGTATAGAAAATCAGTATTGAGGTTGCTTTGGCAGCAGGGGTGTGAAGTAATGAATTACAAAATCTCACATTAATGTAATTATCCTGTAAATATAATTAAATATAAATACTGTAATAACTGATTAGAAATGTCTGCCAATTGCTGCTAATCATGGCTGCAGTGTGGAAATATATTCTTCAAGCATCAATTCAATCGAGATATCAGCGTCTTTCTCTAATATGCCAAAGTACATTTTATATTTCTGCTTACTAAGTTCATATTATGTGCGTAAATGCGGTGTTCCCTCTCCCATTTACTTAACAGAGAGACGCGCGTCGCAATCTGTGCACTGCTGCGTCTCTCCCTTGCGCTCATCATGCAGCGTCACTTGGAGAAGTCAGCACCTCGTTGACCCTTGAGGAGTTTAGTATGACCGCGCGTTGCGCGCTGTGAAGTTGTGTTGGGGACACTCTAAAACTGTGGAAAAACACCTTCTGTACTGAAATTGGAGGACCAGATTCAGTGTGCAGTGCATTAACTTGTGTTTCTGTCAGTGCGTGTCTACAGCTCGTTAATAAACGTTTTTTGATCGATCCATTTCATACAATCCGCCTTCATTTAGCAAGTGCACTTGCACAAAAACATTTTTGCAACATTTTATTTGATTTGTGGATGCTGCTGAAAACAGCTTCGCAGAGACTGCAGAGACGTGTGTTTGTGTATTTCTTTTGAAAAACTTTCCCTGGAAATACTTCCCTATTTAATTAAAAAAATGTCCTATAAAATTATATTATCAGCATAACAATTTGAGTAAATGTAAGGGATGATGCCCCCTTCTAGAACAATGTGCATTTACCTTTTAATTTTTAACATATTCAATGGCATGGAATTACAGTGTAATTAATGTTAGCTCACTTTCCTAAACTTTTTCAGTTTATTAGGTTAGGTAAACTGATAATGTTATGATAATGGCTCTTTTAATCTCTCTGTTTAACTCATCTCATGGTGTGTGTGATGCTGAACTCTTTTATGAATTTCTAAAGGGTGTAGAATATTTTGCACTGTTCTGAATATTGATATTTTATGTGCAACAATTGCATGCTCCGGCTCAGTGGTCTTACGACCAATTTTAATTCTATTTATTTTTTCAAACAATATGATTTAAATGGTGATGAGTGCACTGAGCACTCAGCATGTAAAAAGATGGATGATTGTTATTCTTCAATCTTTCTGACAAACAAAATATAATGTAAATTGTAATGTTTTCTATTTTATTTTTTTAAATTGTAATGTACAGTGTTTATTGTAAGGGGGTAGAATCCACATCTCAGTACTCACTACTCATGAGTACTTTTAAATAAGCTACTTTTTTACTCCTACTCAAGTAGTTTTTGGACAAGTACAAGTACTCTACTCACACTGCATTTTTTTTTTGGAATGTAATGGTACATTTACTTGAGTATATTTTTTCAGTACTCTTTCCACCACTGTTTGGCAGTGACTGATTCTGAAAATAAAAAGGTGTGAATAAAGAACCCTAAACCCAAACACAAAGAACCATTTCAGCATATAAAGGGTTCTTCAGGACAACACAGTTCTATTTCTATACATTTCTATTCTTTTTTTTAAGGGTACATTCAAACATACCCTGCACTCTTGGTTGATTAAACCAAACTTTGCTTACTCAAGGTATGCTGGTTCCAAAAATGAGTCCAGGAGTATGTTCATGGTTAACAAAGAAATTCTCAGAGAGACAAATCATGGAAACAGATGGTAAAAAAATAATGCATACTTTTACTTTTGTTAAACACTGATTTACATACCTATTTGGTGATTGTGCGATCATTTTTCAATATTTTCTTTAATAATCTTTAATCAGTGTGAATAAGATGTCAATTATAATAAAAAGAAAGGTTATGTTCAGAGAGTAGATTGCTATTGCTACTTACATAGCCTCAAAGTTACCTCCATTTTTGGAACCGAAAGTTGAGGTTATCAGCTTACCCTTAAACACAAGTAGTATGCCGTTGTGGTTAAGTAAATTCCCCCTCAATTGTTTTGAACATGATTTGCATAAGTTCTAAAGACTTTTTAAAATAAGACAAAAAACCGACTGAGAAAGAGAAATGGTTTTATTTACTAAAAATAAGATCAGAAAGTGGCATATTTAGATGTTTACTAGATCTGTTTGAGAATTTAGAGCATATGCACACTGTCATCTGCCCATCAACCTCAGTGGTGACATGGCTGCACTCTTTAGCTGGAACAGGGATGCACTCAGTCAACTTCCCATCAACTTCAGTTGGGACATGGCTGGATTCTTTAGCTGGGACAGGGCTGGACACAGGCAACTTCCCATCAACCTCAGCTGGGACAGGGCTGGACTCTTTAGCTGAGCCGGGGCTGGATTTAGGCAACTTCCCATCAACTTCAGTGGGAACAGGGCTGGATTCTTTAGCTGGGACAGGGCTGGACACAGGCAGCTTCCCATCCACCTCAGTTGGGACAGGGCTGGACTCTTTAGCTGGGACAGGGCTGGACACAAGCACCTCATTAACCTCAGCTGGGACAGGGCTGGACACAGGAAACTTCCCATCAACCTCAGCTGGGACAGGGCTGGACACAGGCAACTTCCCATCAACCTCAGCTGGGACAGGGCTGGACACAGGCAACTTCCCATCAACCTCAGCTGGGACAGGGCTGGACACAGGAAACTTCCCATCAACCTCAGCTTGGACAGGGCTGGACTCCTTAGCTGGGACAGGGCTGGACACAGGCAACTTCCCATCAACCTCAGCTTGGACAGGGCTGGACTCCTTAGCTGGGACAGGGCTGGACACAGGCAACTTCCCATCAACCTCAGCTGGGACAGGGCTGGACACAGGCAACTTCCCATCAACCTCAGCTGGGACAGGGCTGGACACAGGCAACTTCCCATCAACCTCAGCTGGGACAGGGCTGGACACAGGCAACTTCCCATCAACCTCAGCTGGGACAGGGCTGGACTCTTTAGCTGGGACAGGGCTGGACACAGGCAACTTCCCATCAACATCAGCTGGGACAGGGCTGGACTCCTTAGCTGGGACAGGGCTGGACACAGGCAACTTCCCATCAACCTCAGCTGGAACAGGGCTGGACTCTTTAGCTGGGACAGGGCTGGACACAGGCAACTTCCCATCAACCTCAGCTGGGACAGGGCTGGACTCCTTAGCTGGGACAGGGCTGGACACAGGCAACTTCCCATCAACCTCAGCTTGGACAGGGCTGGACTCCTTAGCTGGGACAGGGCTGGACACAGGCAACTTCCCATCAACCTCAGCTGGGACAGGGCTGGACACAGGCAACTTCCCATCAACCTCAGCTGGGACAGGGCTGGACTCTTTAGCTGGGACAGAGCTGGACACAGGCAACTTCCCATCAACCTCAGCTGGGACAGAGCTGGACACAGGCAACTTCCCATCAACCTCAGCTGGGACAGGGCTGGACACAGGAAACTTCACATCAACCTCAGCTGGGACAGGGCTGGACACAGGCAACTTCCCATCAACCTCAGTTGGGACAGGGCTGGACTCTTTAGCTGGGACAGGGCCGGACACAGGCAACTTCCCATCAACATCAGCTGGGACAGGGCTGGACTCCTTAGCTGGGACAGGGCTGGACACAGGCAACTTCCAATCAACCTCAGCTGGAACAGGGCTGGACACAGGAAACTTCACATCAACCTCAGCTGGGACAGGGCTGGACTCTTTAGCTGGGACAGGGCTGGACACAGGCAAATTCCCATCAACCTCAGCTGGGACAGGGCTGGACACAGGCAACTTCCCATCAACCTCAGCTGGGACAGGGCTGGACTCTTTAGCTGGGACAAGGCTGGACACAGGCAACTTCACATCAACCTCAGCTGGGACAGGGCTGGACTCTTTAGCTGGGACAGAGCTGGACACAGGCAACTTCCCATCAACCTCAGCTGGGACAGGGCTGGACTCTTTAGCTGGGACAAGGCTGGACACAGGCAACTTCACATCAACCTCAGCTGGGACAGGGCTGGACTCTTTAGCTGGGACAGAGCTGGACACAGGCAACTTCCCATCAACCTCAGCTGGGACAGGGCTGGACACAGGCAACTTCCCATCAACCTCAGCTGGGACAGGGCTGGACACAGGCAACTTCCCATCAACCTCAGCTGGGACAGGGCTGGACTCTTTAGCTGGGACAGGGCTGGACACAGGCAACTTCCCATCAACCTCAGCTGGGACAGGGCTGGACACAGGCAACTTCCCATCAACCTCAGCTGGGACAGGGCTGGACACAGGCAACTTCCCATCAACCTCAGCTGGGACAGGGCTGGACTCTTTAGCTGGGACAGGGCTGGACACAGGCAACTTCCCATCAACATCAGCTGGGACAGGGCTGGACTCCTTAGCTGGGACAGGGCTGGACACAGGCAACTTCCCATCAACCTCAGCTTGGACAGGGCTGGACTCCTTAGCTGGGACAGGGCTGGACACAGGCAACTTCCCATCAACCTCAGCTGGGACAGGGCTGGACACAGGCAACTTCCCATCAACCTCAGCTGGGACAGGGCTGGACACAGGCAACTTCCCATCAACCTCAGCTGGGACAGGGCTGGACTCTTTAGCTGGGACAGAGCTGGACACAGGCAACTTCCCATCAACCTCAGCTGGGACAGAGCTGGACACAGGCAACTTCCCATCAACCTCAGCTGGGACAGGGCTGGACACAGGAAACTTCACATCAACCTCAGCTGGGACAGGGCTGGACACAGGCAACTTCCCATCAACCTCAGTTGGGACAGGGCTGGACTCTTTAGCTGGGACAGGGCTGGACACAGGCAACTTCCCATCAACATCAGCTGGGACAGGGCTGGACTCCTTAGCTGGGACAGGGCTGGACACAGGCAACTTCCCATCAACCTCAGCTGGGACAGGGCTGGACTCTTTAGCTGGGACAGAGCTGGACACAGGCAACTTCCCATCAACATCAGCTGGGACAGGGCTGGACACAGGCAACTTCCCATCAACCTCAGCTGGAACAGGGCTGGACTCTTTAGCTGGGACAGGGCTGGACACAGGCAACTTCCCATCAACCTCAGCTTGGACAGGGCTGGATTCTTTAGCTGGGACAGGGCTGGACACAGGCAACTTCCCATCAACCTCAGCTGGGACAGGGCTGGACACAGGCAACTTCCCATCAACCTCAGCTGGGACAGGGCTGGACACAGGCAACTTCCCATCAACCTCAGCTGGGACAGGGCTGGACACAGGCAACTTCCAATCAACCTCAGCTGGGACAGGGCTGGACACAGGCAACTTCCCATCAACCTCAGCTGGGACAGGGCTGGACTCATTAGCTGGGACAGGGCTGGACACAGGCAACTTCCCATCAACCTCAGCTGGGACAGGGCTGGACTCTTTAGCTGGGACAGGGCTGGACACAGGCAACTTCCCATCAACCTCAGCTTGGACAGGGCTGGATTCTTTAGCTGGGACAGGGCTGGACACAGGCAACTTGCCATCAACCTCAGCTGGGACAGGGCTGGACACGGGCAACTTCCCATCAACCTCAGCTGGGACAGAGCTGGACACAGGCAACTTCCCATCAACCTCAGCTGGGACAGGGCTGGACACAGGAAACTTCCCATCAACCTCAGTTGGGACAGGGCTGGACTCTTTAGCTGGGACAGGGCCGGACACAGGCAACTTCCCATCAACATCAGCTGGGACAGGGCTGGACTCCTTAGCTGGGACAGGGCTGGACACAGGCAACTTCCCATCAACCTCAGCTGGAACAGGGCTGGACACAGGAAACTTCACATCAACCTCAGCTGGGACAGGGCTGGACTCTTTAGCTGGGACAGGGCTGGACACAGGCAAATTCCCATCAACCTCAGCTGGGACAGGGCTGGACACAGGCAACTTCCCATCAACCTCAGCTGGGACAGGGCTGGACTCTTTAGCTGGGACAAGGCTGGACACAGGCAACTTCACATCAACCTCAGCTGGGACAGGGCTGGACTCTTTAGCTGGGACAGAGCTGGACACAGGCAACTTCCCATCAACCTCAGCTGGGACAGGGCTGGACTCTTTAGCTGGGACAGGGCTGGACACAGGAAACTTCACATCAACCTCAGTTGGGACAGGGCTGGACTCTTTAGCTGGGACAGGGCTGGACACAGGCAAATTCCCATCAACCTCAGCTGGGACAGGGCTGGACACAGGCAACTTCCCATCAACCTCAGCTGGGACAGGGCTGGACTCTTTAGCTGGGACAAGGCTGGACACAGGCAACTTCACATCAACCTCAGCTGGGACAGAGCTGGACACAGGCAACTTCCCATCAACCTCAGCTGGGACAGGGCTGGACTCTTTAGCTGGGACAGGGCTGGACACAGGAAACTTCACATCAACCTCAGTTGGGACAGGGCTGGACACAGGCAACTTCCCATCAACATCAGCTGGGACAGGGCTGGACTCCTTAGCTGGGACAGGGCTGGACACAGGCAACTTCCCATCAACCTCAGCTGGGACAGGGCTGGACATAGGAAACTTCCCATCAACATCAGTGGGGACATGGCAGGACTCTTTAGCTGGGACAGGGCTGGACACAGGCAACTTCCCATCAACCTCAGCTGGGACAGAGCTGGACACAGGCAACTTCCCATCAACCTCAGCTTGGACAGGGCTGGACTCCTTAGCTGGGACAGGACTGGACACAGGCAACTTCCCATCAACCTCAGCTGGGACAGGGCTGGACACAGGCAACTTCCCATCAACCTCAGCTTGGACAGGGCTGGACTCCTTAGCTGGGACAGGGCTGGACACAGGCAACTTCCCATCAACCTCAGCTGGGACAGGGCTGGACTCTTTAGCTGGGACAGGGCTGGACACAGGCAACTTCCCATCAACCTCAGCTGGGACAGGGCTGGACTCTTTAGCTGGGACAAGGCTGGACACAGGCAACTTCACATCAACCTCAGCTGGGACAGGGCTGGACTCTTTAGCTGGGACAGAGCTGGACACAGGCAACTTCCCATCAACCTCAGCTGGGACAGGGCTGGACTCTTTAGCTGGGACAGGGCTGGACACAGGAAACTTCACATCAACCTCAGTTGGGACAGGGCTGGACACAGGCAACTTCCCATCAACATCAGCTGGGACAGGACTGGACACAGGCAACTTCCCATCAACCTCAGCTGGAACAGGGCTGGACACAGGCAACTTCCCATCAACCTCAGCTTGGACAGGGCTGGACTCCTTAGCTGGGACAGGGCTGGACACAGGCAACTTCCCATCAACCTCAGCTGGGACAGGGCTGGACTCTTTAGCTGGGACAGGGCTGGACACAGGCAACTTCCCATCAACCTCAGCTGGGACAGGGCTGGACTCTTTAGCTGGGACAGAGCTGGACACAGGCAACTTCCCATCAACCTCAGCTGGGACAGGGCTGGACTCTTTAGCTGGGACAGGGCTGGACTCAGGCAACTTTCCATCAACCTTTTTGTGCAGAGAACTAGATTCCATCAACTTCCCATCAACCTTGGTGTTGGAGAGAGAGCTGGATTCCAGCAACTTTCCATCAATGCCTAAAGAAAATTGGTGCAAAAATAAAGAGCTATAGTTATATTCCCTCATGGTCAAGGTCAACCTCAGCCTCATAGCATCAGTACAAGTCACCTTTTTGGGCAGTTAGCCTAGATGCATTCTGCAAAGACATCTCAACAACCATATCAGACTTCGCTACCACTGGCCATGTTGGATTTTGTTTGATCACACAAGGAAAAGACAACGGGCCACCTGGAAATCAAAAAGCATTATCAACTTTAATACCAGAAGTCATCAGGCCTCAAACTTAAGTACAATTAGTGCAAACAAAAAGGCACAAATGTTAAAAACCACATAAGAACTTCAAACCTTTGCTCGTAAAACACAATTGCTTAATACCAGTCTGGTATGAATGACGCCCAACTGGAGAAGCAAAACCTGAAAACAAGATTTAAGGTTAAACAAATAATTAAAATTTAACTTTTAAACTTTTGAAACATTACACTAAGGTGAATTATTTTCTTACCATTGAGTACCTGTTGGTGACACACAAATACTAAAAATATAAAGTTTGAAACTGCCATCTTGATTACAGATTAAACAATAACCATTGCTTTCTAAAACAAACCTCAAGCCAGGGCTTTTATAATAACACAGATTTTCATTATCTGGTATTAAACTCCAACACCTGATTTGAATGAACCAAACAAATAAGTTGGGGCTAAAGTGGTTTCATAAAAGGTAATTAAAGTTCATGCAATGCCACTAATTTGATCCAGGTTTATCTAGTCTGCATAATTGTGTGTGCTGCGCCCTAAAGGTGATCATTGATTAAATTGATCCATCACAGCAAATAGCATATTTTGTGCTGTTTTATGTGTTTGAGACACGTGTTTTCCACAGTGCAAAACTTACATTTCACAGGTATATTCTCCTCTGTAAATGTTAGAAAGTCATGCAAATATTTCCATTTTGCTGCTAAACTTCACATTGAATGAGAGCTGCTGTGTGCATGTGCGCCAAATGGGAGTGCGATAATTCGGACTAACATATACATTTTGCTTGAAAAAATAATATGCAATTATATAAATATAATATGTTTTATAACGCCAGATATATCTTCTAACTATAATAATTTACCTTTAGAATGT
Organism: Scardinius erythrophthalmus; assembly: GCF_964197995.2. Lineage (NCBI taxonomy): Eukaryota > Metazoa > Chordata > Actinopteri > Cypriniformes > Leuciscidae > Scardinius > Scardinius erythrophthalmus. The sequence goes on along the minus strand of NC_138235.1, from coordinate 11,236,125 downwards.
TGGCTAAGTTGCGGTGAACTTATAGCTCATTACACTCATTTATTTTTATACTTATAATAAAACTAAAATTTGAACAGAAATAATTCAGGGAAGACATTTCTAAGAAAAATATTATATAATAATAAATAATATAATAATAATAAATATAATAAAGATACAAAATATAGTTTTGGGTATAGGAACTATGCTATTTAATAAAGATGAGTTAAACTTATTTAGAATACTGAGAATTACAGCTTTTAAAGCAATAACACCTTTTTGGAGAAAGCAAGAATTGCCAGTTTTAAATGATTGGTTAGATTCAGTTTCAAAAGTACACTAGAGGATAACATGAAATTAAGAGCATAAGGATACATTTTGAAAAGATATGGGCAACTCTAAAATCAAATCAAAATTTAACATTCTATAAAATAAAGGAATACATATTACATTAATTACCTTTTTTATATAACCCTTCCTCCCTTTTAATTATAATCATTTATTATTTTAATTTACTTATTTAATATTATTATTATTTGATATTTAAATAAAAGATTAAAAGATAAAAAATAAAAAACTATTATGTCTTTAAAGGAAATGTCCATTTCCAATGTTCCAATGTTCAAACGTCCAAATAGCTTTCCTGTAGCTCAAACAGTAGAACGTTGGAGCTTGCAACGCCAAGCTCATGGGTTTGATTCCCAGGGAAAGCAATAATTGTTAAGAATGTGAATATATGAACCTTGAAATGCAATGTAAGTTGCTTTGGGAAAAAGCATCTGCCAAATGCATAAATGTAATGTAAAATGTCCATTTGTACAACTGTGTTAAATGTCTTTGAAAGATATAATAATGGACATTTCCTTAAAGACATAAATTTTTTTAATCTTTTATTTAAATATCAAATTTGTACCAATTTTTATAATTGTGTTAAATGTGTTTGAAAGATGGAATAAAGGACAGTAAAGGACACTATCTTTATAAACTCATCAGATTATATATTTTTTTTTCCATTAAACCTGGGGTCAGTTTCAATAAGGAGGTTCAAAACTTGACCTCTGAGTTGATTTACCCTGAGATGGGAAACTCAGAACAGCTGTTTCAGAACAGCTGAGTTGAGTTCAATCAACTCTGAGTAGACTGATTTGTGTGTCTGAGTACTGCCTAGTTCACACTACACAACTTTAAACGTCGGCAGATCGCTGTGCTGTTTAGACTGCATGACTTGCTCTGGAGTTTTGAAGTCGTTGTGGTGTTCACACTATGTGACACTCCGTAAATGATCTGCAACAGGGGGTTACACACTACACGAGCTGACAACAACTCTGTCACCCAACGACTCTATCCGGTCCCAAAACCACATTTTGTCACGAAAACATGCTCAAGAAGTGGAATGGGAAATGGTGCATTCCAATGGCGCATTGTCTATTTGAAAATGGATGGCGGGACAAAATTGGCGGTAAAAAAATAAATAAAAAAATAAAAAATCAACTGATATATCGACCTTGGCAATATATCATTCGACCACTACACTGTAAAAAAAACAGTTGTGCTAACTTAAAAAATAAGACAACCTATCACTTTCAACTTTTTAAGTTAATTAAACTATTTCACTCCAATTAAAGTCAACTTTAATACTTTGATTCATCTGAGTTACAAGTAGTGTTTTGAACTTAAAAATTCCTGTCATGGTAACAAAACAAAAACAAAAACAAAAAACAATTTGAGCCAACTTGAAAAAATAAGGCAACATTTCACACTCAACTTTTAAAGTTAGCTCAACTAATTCGCTCCAATTAAAGACAACTTAAATACGTTTGTTCATCTAATCAGTAACAGTTTGTCTTCTGAACCTTTTTTTTTTGTCAAGGCAACTACAGAATGTTTTGCATTTAGCAAAGCTAGCAGCTACAATCCTTGTTTTTCATCTCCATGTTTGATATTCAAAGCTAACTTCATGACATGAACATTATTTGCCTCTTAAAACTACACTGTTAGAAAAAATATTCTTGATTTATCACAACTTTTATTTGTACCAAACTTAGATAATGTGGTTCAGATAGCATACTATTTGGAGTTGCTATTTATTAAAACTCCAAAAATCGCAACATTGTTAATCATTGTTAGATCATTATTCAAAATGCCTTCTGTCATTCCTTCCCTTGATAATTATTATATTATTTATATAATGTACTAGACATACACATAGGTTACAAATAGATAAAAGTTCGGTTCCATCGATGGTTCCATATAGAACCTTTTAATATCCAAGGAAACTTTCCAGTGCACAAAAGGTTCTAGTGGAAAAAGGTTCCTTAGATTCTTATTCTTCACTCTAAAACTGTTCACTTAAAGGTTATTTTGGGAACCAAAATTAAACTTTAATTTTTAAGAGTGCACAGTCCGCGTGCAGCCGGATTTTCACGTCTGTCGACGTGTCTGACGATTTTCAACAGAGCACGTGGTTTGACAGTTTAAAAAGAAAGGTCCTCTATATAGACTGTGTCCATCTGCACTCACAGTCAATGGAGTGTACTTTGAAAGGCTTGAATACTTATTTATATCAAAGTGAAGTGTAGACAAAAATATTTAGGGCAAAAGAGGGGTAATGGGATTGGGGCCGACCTGAGCATGTTCATAGCCCTCTGCACAACAGCTCTGACAGACTTATATGTGCGGTTGAACTGGTTTTGCGGCTAGTTTGGGTCACATGAGTGAGAAGGACGTGTGCTAGTATACAGTAGATCACATGATTTCTAAGAGCAGTCACTAATGTTAGTCAGTTGATCCACTGGAACATGTGCTGTCTGTCATGTGATTATATGGAGTGACACAGTGGGAAGAGGTTTTCTGGAATATTGTGCTTTGAGGAATGATAGCAGTGAGGCTTCATTCTTGTTTCCTCACTTGGTATGAAAAAAAAGCACTCCTCTTAAGAAAAACTATCACAGTTAAAATCTTGAGCACAACCTTTACATTGAACCTGCAGTCATCTGAAAAGACCAGTTTACGTACCGGTTTTACTTTATTTACCAGTTTTGATGCTGGTCTAGCTAGGGGTGGGCGGTGTAACCGGTTAAACAGTCGTGATTGTTGAGAAATACAGTACGCCGCAGTTCTGTCTCGTGACAATTCACAACTGTTTTATGTTTCGGAAAATTCATATGAAGTTGTATGACTTCATTTGTACATTTTCGGAAGGTTAGGTTTAGGGCTTGAGGTTGATGCTAACTTTTTGTTTTATACAATTCATAAGTTTTTCTATAAATCACATTGTACGAATTTGGGGTAAAATCAGCTGGAGCCTAAATGGTCAAATACACACAAACATTTGTCAAAATGCTTGTCTTGGCAAGAATACACATAAAAACAGTCAGTGTCTTTATCGTTAACAGCTGATGTGTGTCAGTATATTGGATCAGGTCATTAGGTCTTAAAGTGACAGTGGCCAAATATAAAAAAAATACTTTGTAGGTTTAATTTTTAGTTTAATACAGTGAAGACTATGCAGTGTTTTATTTACTTTCAATTACTTTATTTTACTTCTGTAGTATTTCTTACCTGAAGGTGTGTTCACACGTGGCATGTTTGGTTGGATTGAATACGTTTTTATAAGCTCTTCACAAGTTCTCAGCTGGTCAAAATACCATCATATGAAGCTACACTGCTACTAGGTTTGGTATCTCTAGGTTCAGTGTTAAAATGCCAATGTGAATGCTAAGCGGACGAGAACTAAATGTTGTTGTTGTTTTTTTGGTCAGGATCAAGCGAACCGAACTACAAGTGTGAACACACCCTAACATTAATTAGGCTAGTATTAGTTTTTGCTGTGGTATTCAAATTGGTTTCGTCTCTTGACATTTTATTGGTGTCAAAACGTTTGGTGTCTTAACAGCCTTATATATAAAAAAAATATATATGATAAATATCATTGTAAATGAGATTTTGAGTACATCGCCCATCCCTATAGGTCTAGCCATGATGACCCGCTGTACTGAACATTTCATCAATAAACGTTTCTCTGTATATACACAGTCATGAAGTTAAGCGTTCAGTCAGCTGTTTCATAGTGTTCTGTATTGTTTCTGTTCACATGCAGCCAGGAGCTATGGGAGACGACGAGGTAAAATCAACTCTGTTCATTACGCTATCTGTGTTAGCATGGCAACATTTTATGTGTCTGTGTACGGTGTATATGTGTGTACGCTGTGACATTTCTATCTTCATTGACCACTAGAAATAACTTGATCAGTTTATCGGTATAATCACAAGTCTTACGTGTGTTTTTGAGGCTTATGATGACTGAGAACTGCGCAGTTCATGATGCAAACAGGCATTATTGACACACACACAAGAATTATACTAGCATTATATATCGATCTCAGGTGGTCTGATCACAACTGAACAGCGTGTGAACCGGGTTCAGATTGATCTGATCTCTCAAACCACATCTAGAGTTAGTGAGAGACAAATGTGCTACGATAAACGAGTTTGTGTCCTTTTGCACCTTAGACATGAATAACCACTTACTAACATTTGTAACTTTGTTTTGACACTTTCCCGTGTCAGAAGATGCCGTTTGAGATGCATAATGCTGATCAGATCACCCAAGATGGATGTTGATAGCATGGGTGTCTCACCTGTCATTCACTCTTTAACAGGACGCTCCTCCCTCTTCCCCATTGACGACGGTCTCCTGGACGACGGCCATGGCAACCAGGGTGTCCCGGGGGTCCTGGGGTCTCCTCACTGTTACCCCCATCAGAACGGGGAGCGCATCGAGAGGTTCTCCCGCAAAGTGTTTGTGGGCGGCCTGCCCCCTGACATCGATGAAGGTTCGGCAACTGTCACGCTTGCATTCATGGGAGATATTTGTAACATACTCGTATGTAATTGTATGTGATGTTTAAAATCAACAATATTATATTTTAAACATTTTAATTAGTTAATGTATTTATTTATTTAATTTAATTCAGTCCAGAGGTTTTAGAAAGTATTTTATATTTGTACACCAATTTGTATGGCAGTCCAATTAATAAAAAATAAAAAAAATACAATAATTAATTCTAAAATGATATGATATTATATTTATATTAAATCATTTATAATAATGGATTCTGAAAATATTATGTTATTTTATTATATAATAATAATAATAATATGATTATATGATATTTCACTCTGTCTAGATGTTTTTGAAGGCAGCTTTTGTTTGAATACCTCCTCTCTGTTTGGATGTCCAATTAATTGGAATTAATTAAAAAAATTATTTAATATAATATTATAATAATTTTAAAATTCTATTCTATTCTATTACAGAATCAATAGAATGTGTTATAATGGATAAAAAAAAATCATAATATTACATTTCCCTTATATTATATATTAATTATTATTATAGAATTTATAATAATTGATTAAAAAAAATTATAAAATATTTTTTTTTGTAATATTGTATTTCACTTTGTCTAGATGTTTTTGAAAGCAGTTTTTGTTTGTACACCTCTCTGCCTGGTAGTCCAATTAATTGGATTAATTAAAACAATTTAATATAATAACTAATTTTAAAATTGATATTATATTATATTATATTATATTATATTATATTATATTATATTATATTATATTATATTATATTATATTATATTATATTAACTCTTAATTAATATTTTAGAAAGCAGGAACCTCTTCACTCCTCGTCAGCTGTTCTTACACTCTCTGGTTTCGTCTTCTTTACTATCGGGCTCTGATCCACAGTCTTTCAGACGTACAAAAGACTTTGCAAACCTGTTTCAGTCTTGCCCTGACGCCACTGAAATCTTTCTGACATCTCTCTGGTGGCCGATTACTCGATAACTGCACTGAGACACATAAAACCCAAAGCAGATCAGCAAACAAAATGGCTGCCGCTGATGAGAGATGTTGATTTACTGTCAGTCTGAAGAGAATTTGACCTGATTCAAATACTGATCCCTCCTCACCTTGCAGATATATTGATCAGGGCCACACCGAAACAATGCAAAAGACTTTTAACTCTCCTGTTCTCGTGCAGATTAAAGGGGGGGTGAAATGCTCATTTTCACTCAATCTCCTGTTAATCTTGAGTACCTATAGAGTAATATTGCATCCTTCATATCTCCAAAAAGTCTTTTGTTTTATTATATTTTTAATTGAAAGATTGGCTGGACCGAGTCTATCAGGAAAAAAACGAGCGGCTGGGGGCGGGCCGTGTGGGCGAAGCTAAAGCTGTGCTAACGCGCCGAGCTAACAACACACAGAGACATTTGTTCAACAGTTTTACTCACCGTTCCAACGCACGACCGCGAACCTTTATCATTGTGACTGCTCGATCCTTAAGCATTAGACGATCTGCAAATCCATCGATCTGGGCTTTATTTATAAAACAATCATCGTCGAAATGCAGGGAACAAACAGTCTACACAACTCCGTTTATGCTCAGGAAAACAAACTCCATCCACGGGTTCCTTAACGCTGGGTTCTTTGGGAATCTGTGCAGGGTTGTCTTGCCCTGGCAACCAAAAACACACTTCTTTGGAGACATTGACTTCCCTAAAGCCGGGCAGGGCGCTTTGATGGCGAACTGCTTTCACTCTCTTGCTCTGTTTTACGAGTGCGCGCGCGCCCGCGATCTTACCGGAGAAGTGCCCTTAGGACCCATATAAGGAAATTCCGCTCTATCTTACGTAAGACAGAGCCATACTCGAAAAAAACTTTCCGAAACTTGTGACAAACCGGAAGGAGTATTTTTGGAACAAAAATACTCCTTCAAACGTACAACTTAGTTTTTGAAACTTTGTCCATGTTTAGCATGGGAATCCAACTCTTTACCAGTGTAAAAAACTCAGTATGCATGAAATAGCATTTCACCCCCCCTTTAAAATCATTATGTTTCCTGTATGCAAAAGTTTCTGCAACCATTCCTGCAGCTCTCTCTGATTCTCAGTTTCTCATCTTTCACACAGATGAAATCACAAGCAGTTTTCGGCGCTTTGGTCACCTGGTTGTTGATTGGCCGCACAAAGCAGAGAGCAAGTCTTACTTCCCTCCTAAAGGTACGTCTAGAAAAATCACAGCAAATCCAGAATCTGCATGTACATACTGCACTGTGATTTATTACTGTTTTGTAAAATAACAGTAAACTCTGAGACATCAAAACCCTGCTATACTTTATCTTCATCAAATTCGCCATCCTTTGATTGACGGATGGACTGTGTGATGGGCTTTTGTCTAGGTTACGCCTTCCTCCTGTTTCAAGAGGAGAGCTCAGTGCAGGCCCTGATCGAAGCCTGTCTGGAGGAGGACGGCAAACTCTACCTGTGTGTGTCCAGCCCCACCATCAAAGACAAGCCTGTGAGTCCACATACTGGGCCCTATGTTAAGGATCTAAGCTCATGGTCTAAAGTGCACAGTGCAAGTGCACTTATGACGTGTCCGAATCCACTTTTGCTAGTTTGACGATGGGGAAAATGGTCAGCGCTCCCGGTGCACAGTCTAAAAGGGTTGTCCCTATTCTCTTGATGATTAATGGTTGTGTTTTAGGCGTAATGTGCAATAAACCAATCAGACTCTCATCTCCCATTCCCTTTAAAAGCCAGTTGCGCTCGCGCCATGGCGGATTTGTATGTGAACACTCCAATTGATCTCAGACCTCTTAAAAGCGAACCGAACTGAGACCATCTCGGGAGGTGGTCTGAGTACGGCTCGCTTTCAGCTGACACTGAACTCGATCCAAAAAGCAACATTATGAACACAAAGAGGTCTGACACCATATTCCTATTTAAGTGGACCAAAAAAGGATCCGAGTCCTCTTTCAGGGCCAGTGTGAACGTAAAGAGAACTGGGTCCTTTTTCACTTGGTTGACCTCTTGGTCCACTTAAAGGAGTCTGAGTTCGGTTCTTGTTTAAGAGGACTCAAGTGTGAAAATACCCTTAAGATCTATTTAAACTGAATGTGACACAACAAAACATCAGTTTGTGTAAAGAGAACTTCAGTTCTTCAGAACAGAGAATGAACACACGCCATTGGGTTTTAAAGAAGTGTTTTTTGTTGCTTTGGAACAGCTCTGATCTTGAATATGCTCTGACTGTGAAATAGAAGTACACTTCAGCATACTTGTTACAGAAATAATATATTTAAGTGCCAACTGAATGTAATGTCTATTAAATTCATGCAGCTGAGTGTTTTTTGATCCACTTAAGTAGGACTTTAGAACATCTTTAAATGTAATTTCATAATTACTTCTATTGAAGTATGGTTAAAGTGTACTGCTAAATGTACTGAAAAGCATTTATGGTGAACTAAGATATACTTTAATGTAATTTCTATTGCGTGTTATGTATTTAAATATATTACACATTTTTAATAATAAATTAGCAATTTAGTTCACTTAAAATATATAAATGTTAAATGTAATACTAAATAACACACTTGTTAATATCATAATGTTAGTCAACACATCAAAACAAGTGTACTTCTTTAAAGCATGACAAAAGATTTTTAAAACATAATGATTTTAAAATGCATTTTAAAGTAACAATTTTAATTTGACATTATTGCGAAGTGCATTTGTTAAGAAACAGTCGTGAAAGTGTACTCTATTTAAGTGCACTTATTTTAATTAATATTACATAATCTGTCTCAAGTATACACTTTTAAAGTACACTACAAGTGCAAACTTCTTTTTCGCGGTGTCTCTGTGTTTGACATGCACGATCTGTGTGTGGTGTTTGTTTCAGGTCCAGATTCGTCCGTGGAACCTGAGTGACAGTGATTTTGTGATGGACGGATCTCAGCCGCTGGACCCTCGCAAAACCATCTTTGTGGGAGGAGTGCCACGTCCACTGAGAGCTGGTACACCTAACCTGTGCCAATATTCGCAATTTATTTCAAACAATGTGACAAATTCAAATCATGTTCTCCATCTATATATTGTTTTTATGAGTTTTCTTTGTGTGTGTGTGTGCTCTGCAGTGGAGCTGGCCATGATCATGGACCGCTTGTATGGTGGCGTGTGTTACGCGGGCATCGACACGGATCCCGAGCTGAAGTACCCAAAGGGGGCGGGGCGTGTGGCCTTCTCCAATCAGCAGAGCTACATCGCTGCCATCAGCGCCCGATTCGTCCAGCTGCAGCACGGAGACATCGACAAACGGGTAACCAGATGCCACTTACGCCATTCTTTGAGACTAGCTACATCCAGAATAGCACACTTACACTTGCTATTTCAGTAGTGTATAGTATTCATTCTGTGCTTTCATTTTCTGTATACATAGAATACAGAAATACAGATTTGGCCATTATAACAAAGAACAACAAACCACAGTGCAATTGGTATTTCTTCCAGTTCTGATACATAGATGGTCAAAATGAGTGCATCTTATGTGAAAAAGAAGTGCACTTCAGCTTATTTTTAAAACAGTACTTGTTACAGAACTAATATACTTAAGTGCGAACTGAATGTAATGTTTTCTGACACAGTAAATGAAAATGCATTATAATTTAATTTCATATACAGTTTAGAGCTTATTTTGACCCATAATCAGGACTTCAGTCCTTTATATGTAATTTATGTTTGAAATATGGTTAAAGTGTACTGCTGAATGCACTGACAAGTATTTATGGTTAACTAAAATATACTTTAATGTTATTTCTATTGAAACTTGTATGTCATGTTTTTGTAGTTACACATTTGGAATGAATTTAGTACATTTTTTATATAAATTAAATTTAAATGTAATATCAAATAACACACTACAGGTAAAATTATAATCAAGTACTTTACATTATGCTTTAGTATGTTAGTCATCACATCAAAGTAAATGTACTTCTTTAAAGCACGACAAAATATTATTAAAACGACTATTTAACATGTACTTAATTTGACATTATAATGTGCACAAAAGTTTACTTTAGTGTGTTAAAGTCCCCCTGTAGTTAATAATTGTATCCCTTAAAACTCATCTTTGATCACCAAAATGACATTTTAAAAAAAATTATTCATGCCTTAAAATATCTTGACTGTAACTCGACACCCTTCCCTCATTTAGAATGCGTGGTTCTATGAATATGCAAATGAGCCCCGCCTCCACTCACTCACTCCGCTCAGAGATCCACTCGTTGACGATCACACGTTGATCTGATTGGTTACAAGGTAGTTTGTGACGTCAGAAACACCAGCGATTTCAAAGCGTGTTTTTGAGACTGTCTTTGGTTCACTGCAGTTTTAAGGAGGAAATACTCAGCAATGCTGTCGACTTATGAATTTACACATGGTTTGTCTTAAAGCGCATTAAAAACACCACATAGACATATAAACAACATTAAAAGCTGGAGTTTCACCACAGGGAGACTTTAAAAAACATAGTAATGAAAGTGTATTCAATATCATTATTCTGCAACTTTTAAGATTTGAAGCACACTACAAATGCACAATCGATACAATTAAGAGCACTTCATTTTCACAAGGGATTGCATTGTGGTATACAGCACTACATGTAATCATATTTTTAGAAATCATAATACCCTATTTCCTTAAAGTATTACAACATTTGAATGATATACTGATCTTGAGTAATTCAAGGCTATAAACATCATTCATTCATTATTTCACCCGTCACATTATAGTCCAGACTAACTATATCACAGCACTGTTTATTGATGACTACTTCAGCTTCTGCACTTTATCAGAGGAGAAATGAACCGTGTTTTTCTTGTTTGTGCGTCACACAGGTGGAGGTGAAGCCGTACGTGCTGGACGACCAGCTGTGTGACGAGTGCCAGGGAGCGCGTTGCGGAGGGAAGTTCGCCCCGTTCTTTTGCGCCAACGTCACCTGCCTTCAGTATTACTGCGAGTTCTGCTGGGCGAACATACACTCCCGCGCCGGACGCGAGTTTCACAAGCCGCTGGTCAAAGAGGGGGCCGACCGTCCCCGCCAGATCCACTTCCGCTGGAACTAAAGATGGGAGTTCCTGGAGAGCCAGGAACGGCAGCATGCAAGACGAAGCGGAAACATCGCGTCTGCTACGGGGAGAAAAAAAAAAGATGCTTAGTTTGACCCCCGAACCCAAGCTGTCAGTAGAGTAATTAACCGTATACAGTATATAGAGAATATATATATATGTCTATAAATATATAAATATATCTTTATCTTTTGTAGCAGCCAGAAACACTACAAGCCTCAGTTTATTTCACCAAACCACTTCTTTCTCCTCCCTCCCTCCCTGCACATCTCAGGCTCGGAACAGAGTTTTTTTGTGGTACCTTCGTGTTTTTTAAAAAGGAGATTAAGAAAAAAAAAAGAGATTGATTTTTTGTAGTTTTTTCAAATTATTTTTATATGTGATATTTAAAAAAAAGTAGAAACGAGAATGTTTTTCGCTTGGGGGGGCAGCCTGTCCGTTCTGTTCATTCGTTCTGTCCGTCGCGTGTCAGTCTGCTGCTAAATCCCCCCCTAGTGGGCAAAGTGCGCAATTGTCTCTTGATGACGTAATCTCTAATGCCTGCCCTGGATCTCGAACCAAAGGTAGCAAAACGCGCGGCCTGAAAACGAGACGTTTGCCGCCGAATACAAAAAAAGGAGTAATATTTCCCCCCTCCCCATTGTTTTCACTCCAATGTGCTCTTAGCAGGAATAGGAATGATTCAATAATGAATTACTGAGACTTTCCATTTTCCACTGGCAAAAAAAGAAAAAAGAAAAGACAATACCTCAGAATATTAATCTGGCTTGTTGTTGCTCTACTCTTGCAATTTAATCACAAGCTATAGAAGAAGCTTTGCTGCTATATAGGATGTAACGAATAGATAGTGTCGGTGTTCTATGAAATGCCAGTGTGACGTCACTGGCGATGTCGCACACAGAAATGCAGTCCGTTCCCTCTCGCACGACATGGCCGATCGGCGCCATGAAAACACAGAATGTGAAATCTTTCGTGCATGTTTGTGGCTGTACATCATTTGCATGCAGTGTAAAGGTTACCAGCACATATAAGAAAGAAAAAAAAGATGCATATTAACGATAAACAGAGGAATTTATGTAGCATGAGGCGAAAAAAAAGGTCAGACTCTTAGATAATCAATACTAATAACGAAAGGAAAAAAAAACAGTGTAAAATTCTTCGTAAACCTTTGCATGCGTTGTTGTGATGATTCCTTTACGAACTTATTACGAGAGAACTGACGTTAGTTTTTAGAGTAGTGAGTTCTGCCATTTTGTAACTCGATAATTAGTCAAGAGACGGTGTGCTGTCCTGTGGTTTTCGTGTCTTGTCTTCGTGCAGTGTGAGTCTAGTTATGAATTGAGGTTTCAGTTCGATTTAAACTCTACGATCTAGAGGATCGACATTTAACCTTTGCCCTTCCTGAACACCCCTGAATTCCACCCCTCGTATTACAGTAGTCGCTGGAGCGCAGGACAAGAGCTTTTTTCTGTGGTAGCTCTGATGTAGTTGGTAGGAACTGGCGAAGGAATTGTACCTGTGGTCGTTCGTTGTCTGTGTGTGGGCGGAGCCTATCTCCGCGTTTCCTAGTTTATTCTCTGGACAAAAAGTATGGAAGCTTGTTTCCGCTACAGAATAAAATAGGTAATTGCGACTTGTTATCTCACAAATCTGACCTTTTTTTTACATCGTGCAATTCTGACTTTTTTTCTCTGAATTGCGCGACATAAACTCGCAATTGCGAGATATAAAGTCGAAATTTACTAGGATACTCCCAAGACGGACATTTTGATTTTTTTGGGGGTGAAATTGTCCGTTCAAGTGCAAGAAGATGTGAAAGAGAGCTTAATTCAGTATTCACGTGGCTTTCTGGGAGCGTGCTTCGGATGGTCAGTTAGCGCAGAACTTCGCACGTTATCTTTCATGTCTTCTTGCGCTTGAATGTTTAAATTAGCAAGGCTAACGACACAGCACTGGTCCGATTGGGACGGTGACAGTTCTGTCGACGAGCCCTGCATGTGCGCTCTCTTTCTCTCACGGTGAGCACTAGAGGGCGCTCTTAGCCAAGCCACGGTGCGCCGAGCAGAAAGTATATTTAGTTTATTTACGCGTACGCAGTCGAACGCACAAGCCTTGCTGCTTCTTTTGACTCATACACATACACAGGCGTTCGACGCATGCAGTTTTGCGCAATCTCTCATGCTAGAGTTTCAACCCATGTAAATATCTTTGTATTCTTTAATGCTACAGTTGTACAAATGAGGGTACTTTCTAACTCTTGGCACGATCTCTTACCTATGTAGACCCCCATTGTCGCTGTAGCTAGCACGCGTTCCGGTTTTGTTTATGCAGTTTTTCTTCGACTACCTTGTGAATCGACGCCCCCAGGGCACCGTTGGATAAACTAATTACTGCAAAAAAAAATGTGCAATAATTCCAAGAAATAAAGTCGGAGAAATAAAGTCGGAATTGCAAGATATAAAGTCGGAATTGCAAAAAAATTAAGTCAGAATTGTGAGATAAGTCGTCGCAATTATCTTTTAAATAGTTTATTATGTGGTGGGAAAAAGCTTCCATACAAAAGCTATCGGTTAGAATAACAGACATGGAGAAAAGAGAGGAGAGAGACGTTACAGCGATTGTATTTGTGTAGCGGAGCCGTTTTGATTTTCAGAGCGATCAGGTGATTCTCTGCGTTCGATCGGATCAGTCTTGTGGACAATCTCTACAGAAGCAGTGGACCGGCCGTCCGTTTGGTACTGTACTGTTCTTTCTGTGCTGTTCTTTCTGTCGTTCTTTTTTGCACTCTATATATCCTTGTGTTGGCGGGTTTGGTGAAGAATTCAGTGCCCTCGTCGTACTGTCGTGTATGTGATTTAACCTTTCAAGTGTCAACAGTGTGTTTTATTTATTGCGTGTGTATATTTATTTGTTGGCGTGTCCCAGACTCTGGAGGACACGTGATGCACTACCTTTTTCGATTTCTCTCCTCTCCTTTCTCCTCTGAGAGAACCAATCCCTCTTTCCCCGACGTTTGGAGTCGAACGCAAAACAGTCTTTATTTTATTTTGAATCACGTCACTTTTTTTTTTTTTTTTTATATATGTGTGTGTGTGTGTGTGTACTATTTCATTCTAGAAGAATTGCGACCTATTTTAAGTCTATTGGATAATTTAAATATCTTTATTTTTGCATAGTAACTTATTTGATGTATTGTGTAAAACGCTGGACCCAGATTATGGTCATCCGCTCTGAGTGAGTAGCGAAGGTGTTTCTGGGAACTTAAACCCGCAGTCCTTTTTCCGTGTTCAACACTGTTGCTTCGTACGTGAATGTGTGGGTTTTCGTTGTTGTCGTTTTGAAAAATCATATTTATTTGACTATTTTTGTAGACAGATAACTATTTGATTTAAATTGTATTTTTCTATTTCTGTAGACCTCTGACTGTCACTTGATTTGCCCACGTATTTATGGTTACGTTCACACGCAAAAGGCTGTTTCTTGAATCATCATCCTCATCCGTGCAGTTGTGTATGTGTGTGTGTGTGTGTGTGTATGAATCTATTTATGTATTATTGCTTAGCACACATGGATTTGATTACTATTTAAGTTGGTGGTGTAGTTTATTTGAAGGAAGGAAGCATTGAGGGTTCTACTATGTTCATGGAAAACACTTGAGACTCTCCCTGGTTAGATGGAGGGGTATCAGCCCTCCCCTCACTGATACTCAGAAACTTGAATATAACACATTTTGAAAGGCTTACTAACCTCGAATCTGTGTTGTGACGTGCAATACTGTTTCTAATGTTTGTATAAAAAAAGTGAGAATTGCAGTGTATACCTTTTTAAATGCAGATTTATTTTTTTCATTGCATATTTTGCAAATTTCTGATTCACAGTGTCATTTTTTACTGTCAGAAAAGATGAAACCCCTTTTTTTCATTGCAACTATTTTTAAATCCAGATATCTTTGTACTGATGTAAATGATTGTAGTTATTTTGGATAGTGTTTTGCTAACAAAAGGAGAAACTTTTTCATGCATATTTCTATTTCTTTTTTGTTTGTTGGTTTGTTTTTGTTTCTTGTTTTTTTTATTTTACTCTAATAGTAGCAAAATATTTGGGATAATTTTTCATATTATATGTCATTAATATTATTTTGTATTTTTATGTGGAAAGATATGAATATATAATTTTATGATGCTAACTGCTAAGATATTATTTCAATTTGGATTATTTTTAAAGCTAAAATCTTTGTAATAATGTTAATGTTCTAGTTTCTAAATCAAGTTTGTGTATAGATTCACACAAGTGGTTTATGAAGTGTTCAGACTGTAATTATTACTGAATGGCTCTTTGATATGCAAACTGAATATCATGTTGTTCCTTATTTTTTGATTTGTTTTGTATTTAAATGGGGTGTTGATTACAATCTTTTTCTTTGATTTCCTGAATAAAGACCCATTCTGTTCAGACACAAGCCACGTCTCAGCTGCATTCTTTGGCTGAAATATTTGTGGTTTGGTCTGGTTTTTGCCATGTTGTTTGACATTTAGGAAGAAATATGGCAGTGGTTGTCATTATTGTACAAAGCACTTTTTATAAAGTCGTTTTGTAAAGATTTCCACACGCAGCTCATGAGAGGAGGAATTGAATTCACGAGCCCTTAGGCGCCCCCTGGAGGACAAAACACTGTCCAACCCGGGAGATTCTTTTGTTTTGGTTTTATAACAATGGTAAATTCATTAACTAAAAAATATATACATTATCCGCCTGGTAAGTTGAAAATTACCTGCAATATATAGGCCAAGAAGACAAGTTCACAACATAACCTCTGACCGATGAATGACCCACCTATATATGTGACGTCACGGTGCCTGGCCCCGCCCATTAATCATATAACGTTCGGTCCTGAATGAGAACAGAAACCGAAACTTCAGTCAAAGCGTTTCCTCACAGGTAGGCCTGTATAAACATCCCCTCAGAATTTGTTAAACCTGTAAAATAAGATAACAGATTCCCCGATGGCGAAGATAATATTTTTTACATTAAGCTTTTCCCGTCTTTAAAAAAGAGTAAAAATATGACAGGACAATGTTTTTCATTCGTCGAAAAGTTGTGGGAACTCTGTGAAATTGTGTGTTTGTGTTAAAGATGATGTAAAGGCCATTCAAATTGGTCATGTGGAATTCTGTAAAAATATGAGGTGTTTCAGAAGCTGCTGAATGGCCAAGTGAATAAATACGAACCAAGATGACCATGACCGTGAAGATCAAATTCAGGTTTATTTACTTCTTTAAAGATGCCATGTGAAATTCAGTTTCCTTCAGTGTTCAAATTTAATATGAGAAGGAAAAAGGAGAGAGAAAAAAATCTCTATCACCCTTTCTATGTCTCTCATAATTTGGAAAAACAAATAATGTAATTTTATTATTTTAGTATTATTAAATGTACTTTATGCACTACATAGAAGCCTTTTTTTTTTTTTTTTTTACTCGTCCACATTTAAAAATTTGAACACTGGTGGCAATCATGTTATACATATGGAAGCTTGTTTCCGCCACAAAATAAAAAATAAATAAAAGATAATTGCGACTTTTTATCTCACAATTGCGAGTTTACATCTCGCAATTCTGACTTTATTTCTCAGAATTCTGATTTTATATCACGCAATTCTGACTTTATAACACATAATTGCGAGTTTATATCTCGCAATTCTGACATCTTTTCTCAGAATTGTGAGATATAAAGTCCAATTATAAGGGGACAAAAAGACGGACTTTTTTTTTTTACCTCAGAATAGTTTATATCTCACAATTCTGACTTTATATCTCAGAATTCTGACTTTATATCACGCAATTGCGACTTTATATCATGCAATTCTGACTTTATATCTCCCAATTGCGTGATATAAAGTCAGAATTCTGAGATATAAAGTCAGAATTCTGAGATATAAAGTCAGAATTGCGTGATATAAAGTCGCAATTGCGAGGAAAAAAAGTCAGAATTCTGACTTTATAACATGCAATTGTGACTTTATTTCACGCAATTCTGACTTTATATATCGCAATTCTGACTTTATATCTCAGAATTCTGACTTTATAACACGCAATTGCGACTTAACACGCAATTCTGACTTTATATCTCGCAATTCTGAGAAATAAAGTCAGAATTGCGAGATGTAAACTCGCAATTGTGAGATAAAAAGTCGCAATTATCTTTTTTTATTTTTTTTTATTTTGTGGCGGAAACAAGCTTCCATATTATCACATACTGGTTCAGGCAAGCAATTATAGGAAGTGTGCAAATGATGCTCAACTGACAGAAAGCACTTTGGGTGTCTTGTGTCACTGTAGCCTTTAGGACAGAGCAAGGGCTGAAAAACGGCAGCATGAGTGAGTCTAGTGAAATCAAAGATAATGTCACAACCAGCCATGAGGACAAAGATGACGGCAGCTTCTCTCCTACTGAACCTCACATGTTCAAAGAATCCGAAAGGTACGTTTTTTTTTTTTACTTGCTTATTACTTGCTTATTTCAACTAGAAAGAAAAAATAATAATATTTTCCATCTTCTTAGCATGTCTTTAATATAATTTGTCGATTTCATTGTTTTATACTAAAGTCTTTTGATTAGAATAGTTATTAAAATGAGCCTTATTCAGTTCCTGTTATTGACTGGTGTTTTTTCTAGTGTTGAGGTTCATCAGCAGAAGAGAGTTGCATCTCCAGTGCTTAGCTGTGTTTCTATGAAGAGTGATGCGTCAATGGATCCTCCAATCAAATTCCAGCAGGAAGATCCAAGGTAAAACACATTTACTCAGTGAGACTATAGTGGCGCCTTGCCTTGCTGATTTGACTGACAACTTTCTCATCATGAGCCAACATTCAAAATATTTCTTTCCTAGTTTAGTTTGCTAAATGTCTGTACTTGGAGCAGAAAATATAGATGGTTATTCAAAAGCACCATTGTCGATGCTCATTTTTAGTTGTAGGTGAAAATTTTGAAGATCCAGTTCAGATGAAGTGTAATATTTTCTAATAGTAACTCGATTTTAAACCTACATTATTGTTGCAAATTCTATTTTTTCTTATTTTTGTCACTGAGTAATATTTAAATAATGTAAATATTACTGTTACTGTGCACAGGAAAAAGGAGAGGCGAGGATCCAATTGCGGCAAAGTTTATTCAAAAACTCAAACAAAAGAAATGAAAGATAATCCAAACCAGTAATAGGAAAAAAATGTAAAGGAACAAGACAAGTTGCAAAGACAACTACCGACAACAGACTACTGAAACACAGGGGTATACATGCACAGGGAAACAAGGGGCTAACAAGGAACAGGTGTGAACAATTAATCACTATGGAAACTAATGAGGGTAACTTTACTGCCCTACAACGGCAAAAGACCTTAAGTCGCTAGAGTGTGGAACTGAGAAAAATGACTTTAAAGATTTTTAGTTGTCCCGCCAAATTAATTATAGGTAGGACACTGGAAATCTGGCAAATAGATGTTTTAGTAATGAAAATTATACACATAAAAAAATCTTGAGCTCAAACTTGACTTTTGACCACTATTTTAAAGTTACTGTACTCTGCCTTTGTATTGTCAGCAAAAAGTGAGAAGTCATGCCAAGGCAAAAGGCAGTAACTTCCACATTATCAACATTTGGTTGCTGATCACCATTAACAAAATCATTATAGTAACATAAAAAAAAACATATAAAATCTAGTGATCATGGCATTTATTTTGTATGATTTACAATTATTTATAGCCATCTACTTATTGCTATCGTGTACTTTGGTTGCATTCTGATGGCATTATTAATACATTTGACATGACAAAATACCTCCATAGATATATTAGTCCAGCTTATTCCACCGCATTTAGGGCGGGGCTGAAGGCGCCGGCGAAGTTTTGGCACTGTGCCAGCTAGATGCATGAGTGTTTCAACTAGGTCCAGTACCCGAACTGAGTGAGGCGGGGCTTTAATTCTTGGTTGTATTCATCTGATACGGCAATGTATAACATTTTTCTGTCAACTCTGCATAATCTTTCGCGATCGATATCGCACGTTTGTCGATGGAGCGGTTTCAGACCATAATGTTCTGACCGCGTTTGTTTAGGACAAAGCTCTGAGGACATCAGAAGTTACAGGGACTGATGGCAGCTGTACAAAGTACACAGGCTACACCATAATTTAAATTTTAATGGACATTAAAACAAAGGCAGAACACCGTACAATTTGGTTGGTAGCATTATAGATAGAACACCGGCACAGTAACTTCATATTGACGCGCGGCTAAACAAAGGCAGAGCACCGTAACTCAATTTGAGCGTTCCAAAACAAAGCCAAAGAGCGGTAACTGATGGTACGGTGTTCTGCCTTTGTTTCTCATGGGCTTTTGGAAGTTACTGTTAAGACAACTCATTATTTTCTCGAAAAAACAACGGAATTGATTCAAGATACTTATCCACATGATAAAGGAGGTCTTGAATGTGCCAAAAATATAAATAACTAATTTTCGACCAAAAACGAAGTTACGGTCTTTTGCCTTTGCACGGCAGTATGGGCAAATTCCAATCGGAAATTTGAAATCCGATCAGATTTAGCAAGTGTGAACAGCTAAAAATCACATGAAATGCGTTTCAGTCTGATCCCTCTGATTGGATTTTGCGTGGTTTATATGACTTTCTCACACATGTAAAACGTAAATGCTATAGGAAGTATGCTGAAAGTTGCTGCAGAAACAAGGTTGTGTTGTTGCAAAGTGCCGGATGAGCAGAAAATGTAAATATAATGGAGATGACAGAACAGAATAAAGCCACTCATACCAGCCTCAAGATCAGCATGGGACACACACATTGGATCTGAATGGTTGCGATACAGTGTGGACAGTCAATCATTTTAGATCAGATTCCAGTCAAATAAATCACAATCATAAATATTTGGATTTGGACTGACAGTGTGAACGTAGCCAAAATTAAGACGCTTGGAACGCACATGGCAAAGGGAGCAATTAATAAAAGACCACATCATTTCCGTATTAGCTTCACCTCGAATGTTACCACTACAAAGCTAGGCAGTGATAACAGGAAGATCTTAGTATTGCTGTAAATATGATACAAATAAATGTACATTTATTATGGAGTTTTTAAAATATGCTTTACATGTGTGTTACCGATCAGCTCTTAAATTATAAGTTAAGCATTAAACACTAAGCATTAAACAATGTTTTTTAGCAATGAAACTTTTTTTAAACTTAATATGAAATGCATGACGAAGTGGGTTATTATAGCCAGTATCACAACAAAACAACTTATTCTGTGAATTATTGTGTTTATACGTTAACTCCAACTCTCCCGCCATATCTAGATTTAAAATGAACCGCCAAGACTTGACACCCTGTGTCACACGACCATAAACGATTAAATTACTTCCTTGTAGTGACCATAGCACATTCCCTTCGCTCACAAACTTGTGGAAGGGCCCTTTGTGAAGGGATTCAGTTGTTCACTTACATTTAGAACGGCACTACAAATGGCGTCCCCTTCCCGAAATGCCCTTCAAGGGTGCAAAAAAGCAGTTTGGAATTCGCCCTATGGAAACAAAAAAAGGCAGCTACGGAAATAAAGGCAAACAGGAACTAAACACAGTAAGTTAAACACTGGAACAAGGGGAACAGAAAATACACAAGTTTGTGTATCAAAACCAAGAAACACAGATCAAGAGAACATGTAATGATTACTCAATGACAGAAAAATAAGAATTTGCAAGATGCTTTTAAACAGAACGACTTTCAGTCATAGTGTTGTTTGCACTATGCTCCACCATTTGAGCTCCCTTCACACCATGTACAAATGATGACGTTCTTCTCTTTACTTATGAAAAAGGGTTTTCAGCCATTAAATCACTGTGTTCTGTTCTGCCAAAGTCTCCCAGCAGACTGGATTGGTTCGACCGCCAACACCCATGTGTCCGTTCAGAGTAACTGGTCAATGGATCCACCAACTAATTTCCATATGGCTGATTCTGTATCGTATGTCTGGTCTTGTTTGTATTCTTTTTTACCCTCATAAATATTCAATCATAATTTTTCTGAATCAAAAAGTTTAATACATTGTCTTGTTCGCAGAGAGCAGCCAGTAGAATTGCACACTCAGTCACCCCGAAAGACACAAATGGCTGCTATTTTGAGGGTTAGCCTTTTTTTCATGATTTACATCATTCACATTCAAAAGAACAGTATATTATTGAATAAAATATTGTCTGAATATATTTTTCGTTTTGCCTTAGCAACTTCAACGCAATGTGATCACTTTTGTAAAGAAGGAGCTCAGAAAAATCAACAGCGTTTTGGACTCTGATCTCACTGAGTGTACAGAGAGTCAACCAGAAGGAGAAGAAGATGGTCTTGAAGCCAAAGAAGCAGCAGTCAAAATCACATTGCACATATTGAAGTCTATGAAGGAGCAAAGCCTCTTTGACAAGCTACTTAAATGTTAGTATGTGTATATGAGTAGAACATAGTTATCCATTAAATACAGACAAAGAAAAAATTTGATTGTTATCTTCCTTATTGTATTTAGTTCATCAGATTGACACATATCAGCAAAAGCTTAAATCCAGTTTGAAGAACAGGAGCCAGTGTGTATTTGAAGGTATTGCTAAGCAAGGAAATCCATCCCTACTCAAGAAGATCTACACAGAGCTCTACATCACAGAAGGAGGGAGTGGAGAGGTTAACAATGAGCATGAGGTGAGACAGATTGAGACAACATCCTGGAAACCAGAGACACAGGAATCACAGATCAAATGTAACGACATCTTTAAAGTCCTACCTGGGCAAAACAAACCCCTCAGAACTGTGCTGACTAAAGGAGTTGCTGGAATCGGAAAAACAGTCTCTGTGCAGAAGTTTGTTCTGGACTGGGCGGAAGGAAAAGCTAATCAGGATGTTCATTTCGTGTTCCCACTGCTTTTTCGGGAGCTTAATTTGATTGGCAAAGAGGAGTACACTTTGGAGAAACTTGTTCATTTGTTCTTCAGAGAAATTGAGGGATTCAAACTTTCAAACTTTGAGAAATACAAAGTCATATTCATCTTTGATGGTTTGGATGAGTGTCGACTACCTCTTGATTTTAGGGCTAACGTAAGGTGCTCTGATATAACTGAAGCCGCCTCAGTGGACGTGCTGTTGACCAACCTCATCAAGGGGAATCTGCTTCCTTCTGCTCTCATATGGATCACCTCTCGACCAGCAGCAACCAGTCAGATCCCTCCCGAGTGTGTCGACCAGGTCACAGAAGTCCGAGGGTTCAATGATCCTCAGAAGGCAGAGTATTTCAGGAAAAGAATACCTGACCAGAGTCTGGCCAACCAAATCATCACACACATCAAATCATCAAGAAGTCTGTACATTATGTGTCACATCCCAGTATTCTGCTGGATTTCAGCCACTGTTTTAGAGAAAATGTTGGGTGACAAAGAGATGTTCCACATCCCCAAGTCTCTGACTGAAATGTACACACACTTCCTGATTTTCCAGACATTACAGATGAAGGATAAGTACAGGGATCTCTCGGATTCACACTTGACTAGAGACAACATTCTGTCCCTTGGAAAACTGGCCTTCCAGCAATTTAGGAAACGTTTTGTGATCTTTTATGAAGAAGACCTGGCAGAGTGTGGCATTGATGTCAAGGATGCGTCACTATACTCAGGACTGTGCACGCAGATCTTCAGAGAGGAGTTTGGCTTATACCAAAGGAAAGTCTATTGTTTCGTGCATCTGAGTTTCCAAGAGTATCTTGCAGCTTTGTTTGTACACCTTCACTGGGTTTCAACTCAAAAGACCAGCAGCGATGAATTCAACATACCATTCCAAGACACAGACTTCGGAAAGCTCTGCATGGATTCATCTCTGTTTGACTTACACAAGAGTGCTGTAAATCAGGCTCTAGAGTCGAGGAATGGGCACTTCGACCTTTTCCTCCGCTTCCTCCTCGGCCTTTCACAGGAGCGCAATGAGACCTTGTTTCGACACCTTTCAGTACAAATTGGACACACCGAACACAGCAGTGAGGACACAGTCAAGTACATAAAGGATAAGCTCGGGACAAGTCTCAGCTCAGAGAGGTCCATCAATCTATTCCACTGCCTTAATGAACTGAACGACCATTCTCTTGTCAAGGAAATCCAAACCTTCCTTCACTCTGGAAGACTTTCAATGGAGGTACTTTCAAATGCGCAGTGGTCGGCTCTGGTCTTTGTGCTGCTCACCAGTGACGAGGGACTGGAGATTTTTGACTTGAGAAAATTCTTCAAATCAGATGATTGCCTTTTGAAGCTTCATCCCGTTGTCAAAGTCTGCCAGACTGCCATGTAAGTGTCATCGACTTTTAAATAAAGGTTCAGTATTGAACACGTTTTAAGAAATGTATTTCATAATTCTTAGATTGTCCTCGTGTAAACTGACGAAGAAAAGCTGTCCAGCTCTGGCATCTGTTCTTGAGTCCAATCCCAATGTTCTGAGAGAACTGGACCTGAGTTTCAATGACCTTGAAGACAAAGGGGTGAAAAGTCTCTGCTCTGGGCTGAGGAGTCCACATTGCAAACTAGAGACACTAAAGTACTTTTATGCCTCTATTCTATTAACTGTATTAAAAATCAATACAATTGGTATATGGCTGTCCCTCTAACCTGTATTTTTTTTCTAGATTGGAGTTTTGCGGACTCAGAAGAGACAGCTGTTCAGCCCTTGTTGCTGCTCTTAAGTCAAACCCATCTCATCTTAAGGAGCTGGACCTGAGCTGCAATAACATCGGAAATGAGGCCGCCACCTGGCTTGTGGGTTTATTGCCTGACTGTGGGCTGGAGACTCTCAGGTCTTTTTTATTTATTTATACATTTTTTTCAGTGACGTTTTGATGAATATTGATATGGCAGTTAAAGCTCCAATATGTAAACATTTTTGACCACAAGAGGGCGCAGTTTCCAACAATAACAAAGGCGAAGCTTGATGACGCTATGAAGGAGGTGACGGTTATTTAAAATCGGAATTTCTCTTAAATAAAAAAATCTTTGGAGACTTTTGAGATATTGTAAGTACACAACTGGAGGAAATATATCACACCGTGCAAGTTATTTTCGGAAATTTTATTACAAAATTGTTACATATTGGAGCTTTAACAACTTAGTTCAGGGGTCAAAATCCTTTGGCCAAATTCACTCTCTCAGTAATCCTTTCGTGAAGTTAACTTGTCTTTGAATGGGTTGGAAAATGTAACAAATTTGCTCTTTCCAACCAAACCATGCAGTGCAGACCAATTGGTTGTGCACTAAATGATGCAGAATTACTACAACCCAGTGGTAACATGGCACAGAGCAGCACATAACTATTTGGCTTCCCAAATTGCTAAAAACCACAAGAACTAGTAGAAAGAGTTGATGACCTCTGACTAATGTTTGCATCTTTCAAGAGCTTTTCAATGTCACTTGCAGACTTTCAAGCTGTGGGATCACAAAGGAGGCCTGTGCTTTCCTCACATCTGCTCTGAGTTCAAAACCATGCCAACTTAAGAAACTGGATCTGAGTGAAAACAAACTTTGGGACTTGGGAGTCGGGCTGTTTTCTGGTTTACTTGCAAACCCGAACTGTAACATCGAAGAGTTGAGGTAGGTGTGTTATAATATTATCTCTGTAAAATTTCTTTTCTTTTAAGTTTTTGTACTGTTTAGGAGTCAGGAACAGAAGGTATGTCGTCAACTGTTGTATTTGTTCATTTGTTTAAACAGTATTGTGTTAAAAATGGAACACTATGGAAACAGCTTTTTTTTCCTGTATGCGACGGCAATTCTTCCTGTTGAATAAAGTTTCATATAAATGAGTGTCCCTTCATTATAAAATTATCCTTTCCCTCAGCGTCTGTGAAGTGGAGCAGGACAATGTCCCATCAGTTCTTGTTTCGGATTCTCATCCACAGACGACTGGTTTTGGGCATTTTTACTGCGTGATAAATATAAGCAGCACGTATGGCACAACGGTTCATACATATGTTCATTATCTCCAAATTATGACCAGAAATGGATAAATATTAAGTCTGCTGTTTAAAACAAATAAAGAACCAATGTAGGAGAATGGTTATTATGCACAAACATCGGGAAACTCTGTACATTTGTGCAGTGTGCGCATATCAAAAAATGTGTTCTGTTTTGAAGCTTGTGACATATATACACGCACATCAACCCAATCACTTGTTTAGCGTTCATGTAAACACTACGTTCAGATTCATCAATCGGAATGAATTCAGTCCGATTAAAACAAAAGTTGTGCATGTAAACATAGCCAATGTTGACTACAAACAGATTTTCTGTCATGCCGTTTTCTCAATATTTACGATTATTTGCAGTCTTTAGCCGCTGTCTACAATGCGCTGGATCTTTCGATATTCACCGAAAGTAACACTCCCGCTGAACGTTTACTCTGAATTCTTGCACCAGAGAACAAAACAAGTCGACACCATAATGACTAAAAGTTTGCTATGAAGTATTTCCTACTAAAGTAAGGTGGTATTTGACCCTTCAAGCGTATCCATAACAGAATGGCGGGAGTGACCTTGGATGGCAACATGTTTTCTCTAGTCAGGTGTTTTCTAGTCAAGTTTTATTGAAAGCCCATTTTTTTAGCGGTGAAGTAACCCTTTAAAATCGGTACTCTCGTAAGGGAGAGTCTGTAACCCTATAATGCAAACAGCATCTCAAAATTGCACTTATGCTTCTTTTGAATATCTTTAGAACATATAATAACCATAAGGTTTTGTAAATTTGATATCTTGGGTCATGCAGGATTCAGTTGTTTCAAATTATGCCCAACTCGATTTTACATCTTTTTAAAGAAAATCAAAAAAAAAAAAAAAATCATGAAAACATCATAGAATGCTAATCATCCCTAAAAATTGCATTGCATAGTCATTGAGACAGTGGTCAAAAGTTTTTGATATGCCAAATTGTTCATTTATGTCATACAACCAATTCGCAAGTGAGGATGCCAAACGGGCATTGAGGCTGTATCTGTGGAGTGCTTTGGGTTGGAACGTTTCACAATTTTTGCATGTATCAAATCCTCCCCAAATTTGACACAACTGGTCAAGAGCTACTCACATATTTTTAAAATATAGTATAGCACCATGCCCTGAGGGTAAATTCAAAATGTGGATTCTAAATTATAGATCTAGTTCAAATTAGAACATATCTGCTGCCATGCTTAGCTACATAATTGCTTTATTTTTGGGCCATGTTTTTGTCAAAAAAAAAAAATAAAAAATAATAATAATAATTATATATATTTTTTTCTTTTTTCAGATTAGAGAGATGCAATTTTACATTTAGAAGTTGTGGACTAAGTATGGAGCACTCTCGTCTCACAGCTCTAGATGTTTCTGACAATGACATACAGGATTCAGGGATGAAGCAACTCGCAAACTCACTGAAGAATCCATCCTGTAAACTTCAGAAATTAAGGTTATGCTTCATTTTTCACAGCACTTGATCAGCCCTGTTACCGTATGTGACATAATTTTTTATAAATAATATTGTCTATAAGTTAATCACCTTGTTAAAAAAAAAAATATAAAAAAATATAATAATGGCATAAAAAATATATAAATTATCTTGTCATAATGTACTCATAATAATTGACTAATCAACTGCTAGGCTTTACATTTGATATTCATTGACTATTATAGCATTATACTCTATAACTAGATGGCTTGAAACCGTTTTGTCATATTCTGCAGGCTGTCGTGTTGCAGACTGACAGATAAGGGCTTCTCATCTCTGGCTTCAGCTCTGAGATCAAACCCCTTCAGCCTGAAAGAGCTGGATTTGAGCAACAATTTCGCTGGATGCTCTGGAATAATGCAGCTTTTTACAGTCCTTGGAGAAAAGGGCTGCGCTCTCGAAAAGATGTGGTCAGTATTTGCCAAAAGCATTTAAAAACAAAACATGGACCTACCATCTATATGCGGACGACACTCAACTTTACTTCCCTTTGAGTATGAATAGTAGGGACTTGAGTGCAAAACTCCTTAGGTGTCTGGAGGAACTAAAACTTGGATGGATGATAATCTTGTCCAGTTGAATAAATGGAAAACAGAAATTATTTTTGGCCGTATAGTTTGTAATAAGACTGTAAATGATAACTTAGTTCCATGGGTTAGTTACCTGCAGGGTCAATTAAAGAACTTGGAGTCAACTTTTATTCCTCTGAAGTTCGATAGACATTAAAAACTGTTGTTTGGAACTGCTTTTTTGTTATCTAAGGGCAATAGCCAAATAAATTTGATTCTCTCAGCTAGTGATTTGGAAAGAATCATTCATGGTTTTATCTTTTCTCATTTATATTATTGTAATTGGGACCTGTCATGGTAATGTTGCACGTCCACCTAGTACAAATGTCACGGAAAGGATGCTTATGAATGCTAAGAAGACTGACCGTGTTACGCCATTGTTATCCTCACTGGGCTGACTACCAGTTCAATATAAGATTCATTACAAGATTTCGAAATATGTTTTTAAAGCAATCAATGGAATGGCTCCAGAATATTTAGTTGAGCTTATTAAGCCTTATAATTCAAGTTTAATGCCATGATCCATAAAACAAGCTCCTTTTACAATTCCCAGAGTGCGTCTCGAAGGCTGATCTCACTTTGTTTGTCGCTGGTCCAAGATTATGGAACAACCTGCCCATTAAGATTAGATTTTCCTCAACTTTACATATTTTTAAAGACCGTTTAAAGTCATACCTGTGCTTGCTTGCATTTTGACACGTTTATATAATTTGCATTGGACAGCACTTTGGACTTACTGTGTAGCATAAAAGGGGCTCTATAAATACCATAAAAAAGTTTAATTGATTAAATTATTTTGAGTAAGTGTTGGAGAGATGAGACTCGATGTTTGCATCAAGGATATCAATTATTAAAAGAAAATACATTTTTGAAGATTATAATTGATCTGTTTTTAATCCTGCAGCCTGGACTCTTGTAAACTCACTCCAGATATGTGTGGGCTAGTGGCTAAAGGTCTAAGCCAAAACTTCAGCCTGAAAGAGTTGAACATGAGCAACAACAGTCTTAAAGATGAAGGTGTTCGGTTGCTCTGTCTTGGACTACAGGAGGGCAGTTGTGCATTGACGACTTTAAAGTAAGATCAAATAACCATTTACAAAATACCCTAATTGCATGTATGTGAACAAACAACAGTAATATAACATTACAACAAAACAAGTACACCCCAAAACAACAACAACCAAAACCAATTTAAATAAATAAAATACTCATTTGAGAGTGCAGGTTCAATGAACAACGTCATGACTTTGTTTCCATATGTTTACATTTTTAGGTTATCCAACTGTGCCTTCGGTGACAGCTGCTGTGAATACCTGGCATCAGTTCTCAGTTGTCAGTCCGTATCTGTTGAACTGGACCTTAGCAGAAACAACATCAGCCAGGAGATGGAGCAATTTCTGAGCTCTATATCAAACATCAATCTTTTGTTCTAGTGTAGATGCAAGTGTAGTTTCACAGATCAATTAGAAAGTTTTGGATTTTCAGTACCCTATGTATACTGTAGATATTAATGTAACGGGTGGTGGTGGTTCGGGGGGGGGGGGGGGGGGGGATAAATACATGAAAAACAGAAGACAAAAAGTGTTCATGAAATGGAATAGAATGTAAAAAGACTTACATTGAATTAGAAGACATAGTAAAGTACAAATATGCTGCAGTTTGTGCTTAAGTAATTGTCTCAGCAATACTTCATTGTTCATTGTGTAGTGAGTGATTGCCGTGGCAAGCGTGACCTCACTAAGGAACTCGAGAGGTGTGTCTCTCATAGTTAGCACATCGGGAAAGCTGAACAATCACTGCAAAGGTCTTACAGCGATGCACTCGTTCAGAGAGTTGATAAACAGAGAGGGACAGAAGCATGAGGTTCGCTAAAGAGAAGCCAGAGAGAGTACAGACAGAGAGATGATTGTGCCAGACACTATGTGCTGCGGGCATTTGGCTTGTTCATGGATGTACAGAGAGGAAGAAAGAAGAAAATAGGACACAGCTCAAAGTTAGGAATTCAAAAAGGCAAAGGACATTACTGAAAGACTAAATCAAGATGACGAAAACGATCCTGCAACTTACTGGCAAGTTACTATTTTTGTTGTTTAACTAGTTGAAAGACATTGTATTTTTGTACTTTGTAATTTATTCTAAGATGTGCATTATAACTTTTCAATAAAAGCTGTGTTTTGATTTATTACCATTTGTTGTGTTGTTAAGAGATGTCAGAAGATTTGTTTTTCTAAGATTAGGTCTCGTGTTTTTCATGTGTTGGAAACGCAAGGAATAGATAGATAATAGATAACTTAGATTAGGGTCTTTATCCCTCATGCAAATATTGTATAGAGCACAAGTCATATGGATCACTGTTATTCTTTAAAGGTGCTTTCATGGAGTTTGTGCAATTTTAAAGGGGTCATGAACTGCATTGTTTTATCGTTTTATGTTTCCTGTGGTGCACTTATAATGTTAGAATGATTTTTCCATCAAAAATGGTCATACTTTTTCATTTCATCTTTCCTACCCTGATTTTAGCCTCTGATTTGAACTGTTTGAAGGGCCGTGTCTGCTGTGAGACTTCAGTGTAAACGCCCACTGCTGTGATTGGCTGACATCTTTGCATATGCAATAAGTACTACATGTGGAACACTCTCGAAAACTTTTAGCACGTTTTTACTATTACAGCTCTCAAGGTGAACTAATCGTGAAAAGTGTTGATTATAGCTTTATATTTCGATCTATAGCATTATATTTAGATGGAGGCATTAAAGGTTGCAATGATGATGAGCATGTAGTCGATCACAGACATGTTGAGTGCATGAATGCAGTGATCTCGTCATTGCAATGAACTTGCAAATGCTTAATGCTTAAGAGATTAATTTATTATAACGGGAGTTTTGGCAAGAGTCCGCGGTGTTTGACAGCTCCAGCGATTGTTAAGGGATATATATATATATATATATATATATATATATATATATATATATATATATATATATATATATATATATATATATATAATATCCTTCATTCTTCACATTAGAAATAATGTGAAGATGAACATTTAGTCACTGGTTTGATTTACTGATACATAGACAATGAACATTTGACTGTACATGAATTATTACATATCAGAAATATAAAATGCCGAAATTGCGACTGATTTACCAAAGAATCCTCAGTGAAATGTACCGAATACAAATAAAAAATGCTCAAATAAGACATTCACATTGTTGAAAATAAATAACCACATTTCTAGCATGGGATCCTTTGGAAGGTAATGTTACTTTAAATGGACTGATCCTGCATCTTTCTTCTCTCCTCATCATCTCACTAACACGCCAGTGGGCGGAGCCAAATCTGCAATGATGAAATAGATGTTGATTTTCTTCTGCAGAATGTGCCTGTTTAGATAGGCACATTCCACAAGTCATTCGCTGGGCTTGGTAACAATAAAAGCTGATTTTGGACCAACAACATGAGAGCGAGTAAATTATGCCCGAGCTTTACTTTTTGTGTGTGTGTGAACTGTTCCTTTAACACACTAAAGTTTTCTGTTTAGACAGAGTTGAGTCTGTCTGTTGTCATAGTAGCAGTGTTTGTATATAACTTCACACTTCAACTGATCATTACAGATGTTTCATTGCATTCTCAATCACAAACTGGATTTAAGAGCATATAAATGTGTGTTACGGTCCAATCTGCTGTCACAGCTGTGCTTGACTCATCAGACAGTACCAAATGTGTTTCCCCAGTAAAAGTATGAAGTACTCCTTTTCAATTTTAATTAATGCTCAAGTACTTTATTTTAATGCAATTAAGTAAAAAGTAATTATTGATGACTTTGTCATACATTGTTAACTACTGATAATTATTGATCATTCAAATGTGCAAACAAGTAAAAATAACAAAATATACCATATAGTATATAAAAGAGGAAAAACAAAGTGTGTAAATGTGTTGACAGATATAAACTCAATATAAAAACAGATTTCACATAGGACAAAACGTGTTAACATTTTAAAAGAACGCTATGCAAACATACTAATTTTTTAGAAACTACGGCAGAGAAAATGCCTGGTCATGACTTTGCATTATTTAAACAAATCAGTCCATTTAAGGTTGTGGGTTGGTTTAGTGCTGGAAATCAGGTAATCTTACTATTCAAGTGGCATGATTCAGATCAAAGATAAGCGAGACACAGCCATCTTCTAACCGTATCCATACTGGGAACTATATTCTCAGAAGGCGAAGCACTGCTACTTGGGCGGAGTGATTTGAAGCCCCGTGGTGAGGAGCAGAGAGTTCGCTCAGAGTTGGAGTAAATCACTCCGCAGAAGTAGCAGTGCTTCGCCTTCTGAGAATATAGTTCCCAGTATGTATACAGTAAAGATGGCTGTGTCTCATGTGACCTTGTTATTTGTACACACTGTGACAAATCACAATATGTAAATAGGAAAATGTTGGTGTTATTTTGTCACTTATTGGGAGCAGTATGCTAGCTGGAGCTGTTTACCTCCAGTCTTTGTGTGAAGCTAGGCTAGCGGTGGGTGCATCAGACAGAGTTACGGCACGCACGGTGTGTACGGACTTATCTAACTCTGGGGGATACAGTGAATAAGCTAAAGTCCCAAAAAGTCAGCATGTTCCTACAAGATTTACAAATTAAAACATTTTTCTTCTGATAATTAAGATTCACAAAGATTTAAATATCAAAAGCTTTTTCTTGTTAAACATTTTAACTTTTTTTTAATGTATGCATAAAATCAATCTGCCAATGAAAACAAGTCTTAATAGCTTTTTAATGCAATAAACACATTTTATTTTAATAAATAGGGTACAATGGGGCTAAAGGCACACCTTAAGAGATGTGCTTTTCACTCCTCTCATAGTGTGTCACGAGTTTTTGGATACAAATAGCTCAAGAAGACTACAACAAAATAGTCTTTAAGTCAATAATTCACAGGAAATGGGGTATAAACATGGGGAACATCCACTTTACAGGTGAGACAGGACAAACAAAATGGAATAAAACATAAAACAGATGCTGCCCCCGCAGGGTGGAGTCTTGACAGGCACAGGATGAGATGGAGAACCAGGTGGAGCTGACACGCCAAAGAGCCTACATGACACTGGAGACAGGTGGAGTCGCGGCGACCGATCCAAGGTGGAACACAGGAACCTGAAGACTGAGGACGAAGGAGAAGCCAGGGGGAAGGTGGAGCCAGGCAGAACCAAAGGTGGGACGAGGGAGCACAGTGGAGTCGTAAGGCTGAAGGTTTCTGGTGTATTTGAGGGTGGAGCCATGGTAAAGAATGCGTTGACAGGCCGTGGTGGAGTGTTGGATTGAGAAGCTGGAAGCGGAGCCAGGGATCCTCTGGACTAGGCAGAGCTGGTGGCCTGAAGAACCGAAGCAGATCCACACAGTTCAGTGCAGGGGATGAAGAAGGGCTGAAGGGTACCAGAGGAAGGGTTGAGGAACTGGCTGTTAGACCAGGTTGGAGAGGGAGACTTGGAGGATCACAGGAGATTCAGGGATGGAGCAGTGAGACTGGAGAGTCAGGGCTGGGCAGAACCAGCAGGAAAACCGGAAGTTCAGGGATGGACTGAACTAGCGGGGAAACTGGAGAGTCAGGGCTGGGCAGAACCAGCGGTGAAACTGGAGAGTCAGGGCTGGGCAGAACCAGCGGTGAAACTGGAGAATTAGGGCTGGGCAGAACCAGTGGTGAAACTGGAGAATCAGGGCTGGGCAGAACCAGCAGGAAAACCGGAAGTTCAGAGATGGACTGAACTAGCGGGGAAACTGGAGAGTCAGGGCTGGGCAGAACCAGTGGTGAAACTGGAGAGTCAGGGCTGGGCAGAACCAGCAGGAAAACCGGAAGTTCAGAGATGGACTGAACTAGCGGGGAAACTGGAGAGTCAGGGCTGGGCAGAACCAGCGGTGAAACTGGAGAATCAGGGCTGGGCAGAACCAGCGGTGAAACTGGAGAGTCAGGGCTGGGCAGAACCAGCGGTGAAACTGGAGAGTCAGGGCTGGGCAGAACCAGTGGTGAAACTGGAGAATCAGGGCTGGGCAGAACCAGCAGGAAAACCGGAAGTTCAGAGATGGACTGAACTAGCGGGGAAACTGGAGAGTCAGGGCTGGGCAGAACCAGCGGTGAAACTGGAGAGTCAGGGCTGGGCAGAACCAGCGGTGAAACTGGAGAACCAGGGCTGGGCAGAACCAGCAGAAAAACCGGAAGTTCAGAGATGGACTGAACTAGCGGGTAAACTAGAGAGTCAGGGCTGGGCAAAACCAGCGGGGTCTGGAGAAATAGGGGTAATACATCTATATAAAGACCTCCCAAAATACAAAAACTGTTCTAAAGGCCATAGCATTCCCATCCACCGCAGTGGGGTTGTGGGCAGGGCTTTCATCCCAGCCCTCGTACTCCACTAATCCTCCATCGTCAATACACACGTATATGGTCAGACACACCTTATGGTTCAAGCTCCGGGGCAACGACTCCTGTCCTCTCTTCAGGCTTATCGATCACGGCAGGCTGAAGTCCACTGGCTCTCAGATCTCCATCGTGCCGGTCGGTGGCGGATGGCTGGTCTCTGGATGTGGAGTGGGGCTGGTATCGTCCTCAGCTGAGACAATGGTGAATGGGGAGTTGTTAACCAGCACCCACGTCACAAATGCAGCAAAGTCTTCCCTTGGACCATCCACTAGAAGGCCTGCCTTGGACCGCTCACTCAGGTTGGTGTGATAAAATACACAGAGCAAGTGGTCCAGGTAGTGTGTCTGGCACACAAGCTGGGTAAAGTCCCAAGCTCCAGGCACAGCAGGAATGTCCATGACAAAAACACCACAATTTTTTTATTTATTTTTATCTTTGTTACAGTCTATCTTATCCCTGTTATGAGTGGCTGGATGTAAGTAGCTCACAAAGACAAAGAGCACAAAGAAATTGTCCTTATTTCAATAATCCAGAGGGAACACATCCACTTTACAGATGTGACAAGTCAAAGAACTGAACAAAATAGGGAGTACTTAAACAGGAACTAAACGAGGGAACTAATGAGATAATTGATGAACACCAGGTGAGCTAAATGACTAATCAAACACACTATTTACCTTGAACAAAACTGAAAATCATTAATAGACCGTTGTCTCAATATATTAAATAATTTTAGTGATTCTTATTTGCAACTTAAATCTACACCATTTAAAAAAAAACCCATCAAATTAGTGCAGAATCAACTTTGCGCTGCTGTCCGAGATCGCGTCAGGGATCAGACGGATCCCAAAAGCGGATGTTTTGAAAGTGCTGCGGCAAGTTTTTGTCCCATTTAGTGGTTTAGAGGAAAATTAAATCAAAGCTGCCTCCCTACCCAACTTTAGCACCGTTGTACCCTATATCTTATTTTAAGGATTCTTGGATATCACTGGAAAACAAGACTAAATGAATTTTTCAGCAGTAACACAGAGTAATTTGGTAGTATTTTGCAGCGTTTTGCACTCAAGTTTCTCTGTGATGATGTAGCTCTGGAATGAGCTGGATCAGAGCCTCAGGCCAATTACCATATCATCATTCAGAGAGGTCTGTAAAATCACTCCTGCTACATGCCATGCATCTGTCAAAACACACACAGTCCTGCAAGAGTTCAGAGTTTATTTGTGCATATTTGTGTGTGTACTGTATGAACTCACTGTTTGGGTAATGCATGCCCGTGCACTTCTGAATTTGTTAGGACACATCGTGTGATCTTATTTGTATACTTGGAAGGGATACAGTGAGATGTATAATCACAATCAATTGCTCATGCAGTTGTTTTCCCATTGAAAACACGTGCTGAGAAGCTGTGCAGTCTGTTTTTGTCTCTTTCAAGACTGGACTTGCAGTTTTTCCTTTTCAAGAGTCTCAGTATTGTGTTTTCATTTCTATTATTTAGCATGGCCACATGCCTTTGGTAAGTTTCCCCTCTGGATCTGATATCTCTTTTAGTACTGTAGGTGTTTAAATTTGATAACATTATGTTTTTTTTTTTTTTGATATGATGCAATAAAAAGCAAATAATAATGGTTGATGTACATAACGAATGTACACAACATCTGCAGTTTTCTAATTTAATACATTTTTTTTTTCAATTACAAATAATATCAGTGTGTGGGTGGTCAGTAGACAATCAAAACAATAAAGTGACCTGTTATGAAGTTCAAAAACAGCATTCATTAAGAGGTCATTAATCATCCTCTTCTACTTCATGTGGAACAGTTTATTATTCCATAATTCCGTAGTGACATTTCTGAATCCTTATATAAATATAGTGGCTTGGGTACCAGCAGGCTAAAGGAAGAGTTCAGACAAAAATGAAAATTCTTTCTTGAGGTGAACAATTTGGTTCATTGTTTTTATTTTTCTCACTTAGGTCTAAGGATGTGGACAATGGTGGGTGTGATCTGTCTCTCTCAGTGCATTATGGGACAGCAGCTGGAGGCCAGGTCCAAAGGAGCCCTGCCTCAATTCATTTGCAGCATTCCAGGGATGCCAGGGGCACTAGGAAAGTCTGGCCCCCCTGGGCCTCCTGGGGAGGATGGCCATGTCGGAATCCCTGGAAGAGATGGGAGGGACGGACGGAAGGGAGAAAAGGGAGAAAAAGGAGATCCAGGTGGAGTTCTCAATTGAATCCGGTTCTCATTCAATGGTGTCAATGCAGGCAGATCAATAATATTGTTGAATATTAAGTGTCCCCAACAAAGGCGACAGTGGCAAGGAACCAAAACTCCATCAGGCAGCATTACAGGTCAGAAGTCAGATTGGATTAGAACATTCAGAATATGTATCCAGTTTCATCTGGTTGAAGATCGGAGTCGTCACGGAGACGGGTTTGTTGAGGATCAGTGCCGATGGCTGTCGTGTCGATGAGGCCTTCACAGGGGAGAGTCTAGTTGACACAACCTCTGCTGACACTTCAGGGATGTGTTGTGGTTGTGGTTGTGTCTACGGGCAGGTCCACCATCCGATCTGGATACGGCCCGGATCCGGCTGACTACAGTAAACCTCAGAATAAACAGAGAGACTAATATTAGCATAGATGCCATTCTTCTTATGATGTAACAAGTACATTGGGTGTTATTGGAAGTGACTGACCTAATTTATGCAGCTTAATTGATGAGTAGTCATTCAAATCTGCTCCTGGTGAGCTACTGTCCTGCAGAGTTCAGCTCCAACCCCAATCTAGCACACCTGAACCAGCTAATCAAGGTGTTCAGACTTGCATGGAAAGGTTTGCTGGCAGGTTTGTCGGAGCAGGGTTGGATCTGAAGTCTGCAGGAAGGGAGCCCTCCTGGAGCAAGGTTGATCCCTTATCTAGGGTATGGTTGTGCCCCAAAAATTCAGCATCTTTAAGAGGACTGTGTTTGTTTTGTTTCAGGGCCCAGAGGTCGATTCGGGCCAGTGGGAAAACTTGGAGATCGTGGGGAGAGAGGTTTCATTGGGAAACGTGGACCTGAGGGTGATCCTGGAGATTTAGGGCTTCCTGGTTCTGCAGGACGTCGTGGATATAAGGGTGACAAGGGCCAACGTGGCCCTCCAGGAGAACCAGGAATCTGCAGATGTGGAAGTTTGGTTCCCAAATCCGCTTTCTCAGTAGGCATCACCAGTAGCTACCCCACCGAACAATCCCCTATCAAGTTCAACAAAGTCCTGTTTAATGAAGGTGGCCACTACAACCCCGAGACGGGAAAATTCATCTGTGCATACCCAGGAATATACTACTTCTCTTATGACATAACTCTGGCCGACAAGCATCTGGCCATTGGGCTTGTCCAGAACGGAGAGTACCGGATAAAGACTTTTGATGCCAACACCGGAAACCATGACGTAGCGTCTGGCTCAACCGTGATGTTTCTCAACCCAGAGGATGAGGTATGGCTGGAGATCTTCTACAAGGACCAGAACGGCCTGTTTGCTGACCCCGGCTGGACTGACAGTCTGTTCTCTGGGTTTCTACTTTATGCAGATACAAACTATATGGATACATTGGCGGAAGACTACAAATAGCAGCTACGGTAACATCACTAAATGGTGCTACCTATGGACAGTCCATTCCTGTCTGTAACCCTGGATTGGGTCATGCTGTTTTTTTCAGCACCTCACGCCATGAACGCTGCATTTACAGACACTGTTTCAATTTATAAAAATCAGCTGTTAAGTAAAAAAAAAAAATAATATAGTACAAAACTTGTCTCAAGAACCCTGAATTCTGTTCCGTTTGCTGTTTTTGCATGGAAGAACATCTGACTTGCTGAAAGTCACCATGTATATTGTTGACACCAAATACATTATGATGAAAATGATGATTGTACAAAGAAGGATGAGATCCTTTTTTCGACACTCTATACTTATAATTGATCTGTGTGAAATCACAGACAATCACACAATTATGATCACTTAATGTCGCACTTTTTGAGCCCATCCCTAAGACTCTAATGCTAATGGTTTCAACTGGGGATTTAACCATTTATAGGCTGAAAATGTTTTTCTTTTCCCACATTTATTGGGAATTAACTTTCCCCATATTTTGTCCATTCTGTATATACCCCCCCAGAGCATATTCAAATTCACATAAATCTCACTTAAAATATTTGTATATATTTTAAGTGTTGATTATGTGTCCAAGTTCTTTTTATTAATATTAATATTTACTCACTAAATATACAAAAGAAAGTTGTTGCGAAATATTCATTCCCTTGAATTTGATCAATTTTACCCTTCCCTTTGCGAAGTGTTCATGTGAAATATTACATTTGTATATTATAAATGTACAAAGAGTAAATATTGTTTAATATGCTGACCAATACACCATTGCTGACTATAATGACATTGTTTGGCATGTTCAGCTAATGCTACATTATTTATTTGCTATGAATTTATGAGTCAAATAAATCCAAATATTTGAACAGAAACTCCCATGGTTTTATTGTCGATGAGTCACTTGTATCTTGAATTCAGTTCAATTTGTCATGGGAGAGTTCATCTGGTGTCAGAGAAAACAGCTCAACCATCTGGACTGTTCAGAGACCTTGACCTGAACAAAAGGATCTAATGGTGTTAGAGTTATATAATATTTGTTTTGAATATGCTGGAGATAAAAATAAAATAAAAAAATCTGTTTATAAAAATAATAAATAATCAAACATTTGTTTCAAGGTTGATTTCAAAGATCAAATTTTAATAAATGGGACGATTGGACCAGTGTATCCGGCCTTTAATTCTGCTTGTATGTGCATGTTAGTGTGTAATTCTTCTCCATATGACACCGACTAGAAATAGTGGGAAAATGTGTTATGGCCAGACAGATGATTTTGGCATTAAAAGGTTGTATATTTTATATATTACACTAAATATCAGTGCACTTTAGTACTGTCTTACTGAGTAAAGGTAGTGTTTTGCATAAAAAAAATAATAAAAAAAAGCTCTCTGTAAAACACTCTCTCTGAATTCTGATTACAACTATCTGAACAGGATCAAACAACATACAGTACATAATTAGTGAATGTATACTCACCATATTGGTTGGTTTTGCATTCTTTAGGAAAAGATGAAACTTGACAAAAAAAAAAAAAATCTCATCAGTTTAGAGCATATTTCCTGGAGCAAACAGGAAATACTGTGAATAAGGTCTTATTTCTTCCTCTAACGAAATACTTGTTTGCATATTGCAGTCGAATAGTTCTCTTGAGTGGTTTAGTGATCTTAGATTAAAATTACAATCTACATTATAATCTTAGATTATATACAGTCCAAAAAATATCTGAAATCAAAACGGGGTGTAACGTTTGTTATTGGAACTGGTATTTTTCAGAAATAATACACCTATTCTGTGTTTAATTAACATCACTCAGACTATGATTGATGTAAGGTTGGTTTTGTTTAAATACTCAGGATTAATGAAAGCGGCAAATTCGTGGTATTATAATTTGAGTGTAAACTGTTATTGCATCTAAGACAATACTGCAATAATATGGTAGACCTCTTTGAGAAGACACTCGTCGATGAAATAAAATTATTTTAAAGGTTCAAGAATTTTTTTTTTCTTAACGTATTTTGTTTTTACACTAATGATAATTTTAGTCGTAATGTAAACATTGTGTACAAACAAATAAAGGACAGAAGAAGAAAAAAAAAACGATCGGATTTAAACTATGGATTTAAGCGCTGCCTAGAGACGTCAGCAGTTTTATGTGATTGACGGGAGTCTGGGCCAATGAAAAGCCGCTCTGACACTGAGTGGGACGGACCGGACGCAAACCGCTGTGGGTTCGGTTGCAGCAGATTATTTACATCCGTTACCAGGCAGCGGTACACAGCATGACGGTAAAACTCTACCAAAATACATATTTAATATCTGCTCCTTCAGTGAATTAATGCTGTTCGCATTGTTGCAGTCTGGAAAACATTTGCATTCTTTATTCACTCAGGGTGATGTTTATTTCCAGCACCGAGAGAATACAGAGATTTATTACTGCGCTAGAACTTACTTTATAAGAGGAACATTATGTGTGTGTTTATAGGCGAGCGTGTGTTTGCTGTGGATGAGACAGTCAGTCCCTCTGTTATAAACTCACTTTAATACAGTTTCATCAAGACGTTCCTGTGAAGTCCTGATTTCTGATCTGATATGAATTGGGAATATATCTGACATCAGAAATTGTATTCAAAATGTCTTCGCCCAGGTAATCTTCCCTTTTTACTACTTCAGGAATAAAAAACATAAAGTGTGATTGTTGTACGAGTAAGTTTTCTGTCCTGTTGTCTTCAGTGATGTGCGGGAGAAGATGAGGAAGAAGAGGAGAGAACTGCAGGAGTCTTTAGGAAGAGTCAGAGATGACAAACAGGTTATAATAATAATCAGTATGCAGAACATTATTATTATTAGTGCTGGGGTTTTTCAACCTGGGGTCCGGGGAAAAGCCTGGA
This sequence comes from Scardinius erythrophthalmus, assembly GCF_964197995.2. Classification (NCBI taxonomy): domain Eukaryota; kingdom Metazoa; phylum Chordata; class Actinopteri; order Cypriniformes; family Leuciscidae; genus Scardinius; species Scardinius erythrophthalmus. The sequence continues at coordinate 11,196,100 of NC_138235.1, read as the reverse complement.
GAAAACCCTCTAAATAATAAGATTAAAAAATAAAATAAAGTATTTAAATAAATTAATTTCAGTCAAATGAATGAATACAAAATATGATAAAAATAAAAATATTAGTTGTTCATCTATTAAATATCTTAAATTAGATTAAAATAAATAATTAAAAATTGATTCATATAAAAAAATATAAATTAAACAAATTATACATTGTACATTACGGTAGTGAGTAGAAACATAGGCTATATAATGTATCTAAATAAAAACTAATTGTAGATTCATAATATACGTTTTTCAGTGTATAAATTGGGTGTTTTTTTATGATAGATAAACCCTCACACGAGGATGATCATATTTGGGAGTCGGCAGCAGCATCTGAAAGATTGAAAACCCCTGGTATAATATAATGAACAGTGATTGCCATTTACTATGTTTGTTGTTCATCACCTGTTTTTTGTTTTAAGGTGCTGCACTTTTAGGCAATAGAGCGAAACCGTCGGGTTCCGGAAGTCCATTCATTTTCTCCATAGGGAAAACCGATAACTTCTAAACCTTTAAAGACCGCCCTACCATGAGCCGTGAGGTTGTTAAACGATGGTATTTGCTTCTGTTGAAGCCGTCAACCCGGATTATTTCAGCTTAGTTTTAAAATAATCGTGTTTATTAGCATAATTTGTGGTGAAAAACTACACCACCCATGATGCTGTACAGAAATTACACCAATCAGAGAGTAGTAACAAGAAAACCCCGCCTCTAGCTCCGCCCAGTCCCATGACGCACTGCGAATGACACAATCATGACGCCCATCCCTACACTCTCTAAAAATATTGAAATGTTCATATATGCAATAAACCTGTATAGTTTTTATACATATAATCAACATTTGTCAATGAGTAGTTTTATATTTTGCCATCATTTTTTATTTGATGATGCTGTTCACAATGCTTCATGGGATTGTAGTTCTTTCCCTCACTAAAGTACACAGTCTTGTCCCTTTGTCTTTTTGTCCAATTTTCAAAACCTTTTTTTTGCTTCAAATCACAGTTTTTATTGTTGTGTTTCACCTCGTTGCTGGCTGGTTTGGTTCGTTGCTAATATCCCTTTAATTATATTTTTAAATCCCTATGGGAGAAATGAAGAAAACAAATCCGGAACCAGTGCCGCTGGAAAAGTGTGCGGGCACTATATGCACTAACATATTTGCTGTATTTTCTATCTGAAGTTGCTAGACATGTTTGTTGTAATAGCTTAGGTTAGTTACACGAGACGAGCAGAATGATTGTGATTGTCGAGTGTGTGCTGATCTGCTGTAGGCTCTGGTTCCGGCAGACTGGGATCTGTCTCGGGACACTGATCGCACTGCGGTGGAGGTTGGTTCTGGACTCACCTTTTCATCTTCCTCTAGCGCTCTAACACTTCCCTGCTAGGCTTTCCTTCAGTGTTGCTTAGTTCTCTCAGATATAAGCATTCTGTCGTCACTCGCTCAGCAGAATCTCCACGCTGCTCTTTTCCACACAGTTCAAGTGGAGGGTGATTTAAGGAGTAAAGAGCACCACACCTGTGAATGTGTCTTTAAACTGGCGCATATGATGCCAGGTCTTCTGAAGCCATATACTTTTACACGAAGCATATGAATCATATGGACCAGTTTTATTTTAATAGGCTGAGGAACACATTTCATTCAATGCTTTTCTTCTGGACTCTCTTGATCATTCTTCTTGTATCCGAGCTTGTAACTTCCTTAAAACCTGCTTGTGACCAGTGGGGAAAATCCTGTGCGTTATCATGTGATGTACCTGGATTACTAACAACTAGGCCTGTCATGATTATTGATTAATGATCGTGGTTATTTGATCTAGTCGCATTTATTTAATAAATAGATAACCGCAATAATTGGACTGCATTATTATATTATATTATATTATATTATATTATATTATATTATATTATATTATATTATATTATATTATATTATATTATATTATATTATATTATATTTTTTTAAAAACCTGTTGGACTTGTTTTTGACTTTTAATCAGAATTCTGAAAACCTAAAAAAAAAAAAAAAAAAATGGTCACACTGGACAGAAATATAGACATTTAAAACACACACACACACATATGCATATTTATACTAGGGCTGTCAAAAGATTAATCGCGATTAATCGCATCCAAAATAAAAGTTTGTGTTTAAATAATATATGTGTGTGTACTGCGTATAATTAAATTTGTATATATAAATACACACACATGCTTGTATATATTTAAGAAAAATGTGTAATTTATATATAAAAAAATTATATTTATATATAATATAAATTATATATAAATATATACAGTATATGTATGCAAATATTTCTTAAATATATACATGCATGTGTGTGTATTTATATATACAATTTAATTATACAGAGTACACACACATATATTATTTAAACACAAACTTTTATTTTGGATGCGATTAATCGCGATTAATCTTTTGACAGCCCTAATTTATACATATGGAATATTACAATAAAAAATAAATGATATATATATATATTTAAGGAGTAAAGATATATATATATATATATGTGTGTGTGTGTGTATTTATTATACTTATTATATTTTTTATTGTAATATTCCTAAATATGTTATTTTAGGAGCTGGCAGGGGGAGAAGAGGACCCTGGTGAGACACTCAGACGCTCAGTGATGGCGAAGAGAATGAAAAAAAAGAAGAAGGTCAGGACTCTGCTAACTTTATAAATACATGTAGTGTATGATTACCAATATACAGAATATTTTTTTACTTATTTTTTACAATGACTACTTGATACAATGATATTTCATCACTAATGGTTATTAAAAGTTAAGTTACAATGCAATCAATTTTAATCATTAATTTATTTTCTTTTTGACACAATAATGACTACTACAACCATAAAAAACATACTACTTATGAATATTCCATTACTATTTATTTATTTAGAAAATTACAATAAAAAGTTAATAATGCAATTTATTTGCTTCTTTTTTTGATACGATGATTACCACAACAATAAAACAATATTAATTATGATTACTGTTAAGCTATTCTCATCATTATTTTTATTTTAGAAAATGAATGGCTATGAAAAGGTCAAGTAATAATGCAAAGAATACATGAAATAGTTACTTTCCCTGCAGAAGTGTGAATATTGGTACAGGAGATCGTCCCTCTTAGAGGTTGACCTCCTGCGCTCGATTGGTTCTGTCTGTAATGTCTGCGTGTGGTCTCTGTGTTGAAGCTGCTGAAGGAGAGGACGGTAGAGTCTCCTCCAGACGAGGAGGTGACAGCAGTGCCGGAGCGGGACAGACCTGATCATGATGAGGATGATGATGATGTACAGCCAGTGCGCTCACCGAGAGGTGAGGGAACTCTCCGGTTATACACGTCATTACAAAGCCCAGGTTTCACTAGAGCTACGTCTACATTAATCCGGATAGATTTGAAAATGGAGTTTTCGTTTAAAAGCGCTCTCCGTTCCACATTAGCGTTTTCAAGCGTTTTCAAAAAGTTTCTCATCCACACTGAAACGTCGGAAAACTCTCACAAAAGCTCACAGAGATGATACAGACAGAACACGACATAATCAAGTTATCACAATTCTTCTTGCAGGATCATTTTATTTAGCACAATATCTCAGCATCACTGATGCGTCCAGGTCGACTCACTCTCAATTATATGTTTGGTCTAAAACGCTAGAACTGCTGTCATGTTTTTGCTGCAGATGCAAGTAAATTTTGTGTCATCTTTGCAGGACTGTGATATGAAGAGTGTGCAAAGTAACATATTTTAGCAACAGTGTGAAAGTCAATAGCACATAACAGGCACAATACCAGTATAAACATGAATATCTATACAATATGTGTCACATGACTAAACTTACGTCATCTTTTTTAAATACCTCCGTTTTCACAGTCCGCACTACAGCTCAAAAACACCGTTTTCAAATGTATCCACTTTGTAAAGCGTTTTCAAAAAGCTTTGTTTTTGGTTGCTAAAAGTGCCGTCTCAGTGTGGAGAGAAAAAGAAAAACTGAGGGCTGGGTGCTATGACAGTATATAGCATGTGACAACTAAAAAAATCATAATGTGAAGCTGTTCAGTTTGGTTTCTGTGCACACTATTCTTACATCCTCACAATCTCTCCAGATCTTCCTCCTCGTCCTGTGATGAGGCCGGGATCCAGCCAATCAGAGACCAGCATGAGACAGCGCATGACTGAGAAGCTGAGGGCAGCGAAGGTGAAGTTCGTCTAAAATAGAAAGTGTATTTCAGGATATATTTCAGAATACTAACTCACGGTTGTGCTTCCAAACTTCAGTCTAAAGCTGCCAGTCTTCTAGAGCAGGAAAGCATCATTGAGCCCGCCAGCCGCCTACAGAGTCTGCGGGACAGAGAAACCCTCACTCGATTCGACAGAGACGTAAGCACCCCTCCTTTGAAACAGGGATATTAAAGAAAAATATCAACATGTAATGTATGAAAAGTTAAACTGTCCTGGTATGATCATGTTTAGAGCATTCTTTGTCTCATTTAGTTTCTCTGTCACCATAAACAAAGTATTATAATATGTACTTCCGTTCAAAGTATATTTCTTTTATTTAGCCAGGACCATTAAATTGATCAAAAGTGAAAGTAAAGATAATGCTACAAAAGATTTTTATTTAGAGTAAATGCTGTTATTATCTTTCTATTCATCAAAGAATCGTGTAAAAACACTGTTTCCACACAAATATTGAGCAGCACAACTGTTTTTAGCATTGATGATAATCAGAAATGTTTCTTGAGCATCAAATCATCATATTAGAATGATTTCTGAAGGATCATGTGACACTGAAGACTGGATTAATAATTCAATTTTTACAACATATTCACATAGAAATCAGTGATTTAAAGTTGTGATATTTCACAATGTTACTGTTTTTACTATATTTTTTATCAAATAAGTCTTGGTGGTGAGCATAAGAGACTTCTCTCAAAAACATTAAAGTCCCCCTGTGGTGAAAATCCAGTTTTTAATGTTGTTTATATGTCTATGTGGTGTTTTTAATATGCTTTAAGACAAACCATGTGTAAATTCATAAGTCGACTCCATTGCTGAGTATTTCCTCCTTCAAACTGCAGTGAACCAAAGACAGTCTCAAAAACACGCTTTGAAATCGCTGGTGTTTCTGACGTCACAAACTACCTTGTAACCAATCAGATCAACGTGTGATCGTCAACCAGTGGATCTCTGAGCTGAGTGAGTGAGTGGAGGCGGGGCTCATTTGCATATTCATAGAACCGCGTATACTAAATGAGGCAAGGGTGAAGAGTTGCATACAAGCTATTTTAAGCCATGAAGAAAAAGATTTCAAGGAAAAAACGCTTAAATATGTCAATTTGGTGATCAAAGATGAGTTTTAAATGATTGACTACAGGGGGACTTCTGAAAAAAACATCTGAACAGTAGTAAATACAAATGATTTTATATGTTCTTTTTATAATTAAGAGTAAAACACACCACCTCTCGTTTAGAAGTTTGCAATGTAATCTGATCTGCTCTCATCCTGTCGTGGTGTCCTCCTCCAGACGGATCCAGATCTACAGGCTGATGAAGACTCGTCCTTCACTGCCAGGCTGAAGTTTCGTGATGTGGCCAGACGTGCAACCAAAGACATAAGGGTAAGAAAAGACTCCTGTTTCTGCTGGTAAGGTAAAGAAAGCAACAGAAATTGCATATTATAAAATGATAGATTCTGACTTTTTAATATTTCTTTACACTCTACATTGTGCATAGTTGCATGTGTGTATTAATAAAGATGATATTTCCCACATCAGGTGAAGTACTGTATGTGATCAGAATTAATTAAGAAACACATTAGAAATCCTCAAATCCTGACATAGATGTGTGTGTTTGGTTTCTGAGCAGACCGAAGCTGGTTTGCCGACCGCTGAAGAGGCGTACAACTTCTTCACCTTCAACTTCGACCCAGAGCCTCAACAGCAACGCCCACGTAAGAAAAGACGTCCCGGGAGAAGAGAAGCAGAGGAGGGAGGAGAGGGGGAATCAGGGGAAGAAGACGGAGAGGATGAAGAAGAAGGGGAGGAAGAGAGGGAGTGTGAAGGAGAGGAAGAGTCTGAAGCCAGGGTGACTTGTGTTTGTGTGTTTGTTTCTGATTAGAATAAACAACAGAGACTGTTTATGGTATATGTACTTTATGTTAAAGGGATACTCCACTTTTTTTGGAAATAGGCTCATTTTACAACTGAGCTAAACAATTGAGTTTTACCGTTTTTTAAATCCATTCAGCCGATCTCCGGTTCTGGCGGTACCACTTTTCGCATAGCTTAGCATAGATCATTGAATCGGACAGGACCATTAACATCTCTCTCAAAAAAATGACCAAAGAGTTTCGATATTTTTCCAATTTAAAACTTGACTCTTCTGTAGTTACATCGTGCACTAAGAGTGCAGCAGGCGTAATAATATGACGCAGCGCCTGAAAATAGTCCCCAGCTCGGTAACTTCCAACGTGACCGGGACTAAGTTTGTCTAACCTATTAGACCTATTTTCAGGCGCTGCGTCATATCATTACGCCTGCTGGACTCATGGTACGGCAGTAAAGTTTCTTGATTATTACGCAGGAATGAGAGTATAGTTCCTAGCCATATCAGCCTAGAAAATCGCAACTTTACATTTTCCGTCGGTCTTAGTACACAATGTAACTACAGAAGAGTCAAGTTTTAAATAGGAAAAATATCGAAACTCTTTGGTAATTTTTTTTGAGAGAAATGCTAATGGTCCTGTCCGATTCAATGATGTATGCTAAGCTATGCTAAAAGTGGTACCGCCAGACCCGGAGATCGGCTGAATGGGTTCGAAAACGGTAAAACTCAACTGTTTAACTCTGGGGGAGTTGTAAAATGAGCCTATTTCCAAAAAAAAACGGAGTATCCCTTTAAGATGGACACTAACAAACAACGTCATTTCCACATGTAAATTATATCAGTGACCAAACGTTGACCATTCAATCAGGGTCCATATTTTAGGGTCCGTGAACCAAAATATTGGGTAAAAAATTAGGGCTGTCAATGCGATCTATTCAAAATTAACGCGTTAAAATCATTTAACACAAATAAATTACTGAAGCAAGCGTAATTGCTTCATTAACGAAAATTGAACATCAGCAAAATCATTCAATCGATCCAAACAGCGCTAAGTTAAAGAGAACCAGCTTGTTACATCAGAGATGAGACTCATGTCACGTTGTAGGTTTAAATTTTTTTACGATAAGTATGCGATTAATTGTGATTAAAAATAGTAAACTATTGACAGCCCTGGTTAAAATTTATATACATTAAACATATTTTAATAAATGACTGGTCACCTTTTTAATACATTTTTTGCAGTTTATTGGGCAATGACTTATTATACAAGTAAGCGTGTTTCATTACTTGGAGATTTCATATCAACTACACTTAATGCAATTAAATCCCTGTTTAGGATGAAGATGCTCCACTGGTCAGAGATGAGGAGGAGGATTTGTTCATCATTGACCAATCAGCACAGGACTTCCTGGAAGTGAGGAGAGCAGAGTATATGGACTACAGTAGGCGACTGCAGAGGGAGCGAGAGACACTGTTTGTTCCCAGCATGAGGACAGGTACACAAACAGAAACGCTCTTTATCTTAACCCTCCTCTAGCAGGTCGAATGATGGGTACACCTTGTGTCCCACAGTTCCTGCCTCGAGTAAGCTGTCCGAGAACGTGCGTCCCCGTTACCTGGAGGAGGAGGGGCTATATGTGGGCGAGAGGCCGCACGTCTGCCTGACAAATCAGAACATTTTGGAAAACCGAATCCTCAAGCAGGGCGAGGTAATGAAAAGACATCATGATCGGGCAAGAGCACAAAACTTCATATGCTAACTTCTATCAAAATTAGGGATGCGCCGATATGAACATTTTGGCTGATACCGATAACCGATAATACTTTATATTTGAAAGCCGATAATCAATATAAGCCGATAAATCTAAATCTGATTACAAAAACAAAAGTCTCACCATTAAAATCCATGTCCCAAGCACACAATTATAAAAATGTTCTCATAATTTCATGTAGCCAATATGACAGACACATGTTGCACTGAACTGTATTTTACTTTTTTGAATGGATTTCAGTCATATTTTAAGCAATTCAAAACCATTATGGTGAACAGTGCTCATCTGAAGTGTCTCATCTGGAAGAAATAATCCATTATTTATCGGCTTTAATATATTGGCCAAATTTCTTTATTGGGCCGTTAACATTAAAAATGAACATGTATCGATACTGATATGGTGGCTGATATATCGTGCATCCCTAATAAAAATGATACTGTAAAAAACAAATGTAATTATCCTAATGTGAGTGTTTGTGCAGGGAAGGAAGTGGTTTGGAGACGATGGGCGTATTCTGGCTCTGCCCGACCCAATCAAAGAGTCCTCGTCCAGACCGCCTCTCTTCCACCTGGAGGATGAGCTGGACCCTGCGCTGCAGACGGCCTACAGAAAGGTCAGAGATCCAGCTAATGAGAACTGTAATCACATTAGATTCTCTGTGTTTTTCTTCTCGGAAGCTTTGCGTTTTAATGAGCTGATAAAATATTTCAACTCAAATTAATATTTCATGTCTTAATTATTTACTTATGTGGCAAATAGGCGTGTACTAAGTTGCTCTGAAATAAGCACTTTGCGTCGGTTTCCTGATCACCATGTTTGGGTTTATTTTGTGATAACAACGGCTGGATGTACACAATGCTTTGTATCACAAACCCATTTTTTGACATTGTCCCGTTAATACAAGATCCCAGGCTGTTCAATGAGTGCAACTAGTTATTAGATTTGGCAAAGGAAGCATGACTCGTATTAAATGCACTGGTTTTGGATGACAGTTGTCTATGGTCCCAAGGCACCAGACCTCTGATGCTTGTCTTGAGATGAAGAATCCGTTGTTTTCTTTCCCACATAAAATTATTGGAATCAACACAAAACCCTGTTCACAATCTATTTTCCTTTTCTTTTTTTGACTTTAGAAGATAATCAATTCCAGGGACCCCAGGTCACTAGGTCTGGAAAACATGGAATAAAATCTCATGGCAAGCTGTGAAAATTTCTAAAGTGAATATTTTTTTTACTAGCTTAGCTTAGCTCTAAAAATATTTCAAGCTCTTTTACGACTTTTAAAAATCATGCTAAAATGCAATCCTGTAATGTTTACTAGCACTTTTTGGTTTCAAATCCTCCATGCAGCCTGTTTCCAGGCAATATGAACCGCCAATAATATTTGTTGAGATGAGAGGTGTGAGAACGGAGATGGGATCCAGATGTGTGGTGATGTCACGAATTCTGTAGTGAGACGGGGCAGTGAGGTCACATGTGCCGGTCACGCCTTACAGAACTCAAAATAGGAGATATGTAATGGATATTAGGATGTACTCACACACACACACACACACACACACACACACACACACACACACACACACACACACACAAACGGAGTGATAACACACCCACCCAGCCATGTGTGTTTAATAAATCGAGATACTTGAAATGCAAATTGAAATGAATCAAAAGAAGAACACGCCATGAGGACATCTGAATATTAAAATGCTCACAGACATGTGGAGCTAATTGACACAAAGTGTTCTGGTAATGCAACCCATTAAAACATAAAAGAGTGAGAATGAGAATCATGAAGTGGATGTCAGGAGTGCATGGCTGATAACCAATGAGAAAGCCACAGTATACTTAGTCCTCATGCACAGTACAGGCAGTAGAGGAGTAGTGTTGACTATCAACCATTCAACCCTGTTACCTAAGAAAGAAAAACCATTACAGGCACTTTTTATGGTACGCTACAAAACAGGACCTGTTTTTCCATTTTCATTTAGAACAAGTCAGCTCTGATGTTATGATAAAGTCGCTAAATGCTAAAGTTGTCACGGTACGTGTTACTGAAGCACATGAAGGGGAGGAATAATACTAGGAGAAAGACTTGAATAACAATATTCTGGAAAACGCAGGTGTAAAATACGCACACTAAAAATATTAACGAGAACCAACAAACACTAAGGGAGAGCTGAAGGCTTATAAGCAGGACCAAACAAAGGGAACTAATAAGTTGATTAACAAGACACAGGTGAATGAAATGACTAATTAAACTAATTCTCACTGTTAACTAGTTGCTAATTAGCATGTATTTACTAGGAAATTGACTGTTTATTAGTACATATAAAGCACATATTAATGTCGTATTCTGCATGATTATATTCTACATCCCTTAATTCTACCCAATACCTAAACTTAACAACTACCTTACTAACAATTAATAAGCAGTACACAGAAGATAGTAGTTAATACTGAGAACTGGACCCTAAACTCATATTTGGTCACAATCATCTAAAAAACTGAAAAGTATCTCTTTGTGTAATAAAACTGCAAAATAAACAGAATAAAGAAAAATAAAACAGCAACAGCTGTTTTCAAACGTATTGGTTTGATTAACGTGTTGTGCGTAGCCTACGATGTCATTTTGTTTGCGCGTGAGAGTTCATTAACATGCGGTGACCATGGCGGATGCAATATTACACTATTTCAAGAAATCACGGAAAGATGAGCGAGAAGGAGAAAAAGAGCCATCTACATCTGAGTCTGCTTTACCTTTCCTCGAGGAGACAGCGAGTGAAGCGGATCCTGAGGATTCCCGTTTCCAGGACACGCATGTTTCATCACTGGACTGGAGTGAGACTTCCACAAGTCACGACACACATCGGCACAATGCCAAATGATTTTGTCTCATTATAACAGTGGAAACAACTTAAAATATGCCATAATTTAAGGTCATACAGATAAGAGGAAGACATCATTCGAAACTGTTAACTCTCACTCACAATAAAAACAAAACATTGTGCTTTTGTAAAATGAAGAAAACAATCAGGATGCTAGATTAATCTAAACTCAGTGTATCGGCCACTAGCAAGCTCTTGCGTGCCATCTGAACTCTTGCTTTGGGTTAGTGCGTAGATCAACTCTTCTTCTGCTCTTCTTACTGTTTTGGCGGTTAGTAAACAGTGTTGCATTACCGCACATGCCCCCTTCTGGATTGTTGTGTTAATCGAATGTGACTGACTGTTTTCATCATCTGACTGTATGCACCAAACTGTGACGTTCACACCGTCATGGTTCAGGACTAATACATATACCGTTACTCCCCTACTATATAGTATATATTGCTTTACATGAGTGTACTTTATGTATGTGGTAAATTTTGATATACTTATAGTAGCTCTATGTCAGAGCTATTAATTCATTATGTAGTGATATTGATGATTACGATACCTGTAAGGTTTTGTTCAATATGTCTGATGAATAATTGTAGTCAATAGTTGTGTTATTAGATTGATTTTAAATGGTAACTCTCGCCAAAATTGAACCTGGGCTCTTTTTGTTAATCTATACGAGTCAAACTTTCGTGTAAAGGCATAATTAGAATGGAAACGCCACTTTTACGTTTGACCGTGTTGTCTTTTTATGTTAAATGCCTTGTGAATGGGGCACTTGTATGATAGCATCAAAATCACTATTTTTAAAACACTAAGAAGGCTCGACACAACAACTGGAATTTTGTCAGTCAAAAGTAGTCGAATCGAATGCAAAATTCCTGACAAAATTTCAGCCACCAGAAACACTAACTGATAAAGTGTGTACACTTTGTGAACACAAACAATGTAGTCAATGCTTGAGTTTGTGTGTAGAGCCCCTGGTGATACTTCCAGCAAAGTTTCATGTTGTGTCAAGCCTTCTTAGTGTTTTAAAAACAGTGCTTTTGATGCTATCATAGAAGTGCCCCATTCACTCCCATTCAAAAGGCATTTTTAACCTAAAACGAAAATACGGTCAAACTTCTAATTATGAAGTTTTTCCATTCTTATTATGCTTTTACACGAAAGTTTGACTTGGGTAGATTAACAAAAAGAGCCTAGGTTCAATTTTGGCGAGAGTTTCCCTTTAAATGCAAGATGAAGTTGTAGGAGTCTTTGAGGTCCGTCCAGGATTGAGCAGTGCAGTGCAGGGAGACGCAGTGTTTGGAAGCAGCAGAAGTTCTTCTGGTATGGAAGATTGTAGAGAAGCAGATGTTGAATCAATTGAGATGCACCTTGAGCTGGTCACATGCACAAGTTGTGATTTGTAAGTGTCAAAAAGCAAAAGCTCGCTGAGCCAGAGCTGGATCTCTAATCACCTCAGGATAAGAATCCCAAGGGTTGGAAGGAATGTGAATAGACTAATATTAGAATAGATGCCATTCAGTTTATTTAAACTGGACAAACTTAATATCCGTAAAGTTTTATTCACTGACCCTTTGTTGTAAAATACAGAAAATCTGCTTTTAATACTATTAGTGGAAATGCATAATGAATGGATGAATGAGTCTTCACACTGGATTAATATGGTGTTTCCCCGGTTGTCGGCTCTGTTTCAGGCTCTGAAGTCGAAGCATGTGAACCTTTACATATCTGGAATGGGCGATCCCCAGTCAGACTACCAGCTAGATGTGGATGTGTCGGGCCTCATCTTCTCCCATCATCCTCTCTTCAGTCGTGAACATGTGCTGGCAGCCCGTCTCGCCCAGCTGTACGATCAGCACCTGACCAGACAGCACAAGAGCATCACGCGACTCCTGACCGATAAGGTAACGCAGAAGAGGGAAAACGCAAAACCAAGCCTCCTGTTCTTAAAACTCATTCTGAATGTGTGTGTGTGTGTGTTTGTGTAGTTGAACGGCTTGAGGAACACGATACATAATATGCTTGAGCTACACAGAGGAGAGGCTCTGAGTCAGGTGACCCAGCAGAGGATGGCAGAGTACAAACAGGAAGTGAGGTAAGAAACAGGCTTCGTACAAGGTGCTTCAATTTGACTTTTTGACATTTAAGTCCTGGAAAACCCTTGAAACCAACCATGTTTGCGAAGAGGTACTTGAAAAGTGCTTGACTTATTTAAATACAATATATACTCATATATGAGTATTCGGAAAAACACAAAAATGCAATCTTTTCACGCAAAATTAACACTGCAGCCTGTCTGATAAACAATACGCCAACATTATAATATAAAATATTCTTTATTGAACAATAATAGCAATTATAAACTTTGTATTTAATATATATATATATATTATTAAATACGTTGTAAGTTGTATTTTGGATACCTTATATCTGTAATTTGAGTTTAAAAAATACTAAAGATATTGTTTGATAAGTGCGATCTCTGATTGTAGTCCTTCAAAACCAAAAAAGTAGAGCTTGAAAAGTCCTTGAAAGTCCTGAAATTTAATTTTACAGTATCTGTACAAACCCTGAAGAAACTTCCAATCACCTCTACCTTCAGTAATATATTTATGATAGTCATTCTGTCACATTTATTTTAAATCTGTCCTCTGTATTCTTCTGTATATTCAGACACACTCGTCAGTTGCGTGATGTTGAGCAGGAAAAGGACAGAGCTCTCCTCAAAAGCATCATCAGAGTGTGGAAGGAGCTCAAAGCTCTCAGAGACTTCCAGAGATTCACCAACACGCCTTTCAAACTCTTTGTCAGGAGGTATGTCATCTTATGTCATGTGTCATATGTTTTGTGCTTTGTGTAATGTGGCTTTACCTCTGCAGGGAGAAGGTGGAGAGAGAGCAGGACGAGCAGGAGTATGAGAATGACATTGTGGCGGAAGTGGAAGAGCTGCAGGCGGAGACAGAGGAAGATTATCAGAAGAAGATGAGTGAATACAGAAGACAACATGAGCAATGGAAATCCTGGAAGAGAAAACAGGTAACACTACACATGCAATGCAATCGCTTGATATTCTCATTGGTAGTCGCCTTATAACTAACTTTCATTTAAAATTTAAACTTTGTTCCTGCAAATCATGGTCAATGTTAATAGCCACACATGTTTTGTCTTAAAAACTACTGTTTATGCATCCATAATCCTGTTTGAAACCAGATTGACATGAGATGTTCACAGCATGCTTCTGATTCTCTCAGAAAGTCTTAAAGAAAAAGCAGAAAAAGAAAAGACAGCAGGAAGAAGAAGAAGAGGATGAGGAAAGTGAGGAGGAGTTGGGAGAGGAGCCAGAGAAGCCGGATCCTCCAGAGAAACCAGACATGGGCTCCCTGGAAGAGCAAGTGCGGGAGAAGGTTGCCAGGATCCGCAGGAAACCTGGAGAACCGGTTCTGATTCCAGAACTTACTATCTCCGGGCCCGTCACCCCCAATGAGCAGTGTCCTCGGTGAATGAACACACACACACACACACACACACTGATACTCTTACCTAAGACCTTAAGGGTATTGAGTGTCTTTAAAAAGATGAATAAATGAGAGCCATTCACACAGAATGTGTTTTTCCATTTCACTGCTCTACTTTTCCATTGTTTTTCAATGTAAACACATGCTAGATGGACGTGTTTGACCGTTGCGCTCAAGTCTTTTGCATGACGCGGCATTCTAAAAACGTGGTGGTCAAGTTAAAATGAGTTCAACTTTTTTTTTTTTTTTTTTTGTTGCTTTACTGCCCTTCCTTTTGTGTGAATGGCCCCTAATGGTGTTATCCAAGGTAAGCAACACTTAGAGTACGTTTACACTGCAATGATATGCTTAAAACTGAGAATTTTTTCCTTTGAATTTTTTCCTTTGAAAACGACAAAAAATGCTGTATTCTGCTGCCAGGCCATTAGATGGCGATGAAACACTATAGACTTAATACACGTAAAAACACGTAATATGCATGACGTCATTGTCTTCAGAGATTCGGGTTTTCGTTGTTTACACAGAGATCGTTTTCAAAAGATTGCGTTTTCAGGCAACCAAAACGCAGTTGTCGTGTAAATGAACTGCCAAAACGCATTAAAATTTTACGTTTTTAGTAGAAAACGGTGTCGCGTAAACATCCCCTTACTTTTGCTCTTATTTGAGGTTAGTGATTTGAGCAAACTCCTTAAACCAGGGATGCCCAATCCTATTCCTGGAGATCTAGCTTTCTGCAAACTTCAGCTCCAATCCTGATCAAACACAATTAATTAATTACAGACAGGTGTGTTGGAGCTGAATCTCCAGGAAGAGGATTAGGTACCCCTGACTTAAACTGTCTTTAGTATTAAACTTCCAGGCATAACTTGTCCCATACTGTTTGTCCTGTATATGTAAATGAATGAAATTTGTGGACATAAATTCGGCAAAAAAAAAAAAAAAAACACCTCAACAACCACACAGCAAAGCCCTGGCAACTACCTGCAATATTCCAGCAACGCCTTCGCAACCTCCCAGGACGTCCAAGCCTCCACCCTCAACACCGTCCCGTGCTACTGCTAAAACATGTAGAATAGGCCTACCTCAAGGCTGTGACACACAGAGCCAACGGTTGGCCAGTGTTGGGTCATCGTTGAGCATCTTTCGGCCTTGTTTGCAGTGTATTCTACACTGCTGACACTAGTAAAACAGTTGTAGTAAAGCAGTTGCTCATTATCATGCACCGAAAAGGGTCACTGTGAACAGAGCTGTTTTGAGGAGGTAAAAAGGGTGTTGTTTTACACAACCATTGAGGAATTTTAACCAAAGTATATTACAAACTTTACACGAAGACCCTAAAGAGTCATACCAACTTGTGGAAAATGGGCATCCGATGACCCCTTTAAGGCAACAACACAAGGTGACAACACAGTCTGATTTGTTGCTGCTAGTTCATTGATGTTGGTTTGATGTGTCTGTGCCTTTAGAAAGTCAAACTTCAATAACACCATTACAACCTTAAGACCACTCAGGACACCTTAACAACTCGCTGAAAACCCCCATCAACCCTTGCATTGTTTCCGTCACTTTTGCCTGGGTAAAGACTCAGCGTTTCTCCAGAAAAAGTAAACTAGTTTTTGTTTGTGCCTTGTCTAGTGCCGAGTTTGCTCGTAGAGAGGATGTGTCCAAACGTGCCCTCTTCATCAAGGTCCTGTACAACGATAAAGAAGTTTCCAGAACGGACAGTCGAGCCCTCAACATGGATTTCAGAGTCCACTTTGGTCAGATCTTCAACCTGAAGATTGTGAACTGGCCAGAGAGCATCAAACTGCAGGTATGGTTGGGTTGAGTGTATATGCACAATTCCTCCGCCGTTTGTGTTTATGCGTTTCAGACGTTCTGGATGTTGTCTCGCAGGTGTTTGAGGGTGTCGGCTCATCTTTCACCCTGCTGGTGGAGGTGTGTGTGCCGGTTCCAGAATCTTCTGTCCTGACCAGCAGTGCACCATCTGAGGAGATGGAGTTCAGCAGCAACCAGAGAGTCACCTTCAACCACGAGGGTGTTGGCAGTGGTAAGTCAGGGATAATGTACATCCAGCCGGTTGTTATCTCAGAATAAACCCCACCCCCGACAGGGTGATGAAGACCCCGACGCGAAACGGAGTTGATATATTTTATTATGTCTTTAAACGCAAAGCTTCAGCGGAGAGAGCAGTTGCTAGCACGGCATGTTCAAACTAGACGGACATTTAAGGGATACGGTGCAGTCACACCACTTATTACACAACATTTCACCACATAAATAATTATGGAGATAAGAGATTTCAGATTAAGAGATTATTGATTTCAGATTAAACTGTTTTAAAATCATAGCTGTTTTCTTATAATCCAACAGTGTACAAAACAATAGTCTCAAAATGGCAGCAGCTGCGTTTGTATGAAACAAGAGAGAGCGTGTTTAATGATGCTGGATGGCATAATTAAATAACTGTACACAAAATATTTTTATATATTTTATAAGCTCAACAAATGCAAAACTTCCACGAAGAAAAAACAAGCGTATAGCGCTGCTGACTTCAGTAACCCAGATGAGCCTCAGTTGTTATCTAGGAATAACACACCGCTGGATGGCGCTATTAACCAATCAGAATCAAGTATTCCACAGAGCCGTGTAATAAACACTCTTAAAACCTGCCTAAACAAATTTCTGTGCATCATAGTCATTCCCCCCAAAGCAAAGGCTGTTGTTTTATATCTCATTTGTGGTAGGTGTCCCGTTCTCTTTCGAGGCTGACGGCACCAGCACACAGACCCTGCTGACGTCAGGGAAGCTCTCCTGCTGCGTGTCATGGGCTGTAGGGGAAGATGACGTCCCCCTTGCTCCCCCGTCCAGTCAGCCTGCAGGGGGCATGTACAGGTCAGAGACCCAGCCCTGCATTAGTGTGTTGTTTTCAGAGTTGTGCTGGATAAGATGGACTGTTTTCTCTCTCTTCAGTGGTATTGGGCAGATGGACGCTATTGCCTGTATCGGGGCATCTAGTCTGAATGACAGGAAGAAATTGGGGAAGTGGGCGGCTGAGTCTCGCCTCGACCCCAACGACCCCAACAACACCTCCATCATGCAACTACTCTCGGTACTCTTCCCAGAAATCTTGAATGCACCTTTAATCATTGCGAGTCACAAGACTGTGCCTATTAGCCATTCTAATTTGAAAAAAGACAGAAACCAGCACCAGTCCGTTGACATTGATGGAGAAATATGCAGTTTAGTCAAAAAATATTTGAGTACTCAACACCACTGTAGAAAATACCAAGAGGAATCTATTATTCTTGGTGTCTCTCTCTGTGTCTGTAGGTGGTGAGTGGTGGAGATATGGCGGTTCCTGAATACTTTCGTCTGGAGCAGCTTCAGGAGGAGTTTAATTTCGTGAGCGATGAGGAGCTGCAGCGTTCCCGTCGCTTCCGTCTCCTGAGGCTGCGGAGTCAGGAGGTGGCGGAGTTCCGGCACTTTAAATGCGTCCCCTCCATGGAGCGCGAGATATCCCAAAATGTGTTCCAGGTGAGATCACTTAACCTCTGTGAAAACCATAGACTGTGAAAAATATGTGTCTGTAGTGTCAGTGACGTCACCCGTAGGCTTCTGATGAGCATTTTTGAAGCCCAAAGTGGGCAGAGCCGTTCGTCGCCATCTTGGCAGCGCGTCACTCCCGGATAACAGAAAATGGGCAAAAAGGCGGGATTAGCTGAGGTGACGTGACACCTCAGCTAATCAGACAGCAGACAAACAGCAGACAGCCGTTTGCTGTAACAGACAGCAGACAAACGGCTAGTAGTGACAGCAGCAGCAATCCACCTGTCACTCAAGTGGCCACGCCCTTAATTATGCAGAACTTTAAAGGTGGTATCAGTGATTTCAGGCCCAAAAATATTTTTATCACATTCATCTAATCTTTCCTAACGATCCGCTAGCTGCCCTTTTGTGCTCGTGCACGGCTGCACGCGAAGTCAGAGCTGAAGAAGAAGCTGCCTCAAAACCTCACAACACCCTCCCCCTGTCGGTGATTGGTTGGAACACTACTTGTTTTGGTTTTGAGTGTTTGGCTAAACCATTTGTTTTTGTGTGCAGATCTCAGAGCCTAGGCTGCCTACAGAGACGCGTTTTTTTGACGGCATGCTTATGGGGCGGGCAGCTAGCGGATCGTTAGGAAAGATTAGATGAATGTGATAAAAATATTTTTGGGCCTGAAATCACTGATACCACCTTTAAGGCTTAATATAAATTAAACCCCCGGGTGAAAAAATCACCCCCGACATAGTTTTCATGAAGGGCAAAATTAGCTATATAGACCAAAACCACTTTCTGTACCAGGCTGTAAACGTTTTTTTCTGCTGTAAAATTGGGCATATTAACATGGGGGTTTATGGGATTGACTCTCTTTTGGAGCCTGTCTCTAGTGGCCAGTCGCTGAATTGCAGTTTAAGTCACTTCCATGTTGGGTTCAAGAGAGAGACTGGAAGGTTGCCGCTCGGTGAAAACGGCCTGTGTCCAACATGGTTACAACAGAACTGTCTGTGAAGTGGTGGGTGTCCTAAGATAGTCCAGACTAGATGAATGGCCAAGGGCTTCAAAGAGGTAGTGTTTGAAAAAGATATATAAAAATGGGAAGACCGTCCAGGTAGGAGTCGAAAGTTGCATTTAAAGATTAAATAGAAAACATTTAAAAAAAAAGGTAAATTATTATAGTTTATTGTATTGCCACCTAGTGTCGAGTAGGTGTCTGTGCAAGATGTCATGGCAAGTCTGTGAATGAAATGTACAGTTAATGTAGGTTTCCTTATCTTTCAGGAAGTATGTAATTAGTTTGCATGTTAATTGAACATATGTCAGAACAAATGGGTGGTTTTGTGTCATCATTTTGTTTCAGGATTATGAGAAGAGACTAAAGGATGGCGAGATCATCGATACAAAAGAGCACATTGATTCACATCGAGCTCTCGTGGCTAAATATCTGCAAAAAGTGAGTGATGAGTTATGGAGTTATTTTGCTTTCTTTCTTACTTGGACTAGCGTTCAAAAGTTTGGGGTCGGGAAGATTTTTACAAATATTTTTGAAAGAAGTCTCTCAAGCTCACCTTGGCTGCATTTATTTGATCAAAAATAGAGCAAAACAGT
Source organism: Scardinius erythrophthalmus (assembly GCF_964197995.2). Lineage (NCBI taxonomy): Eukaryota > Metazoa > Chordata > Actinopteri > Cypriniformes > Leuciscidae > Scardinius > Scardinius erythrophthalmus. The sequence continues at coordinate 11,176,612 of NC_138235.1, read as the reverse complement.
ATTTTTTTTTAATATTATTACAATTTCAAATAACTGTTTTCTATGTGAATATACTATGTTAAAATCTAATTATTCCTGTGATCAAAGCTGAATTTTCAGCATCATCACTCCAGTCTTCAGTGTCACATGATCCTCCAGAAATCATTCTAATATGATGATTTGATGCTCAAGAAACATTTCTGATTATTATCACTGTTGAAAACAGTTGAGCTGCTTCATATTTTTGTGGAAACAGTGTTTTTTTTTTCACGTTTCTTGTATGAAATTTGAACAGCATTTATTTCAAAAATAAATCTTTATGTATGTCTTCACTGTCACTTTTGATCAATATAATGCATCCTTGATGAATAAAACTATTATTTAATAATAAATAAAAAATCGCACCGACCCTAAATATCTTTTTTTTTCTTCTGTTTTGTCTTGATGTTTTTAACATGAAAGGACAGTGGACAGTAATGCGAGTTGTGTATAGGATAAATGTGGTATGTATGGATTGGTCTGCAAAGGGCCCTTAAAATCAAATTCTCTGTTTGTCACTCTGTCTCAGGTTCGGGAGTCAGTCATTAATCGTTCCCTTATAGCGAAGCATCATTTCATCCTGTCCGACGTGGTTTCGGAGGACGAGGTTCCCAGCATCGGGTAAAACGTCTCTATTGTTGATCTCATTTACTTTAAATAGAGGCGTATGGAGGCATCCTCATCTTTAAGACTCCGCCCACTCCTAGATGTCATATTCAGATATGGTCTGGTACACATACTCGCCCAGTAACAAATGCTCTTCCTTTCAAGTTAAATCCAGTTAATGCACTGTAGTTAATTAAATAACTATTGTATTTGATGATGATTATTATATAGAAGCAGTTTATGGTATGTTCATGCCATGGGCAGTGTAGTTTGAGCACGGACTGCAGAGCGCCAGTTTTTATCTATTTTATCTGTATAAAGTGATCTTTATTTGACAGCTCTCGTATTTTATTTCTCTTTTTTTTCTCCTGTATGTTTGTATATTCAGTGGTCCAGGTGCTGGGTATGTTCTGAGGATTTTTCCGTTCTTTTTTCAGTCTTTTGTATTCCTTTATTTTCCTTGTGTTCCTCCCCTCAGATCTGTGTGTTCATGAGATGCCATTTTCTGTAGAATTAGTCAGTGTAAAGTATGTTAGAGGAGTCCAGTCCCACACTGCTGTGTGTGTGTGTGTGTGTGTGTGTGTGTGTGTGTGTGTGTGTGTGTGTGTGTGTGTGTGTGTGTGTGTGTGTGTTACTGTGGAAATCACACACTCAGAGAGTGTTTGTGTGTTTAATCTGCTGTATGGTGAGTACTGATAGTGTGTTTAGAGCAGCAGTACTAATGTATGTGTGTACCCTCATGTTGTTACAAACCCATATCCTCCAAACACAGCAAAGCAAACACACACCTTTTGAGGTGCAAGTTAAAGGAAAGGACTTAATGCAAAGAGTATATAACTGCACACTCCCTTAAAGTCCCCCTGTGGGGAAAATCCAGTTTTTAATGTGGTTTATATGTCTATGTGGTGTTTTTAATATGCTTTAAGACAAACCTTGTGTAAATTCAAGTCAAGTCAAGTCTCCTTCATTTATATAGCGCTTTTAACAATGTGGATTGTTTCAAAGCAGCTTTACAGAGATAATAGGAAATTACCGTAACAGATTGTTTTGGCTTTACAACAGCTAGGATAAAGTTATTGTCCAGCTAAAGTTAGTTCTGATTGATTGATTCACTTCCGTTGTGAAGATCATTAGTTATTAACTCAGGGGTCGCTAACACAACACCGTTCTAACAGGAAAACCCTTAACGCGCTCCTGCCGCTCATCCGCACAAAACAGTGCCTGGTGTCTCGGGAACACACTCCCTGAAATAGGTTCGAAGGTGCAAGCGATTATCCGTTATTTCTGTGCAAACCTCAAAAATGCAGACATTTCTCATATGCACATTACGTGTTCAGTCCAAAGGTATGCGCGTTTGAATATATATATATAATTCATAAGTCGACAGCATTGCTGAGTATTTTCTCCTTCAAACTGCAGTGAACCAAAGACAGTCTCAAAAACGGTTTGAAATCGCTGGTGTTTCTGACGTCACAAACTACCTTGTAACCAATCAGATCGTCAGAATGTGTGATCGTCAACGAGTGGATCTCTGAGCTGAGTGAGTGAGTGGAGGCGGGGCTCATTTGCATATTCATAGAACCACACATACTAAATGAGGCAAGGGTGTCGAGTTACATTCAAGCTATTTTAAGCCATGAATAACTTTTTAAAAGATTTTAAAAGGTTAAAATATGTAATTTTGGTGATGAAAGATGATCTAAAAAGATTTAAGGGATGTAATTATAGACTACAGGGGGACTTTAAGCACATTTTATTGTTACCAATGTTTCGCCACAACAAGTAGCCTTTGTCAAGGTATAATTCCTTGCAAAGGTTGGAATTATACCTTGACAAAGGCTACTTGCTGTGCCGAAACGTTGGTAATAATAAAATGTGCTTTAGAAAGTGTGCAGTTATATTCTCTTTGCATTGTGTTCCAAACCCATATGAAATTCTTTCTTTGTGGAGCACCAAGGCCGTTGTCCACCAAAGCGTTTTTAGCCAGCTGAAAACGCCTAGCTATGGGCACTTGAGACACTTTGCTTGTTATGATACCCGCGAATATCCGCGAAAGTGTTACTAGTATCTCATTTCACACATATTTTGTTTCTGGGTTGATTCTACATTAAAATGTCGATACAATGTAACGTATTTTCTCTGGCTCTTGTTTTAAATGATTTTGTTCCGTTATTATGCTTGTTGTCGTCGTCTGTTGACGTTGTACAAGCAGACTGTGGCGGTTGGTCGGTGTGGTATTAGTCCCGCCCCTCCTCCACTGTGATTGGACGGTTGGGTAAAAAGTGACAGTGATGAGTGCTGCGTTTTACCCAAAGCTTAACATTCTTCAACTCTCGGCGACCAGTAAAAAAATGCCATTAAAAACAATTGAAAAAATACGGCAGCTGCGTGAAAAAACGCTTTGGTGGACACACGGTCTAAAGGAGAGGTTTAGCTGAATGTTCAGGCTGCTCTTTTCCATATAATGAGATCATTCATCGACCAACATTATAAAACGATTAAAGCTTTGTGTGAGGAACAGGCTGAAAGATAATCTTCTCTGCTTAAGCTTTCACAGCCACAGTGATATTCAGAACAACAGCATTATTGGGAGTATGATATTGCTTTTATACAGCAGATCAATAAACAAAATCCTTGAATTTTAGACACAATATTATCAGTTACTTTCTCTCTGCCAGCTAAAATAATTCTAAACCAAGTCAGTGCAGAATCAACACACTGTGTGTCAGGCTGATGAAGTCCTTTGTCTCAATGTCTATTGTTCAAGCTGAATGTTAACTGAAATCCCTCACTAATACTGCAGTGTGTTATGGGATATCTCCACACTGACTCTCAGCGGATGCTTTTGCAGGGTGTTGGGCTGGAACCTGTTCAAACTGGCCGAGCCCAAGCGGCCCCTGAAGCCTCACAGGAAGGAGAGGAAGAAGGTGACCGCTCAAAACCTCTCCGATGGAGACATCAGACTCCTGGTCAACATTATCAGAGGATACGACATCCCTGTCCGCAGACATTATGCCAGGTACCCCTACACCCAGGGAAATTAACCGATAAGAAGAATGCTTTCTCTCATGTATTGTTTGCTGTATTTTCAGCAAACCACCTGTGTCGGCTAAGTCTGGACGATCATTCACAGAGCCATTTCCAGCTCCTGTGTCGTCCCAGGGCAGTGAGTGGCCCTTCGGACAGGTAACAGCATGACGGCATCACTGCACCAATCCTGTACCTTTACTTGTAATTATATTTAAAAGTGCAGAAAGCGATTTCTGAGAGACACTGTTTATATTAGAAATCGACACCCAAACAAACACACCCCTCCCTATGATGCTCCGCCCCTAAAATAACTACAACTATGTTTCAACAACAACAGCATATGTTGATTCCAAAACCAGTGTTATTCAGGTATCGAGTAAACATAAAGGAACATCTGAGTCCATTTTCAGTCCTACCCGCTCTCTGAAGTCCCTACAGCGCTGGAAAGCTTTTCGAATACTAACACTAGCCCAAATTTATTCATGACCTTTTTCCTCTTTGGTAATATCTCAGCTATATCTCTTTCTGTAGTCTTTCTACAAATGTCCAGCTTGTTCACCCTCTCTTTCCCCCCCATCATGAGCAGATACACCTCCTACCAATTGAGTGTCCGTGGACCGGTCCGGTCCTCTTTGTACATAGAAACACTATGTACACCATAGAAACTCTTTTACACCATAGAAACACCATATTTTTTTTCAGCTCATACACAGAACAGACATCTAGCAAATAATCACATTTTCATATCAGAAATCGCTTACTGCAGCTTTAGCTATATCTGTGTGTTGATGTATGTGTGTTTTAGCCTCTGATCAGGCCGTTTGTGGAGGTGTCTTTCCAGCGTTCAGTGCTTCAGACGTCCACCGCCGAGGGTCCAAACCCCTGCTGGAACGAGGAGATTGTTCTGCCGTTCAGGTCAGGCTCTGAGAGCCGGTGTAACATCACATCAGCTCTGTTCTTAAACCTAGTGAACGGCTTGCTGTCTACATAGGCTGCTGTCTTCCTGACTGAAACCAAACCTTAACCGTGGCTCATTTGAAACACTCTGCATAGTCAGCGGCTCCAAGCAACACACAAATAGCATGTTGCTAAACTAATAACACAATAGTCTAACAAGCATAAAAATCTACAGCACATAGAACAAAATGGGGGTAAAATAGGTATTTTTTTCTTGATATTCTTCAGTATTGAATTAAACGTACATATTTTTTAAAAATTAATATTTATAATTTCTCTTGAAAATGTATATATTTTTTTCTTGATATTCTCTAGTATTGAATAAAGCACAAGTCTTAAAAAAAAAAAAGTGCATCAGTAGTATCTATTATTTCTTGACAGATTTTATTTTATTAATATTGTCCGGTATTTAATGAAACATACTTAATATTTATTAATTTATTAATGCATACTTAATATTTATTATTTCTTTGAACAAAATGTATTTTTATTGATATTTTCCTGTATTGAATGAGTCATAAAGATAAAAAAAATACAGTAATAATATTTATTATTTTCTTTTAACAAAATAGAATTTTTATAAATTTTTTATAGATATTCTCCGGTATTTAATGAAGCATAAAGATTAAAATAATACATTAATAATATTTATTATTTCTTTGAACAAATTTGTATTGAAATTCTCCGGTACTGAATGAAGCATAAAGATAAAAAAAAAAAGAATAATATTTATTATTTATTTGAACAGAATATCTATTTTTTAATTGATATTCCCCAGTATTGAATGATGCATAAGTATATATATATTTTTAAATAAATGTATATTAATAATATTTATTTCTCTTGAAAATTTTCCATTTCTTCATAGTTCCTTTTTTTCATTGTGCGATGATACAATTTGGCCAAACATGAGGTGTCTTAGAAGGCCACATAATGTCCCTTCATATTGGGAGTGCACTTATGATGCCTTAAAATGCTGGATTGGTAGGCAGTTTTTAGTCAGAAGTGTTATCTCCTCAGTTTTCACATTGAGCTGAAGTATATTATCATGATGTGAATCATCTAGTTTTCCTCGATCTCACTCAGTGCTCCAAACGGAGACTACAGCTCCACCAGTCTGCAGTCGGTCAGAGACGAGGTCTTCATCAACATCTTCGACGAGGTTCTCTGTGATGTGGTGGAGGTGAGAAACATTCAGAAGTGTGTCATGTTAATCTTCATGATGTGATGATGACATGAGCGGTCGGTCTTCACTCCTTCAGGACGAGAGGGAGAGAGGAAACACCATTCACACCCGTATAGAGAGGCACTGGCTCGGCTCCATCAAGATTCCCTTCAGCACCATCTACCTGCAGTCTCGGGCAAGATGCTACACGCTAATACTTCATACTAACTCTCTCATTCAACATTTCTAGTAGAAACTGTCATGTTAAGGAATGAAGTACAAGATTTCATGCATCAATGGAAACCCAAACCCTTTTTGGGTGTGTTCACATGTGGCAGGTTTGGTTCAATTAAAACAAACTCTGGTGCGATTGCTCTGTTAGTGCAGTTCATTTGAGTATATTACTAGTATAGCGGTACAGTTCAACTATTTTAGTGTCCACACCAACGGATGATATTGTTCTGTTTATTCTAAGCGCACACTCCAGTTTTGTAAAAGCTCTTTAAAGCAGGATGGATTCTGATTGGCTGTCAATGGTAATATCATTCATCAGCTGGAAAAAAAAGAAATCGTTCTGAAAGTTATTCCGACCATATTGTTTCACTGTGCCGTTATGGTTATAGTTGTGGTGTGGACTATGCTATTCTTTAATATTTAGAACGATTTTTAGAACTATATCTTTACAGGTATAGTCCTTGGTGTGAATGTGCCTTAAGTGTAAACCGCGCACACCAAAAAAGTAGACCAAGATCCACTTCCAAATGCATTCTGCTGCGGTTCGACTGAAATATGAACTCAACACTGAGCAAAGACATCTAAACAAACCAAAAACAGGACGTGATGTTACAAGATGCGACCCTAAAAAGGTCTGAATGCTCCAGTATACCCGTTTTTTCTCACTATAGTCGTGATGTTTCCCATCACAGTTCAGTTCAGGATCAGAACCACGTCTCCTCACAGCAGATCTTCATTTGTGTGTGTGTGATAAAGGGATTCCTGACGCTGTTTTATCTCATTTAACCGTTTTATAAGCTCTTCACGAGTTCTCAGCTGATCAAAATATCATCATATGTAGATACACACATACAACGAGCGCATTTATCCCTGAACACAGCATTGTTTTGTGTCATTCTGTTGCAAATTATACGTCATAAAAGCTGTTCGCACCAAAATAGCAAAGAGAACCGAACTACAAGTGTGAACACACCCTTTAGATTAGATTGGCTATTTTATTTCAGTGAAGCTGAAAATATCCAGGTTTGATTGATTGTGATCTTTGTTTAGTTGAATTTGTACGTTGTGTGTTTAGATTGACGGGACGTTTAAGGTGTCCACTCCTCCAGTGCTGCTGGGATACAGTAAGGAGCGAAGTTTGGGCAGTGAAGGGGGATATGACACCATCCGCAGCCTGAGCGAAGGCACCTTCCTCAGCCTCTTCATCACCATTGAACCCCAGCTGGTGCCTGGAGACACCATCAGAGAGAAGGTACAGGAGCATGTGTGAGGATGCAAATGAGCTTATGCATTTTAATTCTCATCTTCTTAACCAAAACGGCTTTTAGGAGTAAAGTACGATTTGTATCACTTTTTTTCAGTATTGTTTTCTCTCTCTCTCTGTTCGTTCTTGTCTTCGGACTGCTTTTAATAGATGAAGGAAATAAAGGTAACAGAGATTTGGAGTCTGATATCCCAGATATCCTAGTTTTATTAAGGAATATTCTGGGATCAGTACAAGTTCAGCAATGCTGTCGATTACCACAGGAAATATTTTCGACTTATCCCTCAATTACAATAAAATACACACTTTTCTTGGAGTATGACCAACATATTTTAACGTTTTATGTTAAGATGAGATCAATGTTGTAACATTTATTAGTAGCCTTGTCTGTGTAAAGTCATAATGCCAGTAAACAGAGATTTTCACATGAAATGCACATGTCAGAAAGAGACAGGATCCACCCACAGGAAGCCAGAACTGTAGCCCGCCTCTAAAAGGACCATTTAGAAACTTCACAGCTCATATAAAACACTTTTGAAGCAGATAAATTAATCGAAGTGCTTTAACAAACACACATTTCTATTTGAAACATTTCAGAATGTCTTTCGCCATAGACTTTGATTGTACGTAAGTGCATTACACGATTTGTGTTTGTTTTCACTAATGGAGAGATAAGTTGAAATTATTTTCTGTCGTGATCGACAGCATCTGTGAGCATTAAAGAGCTTTACTTGCATTACTTGTAGCTTTACCCAGAACATCCCTGTGAGTGTTGTGTGTTTAGTGGAGCTCTGTTTAGATCAGTAAGAGTAATATCTCTCTAGCGTATAAAGAGTTTATACGCTACCATTCAGAAGTTTGGGGTCAGTTAGATTTTTTTTCTTCTTAAGAAATAAATAGTTTAATTCAGCAGGGATGCCATAAAGTGATAGTAAACATGTTTATAATGTTAAAATAATGAAAAAATGTATCATGGTTTCCACACAAAAATGAAGTAGCACAGCTGTTTTCAACTTAATGATAATAAGAAATGTTTCTTGAGCAGGATCATGTGACACGGAAGACAAGAGTAATGATGCTGACAATTCAGCTTTGATCACTAGAATAAATTACATTTTACAGTATATTGAATGGAAAACTAAGGATGCTTGTGTCCGCCACTGAATAAAAAAAGGCCATTTTTTTTATCTCATAATATTTTTTACTCACAATTCTGACTTTTCTTCTCGCAATTGTGTGATATCAAGTCGCAAATGCAAATTAATAAAGTCAGATTTGTGGGAAAAAGTGGGAATTGAGAGGAAAAAAGTCAGAATTGTGAGGGGGGGGGGAAAGTGGGAATTGTGAAGAAAAAGTGAGAATTATGAGGAAAAAAGTGAGAATTGTGAGGGGAAGAAAGTGGGAATTGTGAGATGAAAAAAGTGGGAATTGTGAGGGGAAAAAAGTGGGAATTGTGAGGGGAAAAAAGTGGGAATTGTGAGATGAAAAAAGTGGGAATTGTGAGGGGAAAAAAGTGGGAATTGTGAAGAAAAAGTGAGAATTATGAGGAAAAAAGTGAGAATTGTGAGGGGAATAAAGTGGGAATTGTGTGGGGGAAAAGTGGGAATTGTGAGGGGAAAAAAAGTGGGAATTTTGAGAGGGGAAAGTGGGAATTGTGAAAAAAGTGAGAATTGAGAGAAAGTCAGAATTGTGAGAAAAAAGTGGGAATTTTGAGGGGGAAAAAAAGTCAGAATTGAGAGAAAAAAGTCAGAATTGTGAAGAAAAAGCGAGAATTGTGAGAAAAAAATCAGAATTGTGAGATAAAAGTTGCAATTATCTTTTTTTTTTATTCCATGTCTGAAACAAGCTTCCATAGAAAACAGTTATTTTTAATTGTGATAATATTTCACAGTATTTCTGTTTTTACTGAAGTTTTGATTGGTGAGCATAAAAGATTTCTTTCAAAAACATAAAAAAATCACACCGACCCCAAACGGTAGTGGATGTACTGTATCTAAGATTAGCAATGTGTAAAATTAACATTTTGCTCAAATGAATTAATGTAAGAGAAAGCACTGTGCTAAATGACCTCTGACCTTTCCCTCCTCTCAGTTTGACACTCAGGAAGTTGAGCGTTTGCTGATAGCGAGTGAAGTCTTTGAGAAGGAGGCAAGCCGGCATTTCCCCGACCGGCCCTGTCTCTCCACCGTCATCGACATCAACGGCAAAACCGTGTTCGTCACACGCTTCATACGACCTCTGAACCCTCCGCAGGAGCTGCTGGACGCCTTCCCCAACAGCCCTCAGGAGACCGCGGTCCGTACACACACACACACACACACACACACGTTCTGTGGCACTCCTTCTCTGGTGTCTTTCTGCTCATCCTCCCGTTCTGTCTCTCCTCAGGAGTTAGTTGCGCGATACGTGTCGCTCGTTCCCTCTCTTCCAGACAGCGTGTCGTTCGCAGGAGTCTGTGACTTATGGAGCACGTGCGACGTGAGGCGTTTCTCTCATCACTTGCTTCTGTTCTTTGAGTTTGTGTTATATATATATATGTGTGTGTTATATATATATATATATATACAGTCAAACCAAAATATATTCAGACACCTTCAACATTTCTCACATTATCACAGTTTATTCACTATAGTTTAGAAAATGGTGCTAAAATATGAGCAGAACTCAGAGTGATCAGATCAGTTGATATTTCACTGGTTTTGTCCGTCCTTCTGTTAGACTGTCTCACAGACGAGTTATGTTGAATATCTGTTCTATTTAACTACACAGTTAGAAAATACCAGTTTAGCTCAACCAGTTACCAAGCAATGCTTCATTGTGTTCAGTCTGTGTGTTAAAAGGTCGCATTAGCAGTTAAAGAAAAAACACTTCAGGTCAGATCAAAGTGTCTGAATCATATTTGGTCCTAAATTTTTATAAATTTGACTGGTAGTCACTGAATGAAGAATATTTGGGTATAAAATGTCACAGTTTACTCCTCACTTACATAAATGAACTATAGTGTCCTGCACCCACTAGTAAAAAGATATACTAGTAAAAAAAAATCGTAAAAATTATTCGGTGTCTGAATAATTTTTAATTTGACTATATATATATATATATGCCCAATGTTTAATTTGTGCTGTTTTTAGCAATTCCTAACGCTGCTAGCTGGCGATGAGGAGGAGCATGCTGTTCTGCTCTGTAACTACTTCCTGTCAATGGGGAAACGGGCCTGGCTGATCATAGGATCCGCCATTCCTGAGGTGAGTCTCAGTCACAGGCTTCCAAGCTAATCGTGTTGTCAGAATCAGAATGTGTCACGTGACGATGAAAGATTTCGCATCAGATTCAAGTTGGTCACACGAATTCGCCACACTGACCAACAGAAAGCTTGGTTTGAACCACAGTGACTTGTGTGTGAGCTGTGCTTCATATGATACGTCGCTACACTATTGACAGAAGACAAGGACCGTTTTTTTGCTAAATGACCCACTTGCTATGCTAATGTGACCGCATCTGAAAGAATTAGTGGACAGTCACATCTTTCTCATCTCTGTGTTAGAGAGACTGACAACAGACATCAATGGAAATCAGTGGAGATGTGTTTTTGTTTGACGCCTGTGTCACTGTTTCAGGGCCCTACGGCGTACGTGTTGACGTATGAGCAGAACCGCTATCTGATCTGGAATCCCAGCACCGGGCAGCACTACGGGCAGTACGACATATTCTGCCCCCTACAGGCCATCGGCTGCCTGATCAACTCCGACAACGTTAGTATCACCGCATAAAACTCACACAACTGACCTAATCTGTGCTAAAATACATATTACAATCCATTTAAAACGCACTGCTGTTCAAAAGTTTGGAATAATTAAGATTTTTTATTGTTTTTAAGTCTCTTCTGCTCACCAAGACTGCATTTATATTATTAAAAACGCAGTAAAACAGTAGTATTGTGAAATATTATTACCATTTAAAATAACTGTTTTCTATGTAAATTTATTGTAAACTGTAATTCATTCCTGTGATCAAAGCTGAATTTTCAGCATCATTACTCCAGTCTTCAGTGTCACATGATCCTCCGGAAATCACTCTGATATGATGATTTGATGCTCAAGAAACATTTAGTATTATTATTATCAATGTTGAAAACAGAATTTCAAAATTCAAAAATTCAACAATAATATGCATCGAAATGCATTTAATATGACAATGTGTATAAAACAGTAACAAATTGCTCAAAAGTTAGAAAATTCCTGTTTATTTGTACGTATCTGCCATCAGACAGTCTGACGTCGTTGCTACAGGTTTGCGTCTTGCTTCAGACTTGACTGACATGTGCATTCTGACATAACTAGCTTGCTAACCATTCACTCTTTTTTTCTGCTCACTGTAAATTAAGATACAAGGAGCAAAATACAAGGTTTATGTCAGTAGTTGCATATTCATAACAGTGACAACAGCTTATTTAGAAAAGACATTGCTAGTGTGTCGATTCAGTTCAAATCCACATGTTCAAAAAATTTACATAATTCGTCAATGCCTGTTTGTCATGTATAATACATCAACCGCTCGCAATGTGGCACAACGGACTCTAATTTCATCTGATGTGGTGAAGTGTAGTCGTCATTTCCCAGTCTTATTTATAAACCGGATGAAAACTAAATAGCAGCCACTGTTTTCAGGGGAAAAAAAGATGCATATTAAGAGAGAAACATTTGCATTTGTGGAGCGATCTGGATCTGACACTACAACTACAAACAAAGCACTCCACAAAACCAGAAGTCTCATTAATAGTCAGAAGTGGTTAATTAACTTTTATTTGTGTAGGTTGTGGAAACTGTGATACACTACCATTCAAAGGTTTGGGATAAGATTCATAATATATATATATATATATATATATATATATATATATATATATATATATATATATATATATATATATATCAGCAGGGACACATTAAATTGATTAAAAGTGACAGTAAAGACTTTGATAATGTCACAAAAGATTTCTATTTCAAATAAATGTTGTTTCAATGTTTCCACAACTGTTTTCAACATTGATGATAATCAGAAATGATCACAGGAATAAATGACACTTAAAAATATATACACAGAAAATTTTAAATTGTAATAATATTTGGTTACTCTTTATTTTAAGGTGTCATTGTTCCAATGTAATTATATATTTAAGTACTGAGTAATAATAATTTACAGCATGTACTTACGGGTTAGGGTAGGATTAGGGTTTGGTTGAGGGTTAGTTGCATGTAATTATGCATAATTTACTGTTATTACTATGGTAAGTACATGTAACATATGTAACAATGATACTGTAAAATAAAGTGTTACCTAATATTTCTCAATATTTACTTTATTTTTGATCAAATAAATGCAACCTTGGTGAGCAGAAGAGCCTGAAAAACATAAAAAAAATATTTAAAAACTTTTGACTTGTTTGCACAAAAATGCAATTTCTGTCTAAGCTGCACTGAAGTTGATTCCAGTATGTTTTGACTTTTATTTTATGTGATGTGGTCAAATAGTGTATGATTATTCGTATATTTGTGTCCGTGTGTCTCAGGTGTGGTTTAATATCCAGCCGTACGCTGCACCCGTGAGAATGAGTTTTGATGTCTCTAAGCCAAAGCTCTGGAAACCGTTTTTCTCGCGCTCGTTCCCTGACCCCGGCCTCTCTAGTGTGCAGGTGAGGACGGCTCCACCAATCACAGGCCTCCATTTAACAGAGTCACACATTGTGTTGTCAGAATTGATTTTGAGTGATGTTTTTCAGCCGGAGGCACTAGTGTACAGACACACGGACAAAGCAGCTGCCGAGGAGTTACAAGACAGGTTAGTTGTAAAAGCCTTGTTTAGACACGCACCAGTTCAGGGGTGTGAACACTTATGCAGTTTTTTTAAATCTCTTTTCTCTGAAATATGTCACTTTGCAATTTTTACATTAAACATGCTAAAGGTCTGATATGATTTATCTTTATTTCATGTTTTTTTAGTGATGCACGATATATCGGCCACCATATCGGTATCGGCCAATATATGTTCATTTTTAATGTTTTCGTTATCGGCCTGACAAGAAGATTTGGCATATATAAAATAAAGCCGATAAATAATGTATTATTTCCTTCAGCTGAGACACTTCAGATGCGCTCTGTTCAACATGATGGTTTTGAATTGCTTGAAATATGATTGGAATCACTTTGAAAACGAAAATACAATTAATGCAACACAAGTCTGTCATATCGGCTACATCAAAAAACATCCTTATAATTGTGTGCTTGGGACGTGGATTTTAATGGGGAGACTTTTGTTTTTGTAATCAGGCTCTCAAATTTTTTTATAAAAATTTGGATTTAGATTTATTGGCCAATATATCGGTTATCATCTTTCAAAAAGAGTTGAATTAAGAAGAATTATCGGTATCGGCCAAAATGATCATATCTGTGCATTCCTAACTTTTTTACATCACAATAATCAACTGTTTTAACAGGGGTGTGTAGACTTTACATATCCACTGTAGGCACACATATTCTAGGGCATGTTATGAAATGATATTCATGCAGTAATCATCTGTGCTGTGATGTAGGATAGAGAAGGTTTTGAGGGAGAAGATCATGGACTGGCGTCCACGTCGCCCTACTCGCTGGAACCGCTACTGCATCTCTACGCTACGCCAGTTCCTGCCAAAATTAGAGCTGAGCGGAGGACGAGAGGTGGCTGAGGAACATCGCCTCGAGCTGCAAAGCCTTCTGGGAGAATACAGGGTGAGTGCTCTGATAGAAATAATGCTGTTAAATGTTCCCTGGTTTTGTGTTTCTTGTTTTTGCTGTTTGGACTTTTATTTTGAAGTGTATTTTCTGTTCCCATCGTTCCCAATGTTCACATCCTCTGTTTAGTTCCTGGTATACTTTGTTTCTATAGTTACCCTTGTTTGTTGTTGCCATAGTGATTGATTACCCTCACCTGTTGCTAGTTAGCCTCTCGTTATCCTGCGGATTGTTTCCCTTGTTCAGTGTCTGATGTTGTTGTCCTTTGTGAATGTATCGTGTGCGTCGTTGTCAGTTGTTTTTGTCTGACTTTCCCTGTTTTTGTATTTACTCTGTGTTTGTCTACTTCTCCCTGTCCCGTGCATGGATTCACTCTTGTTTTGTTTGTGTAAATAAATGTTTATGTTGCAATCCTGATCTCCGTCTCTCTGAAACACTCACATAGCGTGACATGCAGCCCAATTGCCAGCTCGTTTTGCTAACACTGTTCTCAGATCAGTATAAGGGCCAGGCGTGCTCATTGAGATGATATTTAATCATACATGTTAATTGTTCTGTTTCAGATATCTGGGTTTCCCCTGCACCTTCCTTTCTCAGAGATTCGGCCAATCATTGAAGCCGTTCACAGCACAGGGGTTCATAAGGCCGAAGCGCCAAACGTCGAGTTTGCCCTGGCGGTCCACGTGCACCCGTACCCCGGTAACGTGCTCTCCGTTTGGGTCTACATCGCCTCCCTGCTCAGTGCACACTAGATCTCAGCAGAGCAATAATATAAAGACTTCTAGATATGCTGTATATGAAATCAATGTCATACATTTTTGATTTTGTAGTGCTCCTGTGCCTGCCAGTGTGTTTTAACACTACGTCTACTAATACTAGTTCTCTTATTTATTTTTAAAGAGTCTATGATGTTATTTATATGTGATTTTAAAACTTTTATACATTTTTATTCTGTATGTTTTTCGTGCTTGTACTGAACCGATTTGTATGAAATAATTTAAGACAATTTTTATTACACTAGATTGCTAAGTTTGTACTTTTTTTCCCTAGTATCATTCTTTTAGGGTGAATCTCACAAAACCCACCAAGAACGTGTCTAGGTCATATTGCACTTTCATATTTTCTTTTGATAATGAGGTAAAATATCACCTGAATATGTTCTTTACAGTTGAATACTTTATTCCTTTATAGATAGTTTTATATTTTAACTGTACTGGTTCAAGCTGAGGTAAGCACACTACTGAACTGATTCAGTTGATTGTTGAGGCACAATTAAGTGTCGAAATAGCACATTATGCAATATTTGTGCTACAGAATAAAATGGTGCAGATGCTTTTAACTGTTCTCTGCTTTGCATGTGAAATTGTAAATCTTTTAAGAGACTCTTTAGTACAGAGAGATGTTATCACTGTGTGTGACTGATGTATTCGTCTGCCTCAGACAGACAGAAACGGATCTGTCAGCTGTTATCAGCTGTGTTTGGTTGGAACTTGTTGGGTCTTGCAGGTGTTTTTTGGTTATTAGTATCAGTGTGTTGATTTCAGGCTTATCAAACTTTGTGAACTTCCTGATGACAGTTTTACAGCAAGATGCTTCACTCTTTACCTGGACACTTCATAGATACTGTTTGTTTGGCTCCTCTTTTTCCGAGGATCAAAATCTTGCTTTTTCAAATATTACCTTTATTATTGGTGTGTTTTATAGCTGTTTGTGAATGTAAAACGTCTGCAAAGTTTTAAATATCAAAGTCCATAACAAATGAAGTTTTTGTCTCCTAACAGAAAAATAAAAAAATTCTGAACTGGCGAGACCAATCAAAACAGACCTCTGCTCTGACCAATCAAAGCACAGTAGATCATTTACAGCAGACTGGGCCATCTGACCAATCAGAGCAGAGTAGACCAATCACAACAGACTGGGCCATCTGACCAATCAGAGCAGAGTAGACCAATCACAACAGACCGGGCCATCTGACCAATCAGAGCAGAGTAGACCAATCACAACAGACTGGGCCATCTGACCAATCAGAGCAGAGTAGACCAATCACAGCAGACTGGGCCATCTGACCAATCAGAGCAGAGTAGACCAATCACAACAGACTGGGCCATCTGACCAATCAGAGCAGAGTAGACCAATCACAACAGACTGGGCCATCTGACCAATCAGAGCAGAGTAGACCAATCACAACAGACTGGGCCATCTGACCAATCAGAGCACAGTAGACCAATCACAACAGACTGGGTCATCTGACCAATCAGAGCACAGTAGATCATTCTCAGCAGACTGGGCCATCTGACCAATCAGAGCAGAGTAGACCAATCACAACAGACTGGGCCATCTGACCAATCAGAGCAGAGTAGACCAATCACAACAAACTGGGCCATCTGACCAATCAGAGCAGAGCAGGTTCTTGGAAAAGCGGGGCTTAGAGAAACTGAATCTTCGAACAAACCATTTTCAAACACTGTGAGTGTGAGAAAAGGAGTGATGCATGTAGATCTGTCATGGGAGACCTACCAATCAAAACTTGAAGCTTTTAAAATAGCATAATAGGAAACTTTGGTGAAACATGACTCTTGAATGAAATGATTGAGATCAGACTGAAATGACAGATCTGCAGAGCTGTAGGTGCTACACACAGTCTGAAACAGCATTTTATGTTTTATTCCGGTGTTTAGGAATAAATGCGTCTTTCCTGCTTCCTCTTTATTACCTAAGCGAGTAATATTTAGGTATTCATGTGTCTGACCTCAGAACGTTTTGGAAATTCAGAACAAGTTGGTTTTTGTCCTGAGGAGGATATTTTGAGAAAGTTGCAGTTGTTTTCTCTTTACTCTCAGAAGATCAAGGAATCGTATGATTCTTCATGACAAGTGCTCTTTAAAGACGTGACCTGCACTGGAATGCTTTCAGATCAGAATTGAGCTCTGTAGAGCTGCGTGCTGCTTTCATAATGTGCTCTAAATCCCCCCTTCCTCTTGCCTCGCTTTTCTGTATCAAACACAGACAGCACAGAAAAAACATTGGTACAAACTTTGAAAGCACAACAACATGCAAAAGTAGCCTGAAAAGAAACCACTGGGGATATCAAGCATTGCACTGAGATTATTACTAGGTTAAAGTAAATAATGTAATCACCACTAGATGGCTCCTCTTCATCATATGAGTTTAATTTATCCGCTCAAATCTGTTGTTTACCATGCTAAAGGACGTGACCGCAGATCACAGCTGTATCAGATCAGGCCATCAGACACATGACCGACCATCATGAGTGCTGGAGTACATGAAAGCGTGGTCATTGGTTCAAGCTGTAAAATAAAAAATAATCTCAGAGTTTTGTCAGGTTGAGGCTGGATATTTTTTAATTTCATACATGCACAGATGGATGAAATAACCACTCTCATCCATGCATATGTCACAGTTTCCCTTTGTTCAGACTTTGGACATTAATGACATTCAAAACATTAGAACTTTTTATTACTTTTCATAATATATTTATCAAATAACAACGTCATTCATGTCGCTTCAAATCACCAACTCTCATTTTTAACTGCAAATCAGTGTCAGTGTGGACTGGCCTCCAGTGTGGAAAAGAGAGTGTGTTGCTGCACCGTCTGGTTAGGACACAGTGTAAGCTTCAACACGTCACTTGATGTCTGAATCATAAAGCATCGCACGGCATTTCCGTTGAGCCTCGGAGATTCTCTTGAACTCATTGTTCTCTGGCATCTGATCAAACACTGCAGAATGAAAATGAAATAACTCTGTTGCTGTCATTATTCTGATGTAAGAGCAGCAGCACTGCTCTCTTTCATGTCTGTTTGGACGCAAATAAGTGTATGTCTGTTATTTCCCTTAGGAATGTACAAATGGAGTATAGACAGCATCTCATGTATGTCAATGAAACAAGAGTGAAATTGCGGAATAAACAGCCCTTGTTTGGATACACTGCATATACTGACCGAACTATAGCCATTCAGATGTAATCTGCAGAATCTTTCATTTTCCTCTCTGATTTTGGGTGAAAATTGGTGGAATTTTGCAGAGTTGGATTTGAACTTGGTCAAATGTGCTCTTATGCTTGTTTGAGCCTCTCTGGTTGAAAGTGTTCTTCTTCTTGCTAGGGTGTTCTGTGTGGTTTCTAGGCGGTTCTTCCTGACCCGGGTCTAAAAGGGTCCATCCCCAATGGGTCCCATAGGTACATGGGTCCCTCCTTCATCGCTAAAATGACACATTTAAAGTATATTTAAAAAAGGTGCTGACACTAAAACCATTCATGCTGCAAAATTACCCAACAAAACAGGCAACTTTTATGTCTATCATATAGACGTTTGATAAAGCAGTTCCTCCGATAGCCAAAAGGAGGCAGCAGTGAGCTACAGCACTAAATGCCATATGCAGCACTGCAGTTCTTTATATTACTTCATTTGAATGCCGCCGCTGTGTTTGCATGAATGTGTGTGAATGTCATTCCATCAGATGTCTATGTGTGTGTGCGAGGTTGTAGATTATCCTGCCGAAGGCGTCATTGAGATGTTGCGGTCATGCGTGAAGTCAGATGGTGAAAGCCGGCATTGTGTGAGTCCAGCCTGAAACTTCGAGTCTAAATTTGGGCTCGAGGAGGAACTCACTGGCCCTGAAGAGAGCATGTTTCTCTGCTGAGCGCTACTGTCGGGTCACGCTGGAGATGACCGGACCACAGCAAACCGTGACGAGAGAGATAAAGGAAATGCTGAATAGTGGTTGGGTTGTGCTGAGTTTGGAAAGTCCCCTCTTTTCCCCTCAGAAGTGAACATCACCCTGACCTTAGCATAGTCACACAAACAAAAAATCATGGTAAAAATATTAATTATTGGGTTATCACAGAAATCTAAATCCATCAACCAACTAAATGTCCTGTCACTCATCATGGCTGGATAGAACTTATAACTGTGCCTTCCATAAAAATGTAGAGTAATGCAACACTGTTATGTTGGCAATCTACAGTACACTGTAATGCATTTACAGTGCAAAATTCTGCAAACCCTTTGAGAGCAGGACAAAACCTGTCGATTCAATATAAAATCAAACATTTAGCTGTCATCTGCAGATAATTGTTTGGAAATATTCAAACCATAACCATCTGACCCCATGACCTACATACATAAACCCATGCACAGATTTATACCATCACACTTGCATACACATTTAAACAAACACAAATGTTCAGACATATTTGTGCACACTGTTACACAGACACAAATGATATCTGAAGCAATCATTCTCACCCAATCTAGCTTTGCACAGATAAAGTCCTCTCGTGTGATCTGTGGTTCTTCTAGAGGCCTGTGGACTCCTGGGTGATCTGGAGACCAGGCCAGGGACTCTTCTCCGCTCCTCCACACAGTGCTGCTCGCTTTATAGGCCACACACACTTCTTTGTTGCTGTGATTTATGGAGCTCCATCTGTTACTGCTACTACTCTATTCACAACCAGGTATGTGTGCATGGAAAAACGAGGCATGATCTACTATTACTGTCAGGGATTGGGAATGAGGAAAGAATTTAAAAGATTTTTAAATAAGTGTGCATGTTTATTGTAGGCCAGTCGAGTGTGTTTTTGAATATTAGGGAGCGCTATGTTACCTGATGCCTCAATGTGTTATTGTGTTCTTTTAAATGTAACCTGCAATGATTCAGAGAAAATGTGTGAGGTGCATTCATTCACTTGATACTCTGATGCTGAGAGATACTGCGTGATGTGTGTGTGTGTGTGTGTGTGTGTGTGTGTGTGTGTGTGTGTGTGAACCCACAAAGAGCTCTATTTAATGTGTGAATGAGGGCTGATTGCACCTGAGTCAGTTTCCTACTGACCAACAGAGTCGTAATTGTTAGATTTTTTTCAGTCTGCATTCTTTGGCTGTGGTCTTGATTACCATCGCACAAGACTTTCTCGGGGCTCTTGTTTTGAGATTCGTTCATTCTCCTTTTCCCTTCATCTGTTGGATATGTTTCGACAGAGTGACACCATTAAGAGAGCATGTGGGAACGTGGACATTTTAGTTACTGTAGTAGAGAAAGAGATTCTTGAACTCAAGCATCAGTTAGATTTAAACACCTGTAATATTAGTTATAAAAAGGAGAGTTCGGCAGGAATGAGCCCCTGCCCATTTCATAGTGAAAGTGAACATCGCCCCGTGTAATGCGATTTCCCCCCCGGGAGGCGATTTCTACCAAGGGGGAAAGTACCTCTGATAATTTGAGGAAAGGACAATGAGAATTGGCGAGTGGAATTTCCCCCGGACATTCGGGCCTAAAAAATGGAGATGGTGTGCATGCACTCAGATTTGTTTTTCACCTCTGCGAAGAAGCTGAGTATTGCTGGCGATAACAGGGCATCACAGCAGTCTCTCGACCTGGGCATGGATAAGAGCTTTTCCTGGGCACTTTAGCTAAAAGAGCAGCTTTCTCCCAAAAGAGCTAAAAGCAAGGACAGAGAGAGTCTTTTTAAAAGATGCCTTTCCACCTTTTTTTCTGGTTGCGGTCGATTTCTCTCATCATCGGACTGCCACCAACTCTGCCTCGCCTAGGTTTGGGTCGTTCCCACCCTGAGAAAGAGTTTGTGGATGGTTCATGTCCTCATTTTGAGAACATGAGCATGACAATGTTGCGGTTGCGACTCTCTTTCCTAGTCAGAGAAGGAGTCACTTCCTTTGCTCCCCACCCCGGTCCTTCTGCAATGCACAAGTTGGCCACGGCAAACACTGAGGGCGGCAACAACGGGAGCATTTCCACCGGGTCACAGAACGCCGTCACCTGGCGAAATCATCCTAGGCTCCCATCCAGGGCCTGTAAGTTCACTTCGGTTACAGTTGGGGTTTACAGAGCAAGGTAGATGTTCCAGTACACCCATAGGGTCGGGACGCACTGCCTCCTGAAATGGCGACAGGCTCATCAGAACAATCAGACTCGACTATGCGATTCAGTTCGCCAGGCACCCGGCCAGGTTCAACAGCGTCCTCTTTACCTCGGTGGCAGGCAAAGACACCCCTGTCCAGCGTGTGGAAATTTGCAGTCCTCTTGGCTAAGGACACAATAGAGCCTGTCCCTCCAGCCGAGATGATGAAGGGATTTTACAGCCCTTGCTTCATCGTACCGAAGAAATGTGGTGGGTTAGACCTGCGAGTTTTGATTCGGGCCCTGCAAAGACTCCCGTCTAAGATGAAAATACAGAAGCACTTTTTGACATGTGTTCGCCAACTATATTGGTTTGCAGCTAAAGACCTAAAGTACACGTACTTTCATGTCTTAATTTTTACCTAAATACAGTACAGTTTTAAGGGTCAGGCATACCAGTACATGGTCGTCCCCTTTGGGCTGTCACAGAGGTGGCGCTTGCACCGCTAATTATTGTCCGCATTCTCAATAATCTTGATGACTGGCTGATCCCAGCTCATTCTTGAGATTTATTGTGTGTGCACAGGGACCTGCTTCAGGTCAACTAGGAAAAGAGCAAGCTTTCCCTAGTGCAGAGAATGTCCTGAGTTGGACTCAGTCACCAGGACAGCGCGTCTCACAAACCAACACGGCCAGTCAGTGCTGGATTGCCTAAAGTCATTTAGGTGAAAAACAGCGGCCCCACTAAAACAATTTCAGAGGCTCCTGGGACATATGACATCCTCGACGGCCATAACGCAGCTTGGGTTGATCACTTCAGCACTGGCTTCAGACTTGAGTCCTGAGATGGGCATGGTGCTGCATGATGTGGCTATCACACCGATCTGTCAATATATTTTCAGCCCTTGCATTTCTACAAAGAGGGATTCCTCTAAAACAAATGTCCAGGAATTCATTGCCAAGCACAGAATTCGTGAAGTACGTCCATTTCAGGTCAGCCTGTGTACTTTTTTGGCTAGTGGCTCCATATGTAGTGATTCCCTGATGGTAATCCAATATGATGTATTGTCCACAGCACTGTTTTGCTGTCGTTAAACTTGTGTATTCCCCTAGACAGAGCTCCGCTCTTCCACCAGTTGCTTTTTTTTTGTAGACCTCCTCCCTTTTCAGGTAGGGACTTACCACAGAGACTTCTTTCCACGTGTGGAACTTCCCAGTTGGTAAGTCCATGTGATGTTTTCTCCACATGTTAACCTCCTCTCTGGCAGGATGTGGTCTCCGTAGTGTTCTTTCTCCTTTCTCCGTTCTTTCATCGACGTGACTGACAGATGGTGAACTTCCTGGTTACTATTGTAATCTCCATTCCCTGATGGTCACAATGCTGTCCTTTCTCCTACCTAAGAGGAAGAGCACTTCCCCAGTGCTAATTTCTGAGCTGCAGAGCTGTTAAAAAAAGGGGAAAAGGGTCTATTCGCATTGTAAGTACTGCCCCTTCTGTCCCCGCGTGGTACGAAGGACTACACGGCCTGCGATGGGGGTAGGTTAGGTTACGATGTTGTGACTGCACTTGTTACCTGGCACACTGTAACTTGCCCACATTTGCCCCGCCAAAACCTCAGTTTTACCTAACTCAGTTCAGCTGTTCTGCTGCTTTCCACAGGGACCCCTAGTGTTAGTATAGCGACACAACATCAAAGTGACTGACAGATGGTGAACTTCTTGGTTACTATTGTAATTTACATTCTCTGATGGCCATAATGCTGAACTATCTGCTGAAGGCCCGGGACACGCTTTTGGCTCCTCAGCACAAACCTGAATGGGCGGATGCACGCCACCTTTTTTTAATCCCCTTATGTCCGGTGGCACATGCAGATTCCACTTGTGAATTCTCATTGGCCGTTTCTCAAAGTATCAGAAGTGTTTGGGGCACCCAAGGGTGACACCCAGTGTCAGTACATCAACACAACGTCTCGTTCCCTCCATCAGGGAATGGAGTTTCCAAGGCGTTATTAAAAATTAACAGTTTAGTAACGTTTTTTTTCATATTTTCATTTTTAAAAAGTTTAATATACATTTCTAATGCTATACTTTGTGTTATATTATTACAAAAAATGAATCAATGCTGCGAGGGTGTTTCTAATACAGTGGCTGAGGGACTGACGGATTTGACATCTTTTTCTCTTCTGATTGCTGTAATCGGTCTCTCAATATTTTTCCTGGAAACACTTTAGATTAGGGAACACATATTCACTATTAACCAGGTTTCCCTCAATAAACTCCTAATTACTGCTTATTGATAGTACTTACTAATGGTTATGTTTAAGTATGGAGTAGGGTTAAGGGACGCAGAATATGAATAAGGTATTAATATGTGCTTAAAGCACTAATAAACAGCCCATTTGCTAGTAATGTGCATGTTAATAAGCAACAGTGCAATAAAATAAGCAATATTTAATAGTGGATATGTTCCCTAATCTAAAGTGATACCTTTTCCCCTCTTTTGGAAAGTCATGGAAATACTGTAATGTTTTTTTTTTTTTTTTTTTTTTTTGCTATTGGAGCAAATGGGATTCAAAAATTAAACTTGCTGTCATCTCCGATTCACCGATATAGAAGTTTACCAAACTAAGACAAATTATGCTGAGAACGCTGAAAATGTGAAAAGGCTCTATCGCTTCTTTCTTTTGGGACACAAAAACTCTATCTGCACTTTGTCTGCACTTTGATCTTTGAAACTTTGCAGACATTTTACGTTCACATTCAGCTATAAACACACTACATGAAAAGTAATATCTGAAAAAGCAGAATAGGAGCACTTTACATTTATGCAGAAATGGAAAAACATTATTATACAATATTATATAAGAGGAGCATTCAGGTCAATGTACTGTATGTACGAATTTGTTTTTAATGTATTATTTAAATAAATTAATTTATAACACTTTACAAACATTTAATGTAACGTTTAACACATAATTTAACATTAGTTAATAAAAATACAGCTGTTCATTTTTAGTTTATGTATGGTCAGGTCCATTAAATATTAACCGATACATCTTTTGATTTTAATAATGTATTAGTAAATGTTGAAATTAACCTTAACTGTCATGAACACAAGGAGGTGGTGTATCACTGGCCCCCACTGCCCCCCATCACTCACGTGTGTGTGTGTGTGGGTGTGTGTGTGTGCACGCTCTGCATGTCTCTGAGCTAATTAGCCTGTGTGCTAATTACAGCGCTAACTTTAGCACTGCCGGCAGCTCGGGTCTAATCTGGGGCGGGCTGTGGGACAACCTGTCCCTGAGTGTGTGTGTGTGTGACGCACTCGCCCAGTTTAAAAAGATCTAGTTCTATCATCAGGGGATTCTGACACACACACATGGCAGCAGGGAAAAATGAAGAGGAGAGAACGATGATAAATGGTGGAAGTAGGAGGTGTGTGTGTGTTGTTCTGGTAAACCCTACTTTATGGGGACAAAATGTCCCCAAAGATGGCAGTATCCGAAATCCTTGTTCTTTGGGGAAATTGTTTGGTCCCCATGAGGAAAACGGCTTATAAATCATACTAAAATATGTTCTTTGAAAATGTAAAAATGCAGAAAATTGTGTGTGAAGTTGGTAGGTTTTGTGTTAGGGGTTAAAATATACAGTTTCTACAGTATAAAAATTGTTATGTTTTGTGTGTGTGTGTGTGTGTGTGTGTGTGTGATTAACTCACCTATACTGTTATATTTTTATAATTTAGTCTTGCTAACTTCACTTTTGTTGATGTCTTCAAGGTAAAAGTGATTCATAAATATTGGAAATTATACCTTTTAAAGTTTTATTTTAGGATTAGGTTTAAGGTTTGATGCAGTCATTGTAATTAGCTTTATATAAAAATGTGTGTGTGTGGTGGTAATCTGTCTTTTTTCAGGTAAGTCAAACCTTTTCAAATGTCATTTCACAGTTTCACACTGACCCAGCATCAACTGAAGAGTGTGAGATATTTCACAAAGCAAAGCTGAATGTGATCACATTTCTTTCTGCTTGCCGGAGGTCACAGGTAACTGATACCAGATATATTAGAGATTAGCAGCACAAAACCTGGTGAGGATGCACAGATCAGTGAAAGAGAGAAGCTTGGAGGGAGGGAGAGGTATTTGAAACTCTCTTCAGTTTTACAGCACACTTTAGCCAGCTGAAGAGACACACAGAAAGTGTGCAAGGGGTCTTTTTTGGGGCTGTGTTCTGTAGTTCTTTGAACAGGTACCATAATACTACATGTATTTGTACTTGGTAACGTTTTACTGCTGATTTGGGGACATACAATACATGTCCCCAAAACAGCAGTAAAACATTCCCAAGTATTACCTACCATTTATGTTATTTTTGTGGACAATAATCATGGTATTGGACCCAATGGTGTTACTTAAATTGGAGTTCTGACAGAAAGATTGGCAGTTCAAAGGTGTGTTGGTGTGCGTTTCCCGTACAACGAAGTACAGTAACTCACTGCCTAACTACAATGCATCGTTGGAGTTATTATCGAGCCAATAATGGCTGTTTCCCAAAACTGTAGCAACTTTGTTGCACATCTGCCATTTGTACAACACACCATGTTGATTCAAGAACATAGAACTGTTGTTAATGACGTCATGCATGTGGAGTAATGACATCTGCTAATTTACTATATTATTTATATAATGAACATGACATCTGAGGGATATTCTGCCATTTTTATTCTCTGTTGTTTTGCTTTATTTCCAGATGTCTGATTCAATATGTATTCCATCTTGTCTAGGGTTCACACATACACACACTTATAAAATGGTGCTTTCGTTCTCTTGGCAAACTAAAATACTCTGAATGAAATTAAAGATATAAATTGTGCTGCATTTTATCTTATTTTGCTCAAGATTAAAGTCCACTTACTAACAAGAATGTATATGCTCTTTGAAAATGTTTGTTGGAATCGTGCTTATGGGAAATATCAGATCCGTCAATTGTGTTGGTAACAACGAAACTTGCAATCATAGTTGGCTAACGATATTTTTTTCTGAAATGCACCCCTGGTTTTGATGTAAAAAATGTGAATTAGTGGGATGTGCATATTAATTAGGTTATGCACTAATTATTTGACATGATCTTTGATATACAAGTAGGTTCTCATCACAATGATTTGATGTAACAATTATTCTTTTTGCCCCATTCAAGAGCTCAGATGAACTTGGGACCTATTTCACTTAATTGACCGAATTCACTCATAAACCACTGTCTTTCCCGGGGTTTTGTGGATTAGTGGATACATGTTGGGTTGAGCAAATACTTGATGGTCCAATTGTGTTTGTGTTGAAGGGATTCTGAACGTGAACTGACTGCTGTACATCATGAACGTATCCTATATCAGGACTCAGGATTGGGGACACATTTGCATTTAGTTTTGTGATTTCACTAGAATGTCTGGCAAGCCAGAAAGCATTTGGAGAACTGAAAGAATGAAAGAGATTGGAGCATGTGTCTGCAGGGACAACCACAATATCTAATCATATTGGCAGTCATAATGTAATTCCACACGAGGGATTATAACAAAGGTGTTTGAATTTTGGCCTATTTGTATAGTGTCTAGTGACAGGACGTGTTGTGAGAATGCGAAAGCGCGGAAAGTTAAAACGCTGTGCGCCAGACAGAAGCCGTGCTGATGGGGATAACAGACGTCCAGGAGAAACCTCCTTCAGCTGATGGGGAAAACAGATGAGACATGACAGAATAAGGAGTGAGGTCAGGAGGGAAACACTGATATACAAAGGAATAGAGAGGTTAAAGTAGCCGAGGAAGAGGCTGATTAGTCACAGTTTCATTCCTCCCAGTGGGGTGATGTCATCATTCAAGGTCAAGCCTGTCTTTCCCTCTGATGTGAGGGCGACGGGAAGCCAGAGAACGACAACAAAACTCCCTTTCGGTTGATGCTAGAAACTGCTTTAGCAGCTGACCTTAAATGTGATATAAAACATCTGTGTCGAATTGTCTTGTTATTTATTTATTCATTCATTTATTAGTGCTGAAAGTACTGGGATGTAGGTCGACATACACAAATGCAAGGTTGGTTTTGTTTTGTTCTGAAATGTGTCATAAAGCAATTCATAACACAATGCAAGTACAGCCGCATTTCCACCGAAAATACCCAAAACAGTTTGTCCCAGGAACTTTTTTCCCCAGACCTGTTGCTGTCTGCATTTCCATCGCGGTCTAAAGTACTGTGAAGATTTGGCAAATTAGTCCGGTGATGTACAACTGCACGCACCGCAACAGATTTTTTAAAAATGGTGGTTGAAATGAAATTCTGCGTGGAGTCAACCAATCAACATGCGGCGTGAACTCCACCAATCAGCATGCGGCGTGAACTCAACCAATCAGCATGCGGCGTGAACTCAACTAATCAGCATGTTCAGCGCCCAAGTCCCACCTCTGAAAGTTCCTGAACTTTGAAAAGTACTACCTCTCGAGCAGGGACTTTTTGAAGGGGCCATTATTGAGGACCACCCCAAAGTCCCTAGTTCCTGGGGGAAGTTCCTGCGGTGGAAACACGGCTTATTTGTCACATTCTCAGTTTTACCACAAGGGGTGCTATAGTGGGCATTAGTGGAAACCCTCATCTTCTACTGTCAGTTTTATCTTACAGGATTTCACAAATTGGTAAGTAGTACCATGTTACCAAAAGGGATCAATACCATCCATTCAAAGCAATTCAAAGTCTTTGATTCTGACTGGTTGAGCTGGTTTCGAAGCCGTTGTAAATTATTCTATAAACATACACCTGTGACTGCATTAAGTAAGGGATAATGTAGAGCGAGGCGGTTGTTATAGCGAATACAACCCCGACAGGCTGAACGAGACCCCGACGCGAAGCGGATCTTGAATCGGCCTGAAGGGGTTGTGTTCGCTACAACCGCCTCGCTCTACATTATCCCGCTTACTACATGGCTACCTACCAAATAAATCAATAATTTGATACAAAATATTGATTTAAAAAGGAGTTTATTGATTCAAAAATGATTGTATTGCTTCCGCTAAAGAAAATAGTCTGTTCCGTCTCTACGGTTAGAATCCTGCGTCCATAGCAACGCTCTGTTTTTCATGGCAACGGTGTGTTATCCTTATCAAGAAATAACAGACCGCATTCTGCATTAGAATTCAACCAAGCCATGTAATAACCAGGTATAACTATTTTTTTAAAAGCAATAAGCCCTGTGAAGCCATGATTTACAGTGAATTTAGAACAGCCGAGTGGGTTTTAGGCTACTCCTCTCCACAGCTATCAATGCACTTAAATTCACTGTAAACCACGGCTTCACAGGCCTTATGGCTTTAGTCTGGCTTTAAGACACACTAGAAAATAATCTTCCTAACAACTTAGAAAACAGGCAGCTCCAGTAGTAAGATGGAAACTAGCATCTATAAACCTTAATTAAACAATTTAATAACCAACTAAATAGGAATTTATACCTGTAGGATATTATCCAGATTGGACCAGCGGTTTGGGAAATGAATGGATGATTCAGCTGCGGCGCCTTCTTCTGGTCAGATGCGGGAATTCATTCAGTGCGCAACTCTCACAGTGCATTATGGGTATTCTCTAGCCGTATAGTGTACATCGGTTGTACACTCGTTATTGTGGTGCATTATGGGTTTGAATGAGTGCACTTGATAACATCCACTGGTTTCGGACACCTCTACAGATGGCTGTCCCCTCGAATAGTGCCCTGTTTAAGGGTATAGGGGGCGATTTTGAACAGAGCCTGGGGTGTGTTTCCCGTACAACGGGTGTAACTCGCTGAGTAACTACTGTAGTGCAATGCATCGTTGAAGAAATCAACTAGCTCGTCACGACTGTTTCCCGAAACCGTATTGTCACAAATTGGTCGTTCAACCACATCGGTTAATGATGTCATGCAAGTGTTGGAGTAATAACTACTTTTAATTAGTCTTAAATTAGGTTAGATGATTTATATAAATTAAGAGCAGAAGGTGCTTTCATTTGGTCAAGACAAAGGTGGCTAGAATTTGGAGAACAGATGTCGTCTTATTTTTTTAAACTTGAGAAAAATAGGGCTAAATACCCGGATTCCCAATAGTATTATAAATTTTATTCTAATTATTATAGTGCTAAATTTAATCTAGCTGACTTAGTTACTTTCTGTAAGCACTTTGGTTGTGTTAATTCTATTAATCAGGATGATTTTTATTTTTTATTTTTTTTATTCACCAATTACTGTTGATGAGGTTAAGGAAGCAATTTCTCCACGAAAAAGTAACTGGTTACGACGGGATAACGGCTGGATTGTCTTATTCTGAGATTCTGTCTCCTTTCCTCCTTGAAGTGTATATAGAGAGCTTAAATTGCTCTGAACTTGCAGCAAGTATGAAGCAGGGTGTCATTTGCTTAATACCTAAACCTAAAAAGGATACACTTTTCTTAGACAACTGGAGACCCATCAGCCTCCTTAACAATGATTATAAATTGTTTGTCCTTATTTTCTCAAGGTGTTTCAAGTCGATTTTGAACTCCAATATTGATGAAAATCAATCAGGTTTTATGAAAAGCAGCCATATTTTTTAATAATATTATTTATGTCTTCGACCTCATTGATTTCTCTGATCTTATTAAGGATGACAGTTTAATTATTTTTTTGTACTTTTTCAAGGCTATTGATGCTATTGAGCATCCTTTATTTAATTTTATTTTTTTGTTTAGAGTGTTTTGGTTTCGGGCCCTATTTTTGTAATGCCATGAAAACTCTGTTTGCAGGAGGCAATAGCTCAGTGAAATTAGGACATGGTACGACCCAGATATTTCTTCTAGAAAGAGGAATTCGGCAGGGCTGTCCAGTCTCGGTATATCTTTTTCTTATTGTAACACAGGCCTTCTGTCATTTTATTAAGGATAGTAAGCTAGAAGGAATTCATATTGCTGGTAGAAGTATTTTAATTAGTCAACTAGCGGATGGCTACCTTCAGAAACCTAAGGGTGAAACGCACCCTGTGTGTCTTTTTACCAAGATGGCCGCCCTCACCCCGTTTCACCATGTGGCTTCCTTAGAAAACAACAGTTCTTCCTGGTCAGATAAAAGTCCCTTTAAAGCGTGACTATAATATGAACTATATCAACAAAAAAACAAAGCCATTGTTTGACTCAAGCGTATCCTCATGAATCCATGTTCATCAAATGTTACATAACACTGAATGTGAGAGGATGTCTCAAAACCCTTCGTCTGGCTTTATGCTCCATTAAATACGTGACAAGATAATAACAGTGATTATGCTTTCACCGAACAGGGATTAACTCAATGTCTAGGTTCATCTGAGACCCTCTTTAGTCTTCATAAAGGCTCAGGCAAACATCTGTGTGATCAAACCGTGGTTTTGTGTGGAGAAACTCTTCATATTCCACAATAGGCCAGTAACGAGCGTGATGTAAGAGGGTTTGAAGTGAACCGAACTGTGACGCAAGTGCTTATTGTGGAACACAGATGTTAAAGTGGCTTTAGCAGCGTGTCAATGAGTGTTTGCGTGTGGATTGGCCATTAATATAGCAAGGTGTTATGCAAATAATTGCTTGAAGAAAGCTTTTCTAACAGGTGTATGAAATAAGGCTGCAATTATAGTTCACAAGGTGTCCAAGCATGTTTAAGTCAAAATCTTTAAGGAGTGTTCTGTGTTCAGTATACATGGCTGTGGCGTCGCATCTATGGCGTCATTCTGTCAATTATCTCAAAAAAATATTTTGGGTTTGGTCCTTCAGTTTGTACAAACAAACAAAAATCATCTTCACAATAATGCACTTACAATGGAAGTTTATGGGCCAGCGAAAATGACAAAACTGACAAAAACTAATTCTTGAAACTAGCATAAATATTATTGGATCTTGAAGCTTGATTTAAAAACTCCAACATAGGCAAAAGCCCATTTGTGGTCTTATTTCAAGCAATATATTATCCTTAAAATTAGTTCTTAATTCACAAAGTCATTGCATGTTTTTATGTAGCTCAGCGTGATGCTAACAATGCTAAAGTCAATGGTTCAATTGGAAAACACACAAACTATTCAAATGTAGCTATGCCATTAATGCACTGTATGTGGAATTAATAATAGTAAGTTAAATTGTTAGATGATAAATAATTGATTAGCTTTATATGCAATGCTTATAACACATTTACTTAATTGAATGGATTTCTGTTTAGTTTTATGATCCAATAATATTTTGAATTGCTAATGATAGTTTCAAGAATTCTCACCAAGTTATTTGTCATCCAACCGGTGGATGGTTTTGTTTGCTTTTAAAAGTGTTACTACACTGTAACGGGACATTTCCCAAACACACTTGAAGCGCTTGACCAATCACAGCACACTGATCCAGCCAACCAATCAGAGCACAGTGTGCTTTTCAGAAGGAGGGGCTTCATAGAGACAGGAACTAAACAGGGCGTTACTGACAGACTGGGACGAGAGGAGCCGCAACAATGGAGAATATGGGGAACATAATGTGTTTTTTAACATTCAAGCATGAAAACCTGTTCTAGTAGAGCCAAAAAACAAGACTTTAAAAAAGGGCATAATAGGTCATCTTCAAAATAATAACTTTAATTGTAATAGGCCTATCAAAAAGCACAATACAGCTGATTTTGGTATTACTGTTGTAAACACGCTTGTGACTTTCTAACTTTGAAATGTTTTGGCCAGTGTTTTTTCACCCCATTTTACATTTATCCAACCTCTACATCCGCCCTTATCAATAGACAGACAGGCTTTAAAAACACAGCAGAGATGGCATTACACACCCTCTGTGGCATTTCCTCCACTTCCTGTGTGTGTGTGTGTGTGTGTGTGTGTGTGTGTGTGTGTGTGTGTGTGTGTGTGTGTGTGTGTGTGTGTGTGTGTGTGTGTGTGTGTGTGTGTGTGTGTGTGAGTAAGTTTTACATTTACAGTACATACAGTACAAGACCAAATAGTAATGAGTCCAAAGAATGGGCATCAATGGAGAAAGTGGCTAAATATAAAGTAAATATATTATTATTGTTGTTGTCATTAACATTATTACTCAATACTTAAATACATAAGACGACTGGTCATGTGATCTTAGCATGCGGCGTCCATGACTTGCTCCATGCAGAATAAAACTGCTTTTTCTGATAATATGAATATACATGTTATGATAAAACAATTGTTATTAGAAAAAAAAAAATACTGAGTGCATCTTACTTGGATAGGATGAAGTATTTGTAATATTGATCAAATGAAACACTTAAAATAATTGTGGACAGACAGTAAAACATATTTCAGTTTTCTCATGTTAGTTGGCTGTAATGTGTAGACTGTCTCTCTCAGACGCAGTATAGACAAAACAACGTCTGGATGATGTCGATAACTACAGCTGTCTCTGACTCTCATAATTGTGTGTCTCTTTTAATGTAATGCGAAGTGTCTGTGTCTCTCAGTAAGTCATTATTGGCTTTAATCGCGTTTCATTATTTGAACCATCAGTTGCAGAAATGTGCAGCGAGATGCGGTTACGCTCAAACCTGTCATTTAAAAATTACATTTCCTAATTTGAATGCAGACATCTATGACACATCTGGTCTTAGTTAAAACATCACTACTACTATAAATATTTAAAAAAGGATTTTCGCATGCTGAAATGTTTCCCTGATGACATATTGCAACGATTACACACCACAATTACAGCCACTGGCTCTAAATATAACCATAACCAAAAGTAAAACTGAGACGCCATATTAGAGGATTAATGTAAACACTCAGTCCCAACTCGCTTTTCAACACTTTCACACACACTGGTTCTCGTCTGAAACCCAGGCTTCCTACGTATAGTAAATTCAATGGTATGGATAAGCTGAAAAATAAGTGTGCTAAATTGTAATGAATGTGCATTACTAATGTACTTCGAATCTTACAGTACTATGAAAGTATTTATTTTTCAAATCTGTACTTACAGATAATATAAATGAAATAAAAGGCCAATTACGTGTATTTAAAGAGAGTACACTTTCATGACTGTTTCTTAACAGTCATAAATATACTTGTGCACCTTATAACTCAAATGTTCAAAAATATTCATGACAATTTTGTGAAAATGCTGGCGGTGGAAGGCAACTTTTTTTTTTTTTTTTAGTTTATCAGTATTATTTTTTACAATTGTTCTTTCTGTCTGCAAAGAGCGTCTATTTTTAAACAGCTATTCAAAAACATTGTACACTGTATTCTGACAAAATAAAAGTCCCAATTCTCCAATGTTTCTCTTGAACAACAAAGATGCCGCAAATGAAAGTTCTCAATGTGAACATTTAATCCAATTCTTTCAACGCCAAACGATCTGAACTACCCACGCTAATTGTATAGCACAGTACTCTTCCTGTATGTCAACAAATTGACTTTTAAGGAATTTCAGGAGATCATCCGAGGCGGATATGATACTTGAAACCTCAATGATAACGGCGTGCTTCTTTCTGTGCTGTGTCTCTTTTCTCTTTTCTCTGCCTGTGCTTTTGTTGGCGTCTCTCGCTCTCTGTCTCTCTGCGTTTGCTGACTGACAACATGACATCACTCTCAGTGCCGGTAAGTGCAGAGTCCGGGAAAAGTCTGGGAATAAAGACCTGGTCCCTTGGGTCCATCAGTCATCGGTGCACACGTCTGATCTCCTATCAGTAGAGTGTACTGTCATAATAAACTTCATTATTATTCAGTGGGTGGTTTCGCTCAAGAGAAAGGCTCCAGGTTTCTGTACTCTTCTTTTATCGTACAAAGGTCAAGTTATGAACAAGTACACACTCATTGTCTGTCTAATATCTGTCTAATATACTGCTACTGTGAATATTTTAGCACTTGCATTTAATGGTTTTGAGACATTTGGGTTTGCTTGTTGCTGTTTAAGATCATGTAATGGTTTAAGATAATTGCCAGCTTCTCCTCTTTCTGTACCAATGGCATTTTTTTTAAATAGAGAACCAAGTGTATAATCATAGATCTCTTTGTATTCAGTTCTTCATAGTATCCAGCGGCTTCACATAATTCGATATCTACAGAGGAATATCCTGACTGCTACAGTGAAAGTCAGTGAGGACTTCTACAAAACACACCATATAACTGTCCTTCGAAAGCCACATGATAGGAGAGAGAAGTGACACAGTCTGATTCGTGAGTCAATTCTTTTAAATCACATCTTTTCAATGAATCAGTTGATCTACACAGAACACAGTCTGAATCATTTGTTCGTGAGTCGGAGTGATTCAGCTAAAATGAACCAGTGATGACTAACAGTGAATGGTTTCTAACACAAAACTATCATGACTTAATGAATCTTGTAATATAGTGCATGAGTCGGAGTGACTAGACTCCTTTTACGTTACAGTTTTGTTTTATTTTTAACTTGACTGTACCAGTCCTCATTAACTTTCACTACTGAAAAGGCTAAATATTATCCTTTTGCATTCCAGAAAGAACGCCATACGGTTTTGAAGTGAATAACACAACAGCATTGTAATTTTTTTATTTATTTGTCTTTATTTCTAAACACTGTAAAAAAAATTAAGGCAATGTGATTTTGAGTACAATTATCCTCTTAACTGTCCTCAATAATGGCCCTTTGTTCAGTCAACTTAAATTTGTTTGTTCACTAAATGCTAATTGTCAAGGCAAGAAAGGCCTCATTTATAAAAAGTGTGTACGCACAGATTGATCCACGCAAACTTTCATATTGATAAAAGCGGTCTTTGATGTCGAAAAGTGCTTAGTGCCACGCCAGGGTCTGAGCAGACCATATTTGGAAATAAGCAATTCTTGCCCCTCACTGTTCTCAATCAAAGCCTTTGGATGTTGACTGGTGCTCTTTTGTATGTTAATGACATTAATTAGGCAGTGTTTACAAGGCGGAGATCTGAAACCATTCAGCTCACACAATTTCAAGATCATTTGCGATTCATTAATTTCACATCTGGAAGAGAGGCGTTCGCACGTTTGTTTGTGCATACGTTCATTTCTCTGAAACATACATACGCAGAAATGATCGTAAAATCAAATGTAGGAAGGTTTCCAAGCAACATTTTATAAATGAGGCCCCAGATTTCTAATTCATACAGTTTTTCAACCACCAACATAAATTACACAAACAGTGGGAACAAACAGAAATATACACAACATAATAACCAAGTACGTAAACAGAAAAACAATACTCATTTAACTAGTCATGCCACAATGCATGGTGGGAATTCACACTCTTAAAGTCGGCATGAAATGAAAATGTTTTTTTCATATGCATGTTATTTATCTTATTGTGCACCAATCATCCTTTTCCTTTATTTTTTTTTTTAATGGATTTAATTTTTAACCAAAATGCCATAACTGGATCTTCCAGTGGAAATGACAGACTTCTCTCTGGTGACATATGCTGGACTTCTCCAATCATTTAGTTAGTTTAAACCCCGCCCTCTGCAAGCTTGCCTTCATATTCCTCCACTTTTGAGTCACACCCACATCTCAACATCCAATCAACAACTGATACATCGAACCAAGTCCTGCCCTACAACTTTTTTATGTTTTGATAAACTGTTACATTCAAATGCACAGCAAAATAACCTCTCTCTTAATCCATTTCATCATGACTTTAACAAGTAAGCATCACTGCTCAATATTGATTTTTTATTTTTTTCCAGATTCTAGCTGAAGAATGTTTTTGATCTAAAATTATTTTTTTAATGTGCATTAAGAGTAATTCACAAGTACCCATGACCCAGTATGCTGGCTAAAATATAAAACATGTTATACAAAGTTACCTGAAATCAAATACCCATGCAAAAAAATAAAAAATAAACAAATACAATAAAAACTGTATTCAGAAGCACAAACTCTGACACTGATATTTAACATTTCAAACTCTCACTCATCCTCTCCCACTCTCTTCAGTTCTCTCTCTCCGCCTCACGCTCCTTCATTTCTCACACTCTATCTCAGTGTCTGCATTGTCTTCTGAAGAGACATAATCAGATATGAACCCACTTTATGACATTTGCCTGGCTTGCTGTGACCTACATTCAGACACGTGATCAGACTGTGGGTTAGATCACCACAGCACGCAGTCATGACCAGGACAACACTGATTCACAGCACTAGTGAATCTAGGACCATACAGATGTCCAAATGTCTGTCTGGGCTCTTTTGAGCTGCAAAAACTGTATAGTAATGATCCACAACAGCCTAGCATCATAGTGGCAAGAGTTTAATTGAACAAGCATTACTATAATTTTATTCAGAAAATTAAAAAATCCATAAGATAAGAAAGTTAATAGTATTGTAGAGCTGTGGGGGGAATAGGAAAACACCAAAACTTCCCAGAGTTTCAAAGTAATAAATACTGAATTTCTGGAAGTTATTTGGAAACCAAAACGATAGCCGTCTTCCAAGTGAAAGCGCTCAGATCTCCATGTAATTCCCTCCTCATCTATTAGTGTGTAGTCCTGCAGTCTGCCCACAGAGCTTGGCTTCTGCCCAGCCCCGCTCAATAGCAGCTTTTCAGGGGCTTTTAAAGACGGCTTGTTCATCAGCGGCGTCCCGCCACAGCAGCAGGAGGAGTAAAGACTGGAGCGCAGATGAAAACAAACCCCACACCACTGCGGCTGATCAGATACTGACACAGTTCAACATGAGAACATGACCCAAGGGCTCAGTCGTAGCCCATACATTAAGAAAGTTTACTGGAATTTAAAGCTGAAATTGTGGAATGTTCTTATAGCCCAACTTAATATGCAGTTCAACATGTTTTTTTGATAAAAAAAAAATACCAGTCAGTCAATCTATCACTTTATCAAGACAAGTAAAAATCCCTTGTCAAAAATATTAATATATTATCATAATTTGGAACCAATCCTAAAGACATAAACTATCTTATAAGAATCAAATTAGAGCATTCTGAATTGATCATTTTAAGTCATTTATCAAGTCCAGTCTCATGAAACCTGCCTGTGGCAAAATTTTTGCACAATTATATCATGTTGCTTCTTGCACTTTTCGTGGCATTTTCAAAACTGGCCATAACTGGTGATTAAAAGCGCATTACATAAAGTAACATTTTATTAATACGACTGGTCCATGCACATGTCCATGTCCAGTTAATAGGGCTAAAATATTAATGCTTTTTAAAATAACATGCTACCCTTGAAAACAAATGAAAACCTGAGAAAAAAAACGCATTTGGTGAAGCAACGGTGTAATTTTGGATTGTTTCTACAAGGCTTTAGCGCTTTTGTGGTCATGACTCTTGTGTCACGGGTCTCCTGGAAGCACCTCGAGGTCCTTCTCTGAGCAGAACACACAGAGGCTGTCTTTACCGTAATGTACCAGATGAACAAGGTCTAACAATTCCTCTGTATCTCTCAGGAGGATTCTAACTGCCACTAGATCCATTTGTTCGGTCTGTTCTTCTGTCAGCAACGGTTGCAATAACAATGAGAAATAACAGGATCTAAATGCAGCAGCAGATTTATAAAACGAAAGCTCAAAGAAACAAAATAGTCAGAGTACTTAGACTGGATTAACTGGGACAGAACAACCGGTACATCAGACGAGAACAGACAAAAGAACCGAACAAAACAAAGGGCTTAAATACAAAAGGCAAACTAATGAATGAAATGAACAACAGGTGCAACTGATAATCAAATCAACAAACCCAAACACACAAATTCAACCCATCCAAAAACAGAAACTAACACAGATTACCATAACGTGCCGCTGTTGTTGGTGTTTTACAGTGTTTTGCTGTTGTTGTTTTACAATCGATACACTGTTAAATGTCGCTGTAGATTTAGCAGCACAGTTCTGTAAAAACCTACAGTACAATACCATATGCCTATATTACAGTAAAATACCGTAATTTGTATTGCATTCTGGGTAATTTTGTTTGAGTGGGAACATTTTACAGTATATTTTAGTGTTGCTGTAACCTAGCTATAACCTGGCTGTAATATACCAGGCAATAATACAGGATTGCTGTAAACTGCGAGCAACACAACTGTAAAACACAACTGCAGCTTGAAGAAGTACACTCACTGGAGAAGAACGGTGGATATCTGGATGTTTGGTAAGTACATTTTTCATTTTATAATAAGATTTTATGATTTTATGCTATAGTGTGCATAGTTTTTAGTGTGAAATGACAGCAGAAGTTTAGCCAGCGAACGTTGCAATCTCCCTCACCCATTTCTGAGTTAACGTTAGATGTCTAACTTACCCGCTGACATTTTCAAATCTAACTCAGTTAGATAAACCTTAGGGTTCCAGAATCGGTTATTGTTGGAACGGTGGAAAGACAAATCGAGATGGTTTTGTGAGTTTTATTTTGTTTATGTCGAGTTTAAATGAAGTGTGTCTTACGGTGGTCCACGAGGTACAATTACTGCATTTGCCAATGGAGTCTGTTAGGTTTGAAGGATCTCTTGATAACAAAAAAGGTCTGTCTCTGCAGGGATCCTTTAGTATCCGACCCGAGCTTGTCAGTGGTTAAAAAACACTTTAGTAGACGTACATTGACTCTGCTCAAACTGCAGTCCGTTTACCAGATGACGGCTGCAGTGGTCGCTGTCGAAATTGGACCCAAAAATATGTGAAAACAAGGCTTAAAAATACTAAAGTGGGTGATTTGGGCTTTCAGTACCAGGTTAGCCTTTAACTTCATTTCATTAAGGAAGGGGAGCCAGTTTTCTGATTGTAATGACAAATAACGATGATTAAAATAATTAGAAATACGAATAAAGGTGTAAACTACCTTTATCAGAGTTAATAATGATATTTTAGGCAACAAAGACCGGTAGAATGCATGCCAAAAAAAAAAACAAGTTAGAATATTTAGAGGTCAATCAGAAACTTATTATTTTTTTACTTACCTAGATGTATTGTTGGAGTGAATGAAATACAGTGATGTGTTAGTTTATACGTCCTCAACAAGCAACACATAATTGAATAAAATGTATTTTGATTTATACAGCTCTACAGTGTGGGCCAATTATCTTTGCACCCTGGGAATTTTCACAAGACAGGTTTTCTGTAAGTAGGCCTATTAGACATTTTCATACAGTGTTTAAAACTTTTAAAATTGTTTGTTTTTATTGCTATAATTTTATTGTACCATTTCTCCCTTACACTGTCTGCTCATCTGTATTGGTGCTGTGGTTTTGTCTGGATGTGTTTTTGTATGTCATGTGTTTGTTTGTTTTTTCCCAGTTTTGGTCATCAGTGAGGAGTCCGATCTTCACCAGGTTCTAGTACCTGTACCTCAAAGTCATCCCAGCCAAGTTTAATGATTAAATAAAAATATTTTTGACAAGAACATTGTTTGGATTGTCTTTTGATTTGTCTTTTGAGTCTGTACATTTGTGACGTACAGAAACATTATAATATAACCTATATATTTTTAATACTGTAATAACTACATATTATATAATTATAATATAATAGTATCATTATTAGTAATTATTATGAAAATTATCATATTTAGCAATAATGTATCAATATAGATATAACAGTACAACACCATATAATAAATTACAGCAGAATCAGACTAAATTACAAAATATAACAAAAATACAGTAAAATACTGTTTTGTAGACTACAGTACTGTTCTGTGTACTGTAAATTGAATTGCAGTACAATTGCTGTAAATAAAAATGCAGTAACTTGCTGGCAACCGCGCTGCCAGTAATATACTGTAAAAATACAAGAAAATCGTTAACAGTGTAGGACACATTTCTCAATACTTGCGGTTTTTTTCAAACTCTTCCCTCATTACTCCTCACCAATTGTCAACTTGGAACAGCAAATCATTTCACATTCAAAATGCACTAAAACTACTAAAACGATTCATTCATGTCTCAAATCAACTCATTATTCCATAACGTTAGCAAAGTTTGTCACAATTTTATGTTAGGATTAAACTTAAATTTAATAGTTTTGAAAAGACATTTTAACGTGTGCAAATTGACCTGTTGGTACATAGAGTTTTGGTGTGGTTGTGTCTAAGTGAGAAACGTTTTATGTAATTTGAAAGATATAGTCACTGAATAAATGTTGTGCTAAAGCAATGATAAATGATTCATAGTTTACCCCATATAGACTGCTGTTGTGATCACTATGTGAAGAGATTTGAAAAATGACCTTAGTATTGAGAAATGTGTCCTAGCAATTGTAAAAAAAAAAAAAAAAAAAAAAAAACACCACCATAGTGCCACCAGTGTTCTTTTCAGTTGGAAACCACAGCAGATTTGATGTATTGGTACATTTTGGAGTTTTGCAAAAGTGTAGGTAAAGGCATGTTTTTCCTGTGAGCCTGGGCTGGAATTCTCGAAGGATCCCTAATTGCTTCCTTTAGGATTGGTGCCAAATTATGAATTATGAAACTCCATTAGCAATCCATTAGCATGCTTTTAGAGTTGTTGCACAACAACACATAATTCACCTGTTATTGCATGAAATGTTACTTCTGCAAGGTCCAAAAGTGAAGTGCAAAACATTATAGGGAAAGTCTAAAAGAACATTAAAGAGAAACTAGTCTCCCTAATACTTTGCCTGTCCTCTCTTCAATACAATCAATATTACATAGTCCAAATTACACTTAAAATCAAACAAAGAAATTGTGTTACAGTAAACAAATCACTATGTCTATGGACAGTCCCCTTAAAACATGAAAACCCAATATGTCTGTGTGTTTGTGTGTTGCATAAGCTCTATTATCAGTTATAAAGAAACAACATGCTGAGTGAATGATTATGTTCCAGGGAAAGCTCTGCAGGACGGCTGAAGATGTGGATGCCCTGTAATCAAAAGGTCTTGTCTAGACATCTCCCACATAGCTACTGTGCTTACGAAACATACACAACGTATACACTGTGTGCAGCTTCTTTTCAACAGCACACATACAAATACTTGAACAGATCCAGACTGTGTGTTTGAATGGAAAAGCTCAGGGATGAATCCCTGCAGTGTAGATCTAAATGCTTGACATTCCACCAAACATCTGAGAGAAAGACAAAACTGCTCAAAGGCATGTGTTGTTGTTGTTGTTATTGGACTATATATTATATACTTTGTCTTTTTCCTGTCATTTAAGCTATTTGTAGACCTCAGAAGAACTCAAATTTATTGTAATTGGTGACATAAAGCAACATTTGGTTTTCATTTTTAGCATATTTAAAAGGTGAATTGTGTCATTTGTGTGTCGCCAAACAGTATTACATAAATGGAAAGAAAGCCAAAATCTCTCTGGGAGAATGTGGACAGATGAGACCAAAATATAGCTTTTTGGTAAAGCACATCCTTCTACTGTTTTAGGCAAAAGAAATGAGGCCTTCAAAGAAAAGAACATGGTCCCTACAGTAAAACATGGTGGAGGTTCACTGGTGTTTTGGGGTTGCTTTGCTGCTTCAGGCACTGTCTGTCTTGACTGTATGCATGGCATTATGAAATCTGAAGACTACAACAGAATTCTTGGGCACAATGTAGGACCTAGTGTCAGAAAGCTGGGTCTTCGTCAGAGGTCATGGGTCTTACAGCAGGACAATGACATAAAGCATACTTCAAAAAGCACCCAAAAACTATATAAGACAAAGCGCAGGAAAGTTCTGAAGTGGCCAGAAATGAGTCTAGATATAATTCCCAGAGAGCACCAGTGGAGAGATCTCAAAACAGCAGTGGGAGAAGAAACCCTTCAAATCCGAAAGACCTGGAGCAGTTGGCAAAAGAAGAGTGGTGTAAAATTACAGTAGAGAGGTGTAAGAAACTCATTGATGCTTACAGGAAGGGATTCATTTCAGTTATTTTTTCCTATGGGTTTGCTTCCAAATACTGAGGGTGTCAACATTTTTGTCCACACCATTTTTTGAGTTCTCTGTGGAAGGTCTCAGATTTGGCTTCTTTTTTTTTCTCTGTTTTTTTTTGTGTTATTCCACTGCAAAACAGAATAAATAAGCATGAGAATACCAAAACATTTGTAATTGCAAACATTTTCTGGAAAGTAGTGCATTATCTGATTATTTGCTGAAATGCAAGGGTACCAAAAGTTTTGGCTGTGACTGTATCTACAACTTTATTGTAACGCTCAGTCTTGTTTCAGTTTAGTGTTTGATGGACTTTGGTTTGTATCACCTTGTTTTCCTGTGTTCTGTTCCTGTTTCCTTTCTTCCCCAATTTTTCTCCACTTCTTCCCCACTTCCCCTAACCCTAACCCTAACACTCTTCATTTGTTACCAAGTTTAGTGATTTAGTTGCATACCAGTTTCGAGTCTGCTTAGTTGGCCCTTTGTATATATAGCCCTTAGTTTGTTCAGTTCTTTGTGTTTGTTTTACTGCCAAGTGTTTCTCCTGTGATTATCTTTGCTGTGCATTATCTTCTTTGTTTTTGTTTCTAAATAAAGTGCTATTAGATCCCCTTCTCCTTGTTTTGCCTGACCTACCGTGACAGAACACAAGACCAACTGAAATTATGGATCTACCAGATACCTTCATTAATCTTTCCCGGGAAGGACTTCCTCTGTGGGAATCCTCCATCCACTTTTGTGAGTTGGATAATACCTCCAAGTTTGATGACAGCAGTTTAAAGACCATCTATTGGGTCTGCACGCAGAGCTGCTACCGGGTGGACTTGCCAGAAAAGGGGAATCTCACTTGGGTCTGCCGACCCGGTGGTGATGGGTTTCTCACACCCAAAGCCAATGCCAGCCTGCCACCGCTCGCCATGGAGCCAGAGCCAATGCCCACGACACAGAGCCTGAAGCCATGTACGTCCCAGTGGAGTTATTAGTGGAATTAGATATTTAAGAGAGACTTAAAGACTGGAATTCGGCAGAGCCAGTTCCCAGCCACAAACCTCTTCCTCCTCTGGTGCTCCTGTCTGGCTGGCTGGATGTCCTGGTCACATCTGAAGTCCTCCCTCCTCCACTCGTCCCATCCAACCTTCAGTCTCCTTCTTCACCCAGCACCTACTATTATTCGCTGCCGTTGGTTCCGCCCAGTACCCACCCAGCCTCCCACTCCTCCACCTCTGCCAATCTCATCCAGGTCCTCTGCCCCGTCTCCGATGGCTCCCTTCCGCCCTTCATGGCTCTGCTTGACTGCCCTGATTAGCCTTGGGCTTCTCGGTCTCCAGCTTCGCCTTGGTGTGGTGATGCCCTGACTCCGCCTCGGGCATCCATCGGCAAGGATCTCCACCGCCATCAGCTCCACCTTAGTCAGTCATCCCCCTTGGTCCACCTGGTAAGGCTCCACCATGGCTCCTCCCTCCCTCGACTCTGCCCAGGGCTTATTTAGTTGGATCCCTGCTGGGGGTTCCACCTTGGCTCCTCCATCCAGAGTCTCCTCCCTGGATACCCCCTCCTTCCACTCCCCCATGGACTGTAATGTAGTGAAGACGTGCCTTATTTGGAGGGTGTACTAATGTAACAGTAAATCTTGTTTCAGTCTAGTGTTTGATGGAATTTTATATTTTATCAACCAGTTTCCTTTTGTTCCCCACTTTCCTGGTTTTCATTTGTTACCATAGTTACTGTTTTAGTTGCACACCTGTTTCTAGTCTGTTTAGGTTTCCCTGTGTATATACAGCCCTTAGTTTGTTCATTTTTTTTTTTTGTCTTGTGTTGTTTTTACTGCAACATGTTTCTACTGTGATCATCTTCATTGTAGATTATTTTTTTTGTTTTTGTTTAGAAATAACGTGCTGGAGTTAGATCCCCTTCTCCTCGATTTTTTCACAAATGTAATTTTCAAAATGTGCCGTAAATATACACTGCTGTTCAAGAAGATTTAAAATACTTTTATTCAGCAAAGATGCATTAAATTGATCAAAAGTGGCACTGTATTTGGTTGCGTTGTGAGTGCTTGCCGTACATGTGTTGTCAAATATTTTATTTATTTGCTGTGTTTTTTCTATTTGCATAAGTTTTCTTCAATTGCAGCGCATTGAACTCTCTCGGGCACCGTAGTGTTCCTTTGTTTCTAGTTTTAGTTTATGT
This sequence comes from Scardinius erythrophthalmus, assembly GCF_964197995.2. Classification (NCBI taxonomy): domain Eukaryota; kingdom Metazoa; phylum Chordata; class Actinopteri; order Cypriniformes; family Leuciscidae; genus Scardinius; species Scardinius erythrophthalmus. The sequence continues at coordinate 11,132,653 of NC_138235.1, read as the reverse complement.
TTGTTTGTTCAATAAACTCCTTGCACTTATATCTGCTCTACTTCTGCCATCTCTTCCATTTCTACCAGACATTACAGCCACATCCCAAGGGAAATGATCTTTTTTATGCAGCCTTGTGACTGAAATTCACACAGGGCCTCACACCCCACAGATCTGACATGTAGTTCCACTCCAAACACCATTGATTTAGCTTTATGTCAACATGTTGAGACGCTCAGACAAACAGAGAAGTGTTTTGAAAACCCCAAACAGCTACAGTGTTCATACTTCATAATCACCCTACAAATGTCTTACTCTGCTCATTAAAATGGGACATAAAAAGTAGTTTGAATTCCATACAGCTGGTGATGTATGTTTATAGAAACATAATGTTTCCACAGCAAAAGTAATTAGGCTACTGTGGTTGCTGTTAAATATGTCTCTTTAACACAATATAATCTTTTATCTATTACAAATACTGCATTGGACTATTAGAATCAGAAGAATAGGCAAAAAGCCTTTTCTGAAGCGCTCCACATGTTTTAATGAGGATGTGGCCTGTGGACGCTTTAAGCCATTTGTGATTGGCTATCATTTGAGCTTTCTCCTGTGATGATTGGCTTGTTTTCACATGTTCCTGAGCGGTGCATGTGAGAAGTGCGTGAGCATTGTGTTTCGCCCTGCGGGGTTCATCTGTGACCCTCTTCCACACCCTCAGAGCACCCAGCAGAGCTTTACGTCGAGGTCACGACCTTTCACCTGTCTCTCACAAACTACCCACAGAGAGGTCACGCTTCAGAAGAGAGAGAGACGGAGAAAGAGAAATGTGCCTTCATCTTTTGTTTCTTGTCAGCAACACAAACCTGCTTCCTCTCTCTGTCCCTCTCAGATTCATATTCAAGTTTATTAACATGGTACAAAACTTTACACTGCCAAAGCATTATGAACATTGGCCTGTATGAGAACACATTTAGACACGTAAACAGTTATATTTATATATAATTAGAGAAAAAAAAGGTAGAATTCAGATTTTTGTTCTATAAACAAGAAAAAGATAATAAAAGTTCACGTCTTCTCAACAAGACATATGTTATTTGTAGAATAAACACATATGCACCAAAGCTTTTGTCTTTGTCTTTTGTTGTGTCTTTGTATTTCATTAGCATCACTGAGAAATCATCACAATAATCACCAGTGAATGAGGCTCTTTTGAGTGACTTTTGAGTTTCCATACAGCGACAGAGAGGAAGATGCACATCCTGTCCGGCTGAATGACTCTTCCTTGTTAGCGTACAGGAAACACAAGGAAAGCCAGCTGTGTTGGCAGCCACAGACACACTTCAGTCCCAGCAGTGTAAACTTCTGTCTTCATGAGATCTGAACCAAACTCTCCTCCAAACATCTGCCCTTCATCTCTGTTCAGTTTTCTGTTACTTTACAGAGTCTGGCTTGCTTAAAAATGCTAAATATGGTTTGTTTTCCCCTTTATTTAATGCTACCTCATCACCATTACTATACTGTTATTGCTCATACAACCATATAGGGATCAGAATATCATAAAGACTTGAGAGCTCTTTTCTGGGCCAGTAAATGCCTAGTTCCCTTTCAAAGTGGAACGAGACACCGCGTCTTCCATTGACGCTATGGGGAACACCATCAGCGTGACCAGTGTCTGAAGCACGTGTGCAATCATGACAATTTAATTGGCTGATGACTAACTGTGATTTCATTACTGGAGTGCCTTGAGTAGAAGAGTACAATGTACGTAATCAGCTTTTTTGTCTTCAGGAGACGTTTATTTTTATTAGCGCATAGTGAAGTCTTTTGTTATCAATAAAGACTCAAACAAGCATTTCCGGAAGTATGTGCCCCCGTGTCCCAGGTTTTTGACAGCTGAGGACACATGATCTGTGCTTTGTGTTTGAGCGAGGAGCACACGCATTCAGTATTCGAGGAAGCTAAATGTGCCCATTGTGATAAATTCAAAATGAGGAATGAGAAAATGAAATATGAGCTACGTTCGCGCTTGACCCTTTTCTCAAGGGAAGTGGGACAAACGTCTGCAAAAATAAATAGCCAAAAGTAAAATAAAGGAAACATAGATTTGACTTCTTTTTATCTTTTAGGCATTGAATGTAATTTGTGCATAGTAAACTTGTCGCAACCTTTGTAAAAAGAAAAAAAAAAAACACATTTACGATACTTTTAAAAAGAGTATGCATTATGTTAATATTATATTTTAAAAGAATATACTTAAGTTCAAAGTGAATAATGTTTTCAGACACATTGCACGTGAAGCGAAATTAAAGATTTCGAAAATGTATCATTATAATACAGGCAATAAGCTGAACGGTAGGACTTAAGTGCATTAAATTTAATTTCGCAATTACTTATATTGTATTTTAAATAGGATTAAAGTGTACTGCTGAATGTACTGACAAGCTTTTATGGTAAACTAAAATATACATTTCTATTGAAATTTGTATGTCATTTACTGTATTTAAATACATTTGTAATTACACATTTTTTTGCAATTTAGTACATTTAAAATTTTAACATTAAATGTAACATCAAATTACACACTACAGTTAAAATGATGATAAACTATAAATGACTTGGAACTGAACATAAATTGACCGGAACGTATGCTGAGAACTATCAACACAGAGGGTGTTTGGTGTGTGACGGCAGACGCTGAGTGCAGTGCTGGTTTATAAAGATATTGAGGGCAGGGTGAGAAGGAAAATAAGTTTTGCCATCAGAATCAGGTCAATCTCATGAACAACACATTCACTCTTCTATCATCTGTCTGAGGTAGAGGAACATATTTTAAAAGTCCACATAAGCAGTATGAATTTCTGTGTAAATTATTTGTAAAACTGTAGTATGCATTAGTTTACGGACAAATGTTTTTTTTTACAAATGATTTATGCAGAAGTTCATAGTGATTGTGTTTCATGAATGAGGTACATATCTTTACAGGTTATTAGTATATATTGGTATTGGACTCAATATGGGCATCTGCGTGTAATAGACACAAACTAAATATGTGAGGGACAAATTCAATAGAAACAAATTTAAAAAGAAATGTGTGTGCTTGTTTATGTGTGTAATATGTAATAAAACAAATTGTAATATGTAATAAAACAAATTTAAAAAGAATTGTGTGTGCTTGTTACATTTGTATAATGACATGGGTATTACACTGGTTTTACAATGTAAACGTGGTTTAGGAGGAGAATTCCTGAGTCCTCGTAATTAAAATGGCTTAAAAACATATTACAATGTTTTATTAAAAATGTTAAAATTCAGAAGGTTTTCTGTGATGGTTAGTGTAAGAGAAGAGAATATAAAAAAACATTACGCCTATGGAATGTCCTCATAATGATATGTGCACTAACGTGTGTGTGTGTGTGTGTGTGTGTGTGTGTGTGTGTGTGTGTGTGTGTGTGTGTGTGTGTGTGTGTGTGTGTGTGTGTGTGTGTGTGTGTAACAGGAAAGGCATGGAAAACAGCTGTCGACCAATCAAGGCTGTTGTCTGTCATAACCTCATCAATCTGATTTTACTCTCTCAAACACACAACACATCCTGTTATGTTTTTGTCTGTTGATACTATAGTGCTTAATACTTTTTTCAAGTTAAAGTAAACCAAAAAACTTTACTGTTAAAACAAAGCAAAAATTGGTAACACTTTCTATGAAGTCCATGCTTATAATGAATTATAACTCCGTATTACTATTCTATAAATATGTTTATAAAGGCTCTTTAAGACCTATACTGCATTATAAGAACAGTTATAGTTACATTTATATTATTTTTATAATTACTTATAAGTCATGCATTTACTTTTTCAATGCACATGCTCATAATCCATTATACACTGATTTATAAATGATCAAATATAAAATAGTTCCAGAGACTCTTCTTTGCTGTACCAATTAGTTATCAATTAAATAAAGCAAATGCATGACTTATAAGTTATTATAAAAAAATATACAAATGTAACTATAACTGTTCTTATCATGCAGTATAGGTCTTAGTGAATCTTTATAAATATATTTATAGAATAGTAATACTTATAAGTATAAATGGGGCTATAATTCATTATAAGCATAGAAAGCATAGAAAGTTTTACAATATATATATATGGATATGATGAAGAACAAATGAGTTGCCTCACAAAGATGGCAATATGCAAAATCCTTGTCCTTGTGTGGACATTTTTTGGTCCCCATGAGGAAAACAGCATATAAATCATACAGAATTACATTATTTACATATTTTTAAATGTAAAAATGCAGAAAGTCGTGTGTGATGGATAGGTTTAGTGTGTGTGTGTGTGTGTGTGTGTGTGTGTGTGTGTGTGTGTGTGTGTGTGTGTGTGTGTGTGTGTGTGTGTGTGATGGGTAGGTTTAGGGGTCGGGTTAGTGTGTGTGTGTGTGTGTGTGTGTGTGTGTGTGTGTGTGTGTGTGTGTGTGTGTGTGTGTGTGTGTGTGTGTGTGTGTGTGTGATGGGTAGGTTTAGGGGTCGGGTTAGTGTGTGTGTGTGTGTGTGTGTGTGTGTGTGTGTGTGTGTGTGTGTGTGTGTGTGTGTGTGTGTGTGTGTGTGTGTGTGTGTGTGTGTGTGTGTGTGTGTGTGTGTGTGTGTGATGGGTAGGTTTAGGGTTAGGGTTAGTATAAGAGGAGAGAATACACAGTTTGCACAGTTTAAAACCCATTACGTCTGTGGAATGTCCCCATAAAAAAACGAAAACCCAACGTCTCGGTGTGTTGATGTGTGTGTGAGAGTGTGTGTGTGTGTGTGTGTGTGTGTGTGTGTGTGTGTGTGTGTGTGTGTGTGTGTGTGTGTGATGGGTAGGTTTAGGGGTCGGGTTAGTGTGTGTGTGTGTGTGTGTGTGTGTGTGTGTGTGTGTGTGTGTGTGTGTGTGTGTGTGTGTGTGTGTGTGTGTGTGTGTGTGTGTGTGTGTGTGTGTGTGTGTGTGTGTGTGTGTGTGTGTGTGATGGGTAGGTTTAGGGTTAGGGTTAGTATAAGAGGAGAGAATACACAGTTTGCACAGTTTAAAACCCATTACGTCTGTGGAATGTCCCCATAAAAAAACGAAAACCCAACGTCTCGGTGTGTTGATGTGTGTGTGTGTGAGAGTGTGTGTGTGTGTGTGTGTGTGTGTGTGTGTGTGTGTGTGTGTGTGTGTGTGTGTGTGTGTGTGTGTGTGTGTGTGTGTGTGTGTGTGTGTGTGTGTGTGTGTGTGTGTGTGTGTGTGTGTGTGTGTGTGTGTGCTTGCTTCCTGAAATTCACACAGGTGTGGGTCTCATGTGTTAGACTGTATCCTGGGGTAGCGGGCCAGGGCCTGTTCACCCGTGTTATATTTTGGTTGTGTATGCATGGGTTCCTGTGTGTGTGTGTGTGTGTGTGTGTGTGTGTGTGTGTGTGTGTGTGTGTGTGTGTGTGTGTGTGTGTGTGTGTGTGTGTGTGTGCTTGTGTGTGTCTTCCATGTGTGAGCTAACCATTCTTCCACATTTCCTTGTTTTCATTCTATTGAGCTGTGTATTTTTTACAGTGAGAGTGTTTTGAGGATGTTCACTGAGTTATTCCATATAAGTATCCAGGGCTAAATATGGATTAGAACGTTTGGTTCCTGTGGTTAGATGATGTTTAGAGCTGCATTTATTATGTTTACCTCAGTGTCTATTTTCTATCTGTCCCGTTCAGCCATGAGTCTGTTCCTCTGCTAGTGTGCAAGTTCTTCAGTAACATACCTGTCCATTATCTGCTACAGTCACAGGGTTGAGGGTTCGGGGTTGGGCACACACTGGGTTCACTGATATGTGCATAGATGTGAGAGGCTACAGAGATGAAATGACCCTCATAGGTCAGTCAGAGTCTGTTGTCTGCCAAGAGGAGAAACTGGGATGTGATGTCAAAGGTCAAAGCTCGGGGGATAATAATGGGCAGACTAAAGTGCAGCCATGCATGTGTGGGCTGTCAACTTCACACATTTCTACAGTTTCTACAGTTCACTGTAATGTGATGAGACATCCCAGTTTCAACAATTGTGCTGGTGGGCCCTAACAATTTACAAATGGGTAACACTTTATTTCGATGGTCCACTTTAGACATTCTGTAACTATGCATGTCAACTAGCTGTCATTAGTAGTGTTAGATTGTTAGCAGATTGTGCTTAATATCTGCTAACAGTACATGTCAACTTATTCTACTAACCTGAACCCTATACCTAACCTAACAGTCTACTTGTACTCTTATGAGAGTTAGCTGGCATGTAGTTGCAAAGTTGCAAACGAATGTCTAAAGTGGACAATCGAAATAAAGTGCAATCCCTAAAATATATAAGTATGCCCTAGTTCCAGCTGTTAGGCTCGCTGACAATGTCCTTCTCAGTTGCATAACATTAGAAGGCAGGACAACCGGTTATTTGCTATTAAATGAGAGAGAGTCTCATTAAGAGAGAGTTGATTTGTCAATACTCAAATTAGAAATCCTTTCAGTTTCTTCACACACCATATTTAAAAAGCTAATAATGTAATTTCATAAAATATAAAAAAACTGCAGAAGTTAATCGCTCACATTAAAGTGTTAATGTCGGGTGTTAAAGGCCCACTGACGTGCCTTGGATCGTGCTGCTTTGTTTGATGCGTTGACGTAATTTCCAGTGAAACAGGAAGCTGAGGCGGGACATATTGAATGGCTCCTCCCCCTTTTCAAATAGCCAATAGCGTTTAGTTTACCTCACAGACAGCAAGTCGTACTTGACAGCACCATGGAAGCGAATCTGAGATCTGATTATACGTTGGATTCAATAGTAGAGGTGTGAATAAATTCTTGTCATTTCATTCTTAACCAACATACAGTTGGAAAACGGAATACAACTCAAGCGTTTGAGCAACCAAACACACATCTCTAACACATATTGCTCCGTGACGTGTCAACGGTCGCTTTGGCCAGGTGGTATTTATAGCATAGGGGGCGGAGCTTTAGATTCTTGAGAGGATTTGATTGGACAGAAGATGTGATGAGGAGCTGAAGTCCGAGGTGACATCATAAAAATCTGTGATCCATTTTAGCGGAAGTGAGAGACTGTAAGTTTTTAATGCTTATATCTCCTAAATGCGAATTTTGTCATTGTGTTTGGAACACGCCAGCTTATTCATTACCTCAAGGCTAACATATGCATACTAAAAGCTAAAAAACGTACATTCTGATTTCAGCGGGCCTTTAAAGCTATATCCCATTTTTATTTTTGGGATACCTCAGGGTTCAGTACTTGGCCCCCTTCGTCTTCTCAGTATACATGTATAACTGATGATTGATTGATGATGCCTGTGGGTCACTGGGGAGAAGAGTTGAAAATAGTTCCTCATGCATGTTTACCGGTCCTTTTGACTGTTTAAGTTGCAAATACAACTCTTAATCATTAATTTGCATGTTACATACACATTGTTTAGTATGTAATTCAGGAACATAACTTGTCCATAACTGGACCTCTCCCACTACACAAGTTCACTTTTCAGCCTGATGACCCAATTTAGAATGGGTGGATAAGTATAGGATACTGTTCAGCACGAAAAATTAAACCCCCAATCCAAAGCAGAGAAGAAACAGAGAGTCGAGTCGAGAGGCATGAAAAGCTATAGGAAATCAGTTGCCTGGACCCGCAGTTAATGATACAGTTTAGTGGTCTCAAATATTATTTCAGTGTGTGAGAAAAAGAGAAAAATATTCATTAGTTCAAATAGTTCCTGACTTCCACGTTCCCTCGGCATCAACTATTTTTGTGGCAATGATCTTTTCTACAGTTTCTTTCTCAGGACATTTTTATAGTCAAGAGAATATAAAAAAAAAAAAAATAATCTTATTTTAGGGCACAAAAAATACCTATATATATATATATATATATATATATATATATATATATATATAACAAAAATATATTTGTGGGAGTGCAGCATTTATCAGTGTCTCTTTACATTGGCAGAATATTTGTTTTTTGTTTGGCTGAACACCAGTTGAGTTTAAGCCACCATGTGCAGGTTCAGTTTCATGGCATATTAAATGCACTTTTACAAGATCTACTGACAGAATGGAGTTTAGAGATGCATAGAAAATCTGCTTGTTCTTTTTTTCTAGCCTTCTTTACATAATTAAGAATACACACCACGCGTGTTTCACTTGTTTCATTTGAAAATGACTTTATAAACTCTTGCAAAATGACAAACATCATCTGTACAGGTGTGAATCTTGCACTTCATCAGATTTTCTGTCCAATCAAATGCTCTGTAGAATCTTAAGCTCCGCCCCCTATATTATAAATAGCTGCGGCTGAAATCGGTCACTTGTTCACACATTTGCTATCTCTACATGGCTAATGGCACATAGTGCACTAGATAGTGCACCGGGAATGATTCAGACAGTGTAAATATGCTTTCCATTGGGGCGAATGAAGTCTGGTTTCACGTTAGTGTCACGCGAACTGGTGGCGCACACACAGTCTGCTCCGGTCCAGAGACACGATAGCACAGGGCGGATTATATGATCGAGTCGGTGGCGAGACCAGAAAACGTATCGGACCCATTTGAATTCTGCACTGAATACTATATTTTAAAGCAATATGGAGGAGATTAGGAGGAGAAACTGCTAGACAGACTCGCCATTAGAAACAGCAATGACGAGTGGAAGAGACAACAATGGTGCCGTACACCAACATAGCTCACACATCTCAAACTGCACATCCTCAGCATGATTATGATCACTGTTTTGCTTTAGTAACAGTTTAATATTAAATCTAAAAGGGGAATCTATTAGACTGGCTGTCATAAGCTGTCAAATGCGGCTTTACCGAGCTCAATGTCTGTGATATAAACAAAACACTATTGGCTATTTTAAAAAGAGGGACGAGCTGTTTGATATGTCCCCTCCTGTCTTCCTATTTGAGTGGAAATGGCGTCAACACACTGAATGAGTTTAAGGTGATTCACAGAAAACATGTGATTTCCAGTTTCTGCTGAGTTGATTTCACTCAAGTTGTCGTTCAGAGAGAAACAAAACTCTGATGGCAACAGGAAGTAAACCCTGTTATTTGAGGCAATGACAAATGGCCATTTCCTGTCTGAGGAGGAAAGAATGTACTCGATCTAAAACGGTACAACCTTCCTCAGCAGCACCCAGCAACAACGGCAGCTTTCTACGATCTAAATGTGTGTATGTTTTTCATAGCTGTGTGTTTTAGGAATGCCCTAGGGCCTCACTAACTGTCTGCTTTTGACTTGTGTATGTGTGTGTGTATGTTTGAGTTTCAGGCATTGTTAAAGAGTCTTAATGTAGGTCTCTGATCCACTCTGACACAAACACACACTACACATTTTAGAGAGCCATGTTTTGTCTCGTTTTGGGATGTAGCATTCTGTGGGTGTGTGTAGTGCGATACTGATCTTGTTTACAGTTCAGTCAGCCATTTTGAGACCTTTCAGATTCAGGAAATGAGGGTAGGAATTTGTGTGTGTGTGTTTTTTCATGGATAGAATGGTCTTTTCAAAACACAACATGAGACATTTGGAGAGTTAAAGCCATTGCATGGGCTGTACATCCATCCTTCACAGTTCTGTTTTCTTCTGTAAAATATTAAATGTGTTGTCTACCCTGATACGGTTTACTGGTGTGTGTTTCTCTGTGTGTTTGTTTCCTAATGTGTTGGACACCTGCTGAGGAAGCTTTCAAGAGCTTAACCTGTCAGTCCTCCCCTTCACTCATCTTTAGCCTGACAGAAGCCTGAGGAACCCAAGGCTATTTTAATGCTTGTGTTGAAGTTCAAGACAGAGTGTCTTAACACCATCTAGTCTTGGTGGTCGCAGACAAATGGCCACGGAGTGTATCCGATCTGTTAAATGTGGTGAGGGGGTTACTAGGTCAAGTCCACTGTTTCAATGTTAAAATATACAAGTTTAATGTGCTAAGACAGGAGAAAAAACGGCGAGGCTATATGATGTAATAATGGCATCTACCAGCTGAGACTAACCAGCTACCCTGTATTAACCAACCAAACTTTGAGCCCTTTGTTTAATGTGCCCTTCGAGTGGAGAAAGAAATTCGTAATTACGAGTTCTGAGCACACAAATGACAGAACGTAGTTGTATTTACAAATTCTAGACTATACATGTGTTGCCAAGTTGGCAGGGGCCTGTTGATATGAATTATGATGGTTTTGAGTGTTATTTAAATTTGACATGCTGTATATCAATCATTTGTAAGGTGTGATGTATGGAACAGCTTGTCGTTAACATCCGTTAATCAAGTTAATCACTCTGCTTTCACAGTTTGCTTTATGTAACACAAACATTTAGTTTGGTAACACTTTATTTTGATGGTCCGCTTTAGACATTGTGTTGACTATACATTGCACCAACATGTCAATTTATTCTACTAACATTTAACCCTTCCCATAACAGTCAGTCTACTAATACTCTACTAATACTCTAATAAGAGTTAGTTGACATGTAGGTGCAACATTACTCATGTCTAAAGGGGACCATCAAAATAAAGTGTAAACTTTTTAGTTTTGGTACCAAGTATAAATACGTTATAGAATAATTTTTATAATTTTGAATTCAGATGTAGTTTTATGGGGGTTATTGTTCACAATATAATTATTTTGTTTTGTTTAGGCTACTATAATGAATGAGGTATGATTGTCCCAGGTGCACTTGAACCTGGCTAAACCAATGGCGTGAGTTTGGGGCGGGAGCTTTTTCAAAAACTATTAGCAAAACGTCCCTTGGGTTTGTTCTTAAAAGGTGCGTAAAGTAAAAAAGTCAACTTGTATTTTATTGGTAGTGCTAAAGTTGGGGTTAGTTATTATATAAAAACAATATAAGTCTATGGTATGCCCTTTTTTCGGTAGCTATATTTGGTTTGTTTGGTTTCTTCCACAAAATGTTCAGTTTTTTCCAGCTCCAAATACCATACCTCATTCCAGAGAAGAACTCGGGACAGAGAGAAAGAGAGAAAGGTTTTGAAAACATAGTAAACAATCCTCTTTCAAGACAGCATAGCTGATATAAAACCTCATAAGGGATTGATTTTGAACATGGGCAGTAACTCTGAGTGCAACACAAATAGTCATTCTCACACGAAACGCAAAGAGGACGCAATGATTTTAATAGAATTTGATGTTAGCATGTATAGCTAAGCTAATAATGTGATACTCTAATAAGCACAAATCACAGCACACATAAACACTGGGTAAAATAGTATTTTTAAATTTGTTTAAAGTATTTGTAGCCTACTGATGCCCTTAGACTTTGGCTTAGAATATCTTGTGGAAGATCTTTGTGAATATTGCCTAAAAATGCTGTCTAGGTAGGAAGCTAACATCTGGTATAGTCTTGCAATAAATCATCACAACTTTTTTTCAGTCTGATTCCAACAAACTGTGTTTGTAGATTCTTTGCTTGTGTGTCATGTGGCCCGGTCCATTGTGCTCATGACTGCAGCAGATGTGCGCTAAACAATGCAATGGATAAATAAAAGGAAACTGTGTATAAATAGCCTTGTTTGTGTGTGTGTGTGTGTGTGTGTGTGTGTGTGTGTGTGTGTGTGTACAGCTGCAAAGCTCAAGCATGTGAAGGCATTTGGATCTATAAAGACATTCAAAACTTCCAATATGGGCCCAATTTTTGTCCTAACTCTATGACTCTTTCACTTCTTTCAACAGGTGTTTGGCATGTGATGTAACAAAAATTAAATGTAATAAAAGTGGGCATGTGTGTATGTGCGTGTGAAGATCTATATGCTGGCAGGCGCACAGGGTTGAAGATTTAAATACAGCTCAGATAAGAAACCCAGAAATAAATCTCTTTCTGTTACAGTGCTCCCACCTAACCTTAAACCGCATTCACACACACACAGACACACAGAATAATGCTATCAGCCGCTGATAACGTCAGCGCTGAACACACTGATAAAACACAATGCTGCAGTGCTTCTGAATGATGACCTCTTACAACATGCAGGAAATGATTATCAGTGCCAAAACGAAAAGAGAGAAAGAGAGAGACTGCAACAGATACATGAAAATAGAGCAGAGAAGCCAGGGTGGGGTGGGCCTGGTTTTGTGATCTAAATGGTCTAGTGAACCAATAAAAACCTGCATACCCTTAATCTGTGGTCACATTTACCTTTGTTCAGCAAATTCACAGTAATTTCAGTAGGAATACACGTAATTCGCAATGTGAGGACGAACGATTTCCTCACACGGATTTTACAATGTGTTCACTTTCTGTTCGGTCTGCTAATGTCTGATGCCGAATCCCAAAGTATACATCAGTTTTGGCCGTTTACACGACACAGTTTTCAACTAAAAACAGAAACCCTCGGTTTCTGCTCGTACTGCCATAGTAACCATGGCGACAGACGTGGACAACTGGGTTACGCCTAGTGGCACGCTCACGCTGTTGTTGTTTTGTTCAAACATTATGGACCATGGCAAGCAGACTTTGGGACAAAAGGAGGAAATACCTCACAAGTTTAATTCGCCTAATAAACTGACCTATGTGAGTAGTAATTCAGCACTTGCGGGTAGTTCGGTAGAATGAAATGTCCTCATTCCTTTATATCTGCGGCACTCACGTGTGGCGCTGATATCAGTCTCTCATTAACACTCACGCCCTGCTTCATACCACAGTCACGTTAAAAACATCAATGTATTCACTCATCCATAAACATTATTAGATCCATTAGACCACAAGATCCATAATTCCGCTTAATGCTTATAAACCTACGCCTTTGTTATTGTAAGAGGTTAGCAACTCCTAGCGGCAAAAAAAATACATATTGTAGCTTTAATGTAAACTACAACAATGTGAATTTGTGAAAACGGTGACATCCTGCGCATGTTTATTACGTTTTCAGTCTATAGGCGAGTAGTGTTTCTTTACAAAGTGGCATCGCCACCTAATGGCCTGGCATGAATAATACAGCGATTTTAGTCATTTTTGCAGATCCGTGTGGACAGGGACCATTTTGACAACGTTGTCGTTTGTACGGTGAAAAACACAAAGGAAATATTTCCATTTTTAGTGCATCGCTGTCGTGTAAACGTACCCTTAGTGTCTACAGAATAAAAATGCTAGCTGTGTAAAACGTACTCGGTTACTAATGTAACCTCGGTTCTCTCTAGAAGAGGGAACGAGTATTGCGTAAGTAGCTTACGCATCGGGAAAGTCTTCTTTCTTCGAGATCTGAAGCCAAAAAATTATCCTTAATTTTGTATTCATTGTCAACGCAGTGCAGCAGCCGACAGACCTAGGCAGGCTAAATAAGCGTGCTCATTGGCTGCTCGGCTGCAACTGCTTAAGCCTATCGGTGAGCGCTCTGAACGCGGCAACCAATGAGGGCGCTTCGCGCCCTCCACACCCTTCTAACCGTCAGAATGGGCGTGGCCAGCGTGTATATATTCAGCGCTCACAGGCTAAAATTCTGGTTTTCGCAGTCTGAAGCGCAAAAGCTCGTGGCGCGACACGGCAGGTTACGCAATACTCGTTCCCTCTTCTAGAGAGAACCGAGGTTACATTAGTAACCGAGTACGTTCTCTTACGAGAGGTTCTCTCGTATTGCGTAAGTAGCTTACGCATCGGGAACCCTTTGTCAACGCCGTGTGCGCCGAGCATCCAGCCCATGAATCCCAGGGGAACCGGGGAAAACACTCTGCTGGGAAATGTGGCCGGTCGGAGAGACGGGCCAGCGCAGTACATGCACTTCATGCAGCATATGAAATAGAGCGGCGCGGCCGGTCTATAAACATAACAGTACAAACAGTAGGGCCGGCGGAGCGAGCCCATACAGCACATAAGCACTCATAAGGGTAGGAGAAAACGACATAGTCGGTCTCACATGAAGAGAAAAATTCCCGCGCGGCAGAGAATAATGCGGGCGGCCAGCAGCGCGGGCCAGCACCGATAACAGCGCGTAACGGGAAATAGGAAACAGAACGGATCAGCCGGTCTGAGTCAAACACTTCACCCTGAGTAGTTACCAGAATAGCGCCAGCATATGAACGTAGTCTGCACACGGGAGCTGGGCAGAGCATACATGTCACTTATACTGACAATATTTTTGCCTGTAGGGCAGGAACTTCCAGGTTATAAAACCTCACGAATGTTGACGGGGAGGCCCAGCTCGCCGCCATACAAATGTCGTGGATAGAAATTCCGCTGGACCAGGCCCACGACGAGGCCATGCCTCTAGTGGAATGGGCTCTGATGCCCAGAGGGCACTGCAGGTGTTTGGAGGCATAAGCTGCTGCTATCGCGTCCACTATCCACCTGGACAAGCTCTGCTTCGAGGCGGCAAGACCTTTGGTGCGTCCGCCGAAGGAAACAAAGAGCTGCTTTGAACGCCTGAAAGCGGCGGAGCGCGTGATGTAAACTCTCAGCGCCCGGACAGGGCATAGGAGGTTATCACTGTCCCCACTATCGGATGCTGGCAGAGCCGAGAGGGAAATAACTTGTGCCCTAAACAGGGTTCCAATCGCTTTGGGGATGTAACCGTGCCTCGGTCTGAGAATGACTTTCGAGTCATTCGGCCCGAACTCGAGACATGCAGGGCTAACAGATAGCGCGTGCAAATCACCCACTCGTTTGACTGAAGACAGAGCTATCAGAAAAACGGTTTTAAGCGACAGATACTTTAGATCCGCGGATTCAAGCGGTTCAAAGGGAAAAGCCTTTAGGGCCGCCAGGACCAAGGACAGATCCCACGAGGGAACCGAGGGGGGCCGCGGGGGATTCATCCGTCTAGCTCCTCTGAGGAAGCGGATAATGAGCTCATTCCTTCCCATTGCCCGGCCGCGCGTCGTCTCAGCGAACGCTGTAATAGCGGCCACATATACTTTGAGCGTGGAAGGGGATCTGCCCTTTTCCAACAGCTCTTGTAAGAAGGAGAGCACCCGCGGGACCCCGCATGCGCGCGGATCCAGGTTTTGAGTAGCGCACCATTTAGAAAACACCGACCATTTAGACGCATAGAGCCGTCTCGTGGAGGGGGCTCTCGACTGTGTGATCGTGTTCACGACCCCTTCTGACAGGTCAACGGGTATCCGTTGATCACCCATGCATGCAGCGACCAGCGCTCTGGATGGGGATGCCAGATCGATCCAGCGGCTTGGGAGAGGATCCTTCCTCACCGGGATCGGCCACGGGGGTGAGTGCGACAGCCTCACTAGCTCTGGGTACCAAGTTTGGTTTTCCCATCGCGGGGCTATAAGCAGCACTGAGTGGTGCGTTTCTCTGATCCTCTAAATGACCTGTGGCAACAGGGAGATCGGAGGAAAAGCATACAGCGGGAGGCTGGGCCATGTCTGGGACAGCGCGTCTTCGCTCTTCAAATAAAACTTCAGGCATTGAGCATTGTCTTTCGACGCAAAGAGGTCGATTTCCGCTCTGCCGAATAGGCGCCAGAGAAACTGGACTGTCTGGAGGTGCAGAGACCATTCTCCCGGGGGAATGTTGTCCCTGGACAGTCTGTCTGGACCGACATTCAGGTGGCCCGGTACGTGTGCGGCTTTCAGCGAGCGCAGCGAGCGGTAAGCCCACACGAGAAGGCGTTCTGTCAGCCTGCACAGATTCCTGGATCTGACACCGCCCTGTCGGTTCACATAGGATACCACGGACATGTTGTCCGAGCGGACTAGCACATGGTGATCCCGTATGAATGGGAGGAAGCGCCTGAGCGCGTTCTCGACCGCTATCATCTCCAAACAGTTTATGTGGAGGCATTTTTCCCGGTCTGACCATAGGCCAAAAGCCGGTTTGCCCTCGAACAGAGCGCCCCAGCCTGAGGTGGAAGCGTCCGTTGAGATAATTTTGCGGTGTGAGATAGCTCCCATTGTCACTCCCCGCTGGTACCAGTCGGCCGCTAACCAGGGCTTCAGAGCTGAAACGCAGCTCTGAGTCACTCTGATGCGAATACCGCCGGAAGCCCATGCTCTGTGAGGCACTCGGGCATTCAGCCAGCATTGTAGCGGGCGCATTCGTAAAAGACCCAGCCGAAGCACTGCTGCGGCTGAGGCCATACAACCCAGTAGCCTCTGAAATGTTTTGAGAGGTACGGTGCTGCCCGGCCGGAGAGACGCGGCCAGGCGTCGAATGCAGCGCGCGCGCTGTGTCGACAGGTGGGCCGTGTACTGATATACCTGACCGTCGAAGGCGAATCTCAAGAATGGCCTGTGACGGGGTATTATCAGGATCTGAAAAGCACGCGTCTTTTAGATCGAGAGATATAAACCAGTCCCTCAGGCGAATTTGCGCGAGAATTTGTCTGGTTGTGAGCATTTTGAACGGTCTTCTCATAAGAGCCTCGTTCAAACGTCTCAGATCCAAAATTGGTCTGAGTGCTCCGTCCTTCTTGGGAACGAGGAAATAATGGCTGTAAAAGCCCGACTCGCTCATGGAAGGGGAAACCGGTTCCATAGCCCTTTTGCACAGAAGTGTAGCTATTTCTGCTCGAAGTAGATGTGCTACTTCCCCATTCACTCTGGTCTCGATACGCGCTTGAAAGCGCGGAGGGCGGCGAGCGAACTGCAAAGTATAGCCCTGTTTTACTGTGCTTAGCACCCGTTCTGATGCGCCTGGAATAGTTTCCCACGCTTTTGCGTGTGCAGCCAGGGGCAGAATGGCCTCCGGGCTCCGATCGCCGCGCATCGCGGGCTCGAGAGCTCGAAACGGAGGGGCGGGCGCGGCGCGCGCGCTCTTGGTGCTTAGATACGGCAGATCGCACGCAGCGATACCTGGCCGTTTTACACACAGTGTCCCGGTGGCTTTAGACGGGGAACATAAAGTGTGAGGCGCGAAAATGTATGTGTGAGCGCTCGAGGGCGGGCACAGGACTCACATTTAAAACATGACCGGTCGTGCAAGGCCGTGTGACAGAGCGGGCAGTGAGTAGGTGTGGGCACGGAGAAGTGGACACGTGACCTACTTTTAACACTAAAGCGGCTTTTGCCTGCTTCATGAGAGTGGGCTCTGTGAGAGACACGGGATGTATAGTGCTTGTGTACAGGGGTGAGCACAGAACGTGGGCACATTCACTGTACTAGAAACACATACGGCGTCAGCCGTGCAACCAGACATTATGCTCTTTTGACATTTTTCTGGGTTGCCGTGAGAACGGCGGATGCGCGCAGGCGAGCGAGTAGATACCGGCTCGTTGACTGCGGGGTAAACAGCTGCAGTAGCCGTGGCAACGGGGACTGACAGAGCGTTAAGCTTCGACGGTGGTCCAGCCGCAGGGATTTAACCGTCTTTTCTTCTCTCGTGTTTAGACGCTCAAAAAATACTCGAGCACCCTGAGAAGGTGTGGTGCGAGGGGCGGGTTCGCTTTCTGTAAGTAAGAAAGACTGGCCGCGAGCTCGGAGAAGCAAGCAGCATACATTTTATTTTCCCCGAGAGCTGGGATCGAACGCGGGTCTCTCGCATGAAAGCGTATGATTCTGCCACTGAGCCACAGGGGAATCACATAGGCTTTCAGTTAGCGCGAGCATATAAAAAGCGACCTCATGTGTCGCGTCGGCGTTCGTTTGCAGGCGAGCGTGTGTTTAAAACAGGCTCGTTTACTGCAATAGTAATATTTCCAGTCGCCTGAACTTAAGAGGGGACTGAGAAATGTGTGAGGATTGGCGGTTGTCCAGCCGTAGCGAGACTAACACACT
Source organism: Scardinius erythrophthalmus (assembly GCF_964197995.2). Lineage (NCBI taxonomy): Eukaryota > Metazoa > Chordata > Actinopteri > Cypriniformes > Leuciscidae > Scardinius > Scardinius erythrophthalmus. The sequence continues at coordinate 11,114,960 of NC_138235.1, read as the reverse complement.
CTCTTCTCTTTTCGCCGGTGAGTGAGGCGCGCACGCTGAACGCTGCTCGTGACCGTCCGCTTTGTCATCCCTTGAACGGCGCAATCTGCACGGCCCAACGAGGGAGAGAGCGGGCTTGTTTTCTGTAAGTAAGAAAAACTGGCCGCGAGCTCGGAGAAGCGAACAGCATAAACTTTAACTGCCGCGAGAGCGGGGACCGAACCCCGGTCTCTAGCTTGACAGTCTAGGATTCCGCCACTGAGCCACAGGGGAGAATACATTAGTACGCGGTTAGCGTCATCATGTCTTGTGACAGCGTTTGCTTGCAGGCGAGCGTGTATTTATAACAGGCTCGTATACTGCAATAGTAACAATTCCAGTCGCCTGAACTTAAGAGGGGACTGAGAAATGTGTGAGAATGGAGGTTATAGTCCAGGCCACGGCGGGACGAAAACACTCTGTTCCCCTTTCACCAGTGACGCGCGAGGACGGAGTAGCTTTCTTGTAACGTAAAGAGAGCTCAGACCGTCCGCTCCTGCCATCCCTTGTGAGCGGCGCAGTTTGCGCGGCTCGAACAGAGGGAGAGGAAACTCGCTCCGAGACCGTCCGCTCCTGCCATCCCTCGTGAGCGGCGTATTGCACGGCTCGAACAGAGGGAGAGGAAACTCGCTCCGAGACCGTCCGCTTCTGCCATCCCTCGTGAGCGGCTCAGTTTGCGCGGCTCGAACAGAGGGAGAGGAAACTCGCTCCGAGACCGTCCGCTTCTGCCATCCCTTGTGAGTGGCGTATTGCACGGCTCGAACAGAGGGAGAGTACGGGTATCTATCACATTCACCTCATCTCCTGACGCGGCGGCGGCGCGGGCAGAGCCGGCGGTTGAGCGGCCGGGAGGGAGAGGGCGAGAGAGAGCTCGAGGGAGAGGTTCCGGCGAGCTCCTCAGTCACAACAGTCTCCGGTGGTCGCTGCGAGCGGCGCTTCTTATTGCGCGGCCCGGCAGGGACAGGCGGAGCGACAGCTTGGTCGAAAGCTTCAAGTCGAGCCCGCAGGGTCGACATTGAAAGCTCTTCGCACTCGGAGAGTGCGGTGGCGGCGTGCCCGCGGCCCAGGCGGAGAGCGCAGAGAGGTGGCGGTCTCCGTTGCTGAGCGGGGCGCGGCACGAGCCGCAAAAACGAGGCGTTTTTACAAAAACGCCTCGTGCTCTTTTAGAGTACACACAGAAACAGTAATAATGTAAAGGATATGTCGCCGGATAGCGTAGCAGGCACGGATGGCTGAAGGCGGCGAAGACGGCCGGCTTCCTCAGGCGCTGTCCTAAGCTTGCTGGTCGCTGGTTTCAACGGCGGCGGCTCTCAAGATCCAGCGATGCGAAGAGCGTCGCTGAAGACAAGAAAATCAGAATTTTAGCCTGTGAGCGCTGAATATATACACGCTGGCCACGCCCATTCTGACGGTTAGAAGGGTGTGGAGGGCGCCCTCATTGGTTGCCGCGTTCAGAGCGCTCACCGATAGGCTTAAGCAGTTGCAGCCGAGCAGCCAATGAGCACGCTTATTTAGCCTGCCTAGGTCTGTCGGCTGCTGCACTGCGTTGACAATGAATACAAAATTAAGGATAATTTTTTGGCTTCAGATCTCGAAGAAAGAAGACTTTCCCGATGCGTAAGCTACTTACGCAATACGAGAGAACCTCTCGTAAGAGAACTTATATTTCATGTAAAAACTGAAGTATAATTTGGGCTTGAGGCTAATCTGTCAGTAGCCGCATTTCCATTACCCTTCAAATTGCGCCAACTGAAATTCCGAATTGAAAATACGGCCAATGGAAACAAGTCTATTTCCCACAAACAAAAAAATTACGCTCGCATGTGGTGGTTTTTCAGACAATTCGGCAAAGGAATATTTCGCAAAACTGTAATGGAAACATGCATTTTTTTTGCATTTACAGATCACCTGACGAACGTTAAAGTCGATCATTCTTTAAAGAAGGCGCGGTATGTTTGGGCAGAAGACGAGACAGAGTTTTTCATGAAACTCATAAAAGACAAAAGTATTACAGGAATACTGGATTCTAAACAACAAAGAGATCCCACAATCCCTCATATGTGCTGCTCACAATTATAGAAGCTTTTCTCGCCATTAATGTTGGATAACACGCCTATATGTCTCCTTCCATTAAAAATAATGGCTAGTGCAGTGGCTGAGATATATACGTAAACCTACACCAACATCCGTTGCCATGATTTTTGGAATGACTTATCGCGAGAGGAAAAAATTCAGTTTTGGTCACATAACATAATCATTTCGCAATAGTTTTTTATCGACATTTAGAAAACATCGCAAAAGTTTTGCGCAAATCTGTAATGGAAACGCAGCTAGTGACCTTCACCATAATAACTGCCCTGGTACCGTTTCCCATACAATGACGTAACTCACTGCCTAACTTCCATAGTACAATGCATCGATGGACAAAAATGAACAAGCTAGTTATGACCATTTCCTGTAACCGTAGTAACATGGTCGTTAAAACTGGCATTCGTTTGAAATATATAACCATATAATCCCTACAGAATAATCCAGCATTGCTGGTCACCAGCATAAGGTATGTTTGGCATGCTGGGATCAGCATGGGATGCTGGTTTGTTGGTCTCCATCATGGGATGAGGAAATGCAACTAGACCAGCAAAAACCAGTTTGGACCAACACTGATTTCATGCTGGTTTATGCTGGATTTTCCAGCAGGGATGATATAAAATCCACTGCATGTTGAAGTTAGCTTATTTTTCCTATAGAGCATGGTCTAATGAAATTCCACTTGTCATACTAACAAGGAACTGTGCTTCTAACCACAGGTCGGCAGTAGTTTCAGACACACAAGTTTGCGATGCTGTTTGTGAATGTTCATTGGAACTATGGTTTTGGGAAACAGCGGATAGTTAGTATTGATGGAACAGTTGGCTAACAATGTTTCTGGGAAATGCACCTCTGGTTAAAAAAGCAGACGTTGATCTCTGGAGATGTGTATTGAGTGAGTGTGTGGGTCAAGTTTATCGTTAAGAGTGAATTAGTTACATTTTAGTTGGATTTTCTCTGAAAGGAGAGCACTCTTACTCTGCTTCTAGAACTGACGCTCTCTTTCCTCCTGTCTTTCGTCCTAGTTTCCTGTATTCTGTGACAGCACCTTGGGGAGTTCTGGGGCGAGGAGAACGAGAGCTGAGAGAGTAGAGGCTGTATAGGTTGTATTTAGTCGCTAAAGGTTCAGCTGTCCTATATTAGTGACACACTTGAGGCGAAAGACGAGCCGAGCAGTGGATCTGACGATCAGAGCCGTGTGTGTGACTGGGAGCTGAGACGGACCAGTATGTGTCAGACTAAAGAGTGGTGTGTGTGTGTGTGTGTGTGTGTGTGTGTGTGTGTGTGTGTGTGTTTTGTGTAAGGGTGGACATTACAGTTGTTTTCAGTTGAGATTTGGTTTCAAAGGCAGGTGTGTTACCGAGACCCTATTAAAGATTTGTGTGGGTGTGGTCGTGTTTGGTTTAGCCTTGGGGTGCCACGTGAATGTCATCATGACCTTTTAGAAATGAAAGACACAATCCAAACAGCTGCAGGATCCAAAGATGTCACCAGGTTTGGATAACTTTAGGAGAATTGTCTAAGGGTACGTTCAGACTTCAGGCAAATGTGGCCCAAATCTGATTTTTATGACTTTTTGTCATGACAGTGTGAACGACACAAACCTCATGGAATCTGATCTTTTCGATTCTGATTCGGGCCACTTCACATAGGCTATGTGATCCTGAATCTGATACAGGGCAGATGTTTTGCAATGCGACCTCAGTCTGAATAGTCACATCGGAAGTCACTCTAGAACAACGTTCGTCTCTGTTTTTTTGCATCCTTGTCTTTGATAAATTCATAAATCCGCTGTCTTCTGTGGCTGATCATCACGCTATAAATAAATGCTTAATCACTTACTTTAATATCTTCCCTGTTTACTTCCATTTGACAGCGTGCTGCGTGACGTCTTTTATCCCTCTCTTGCGCATGCGGGTCAGTCCAGGACGATGATCTGTCGGCTCTGGAATCTGATATTGGCCACATTTAAAAAATAATAATAAATACATTTTTTACAGCTATAAAAAAAAAAAAAAAAAAAAAAAATTGTTTGTGAATCGGAACATCTGCACTGACATCGCCTTGGTGGTCTCGGCCCAACTAAAAACAGACTCTAGAGTGGTTTGCTTTTGATGAGAAAGCAATCTGACCCAATCAAGTTGTGTCATAATTCATAATGGGAAATGTGATAAAAAGCAGCAGTGTCTAATTGTGTGGTTGAGCACATTAGTTATCGCAGTTGAAAACCAAAGCTCTTAAAATGTTGTGTAATTGACCTTCTCTGAAACTGGAGCATTGCAAGAATGCTGGCCCAAAAAAAGCCTTGACTCCAACTCTGAAAAATTATGTTTTAGAGTGTGAATCAAGGGTAACACTTTAGTTAAGGGTCCAATTCTATTAACTAGTTTCTTATTAGCATGCATATTACTAGGGTATTGGCTGTTTATTACATTAATGCCTTATTCTGCATGACCATATTCTACATCCCTTAATCCTATCCAATACCTAAACTTAACAACTACCATACTAACTATTAATAACCAGTCATTTTAATGTTTATTGAGTTTATTGAGGCAAAAGTCGTGGTTAATAGTTAGTGAGAATCGGACCCTAATCTAAAGTGTGACTGAATCAAGGCTTATACATTTGTATATGTGTGTGTGTGTGTGTGTGTGTGTGTGTGTGTGTGTGTGTGTGTGTGTGTGTGTGTGTGTGTGTGTGTGTGTAGCAACAGCTAGTCCTCATCTTGATGGGTGAACACAATGAGCAGAATCCCATAACATAAAAGAGGGCACTCTGACCAATGAGAGGACAGTTTTACACATGAATGCATTTTTTGATACGATTTGAAACGGTGCATTATGAAAGCAAACTAAACCAAGGCAAAAGGTAACGTTGTAACAATCTGTTGTTTCGGAATAAAGCAAACTATCTACAGGTCTGAAAACGCTCTAAGACGCAACCCTTCACTTCTACAGAATATTCATAATGTGCAGTAATCATGAAATATATTTAATGAATCTGTGCAGCTGAAATATAATTTACACCTAGCAATAACATTCCTTCTCATTTTTGTTTTTGCAGAGGCACTTTACAAAAAGATTCTGGTTACACTTTATTTCGATGGTCCCCTTTAGACCTTTTTTTGACTATAGGTAACGTTGCACCAACATGTCAACTAACTCTCATTAGAGTGTTAGTAGAGTATTAGTAGACTGGTAGGGTTAGGGTTAGAATAAGTTGACATGCACTTGCAAAGTTACTTATAGTCAGTTGAATGTCTGTTGAGGAGCATCACAATAAAGAGTTAGCAGATATTAAGCAGACAGTCTACTAATACTCTAATGAGAGTTAGTTGACAAGTATGTGCAACATTACTTAGTTAACAATATCTAAAGGGATCCATCAAAATGCAGTTACCAAAACTCTTACTTTAAATGTCACTTTTCAAGATAAAAGACAAAAAAAAAATAATGCATGGTCTCTGTGAGTTTCTACTTTTATTTAGATTTTTTTTTTTTTACAGATTTAATAATCTATTATTTGCAACAGATTCATAAACGGACCCTCGCATCTTCTCGTTGTTGATTGTCCGCTCAGGGTAATGCTGGGAGCACCTGGGTCATAAACCTGGTTAGTGACGGTTGTCGACCACTCTCTTCTGTGGTATGTTTACAGTACCTCGGTTTTATTGTATAGTTACACTGTTAGAAAAATCTGTAGAAATTACAGTATTACTGGCAGCTACTTGCCAGTAACTTACTGTAGATTTAAATTGATGTTATTTATTGGCAACAATTTGTTCAAAATTAAATGAACATTAAACATTAACAAGTCTTTATCTTTACAGAATAAAACTAAAATAACATCCTCACGCAAAGCATTCTGGGAACCAAAATCTGCAGGAAAAAAACAGAAAAAGGTTGATGAAGATTTCTGGTTCCCAGAATGCTTTGCATAAGATTGTTATTTTATAATTTTATTCTTTAAAGACAAAGACTTGTTAATGTTTAATGTTCATTTAACTTTGAACAAACTGTTGCCAGTAAATAACATCAATTTAAATCTACAGTAAGTTACTGGCAAACAGCTGCAAAACTACAGCATTTTTTTTCCAGTGTAGCTAACATTAGAGCCGAGAGCTAACAGCACCACGTTTGTAAATTTATAGCTAATGTAATTAGTCATTCATCACTTTGTTTTGTTTTTAAGCCACACCACAATGAATTCCCCACCCAGAGGGGAATTTTATTGCTCAATCTGGTAAACCTGAGACATTGTCGAGATACAGCGCTGTAGCTAGGATCTCATGGACACCAGTGCAGAAACGCTTGACAGAAATGACATCATACAATAACACTTTCTAAAAAAAAATTCCAAGATTCCCTGGAGTATGTGTCACTTCTGCCCTTGCACGGGGGATTGAGGGATTGACAGTGGATCAGAGAAAGCACTGAGAGTAGTTTAGAGTGTCCACAAGTTGAGAAATGCTAAACTGAATGCAAATGTTAAGTAAAAATGCACAAGCGTTTCAAAGCCTGATTATATTGGAACTGAAAACAACTAAAGATTATTTCCAAGGCAATATGTTCTTGTCATGGGCTTGGGAGCATTTGGACAGACATGTTTTGTGGTCTGTGCTAACTCGTGCATATGATCCACTGTGAAGGTTCGAGTGACCCTAACTTCATTCACCCCAAAGAATATTTACACTGTCTGAATCGTTCAGACCCTTCAAGTCCCTGTCTTAAAGGGTAACTCTCGCAAAAATGCAACCTAGGCTCTTTTTTGTTAATCTACTCGAGGCAAACTTTTGTTTAAAAGCATAATTAGAATATAAACGCCACTTTTACGTTTGACCGTATTTTCGTTTTAGCTTAAAATGAAAAACATTTCCATTCTAATTATGCTTTTAAACGAAAGTTTGCCTCGAGTAGATTAACAAAAAGACCCTAGGTTGCATTTTGGCGAGAGTTACCCTTAAGTCTGGTCTGGTCTTGTCTAGTCAACAACACTGATAGTTTATACACTGATAATATACAACAATGATAGATTTCTCCCACGACGGTGGACACGCACTGTTAAGAGTCTCAAAATGTAATCTAGCAGGGGTGTATACGTGTTCAAAATACTGTGATAACGGGCCCCTGTTCTGTGGGCCCCGGTGCATTATCCCGCCTGCACTGCCAGTATTCATGCTACTGTTCAGATCTCTTCCAAAAGAAACCTGTAGCAACAAGTGTCATCTAAAGAGATGGTGATTTCATGCTCTGTAAAACAACAGTATAAGAGTGAAATAAAACACTCAAGAAATATGAGATCAGAATGAGAATTATAAGGCTGTTTTATGTGCAGAACAGAGAGATGACTCACAGGTTCACCATCTGTGAACACACACACACACACACACACACACACACACTGCGTGTCTGCGCAGCATGCGGTGCTACAGCAGATCTGCCTGCAGCAGTTCACTGTGTTGATCTGTGTATTACAGGACACAGTCCAGGATATAAATTATACCTGCAGTCACAAATGTGTTGGATCTCTAAAGCATGTGTAAGCAAATATTTATACTGAAAACAGCTCCACCAGTTAAACTGGATCATGTCTATTACTAAATGCCTTCGAAAGAAGAAGCCCTGTGTTTTTTGGCAATACTTACTAAATAATTACATTCTTAAGATTTCCTGGCAGATGCATTTTATATGATGGTTTTTGACAATGCACACAAAAACCAGGATGGACTTAACTTAACCAGGATGGACTAAACTTAAACTGGTGTGATGTCATTTTGATTTTTTTTTTAAAAATGTAAAATCAGGTCAAAACGAAGTTTCTTAGGAGTTTGTTTTGGGAGTTCGAAACAGCTCGCCAAAGCTAACTTTCCAGAAAAGTTTTCTCCGGCTAGTAAACACCTTCGAACTATCATTGGTCCCTGGCGATTACACAATAGGTGGGTGTGGCTCTGCCGTGGAAATCTTCGCAAGTGAAAACATGAACACATTGGAGAGCCGCTTTATAGAATAAACTCAAGGTGCAATTCTAATTGAAAGAGACACTGACATTTTATTCATGTTTAATACTGTAAAGCTGCTTGCTTTAAATTCATACATTTTATAAAGTGCTATATAAACAAACGTGCCAAACTGGTGCAAACATATCCTCCTCGCCATGATCAGATGCTTTCTCAACTGCTGTTTTCTCACCTCTGTCATTTTTGTTGTGTGTAAAGTGAGAGAGTAAAGTGAGTAAAGCTAGTAAAGTGTGCATGGTGGGCGGCAGCGGATGTTCATTAACAGTTTACTTTGTTTTACAAAAAATAAAAACTTCTCCATGAGTATGTCAGGTTTACCAACCTTGTCCACCTAACAAATCATCTATTACACTGTAGGAACCGTCTAGTAACAACCTGACAGAATCCTGGTATCATTGTGGTGACTTTAGCAGGTAAACATCATTCACATTTTCTTCTAAATAGTAAAAAAAATAAAAAAAAATTGGTAGTTTTTCTGTTGATGGTCGAAGGAAGTTTAGTAAGAATATTTGGTTCATCTGCTGTCTGTTTGTCTCTCAGTTTGCTGTGTCAGGACATTTTTTACATTTTGAGATACTCATACTTTTAGCTCGACAAACATCTGGGCCCTGTTAGTTCTTTGTGAATGCGTATACATGTCTAAGAGGAGTTTTGACACAGATAACCCTTCATTAGTCAGACATGTGCTCTCCTGTTTAACGGTTTTGGTCGTCCAGCCAACGATGAAAGCAGAAAACCAAGCCCAAATGAACTGCAGAGTTTCTCTTTCTTCGTGTTTTCACATTTCAGATTTGTTGGGACAGGGAGAGACTTGTGTGTATTATGAAGCATACTCACAATTTTCATTTTCAAAATATTTTATCTGAAAGATCAGACCCCTGAACCACATACATCATTGTTCATAATGTCGAAAATAGACAATAATTTACTGATCATAGTATGATTAAAAACAAAACCCAGATAAAACATATCTATACTATGAAAAAAGCATAACTTTCACTCATCCTCAACTCTCATTCTTACTGAAAAAGGAGCATTTATTGAAACTAAGCCGCATGCACATCCATAACTTTCTGACATCAAGCATGTGAATACATTTAAATTTTTACACATCAACACCCTGACAGTCAACCATAACTTTCTAGCAACTCGCGTAGAGCCTCTAAGGATCCCTTAGGAACCACACAGCAACTTCCTTGGAATAAGCCTCAATACATTACACTATAAAAAATAAAATCTTTAAAAAAAAAGGTCAATGACTGTCAGTTATGGCTGCCAAACAAAAAAAGTAAAAATAAAGTAAATATCCGAATTTAAATAAAGTTAAATAAATTTCTCTGCTCATCCTGGACTGAAGCTCAGGCTTTACTCTCCAGCTCAGTGATGACCTACAAACATACCATACAGAAACACTTTAAATCCCATCAGAACATTAAACACCAACAGATCTCTCAAGATCTCAGCATCTTCACTTATTACAATCTAGACTTTATTTCTTTCATACTGGCGTTCTTATTGAGAATTAAGAGAGGTTTAGAAGTTGATGTTTTATTGAAAATAATAAAGGTTGATGTCACCATTATGGTGATCAGTGTTTGCTTTAGTTGGGCTCTTGACCCTTCAGTTATAACATGAGTTTTTCTCTGGCTGCTTTAACTGTGTGTCTCTGACACATATTAGTTATGGTAGGAATCTAAGAGAAACTCAGATCAGATGATGTTTGTCACTTTTCAAACATCATCATGCGCATGCGCATTTGTCAGGAATGCGCATGCGTCGCGTCTGAGCGCGTTGTTGTCTTTGGAGCTCCATCGATTGATTTATAATTCTTGATTTCTCTTTAAACTCACTTACAACGAACATTTTCTACTTTTCCTCACCTCATAGTTATAACGCGGATTGTTGAGTAGACGCGTCTCAAGCCTAGTGATCCAACGCTGGATACTCTTATAGGTTACGTCCGTGGATCACGGCTGAACGCGTCTTCTCCGCACTCATTTAAGTTACAAACAAACATTTTTTCGCCTATCGTGCGTCTACTCTACACCCGTACCACTGAAAAGACGGATTATATCCAAGACTTAAGCCATAAATTAGTATTAATATTGATAGCACCACTGGTAGCGTCGTTGCTAACTTAACTTACTGTCCATCTGTTAAAATGGCGAATATATCAAATGTAAGTAGTCTACCTTTTGGTGCAGGTGAGGACACATTTGAGCTGCACGCGGTGCAGTCTGAGCTGGAAGCTGTTGAGAAACAGATCCACGACCTTTTAGTAAGAAAAGCCGAGCTGATAGACCGGCGTTTGGCTCTCGAAACATCACGTGCCGAGGCACACAAATCAGAGATTAATGTTACTAACCCGCTGACTCCGACCTCGTCTACTCCGTGCGTTCCTCAACATCGGTCCCGAACGTCGAGGTCGCGATCAGCCATGGTCTCGTTTACTCCGGCTCCAACATGCCATCACGAAGCCTGGATTTTTCCGCAGCGGAAGTCGCGAGTCAGGTCTAGACCAAGAAAACTCTCTCCGACCCTCCCGGTTTTCGAGATATCCACACAAAACCGCTTCTCCCCTCTTCGCGAAACAGAACGCGATGCTGTGATCATCGGCGATTCCATCGTTCGACACGTACACGCTACGTTAAATAAAAGTAAGGTGCATAGTCACTGCTTTCCTGGTGCTCGTGTTTCTGAAATCGCTGCTCACGTTCCCGAGATTCTGAACGAGCGCGTCGGAACCGTTGTCCTGCACGCGGGAGGGGCCGACATCAGACTGCGCCAAACGGAGGTTTTGAAGAAAGACTTCAGGAATCTGATCGATACGGTACGCAGCACATCGCCTGATATAACGATTATTGTGTCAGGACCGCTTCCCACGTATCGACTAGGTCATGAAAAGTTTAGTAGATTATTTGCGCTTAATGAATGGTTAATGTCATGGTGCAATGAGCAGAAACTTCTCTTTGTAAATAATTGGAATCTGTTTTGGGAGCGTCCTAGGCTTTACCGTGCTGATGGCTTACACCCAAGCAGATTCGGATCGGATCTTCTGTCAGATAACATCTCCAAAATGTTAAATACCTTTTGACTAGTAAACAAAAGTCCAAATCATAGTCTCTGCTGCACCAATTTAACTGATATAAATAGTGTAGAACATTGCATAGAAACTGTGTCTATTCCTCGTTTAGTGAGATCAAATCATAAATCTACTGCAGGATCTAGAAAAAATCTAATTGTTATTAAACCAGAAAATGTTGCTATTGGTAATCAAAAACAATTTTTAAAGCTAGGTCTTCTAAACATTAGATCACTCACACCTAAGGCAGTTATTGTAAATGAAATAGTCACAGATAATAGCATAGATGTACTTTGCCTTACTGAAACCTGGCTTAAACCAAATGATTATTTCGGTTTAAATGAGTCTACTCCATCAGGATACTCCTATAAGCACGAGCCCCGTCTGAATGGTCGTGGCGGCGGTGTTGCAACAATCTATAGAGATTTTCTCAATGTTACTCAGAAAACGGGTTATAAGTTTATTTCATTTGAAGTACTTGTACTAAATGTTACGCTCTTAGATGTTCGAAAAACATCCCTATTATCTCTAGCCTTGGCTACCGTATATAGACCGCCTGGGCCTTACGCTGATTTCCTAAAAGAGTTTGCAGATTTTCTCTCAGACCTATTAGTTAACTTCGATAAAGCATTAATTGTTGGAGACTTTAATATCCATGTAGATAATCAAAATGATGCGTTAGGGGCTGCGTTTACAGATTTATTAAACTCCTTTGGGGTCAAGCAAAACATTACCGGACCGACTCATCGATTTAATCATACACTCGATTTAATTATATCACATGGAACCGATCCAACCGATATAGATATCATTCCACAAAGTGACGATGTCACTGACCATTACATGGTAACTTGCATATTACGTACTCCTGTAATATATCATACTGCGCCGCGTTATCGATTAGGCAGAACAATCCTTCCATCCACCATAGATAATTTTTCAAACAGCTTATCGGATCTGTCTCAGCTGCTCAGTGAACCCAAACAAACAGATGAACTTGAGGAATTAACTAGCACTATGAGCACCATTCTCTCTGGATCATTGGATATTGTTGCGCCCATTAGATTAAAAAAGGTCAGAGAGAAAAGTAAAGCACCATGGTACAACAATACTACGCGTGTTCTAAAGAGAGAAACCCGTAATTTAGAGCGTAAATGGAAACAAACCAACTTAGAGGTCTTTAGAATCGCATGGAAAGACAGTATGTCACGTTATAAAAAGGCCCTAAAAGCGGCCAGGGCTGAGCATCTACGCAAACTAATAGAAAACAACCATAACAATCCTAAGTTCTTATTTAACACTGTGGCGAGACTAACAAATAAACAGATGTCTCCTGAACAAAGTATTCCATTACAGTTTAGTAGTAATGATTTCATGAAGTTCTTCACTGAGAAAATAGAAAACATCAGAACCACAATTGTAAACGTTCAATCCTCAATCGCGCCTTATAATTCAGCCTCAATTATCACGCCGCAAGAACAATTACAGTGCTTTTCAACTATAGAACAAAAAGAGTTACATAAATTTATCATTTCCTCTAAAACAACAACATGTTTATTAGATCCCATACCAACTAAACTATTGAAAGAAGTGTTACCTGTAGTGGAAGAGCCTCTCCTCAATATTATTAACTCGTCTTTATCTTTAGGTCATGTTCCAAGAACATTTAAACTGGCAGTTATAAAACCTCTCATTAAGAAACCACAATTAGATCCGAATAATCTAGTAAATTATAGACCCATTTCAAATCTACCTTTTATGTCTAAAATACTAGAAAAAGTTGTGTCCGCTCAACTGGGCTCTTTCTTACAAGAAAATGACACCTATGAAAAGTTTCAGTCTGGATTCAGGCCGCATCATAGCACTGAAACTGCACTCGTTAAAATCACAAATGATTTACTTTTAGCTTCTGACCAAGGCTGTATCTCAATATTAGTTTTACTTGATCTTAGTGCTGCGTTCGATACTATAGATCATACAATACTCTTAGATCGACTACAAAATTATACTGGTGTTCAAGGACAAGCATTAAGCTGGTTTAGATCGTATTTATCTGACCGCTACCATTTTGTTTATTTAAATGGAGAAAAATCTATCATAACTCCAGTAAACTATGGAGTGCCGCAGGGATCTGTGTTAGGCCCTCTATTATTCTCAATATATATGCTACCACTTGGAAATATTATAAGGAAACATGGAATTAGTTTCCATTGTTATGCTGATGACACTCAAATCTATATTTCATCACGGCCAGATGAAAACGCTAAATTATCCAAATTGACAGAGTGTGTTAAAGATATAAAAGATTGGATGACGCATAATTTTCTTTTATTAAATCCAGACAAGACAGAGGTACTACTTATCGGTTCAAAAAACCACCCACAAAACCTCTCACAATACAACTTTAACATAGTAGGATGTCCTGTTACTTCATCCTCTACAGTAAAAGACCTGGGTGTTATATTAGACTGCAACCTGTCTTTTGAAAATCATATTTCATATGTTACAAGAACAGCCTTTTTCCACCTTAGAAACATTGCTAAGCTACGTAATATGCTATCAGTTTCTGACGCAGAAAAGTTAGTTCATGCATTCATGACCTCGAGACTAGATTACTGTAATGCGTTATTAGCCGGTTGTCCTGCATCCTTAATAAACAAGCTACAGTTAGTCCAAAATGCCGCCGCTAGAGTTCTAACTAGATCAAGAAAATATGATCATATAACACCGATTTTATCATCCCTACATTGGTTACCTATAAAGTCCCGTATTAATTACAAGGTATTGCTACTGACTTATAAAGCCCTAAACGGCTTAGCTCCAGTCTATTTAACCGATCTTCTATCGCCCTATAATCCATCGCGCTCTTTAAGGTCACTAAATTCGAGGCTTTTGGTCATACCTAGGATATCCAGATCCACCAAAGGAGGGAGAGCATTTTCACATTTAGCACCAAAACTCTGGAATAGTCTTCCGGATACTGTTCGTTGCTCAGACTCGCTCTCCCAGTTTAAAACTAGATTAAAGACGCATCTCTTCAGCCAGGCATTCATATAATACTTTTAATCCTACAGTTAAATCCGACCTCTAGTTCATAAACGCCAGAGGAGAACTGGCCCCCGACTGAGCCCGGGTTCTCCCAAGGTTTTTTTTTTTCTCCATTAGGTCACCTGATGGAGTTTTTCGGTTCCTTGCCACTGTTGCCTTTGGCTTGCTCAGTTGGGGATATTGGGGATATTTAATTGAATTAATCAATCAACGATACTATTGATCAGCATTACCGAACGTAGACGTTCCACTAGAAACAAACATTGATGTATTGTTCTAATTTATTACTGTGAAGCTGCTTTGATACAACCTGTGTTGTGAAAAGCGCTATATAAATAAACTTGACTTGACTTGACTTGACTTTCAGTGATGATAGTCATCATGAAGTGACCTGATTAATTGATACCCCTTGAAGTCTAATATCTGATTAAGTCGTTAAATATAAGTTAATTTTGCAATCCAATACTGCTGCAGAAAATCCTGCAGTGCTGTGATACTCTGAAAGATTTATTAAATCATTATACAGAAAATGTTTTGACAGGATCATATAGACTCACACAGACATCAAGAATCAGCGTATAAACAAACCATAACAAATGTGTGTCAAAAACACATTGATGTCCATCAAAGTTTTTTGCACTTTATTTAAATTAGCATATTTTAATTTAATTTTATGGGTTTTGTTTGGCAGCTGTAGCTGCCAGTCATTTTACCCTTTTTTATTTTTTATTTACAATGAAGGTATTTGATCGTAATAATTCAGGAAATACCTGTGAAATAACAGTGTTTTTTTTGGTTTATTTAATTTAGGATGTTTTACTTTAATGTTACAGGTTTTTTTGGGGGGCTGCCAGTCATTTGACCGTTTTATCATTAAACTGTTTTCTTACTGTTTAATTACAGATTATATTTATAATTTCACATACATTTTTATGTAATTTAAGAAAAATACAGTCAATTTTCTGTATAAAATTTTTGAATAACTGCAATTTGTCATTAATGTCACAATAACTAAAATTATAGCTGAATTTTTATTTTACAGATTTTTTTTTTTTTTAGATTTACAGATTTAATTTAAAATGAAAGAAAATGAACGTCAAAAAAATCACAGTTATTTTCTGTAAACATTTTTTTTTTTTTTACAGTGAAGCATTGTTGTGCTGAGTTTTGTACAGACATAAATCTAAAAAAAAATCTAAAGTTAATATCTCTATGCACAAGCAAACTTCAGTTATATTTGGGTTGTATTTTAGAGACTGTGGTTTCAGTTTTAATACCAAACACATGGGATCCCAATACTGGCTTACCCACAACATTTTTATAAGTGTGTGTTAAAAACCGCTATTTCTATTTCTGCCTTTGTGCCTAAAATGAGCTTTTTCTGTGCTCCGTATACGTAGCTCCTGTGTATGTGTTTAATGCACTTTTTCAGAGTAATAATGTACAGCATTATGTAAATAATGTACTATTTATACTGACTTGCAAACATCAATCCTTCACAATCACGGGATTGTGAAGGATTGATGTTTGTAAGTCAGTATAAATAGTTTTATGGTCATATCCATCAATTACCATATGACTGAGGTCTCTCCTCTAGATGACATCACATCTTGTTTGCTTCCCAATCTCCAGAAATCCGGAGCAGGAAGTGGGGAGCTTCCTGTTGTGATGCGAACGTGCTGTTGCGGTCGTCACCTGGCCTGTAAAAAGAGCACTCATGCTCACTTCTGATTGGCTGTCGAGAGTCTTTCTGATGTGTAATCAATGAATCACTCAATGGCTCGTAGCCAATCAGAAGAGCAAGATAACTGTGATCCCCCTCCCACCACAATGGGCAATTATTCAATTGTATATTTTAGTTGATGTCTCATTATGATGCATTTCCTGCACGTGATTTTATCTGAAATGTGTGGTTTGTTTGTTTCAACAAGCCAGTCACTGAAAAATGTATGACGTTATCAGTGGACAGATGAGTCATTTAATCTAAATGATCTAAAAGGCTCTAAATGGTAGACAGCAACATTTGTCTGCCTTCAATGATATTTTGACTACAACATTATACTTTAACCAGGTGCAATTTGATAAGATTCCAGTGACAATCAATTTGTCCACACTGAATGTGAAAATTATAGGCGTGTTTGACTTCATGCGGTGCTGTGCAGACTGGTCGCCATCTGACTTGAAGCAGTGCATGTTGGTTAAATTCCTACACCGAAGAGAAAGTGCTTGTATTGCTTACGACCTCCAGCTTTAAATTACTCACCAAGTAACAAGGACCCTTTGTGGTCACAGGTTGAGTTGGGGATCTCGATTATGAGGTAAGGTGGATGGTCAGGGGCGGCGCATGTCAAATAAATCACCTCAACCTGCTAAAATGCTTGAACAACGGGACATAGGTCGAGCTAGCGACAGCAGTTTCGGTAGAGTATAATCTCGGACCAGAAGCAGCTATCCCAGTCAATCCACTCGCTCTGGTCCCGGGGGTAGACAAGTTGCAGATGTGTTGTCACCCCTGCCCAGTCGCACCATCCGGGTGGTGGGGGTGTTTGGTGAGGGGGGCATGGAAATGCGGTGTCTGCACGGGGAGAGCGTGTGCAGAGACGAGTGGTGAGGACTGGGTCAAGTGCAAAATGATTAACACCTGTTTGTAATTCCAGTGACTGGCAGAGAGACAGGATAAATACAGCCGGCAGACTTGGGAATAAGAGGATTGAGTTAAAAAGCCTTGTGTTATATATAATGCGCAAGAGCGCTATAGTTTATGAGAGAAACTAATAAAGACTCTGAAACCTCGCTGACTTGACTTCTTCATCCTTTGTATTCCTTGAACATTGTTACACATTCAATTGACAAAAATCTATAGAAGACATTTAAAGGTACAGTAAGCGTTTTTTTTTTTTTTTTACATTCATAATCGGCCTTACAGTCGTTAAGTGTGTCGCCGGACACAAACTAGACACAAATTCTAAAATACATTCATGTGACACTTTTTTCACCCTTTGATAATTAGCCATGAGTAAGTCTCTGGCTGTCCCTTTCTTAGTAAGGTCTGTTAAAGGGCAGGCTAGAATATAATGTCTCTCATGCAGTGGAACATGAAGGGTGCCCCATAGACTCTCTATGTGCTCTAGGAATGGGTAGGGTCGCTGCCTCACAGTTTTTCTTAATGCGATCTGTATTTCATTTGGGAAAACATTATGAACAACATCCAGGACACTCAGAAAAGACATCAGAGAATTGACTTACCTGGTTTGTCCCACCACTTTAGCAGGTTTTAATAGATCTGCTCCACCCGTCTACGTCCTGGCTGATGGACTCTGAATGCCAACAGCCCCTCCTGCTTGGACACTGTGTAAAGACCCTGCCACAATGCTAAAAATGATCACAGGAGATATACACCAAGACACGGTAGCCCAGGTGAAACTTACATGCTTGGGCTAGGCAGTCATAGACACTTGCTGGGCTTCCACTAGGTTTTCTCGGACAATGGGTATCACCCATTCAGTCCTTTCCCTCACATACTGTACATGCTCCACTACAGTTCTCTGTGGTGACTGATGTTTCTCTGTCCAGGAACCCCCTTGGTTGCGAACCACACAGCAGTTCAAAAGGAGTAAATCCTGCGGAGGCCTGGGGCACTTTTCTGACAGAAATATATATGGAAGCATGAGGGCCTAGTTGTGCCCATCCTCGGGGATCACTCATCTCAGCATTCTCTTCGAAGTTTGGTTAAACCTTTCTACCAGGGCATCCATTGGGGCGATACACAGAGTCACAGAGTTGTTTCACCTGCAGCAGTTTATAGAGGTCCACTATAAGTCAAGATACAAAAGGAGTTCCCTGGTCTGTGAAAATATATTTGGGGATTCAAACACAGCTGAACAGCATGTTGGGCCCTATCTTGCACACAGCGCAATTGTCTTTGTACATCGACGCAAGTATCATTCCTATTTTGCACCCGACGCACAGCAGACTTTTCCCTCGGCAGATGTACGTCGGTAAATTAGAGAATGAACTTGCGCTCCCGGGGGCGGTTCAGCGAAAAGAGGAGGCATGTACCAGTGCAAACGTTCCCTGGTTGTTGGAGTTTCAGAAAACAATTCCGCCACAGACCAGGAAAAACCTAGTCTAAAGTCAGTGGTGCATTTTCAGTGGCGCGTTCAGCTATTTTAAGGGTGCATGCTTGGTCATTATGTAGCGTGTGCACAATGCGCATAAACTTTGCTTCTCTCATCTACACAGACGCAGTAGTTGACATTTTTGCAAACCATACATAATTACAAGGAAAATATTCCACATGAGGGAAATCATTGTGGTGTCCATGAAGATGTTAAAAAAATAGGCATAATCTAGCTTACACATTTACCTACATTTTTATACGCCTGTTTAACCGAAGCTAATTTGGGTGGGTTTCTCCATCCCCATACAATGTCACTTTTCTGTGTTTTATGGCCCTGACGAGAACGTCGCTCTCCTCGGCTGTGAACCGCTCCTGGTGTGCGCCTGGCAAATCCGCCGTTATAATAGCAATCCGCCATGGAACAAGCGCGCCTGCTTTTAAAGGAACACTTCGACTTTTTGGGACTTTAGCTTATTCACCGTATCCCCCAGAGTTAGATAAGTCCATACATACATTTTTCATCTCCGTGCATGCTGTAAGTCTGTTTGACGCACCCACCGCTAGCCTAGCTTAGCACAAAGACTGGAGGTAAACGGCTACAGCTAGCATACTAATCCCAATAAAAGACAAAATAACGCCAACATTTTCCTATTTAAATGTTGTGATTTGTATAGTCACAGCGTGTACAAATAACAAGGTCATATGAGACACAGCCATTTTATAACAGTAAAATTTTATTGCAGTAGAATAATATGGCTGGTCGCCTGGGTGCTGTACACTGACAAACTGCACAACTCTGGCAAAACATCTTACTTCTACCTCCATGTGGCCAGTGGTACTGATCTCTTATGCATTGGGTATGTACAAGCTCAATCACATTCTTTGCTTTTGGAACTACCAAAAGTCGTTTTCATCCCCCGCCTCTGGGCAACAAAGTAAAACAATAATTTTCCACAATGAAATGCAATTCCTTACATGGCAACTTCCTGAGACCTGTTTGAATAGATTAGAGAACATATTTGGGGTTGAAGTGTTCAACTCACCATCTCTTTTGCTGTGGTTCACTGTCCTCGGGGTGTCCATTGCAGTTGTTATCGGGTTCCACTGTTGCCTGACAGTCCAGGGATCCCAACGCCTTTTGATGGACTCATGCCAAGGAACGCAAAGGCTTGTCCACCATCACATTCTCAGCTACTTACTTTGTAGTGTTTTGTCCTGACAACTACCACAGATGACCGAAGCGGGTTAATTGGGCTGCCTGGACGCAGACCGTGATGTGAGATTCATAAAACCATTCATGGAGCCACTGCCCCGCACACACCAGTGAAAACCACAACCTTGCCAGGATCTCTTACTTCACAGTACCATAGTCATCATTTTTGTGTGGGACTAGATAGCAGTAGGCACACTGCACCTGCCTAGTGAGAAAGGGCACTAGTATTCAGCCTCTGGCCACCACTTCAAATGTATGCAAGTATGCCTCCATATGATCTTGCTCTGTCAACTTTGTAAGAACTGATTAGCTCAGGCATTGGGGTTGGGGATCTCAGTGTGAAATGCTGTTTCTAATCGACACCATCCTCCCCTTATTATTCCATCTGTTCAGCAAACTGCTGCTGGTGGAGGGTGTCATCCATGAGAGAGAGAGAGAGAGAGAGAGAGAGAGAGAGAGAGAGAGAGAGAGAGAGAGAGAGAGAGAGAGAGAGAGAGTTGGTTGATTGATTGGTGGCTGCAGTGCTGGCTCTGACTTGTGTTGTGCTGTGGTAAACTTACCAGTGAACCAATGTTCTCCTTATTAACTTCCCTAGGTGTGTGATGGTGATAATCTTGTGCTGATTGGGCTTACTGGAGTCTAGGAAGGAGAGACAGCCCGATCTCATGAAAGTGTGTATCTATAGCACAAATTTTATTTCTCGTGCCATTTATACGCCAAAAATAGTTTTCGCGTGCATATGATATGCACTTTATGGCATGTAATACGCACGCACTCCACACCCCTAATCCTACCCGAGGGGTTTAAAGTGTGTATCATATGCGCTGTTTATATGCCAAACTCCTGATGAGCTTCAGATTTTTTTTATGTATTGGTATTGGAAATACTATAATGCTTAGCAAAAATTTATTCAATTAGCAATTATTATAAAAAAAATATGCCTAATGTTGATTCAACTTTAATTTAGGAATTCAATTTTATGAATCTACTATTAATCACAGAAACCTGTGTGATTAATTAGTTAAAAGTTTTAAATCAGTTTACAGCTTTAATGTTTCCCACGTAGGGTGTGCCAGACCTCACAACAACAGACAGTGACCTGAATCTCACACAAACTCAAATAGTGTTGCCCCTGTGTGCCCTTTGCGGGTGTGTCTATGAGCTTATGGCATTTTTACAAGGACATTTATTATTATTTATGCTGCATTGTATCTTTTGTCATGATTAAGGTCGTAAATATGTTAGGTGTGTGTGTTTTTGTATAAAACTGAAGTATGATGGAAACACTTAAGTATCAGGAAGCAGGAATGACTGTTGGACTGTACTGAGGGACTTTCCTCAAGAGTGTGCAACAGTTATTGAAACAATGCCCATGTTTTACACCATGACAATGTTTTGTGTCTCATACAATTTCACCGATTTCCTCTGGAGGGTGTTTATGTGTGTGAGGTGAAGTTTTTTCTTCTCTTCTGTTGACTGAAGGTCAACCAAGTGCCTGGTTCTTACAGTTACACCCTGAGTGTGTGTGTGTGTTTTCAAAGCATTGGCTCCTGACTGAGCGCTGAGCAGAAATCCCATCTCTGCGTCTATCTCAGACTGTTTTCACATCTATTTCTGTATGTGTAGCCTCTTTAAAGTGACCCAGTTGTGTGTATGTGTGTGTAGTGAGGAGGACGGTTTGCCCTTGGCTCTTTTCTCGCTTTCTTAACCCCTCCGGTTCTCTCCAACTTTCTTTCTCTCAAACTCTTTCTTATGTTCCATTCATTTTACAATTTGCTTTGCCTGCAGCATTAACTGTGATCCAGTTACTGCATCCACAACATATAATCGACTGTGTGTGTGTCTTGTGATATGGTGGTGCATCAGGAGAATGATCATCAGATATATGCTCTCTCACTCTCTCTCTCTCTCTCTCTCTCTCTCTCTCTCTCTCTCTCTCTCTCTCTCTCTCTCTGATCTCATAGAGGAGTGGACGCGGTGGACGCTCAGCCTGACTTTGAGAGTCAGCCTCAAGTTGTGTGTGTGTGTGTGTGTTTGACAGCAAGCAAGACTGCTTGAGCCCAAGGACATGGAATTAAACTTACGAAGGATTTTACTCTCAAGAAAACTGTGTGAATCAGTCCAAAGGGCAGGAAACAGTGGCAAAGCTGTTTAAAAGGTGAGTTTATGGCTGTTATATATTCATTCACAATGATAATGAAATCTATATAGACTCTTGTGTTTAGTGATGTCAACCAAATGCTGGACACTTGGAGAGATACCTCTACTTTTCAAGTTTATTCGGTTATTGCTCTGACCGTGTTGTACTGGTATATGTAGTAGTAGGAGTATTTATGTTTTTTTTATTTGTGTAGACGGAGGCATTATTGAATTATTGAGCTTTAAGATGTCATTTAGAAAGATTATTATGTATGAACATTATGAACATCCAACTGGACACAACATATATCCATAATACATCGAGTGAGGATTATGTTTAAAATGGAAAAATAGAACATTTAGTTATATTTATCTTATCTAATTGATCTTGTTCTAATGATATTTCATTCACCAGATAATGGTACTGCTTGAAAAATTGAAAGTGCACTTACTGTAAAATAAATAAAATAAATGTAAAAAAATTTTTTTTTCAGTGCACACATATACTGAACACACTTCCATATTAGTCAGAGGAAGACCATTTCCACCTCCTGTTGACTGCTCACCCAGCATGATCATCTGAGGCCAAACAGCACTTCCTCCATCACACACACACACACACACACACACACACACACACTGAACCCTTGAAACACAAAGCTGGCCATATAATATCCATCTTATTACATGGCATTAAACATTGATTTGAGTTGAAATTTTTAAATGACACAAGCGACATGAAACTAGCACAGTTCAGTCAATGTAACAGTTTACTGCATACAACACACATGCTGCAGAATCAGTGTGTGTGTACATTTGTTTTGCTGTGCTTGGATGGCCAGATTTTTTTTAAAACGCGTGTGTTAATTTGTCTATGTGTTTGTGTGAAGGTGTGTGTGGTGGGGGCTGTTGACATGTTTTAGGGATTGGGGTCAGGGACGATGGCTTTCATTTATCATCAAAACAACATCTAAAATTCACACCAACGCACACACTTGAACACAATCATGCAAAGACAAACAGAAAGACGGATGCACACACAGTCACCTGCTGAAATGTTGCCTGTGGATGCATCTGAGAAAATTTGCTTTAGATTTGCATCTGGTGGAGTGTGACGATATTCATGCATGCAAACTTACGACAAATGTAACTTGTATTTGCCCATATAGTGTTTGAGCAGAGTGTTTACCCTCTATATCAGTCTTTGAGAAAGAGTGCGAGAGAGAGAGGGACCAACTCATTTAGTAACGATGTTCTTTTGTGTGGGCCGTCCCACCAAACCTGTTGTCATAACAACAGCTGTCTTCCTGGCAACCCCCACCCCACCCGTCTGCGTTTTGTGTTTTTTACTTTGATATAGTCTGGGGTAAAAATCGTTCCCAGAATTTAGTTTAATCTAGCAAATTAAATAATATTCAGGATTTAATATAGCCCTAATATAACCATAACCCCACCCCTGGGGTTGTTAAATGTTATATCAATACACACATTCCTCTAGAAGATCTTTTATGTACATAAAAGTTAGTTATTGGTCTGCATGTGTTCTGTGCTGTGATACACACACAGTAGCTGATGAACAGATGTTTCATGGCACAAATGTTACTATATAGGGCAAATTCAAATCGGAAATGAGCATCCCTAAGCAGGGAACGTGCATGTCACAATGAAGCCGTTTGCGAAGGGAGAAAGGAAAGACAACGTAATTATTATATTCACAGTTCAGCAGTTTCACCCCATTAGCTGTTCTTATAACAATAATTCTGGTCGCGCTTTATTTTACAGTGTGTGCACTTGCATTTACTTACAGTGTGCTTACCTAAGAAAGTAGTGGGCAATATAAGGTAACTACATGGGTTAAGATTAGGTTTAGGGTTCAGGGTTCAGGGTTAGTGCCTAGTTATTATAATTACTATAATAAGTACATAGTAAGTGCATGCGGAAAAGGACTGTAAAATAAAGTGCTACTAGAATTTCTTATTACTACTTAATATAATTGTTGCGAAAAAATATATGAAGACTTCAGATGCAAAAGCCTCTAAGTCCGTCTAAAGTTTTTGTTCAATATTAAATTTATTATCAGGTTCCTATGTTTAGGTTTCTACCTAAGTACTGACATTTCTGAATGGGCTGAGGCTGGGATTTAGTGAGTTGAAAATATTTGATGAACGTATACTATGTGCGGAGAGCATTCACTCAATATTATTATGTCATTTTTGACAGGTGGCTTTTAGAGGCTGTTGCATCGGAGGTCTTCATATACATTTTATTATGACATTTTTAAAATATGTGTTTTGTTCAGGGCCTAAACCTTACTTTTTTCCGCACCTGCCAATGGCCGGTGACTTCAGAAAATTTACCGACCATAAATATATTTTTGCAAAAACAGGCAGTTATGACACCTACATTTTAGATACTAATGAAAATTTGCTGTTCTCTATTCCAATTTCAGTACCACAGCAAAAACTACTAGTCTAACTAATATACATTAAAACATTATTATAGACAACAGTAGTTTTCAAAACGAAACTTTCCACACAGTGCGCAATTAACAAATTGAATTCCCTATCATGTTTTCTTGACCTTGAATATTTAAATTGCGATGCAGCACTGGTCCGTCAACTGTCCCAAGCATCGTTCACGTTTGTTTACGTTCATGTTCCCACAACTTTGCATTGTTAGGATTCATAAAAATAACTGGCCAACTGGTGATTCACACCATTTCATAAACTCACCAACACTGATTTTTACTCGCATTTGGCACTTGGTGAGTGTTAATTTTAGGCCCCGGTTATATGTGTGTGTGTGTGTGTGTGTGTGTGTGTGTATTCCCTCTCTGCTCTCAATTTTAGAACTTGCCGTCTCTCCCTTGGACCCTGCATGTGGTCACAGTTACCTAAAGTATCTACAATTAAACACATATCTTACCCATAAAGTGTATTTATACTTCATATGTAATGTATAACAGGGCTAAATGTGTGTAATATGTCACAAACAAAACAAAACCACTTGACTCGTTCTGTTAATATTAATACCTGTTTAGTGACCATCGAATGTACTTTTTGCTAATGTACTTATGGAAGGACCCTTCTTAAAGGCATTCAGGTGTTCACTTTTGTATGGAACGCCCCTACAAATAGTGTCCCCTTCCCGAAGTCCCCTTTTGGAATTCACCCATAGTGTTCTTTAGCACAGATGAAGGTCTATATTTACCAATCAGAATCTAGGACCGCAGCTATTTGTTTTGAAAAAAGAATAGGGCTGCCCCCTAATAGTCGACTAAACAATCAAGATTTGATTAGTCGGTTAGTCGCAGAAAAAAAAAAAAAAAAAAAACTCCACAGGAAGTGAAGTCACGCAGTCCGTGAGGGAGAGATCATTAACGGCGGGACCTTGTAGTAATTACAGTGTGTAGGCCAGCAAGTCAAAATCATCCATCCACCTCAAATATGCCTTATCATTTGAAAACTACTTTTATATGTGTACACTCAAAATAACAAGAAAACGTTGTGCTTCAATAAAATAAAGAAAACAAACAGGATGCTCTTTCTGCCGTCTCGGTCTCTGTGAACTGGAGTGCGCCACAGAAATGAACCGAAACTCAGCGTATATGGGCTACTTGCCTCACAGACAAATATATCTATAGAAAGCTTGAAATGTCTACTTTTAAACCAACCAATTCAAATACTCTGATTATGTAATCCGTATGAAAGGTGCATTTCTCTCTAAAGGTGCATTTACTACACTGAGGAGATGAAGAGTCGTCATCGTCAACTTCATCTTTTACAGCCGACACTGACTCAGAAAACACTAGTTTATTAATAAACAATTAAAATGTCTCCTTTCTATCTTTTCCAACACATGCATAGTCATTACTTTTGCCAGTGCTTTGCAGCAAGCTTTATGTGTGTACTTGAGCACGAGGCATATATTCCGACCCTAATATATTTAAGTAATTAATTAA
Organism: Scardinius erythrophthalmus; assembly: GCF_964197995.2. NCBI lineage: Eukaryota > Metazoa > Chordata > Actinopteri > Cypriniformes > Leuciscidae > Scardinius > Scardinius erythrophthalmus. The sequence goes on along the minus strand of NC_138235.1, from coordinate 11,089,272 downwards.
TACTAACAGTCAACTAATGGCTTAAATGAACGACTTCTAGTCAACTACAAAAAATGTAGTCTGGGGCAGCCCTATAACAAAATAATGATAACACTTTCGTAACGTGTATATTCTGTTTTTTTTTTTGGTTCTTTTCTGTTTCTGTTCCCTGCATGTGTGTGTTGTAGTTTCCTCTGTATGCCTGTTAATCACTAATGAAGTTCACCTGCTGTTCATTTAGTTATCAAACCTGAGTTTCCTTTGTTCATTTGTCCGTTATTGTTGCGCTAAGATTGGTTGTTCTGTTCCTGCCTGAGGGGTCGCTTACACAACATCGGTTTAAACTAAAAACAGAATACTTTCTATGCGTTTTAGCCGGTCATTTACAGGACAACTGCGTTTTGGTGGCTTGATAACGTAAACTTTGTGTGTGACGTCATGCACGTGTAGGCTGTTATCTGTTTAGTCTATGGGCTTTTTTTTTTCTTTCTTTTTTTTGCAAATGAAAGGATACAGATATTAACAGTAAGAAATAAAAGGGGGGGGGGGGGTACGGACATCATCACAAGAGATTATAATAATCACACAAATCAACACAATGTAACAATTTGTCATCATGAAAGGTTCACTCAAGGATGATACATGTTTTGTGTTCAAAGGTTTTGGCATTTTCTTAAAGGAAGTAAAATGGGACTTTATATAAGAGGAGAACATTCTAAAATTGGGATTACTGTGAATGTTTCTGGCTTTGTTAAAATGAAATTTACCCAGAAAACAAAGTAATAATACATTATTATCAATATTAGCATCCTTAGAATGAAAATTGAAAAGAAAAAAAAAGATAAATTATGTAATTTGTGTCTATAGGCATGTGCGTTTGGACCGAGTGTACTGTAGAAATGTAGTAATGTAGAATGCGTATGTGTGCATGTGCGTAGTGTTTCTTTACAAAGTGGCATCGCCAACTACTGGCCTGGCATGAATAATACAGCGTTATTAGCCGGGGATCATTTGATAATGTTGTCATCTGTACAAAGAAATACTTTTACGTTTTTAGCACATCGTTGTTGTGTAAACATACCATGAGAGTTTGTCCCCGAGTGATTTTGTTTCCTTTGAGTTCTTGTTAATACATTTAAACTGCTGTGATTATATCCTCTTTCTCCTTGTCTCTGCAACCCGCACTTGACAACTTTACAATCAGGTTCAATTGGTTAACTTTATAATGCACAAGGAATCATGAACTAACAAATGTTGTCACCCAACAAACATTTTATGTTGCTCATAAAACACAGATCTAAAAATCATTAACCAACAGGTAGCATTATAGAAGGATTTCTTTTGTAAAAAAAATCTTTACAAAACAAGAATGACACTCTCTACTGCTTATAATTCACTGCAATATATGTTACATGGTCCATTTTTACACAATTATTCCCAAGTTTCCCCTTTTGTTTAGATGGTAATGAAACTGAAAGAGTAACACTTGTTCAGTCATATGTAATTGCTTTTAAACCATGTGATTTTTTAGATTCAGAATAAAATTTAATATGATATTACTGTAGAAATGTAGCAAATTTCTGTCTTATTTATTTTTGTATTATGCTAGATTTTTAACTTAAGTTTAACATAAAAAAAAACATTAAACGTGCAAATTGGCCTGTGGGTACATAGAGTTTTGGTGGTGTTTGTGTCTGAATGAGAAAATAATTCATGTAATTTGAAAGATGTCGTCGCTGAATGCATTTTAAGCCAAAACAATGATAAATGATCCACAGTTTAGCTCATATGCTGTGATCACTGAGTTTTGAAAAAGTCACCTAAATATTGAGTTGACTTAAAATAAATATTTTTTATTGAGAAATTGACATGAACTTAGATTAAAAAATATTGTACAAGATAGATGTAAAGATATAATGGTGAATGGGTGCATGTGTGTTTGTGAAATCTAACCCTCTTCCTGTTAACTGGGGGGTTTTGTTCAGTTTGTTTGAGTGATCAGGGATTAGACTGCTGTTCTGAACTCTGAAACTGAGAATGGGGCTGGATTTGGGTGTGTGAGAGAGACTTTAATCCATCAATTCTAACTGACAACAAGCCCTTATAGCTTTTGTTACAATGCAGAGCACACACACACAAACCTTGTTGAACCACCTCGCAGTTTTCACTGACAGTAATGTGGATTTGTCACATGGTGAAACATTTATGTATAAATGTGTGTGTGCGGGTGCGTGTGTGTGTGTGTGTGTGTGTGTGTGTGTGTGTGTGTGTGTGTGTGTGTGTGTGTGTGTGTGTGTGTGTGTGTGTGTGTGTGTGTGTGTGTGTGTGTGTGTGATGAGCTGCATGCTGGAGCTGAGAGGTGGTCACTTTTTAATTTGGGTCACTGGATATGAATAGCCCTGCCGATTGAGGATAGTAAAATAGTTACTGAGTGTGTGTGTGTGTGTGTGTGTGTGTGTGTGGGTGTGTGTGTGTGTGTGTGTGTGTGTGTGTGTGTGTGTGTGTGTGTGTGTGTGTGTGTGTGTGTGTGTGTGTTAAAGGTGTGTTAAAGGTGTGTTAAAGTCACTTGTACAAGCATGTACCATGCTATCTACTTTTGACTTAGTCTCTCTTTAACTCAAGCCAATTCTGAATGAACTTAAAGCCACAAATCTGTTTACTTCACACTTACTAATTACCCAGTGAAACACTGAACATTACTCAATCTCAACTGTCCACAGCGGGTGACCACAGACATCAGTATGACGCATGAGAGAAGTACAGACAGTGATGTGATGCTGATGTTTGCTTGTTTGTTGGCTTGAAGAGTCGTCCATACCCTCCTTCAATTGCTCACTTATCACTCTCTGTTTGCTCTGCTTATTTGTTTGCTTGCTTGTCAGTAAGTTTGTTAGTTGATCCCATAAAAAAAAAAAAAAAATCGAGCCAAAATGTATTTCAAATATTTGCTAAATATATGTTGTAAATAGTGAAATGTAAGGAAAAAATATTTTTCAAATTGAAAATATATTTTGTTCAAACGTTCAAAATGGCAAAATATGTTACAAAATGTACTTCAAGGAGCAATGAAACATTTTGGGGAAATGCAAAATATATTTTGCACAATATAAATAAAATAGATAAATATAACAAAAATGGCCAAAATAAATGAGGAAATATAAGTAATTCAAATGTATAAAATATATGTAGTTCAGTCATGAAACTCTAGGTGGCGTAGGCTAATAGTACTGGAATCTGCTTGCAATCACATCATTCACTGCCACAAGCTGATTGGTCTCTGTCTGCAGCCAATGAGCTTGCTGCTCAAAATAGACAAAGTTTGGTTTAGTGTTTGCTGTCAGAACCCCTCCTCCTCCCCCAGCTCCACCTGTCCAGATCTGCTACGGGTAATCTCATGCATGTTGTTTGTGCAGCAGAAGCATGTCTTACATGCTCACAGCCGTGTGTCTGTGGATCTGTTCGCAGTAGCCAGTCTTTTAACACTTAACAGTGATCCTTATCTGCTACAAAAAACACTATAAATACAATGATCACTTACTGTATATCATTGTTATGTATTGGCATATTGCCCAGCTCTTAAACTTTCTAAATCATTATAGACATATCATAATGGCTTTATGTAAAGCTGCTTGGAAAACACGTGTATTGTGAAGAGCTATTCAAATAAATTTGACTTGACTTGACGCTTGGTCTTACTTCAAGACAGGATTTGTTGGCGAAATTTAAGTGACAATGACATCAATGCATATTCTGGTTGTTTTAATATATTTTGTAGAAATAGATGGACCTCTCTGCCTGTCTAAACTTGCTTTGTAAGGGAAAAAACTGGTTTGTCTACCAGTGTTGGGGGTAACTCATTACGAGTAACTTGAGTTACGTGATCAGATTACTTTTTCAAGTATCTAAATTAACGCATTACTTTTTCAATTTACAACAAAATATCCAAGTTACTCTTTCTAATAAGTAACCCTAGTTACTTTTTTCACATTTATTGACTGACAGCTAAATAAAGTGAGGAGGCGGTGTGTGCGCTGTGTAAACACGATGGTTATTTTACTTCTAGACTAAATGTGAACTTGCATTTACTCAGTATTCCTCAAAATGAATAAAAACAATTATACAAACACACTTTATGTATTTAATCTAACTTTATTAACCAATGTCTTTGCTGCTGACCTTCTATGATCTGATTCAACCATACTAATAAGCAAAAACTTTACTTTACTTTAGATTAGATTTAGAAATAAGAGTTTTTACCCCAAAATCTAACATATCTGACACAAAACAGTAACTGCAAATCCAGGCTTCGCTGCCTGGAGTCTAGTTGTTTCTGTGAATTGCAGCGATGCATTTGCTTCTTTTTTCTGTAGTTTTCGGCAGTTTGTAAAGATACCTCTGATTTCTTGTTGAATCTGTTTGTAAAGTTTAGGGTTTAGGGTTTAGGGTTTAGGGTTATGTTAGGGGTTAGGTTTAGAGTTAGGGGAGAGAATGCAGATATCTTGATACTTAGATATAACGAATGAACTAAGATAAGTGGAAGGTAGCGAGTGAAAGGTGTATGATGTAATGAGGCTCATTAGTGGACAGAAATGAATCTCTGTGGCTGATGGTGTTTGATGAAGTGGCTGTGGGGTATTGTTTGTTTCAGCTGAAAGAGAATAGAGAGGACGGGCCGTCTTTATGTGGGGTTTTCTCAGCTATTTATCATGCCTGAACCCCCTGCTACTGTTTCAAAGAGTGTGTGTGTGTGTGTGTGTGTGTGTGTGTGTGTGTGTGTGTGTGTGTAGGACGCTCAGATCGCCGTGAACAAGCTGACTAACGCAAAAAATAAATTCACATGCTATCACTTTCTCTCTTTCTTTCTCAGGTTTTGCAGTCCAAAACCTAGTGAGCTGCCTAGATAAGACCTTTTAAACTGTGCTCCTAATGCGAAATTTCTTTCTTTTGCCACATGTATCCTTTATAGAGAAGACAATTACAGAATCCTTGTGGAAAATAGTTTACTTAAAAAAAAAAAGAAAATATACTATAAAAAGATTATACTTAAGTGTGACCTGATTGTAGGTTTTGTTGTTTATTGTTTTCCGGACACTTAAATATAGTTTAGGGTTTATAGTTTAAATTTATATTATATATAGTTTAAATATATATTATGTGCAATAAGATGAACTTTAGAGTGTTTTATTTGAAAGTAAATCTTCTAATTATGAATATTTTATTGTGCACTTTTTAAAAAGTGTACATTCGTTTGTTAAGAAATAAAAGTGTACACTGTAAAAAGTTTAACTATTATTTACTCAATTTTATTGGTGAAACATTTTTACACTCAAAAAAATTGAGTAAATTTTAAAGCTGTGAAATCAATGAAATATACTGTATGAATTGAGTAAATGCAAGTAAAAAAATTAATTAAATCTGAGTAACTGCATCTGGTACATTAACAAATAAAATTGAGTAGAAATAATTTAACATTTAAACATTAAAAAACAATATTTATGAGTAATATTAACTGTTTTTATTAATGAGTAATATTAACGTTTTTATTTTCTCTAAACCTTTGTAAAATAGTACTCCAGACAACCACCATTATACATTACATTGGCCTTTATTTTCAATGAGTACAGCAATACAGCACATTTTAGACTGTTTTTTCATGTATACAATATTGCCTGCATTTAAACTTATTTAACAAGTAAAAATGAAATATTTAAACATTCAGGTAGCCTAATTCAAGTGTAATCAACCACTCTGTTATCCAATATCCACCGAATCTGCGCTGGTCCTCGTGCCGGAGACAGACTCGCGCTCTGCGGGTGAACTTTGAACTTCATACCGCCGTCCTGCTTCACTCACAGTCACTGGGTGCTTCTCAATTCTTATTTGTGCATCCTCGTTTCCTCTCCTCGCTTCCTTTCCTCGCGTCTCAGCTCCGCCCCCTGTAGGATGCGAGGGAAGGCTGCAAGGAAAAGACGCGAGGATGGAGGGATCGAATGAAAGCTTTTTTTATACATTGGATAAAATCCAATCCTTGATCACTCGAGCGTCACTTCATCGCGTCATCAGCAGCCCTCAGAGGATCTGCCCTCATGTTGTTGAAATTTGTTTATTTAAGAAATTCATAATAAATAATAATAAAGAAAGATACCCTGTTGAAATATGTGAGGTGTGTGGTTTATATAAACTGCAAAAGTAAAGTATAAATCAAAATTATTGTGGCCGATGTGAAGGGGGAGGAGAATTTATACGTGCGTCACGTTTAAGTCGATAAAACTCTTCCGCATAGGATGCACCTGTGTATCCTCGCTCATGACTCCTCAGGAAGCCTCCTCACTCCTCGATCCTCGACTCCTCGCGGTGCAATTAGAGAATTGAGATGTCCTTCAAGATGGCTGTGCTCGATCGGTTTCCGGGTCATAGGATGGAGGACGGAGGAGAGAGGAGACGAGGAGGGATATTGAGAAGCACCCACTGTCTGAGGCACAGCCGAAATATACTGCGAGCGACTGACATAACCTGCCAATAAACAAAAAGTGATAGTTCTGAGGACATTTTATCATCCAAATGATAATAATTATATTCATTATCATTATGAAAGTCATGTGTTTATGCAAAGCGTTTCAATCACGCAAAAAGACCAACGCGGCTCTCGTCTCGTTTAGGTGTCGAATTACGCCTCTGTATGTTGTTTTGCATTAAATATGATTTAAAACACAGTAATGATTTTATAGATAAAATAAAACATACACCAACCTGAATTTCACAGTGAAAATGCACCAAATCTGCGACGCTGAGAAGAGAGCTGTTGTTCTGGAGACTGGAGAGTTCAAACAGCCACGCTCACTCCAACCGTCGAGTTTTCGTCACGTCAGAGGGTGGGGGAGGGGGGGGGGGGCATTGTTTTAATTGAGTAAACTTACTCAATTTTAAGAGCGTGTTAAATATATTAATAATATTGATTTGAATTAAGTATTTTTTTTGTTTCTTGAAACAGATCAGTTTAATTAAACATTCTCAAATATTTTGATAGAAATTTCACATATATATTAAGTATATTATAAAGAAATAATTGGTTAGTCAAATACTAAATTATTTTATTGAAAAAAACTTAAATATATCTGTAAATTTTAGATAAAATTAACTGTTGGATTTTTACTCAATTATTTTGGTATGTTTAACTCAAACAATCAAGTAAACGATATACAGAGATTTTATTAAGTTAATAAAGTTAAAAATTTCTGTAATATTTACTAAGCCACAGAATTATTTTTTACAGTGTACTCTATTTAACTGGTCTTTAACTGATTTTACTTCATTAACTGCAAGTACAGTTTTTAAATATACTTTTAAGATTTGAAATACACAAAAATTGCATATTCAAAACAATTAAGGGCACTTAATTGGGAAAAGCTCAAAGGAAAAAAAAGACATCCAAGTTGGTGGACTAAGCAAGAGAAATGTTAAATATGATTTATTTAATAGTGAACGGTACTGTTTAAAAATAGTTCAATCTAAATAGTTCAATCTGCAGTGTGTTTTATGTTTAGTGTGCTAATGCCAAAGTCTGTTCTCACTGTGAATAGTTTCTCTCGTGAGTCTCTAGTACAATTTGTATGATGTTCAGAGTTGCTGCCTACAGTATGTAGTGTGTTCTACATCGGTCACTTGAGGGATCCCACTTCACTTCATATTTTACCTTATGTAGAGACAGTCAGAACTTCATCAGAGGCCAAAAATGCTTTGCAGTTATTAGGCTGTCAGTGTGAGTGAGCAGTCAGCATGTCACAGTAAACAATCAAAGACTTTATGAAAGGAATATTTTACCACAGTTCCCAGTCAAAATGATACATGGTCATCCAGCCTCACTGGTGTTTGGGACAGGACAGTGATGTCAAACCTAAGGCACATGAAAGTAAGTAAAAAGAAATTTCCCAGAAAGTCCAAAGAGAAAGTGAGGGAGAAAGAGGGAGAGGGAGTGAGAGAGAGAGGCATTCTGTGGAAGTCGGAGCTGCTAATGTGTTGCAGTGGGAGAGGGAGGAGCCACAGGGAGGGAGATTTGGGAAGAGAGTCCAGAACTGCTCAATGTGTGAGTGACAGGCAAACCGTCAAGACCGTTGCACTGCGGCTCAGAGCTTATGTGTGTGTGTGTGTGAACCCAGGATTTACTGAATGTGTGTGTGTGTGTGTGTGTGTGTGTGTGTGTGTGTGTGCGGATACCCTCAGTATCACTCACACAGACGGAGCAATGTGTGTCTCAGGGAGAATGTAAAGTGAATTGAAGGATTAGAAGAGTTTGTTGTGTGTGTGTGTGTGTGTGTGTGTGTGTGTGTGTGTGTGGCACTGGTCTGGAATACTAAGTGGATATGTAATCAAATCTGGATCGAGCTGCAATGCCAACGGGTAAGAGATCACACTTGCAATAAGTATCATGAACAGATGATAGTCTTTGTTGTTACTGTTATTATTGTGGGATGTTGGTTATGTGTAGAATAAGATTATATTGTATCTTTATGGCTTGTAATGTCATATCAGCTCTTGAAAGCTTTCTGTGAATGTGTGTAGCAACATCTGAACACTTTGTTGATTGATGTCTGAGCTTCAGAGCTGGTGTGTGTGGAGAATGCCCGAGTCCTGCCGTGAGGACACTCTCTGTTTAACTAAACGTGTGTGTATGTGTGTGTGTGTTGGCAAGTTGTGAACTGAGAGTATTCATTTGGCTTAGTATATGCTGGTGGGCGAGTGTACCAAACAGAAGTCCTCTACACAACCTCAACTGACTGAGATGTTTGTAAGTGCATATGTGTGTGTGTGTGTGTGTGTGTGTGTGTGTGTGTGTGTGTGTGTGTGTGTGTGTGAGTGGGTTAGTTTACTTAACTGTACTGAGGATATAAAATTGCCTCCAGACATTACCTAGATCAGACAAAAAAATAATAATAAAGTAAATGATAAATTGTTCTTGGTTTGTTTGAAGTCATTATAACTAGATTAAATAGCTAAGTAGAGTTTTCTCTGAGCATGGGGTTGTGTAAGATTTTACAATTGATGCGAATAGTGTTACATTGTAAATAAGGAATAAGTTCATTTTACTTCAAAATTTCATGTTTGAGTCAATGTCTTACTTGCCATGTCTGTAATTATTTGTGCAGTTTATTATTATTTTAAGTTTTTTCTTTGTAGATGTGTGTATTGTAATAAGTATGTGTATGTTTGGATGATGATGTTGTTGTTGTTGTTGTGTGTAAACCTCTGGCTCTCTGTGGCTCTGTCTCCCCCACCCCTGACCTAAATTAGTCCCCCATGGGTTGAGGTTTTTTGGGGGGATAATAACAGTTTAGAGTCTGATTTAGACAATACCAGCACCCCCTCAGGACATCTGTCCCTAAAGCAATACACCCCCCCGGGACACGGCCCAGCTGGAGACAGCGAGAAAGAGTTTGAAGCGTGTGTTTGAAAGATGGCACAGAAGAATTCATTGAAAACCTGTCAGAACTTCTTTGCAGATAACAATTACTCGTTTCAAAAGTTCAAAAAGCAGGTCGAGGGTTTTACCCTCCCTTATTTAGAGCTTATTTTGAAACTACACTGTCAGATAGAAATGTGCAAAAAGTGTATCTTTAGGGCTACAACAGCATGCCACTGGTCCAGTCCCATTAAAAGGACAACGTTGTTCCTCATCTATCCCTAAAAGTTTCATATTTCATATACCTTTACTTTACTAAAATGCACCTTTTAGGGGTAGAATAGGTGCAAAGTTGTCCTTTTAAGGGTTCTGCCCCAGCTGTTGTACCCCTAAAGGTACAGTCTACTTTTTCTGCAAATCATTCTTTGTTTGCGTGCATTTGTGTGCCATATACAAATGTCAAGTTTAGGTTTCTCTGAAGCAAATCCGTCTCAGTGAAATCTAATATGTGAGCAGCACAAGGGCAGTGGGTCATAGGCGGACATTCACCCCTTATATATATATGTGTGTGTGTGCGTGTGTGTATGTTCATTCATGCAGGATAATTCCCTTTGTCACATTCTATTCTTTAAATGCATTCAGTCCTCTAAGAGAACCTCTTTCCAACCTGTCAGTAATTGGTTGTTATAAATGTGTAATTACCATATTGTCTTTAAACGCACACTGTGTTGTACATGTGTAATAAAGCATGTGCATGTTATATTATCCTAGAGAGGTGAAAAAGTGGATCGCACATATATCACCTTGCTGCTGTCTGGGAACAGAAGCACATAGATAAAAGATGGTGATCCTCCAGACAGGGCAAACACAGTTCAGATGTCGTGCCGGACAGCATCGCTTTGCAGATGACGGCATAGATCCTGAGAGAAAGTCTGATCTATGATCATCCATCCATCAAGAGCGTGAATGTGTCCGTCCTTCTCCCGTATGGAATAGTTTTTGTGGTTGATAGATTGATATTTAAGGTTTTCCTTGGACTGCAGTCAGGCTGTTTTGTCTTTTCCCGTTCTTTGATGTGTTATAGTGGATAGTGTCTGTCTGCAAGTAAAACGTATTGGAAAAGTATAAAATAACTCTCTTTCTTTCTACTGTGCATCTGGTCTTTACAAAATAACTGAAGTGATGATGAGTTAATGCCAAACTTTCACTCTAAAAAAACACTGGGTTAAAAACAAGAATGGTTCATTTTACCCAGCAAATTGGGTTGATTTAACCCATAATAGTGGGTTGATTGATTTTGAATTAAGAACTAGCTTATTTTTTTTATTTTTTTATTAATGTTTATGGATTAACTTCGATCCTCTAAACTTAAAAAAAAAAAAAAAAAATACTCCACACAACTACTGGTTTGCATGGTAATTCCTTTATTTTACTTTTTTTTATCATATTTTACAGTATAGCATGTTTTATATAGTTTTGAATACATACGTGACCCTGGACCACAAAACCAGTCACAAGCCCCACGGCAATTGCCAACAGTACATTGTATGGGTCAAAATGATAGATTTTTCTTTTATACCAAAAATTATTAGGATATTAAGTAAAGATCATGTTCCATGAAGACATTTTGTAAATTTCCTACCGTAAATACTTAAAAATATGTATTCTTTTGTGAGTGAATGCAGCAAAATCGCATTTTTTTGCACCCTCAGATTCCAGATTTTCAAATAGTTGTATCTCAGGCAAATGTTGTCATATCCCAACAAACCAAAAAAAATAAAAAAAAGCTTATTTATTCAGTTTCCAGATGATGTATAAATCTATTTTTTTTTTTAAAAATTGACTCTTGTGACTGGTTTTTTGGTCCAGGGTCACATTATTGCACACATTTAAGCTCGTTTAACCAATATTAGAAGTAAAAATTAAACATTTAGAAGTAATTCAAGTGTAATCGACCAGTCTCTGTTGTCCCGTTTCCACCGTAACGGCGCTGGATCTCGTGGCGAAGCTTGTGTCATGTTCAGCGGGGGAACTTCTAACTTCATACGCTTCAAACGCCCTGCGTTTCACTCGTAGTTGAAATATGCTGTGACTGACAAACCTGTATTTTACTGAAGACACACACCAATTTGATGGAGCTGCACTGCTTTCTCCTGAAGAGGTCATGAAAAGCCTGCGATTAATAACTTAACCCCCTGGGTAGTTATATCTGTGCGTAACACAAAAACTACCCAAACACTGAGTTGTTACGTCTGACCCAGGATCTGGGTAACACAAAACTACCCAAACACTGGGTTGATACGTCTGACCCAGGAGATGGGTAACACCCAAACACTGAGTTGTTACGTCTGACCCAGGATCTGGGTAACTCAAAACTACCAGCCCGTTCTCATCCCAAGGCGTCATATACTGACGCTTTTGACATTTTGTCTACATCGAACGCACATGGCACCCTTTAGCGTCAATATGAGACGCAGATAGAAATGGGCCAGAAGGCGCCTCCTAGCGGTCTAACCCTAACCCTACCCCAGACCTAAACCTACCCATAACCGAACAAAGCTCTGTGCGTGTCATATTGACGCTAAAGGGTGCCATGTGCGTTCGATGTAGACGAAATGTCAAAAGCGTCAGTATATGACGCCCTAGGATGAGAATGCATTGAAACTACCCAAACCCTGGGTTGTTACGTCTGACCCAGGATCTGGGTTACACAAAAACTACCCAAACAATGGGTTGTTATGTCTGACCCAGGATCTGGGTAACACAAAAACTACCCAAACACTGGGTTGTTACGTCTGACCCAGGAGATGGGTAACACCCAAACAATGGGTTGTTACGTCTGACCCAGGAGATGGGTCACACAAAAACTACCCAAACACTGAAAAAATTACCCAAAAAATTTACCCAAAAGGCCCAATCCAGGATTTGGGTAGAAAAAATAACCCGAGATGTTTTAGAGTGTTGAGAACATTCTGCAATCAGATCTTCGATCGGCCTGATGACTTTTGGGAGATAATGGGCCGGTCTGATTGCAGGAAATGGGCAGTGAAGAAGAGCTATTTATAGAGATGATTACTCTGGGTCATTATGTTTGATAGAGAGATAAGAAGGGATTTTTCTCAGGGTCTGAAGAAGAGGAGAAGCTTAGAAATGTTTCCGGCATGTTGTGAATCCGTTACAGACATTCCAGCTCCAGAAGTCGTGGTGGAGTTCCAACATGTTTCAGAGACCAGAATAGACCTTCTGTTGCTTGCGCGAGTGTGTGTGCCGCCCTCGTGCTGGAGAGAATTAATCCCATTGGTTATGGACACGCAGCTCTTGCCTGCAAAACACACATTGTCGTGGAGATATCAAGACCATGAGAGCTTTGTCTGATTTTGTGCATGTGTCCGATTCTTTTCATGTGCAGTGATCAGAGATCGTTTAAAGCAAACGTGACAGTGTGAAATCTTTCCGTTTGCATACGTTTTACGCAGTAGGATACGTTTATAATGAATACACAACTGACAGTGTTTGAGCCTGGGAATGCACTGCATGGTATAGCAGACCATCATTTTAAACATATGCAGTATAACATAATATATTAGTGAAAATCTGTCAATGACGCAAACGTGGAATTGAATTTGCAAACTGACGCACTTACTGTATTTGAGGCCACAGTTCTTCAGAGTGAATTCACCAGTAAAGATTGACCTTATCAGTCTGAGCGGATAGACAAGTCTAACAGAGCAAGATACAAAGCATAGAGCTAAAATAAGAGTGAAAACATGCATGCATGTGAGGAAATACTACTGATAATTAAAGGAAAAATCTGTCATTGATTACTTACTTACTGTCTTGATGTTCCAACCCTGGATTTTTTCCTTTCACAAACACAAAAGGAAAACGTAGGCACCATAAAAGCACCATAAAATAATCATAAAAATAGTCCATATAATTCATGTGTTATTACAAGTCGTCTGGAGCCTTATTAGCTTTGCGTGAAGACCAAAGTTCACTGATAACCTTCCCCTCTGCTCAAACTCCCAAATATCATTTACACTATGAAAGACAATAATATGGGTTTGTAAATGAGTAACAGAATTAAACAATTTTAGGTAAACCACTTCTTAAACTATAAGTCAGAATACATCACATCACATATGACAGCAGAGTTTCATAAGAACTTAATGCTAAATGAACCATTCAAAACTCATCTGCAGTCAACCATCTTAAACACGTTCACAATAATAATGTTAATGCTTTGATGTTCTCGCGAGCTTCTAATTTCAGTTCCTGCAACATTTCACGGGTCAGAACAGAAATACACACACCTCAAGAGCTCACATTCCCTGCAGATGGACGTGTGTGTTGAAGCATGACTGCATGTTAGATGGAATATAGGAACAATTTAGATACATCTGATAGGCAACCATTATGCAGAAGAGTAGCTGACATTTTTATGAGTGTGTGTTTGGGAATGATTATGTATGCTTACTGTACAGAATGTGTGCGGTAAGGAAATGCTTACTGGGCACAATGACAGGGCGGAAATAAACACACACGGACGATATACGACTGCAAACTACAGCTCACACACACTGCAGACTACAGCTTGCAGACTACAGCTCACACACACTGACTATTTCACTGTGCATATCTATCCATCCATCCAGGAACAACGTACTTGCATCCACTCAGTCTCAAGGCGGTGAGTTCTTCATGGGACTATACACACTGTCTTCAGGAAACATTGAGTTTTGTGTTTGTTTGTGTGAGTAATACTGTTAATTTGATGTGATGTGTATTTTATTTAAAACTAATTCACACTTAGTGTGTGTACGCCGAAAAGTGTGTAATAGACATTGGGTATTTATATCTGCATTATGTAAGTCACTATGATATCAGCCATGGAAAACCCCATACTGGTTGACCACTAGTGTGTTTTGAGTAGAGATAGAGTAAAAATAGGTTAAATTGGACGTACAGGCCTCGGGAAACGCTCAACTGTACAGCTTAGCTCGCAGCTGGGTGGACTTCATCTCAAAGTCTGTATTTAAAACTTTTATTGACATCCAGCTATGTATAAACACACACACACACACACACACACATGACCTAAGTTTGGAACTCTCTCAAAATCCCTTTCTCCCTCCAGTAAACTATAAAAGCCCTGTATTCACGGGCCTGAACTCCTTGAAACCCTCTGAATGTGTGTGTAACTGTAAAACGTGCACCATTCATCTGAAGAGGGCTGTTGGGGGGAACTATTTGATGTTGTGTGTCTGATGAGCAGACGAGAGCGAGGCAGTGTGTGTGTGTGTGTGTGTGTGTGTGTGTGTGTGTGTGTGTGTGTGTGTGTGTGTGTGTGTGTGTGAGAGAGGTCTTTGTCCTTTAGTCTCCTCTGAATTATGTCATGTTTGAGTCTCCCAGCAGTCGCGCTCGGAGGGGGGCAGACAGGAGGCTTAATCCACCTTAAACCCCCCTAGTTACTCTCGCCCCTTCTTCATCCTCCAGCCACCGTTCACTGTGAGGAATGGATATGTGTGTGTGTGTGTGTGTGTGTGTGTGTGTGTGTGTGTGTGTGTGTGTGTAAGCCAGCATTGTGATATGAAGAGAGTGGGAAACTGAGTCCAGCTGCCCACCTTCTGAGTCACACTGTGAGCAATGAAGCTTCCTAAGACCTACATAGAGCTTCATAAGGCTTCAGCAAATAACTTAACAAATCCACACAGACACGACGAATAACGCCCTTAATTGCGGTAATGATTTTTGCATGCTGAATGATATTAAAGCAGGGAACTGGGCCACAATATCATATGACATAGAGACTTCTTTGACCAGTAAGAAAAAATCTTGAACACCCTAGAAACCACTTATCAATGCAATGTCAACAGACCCTATAGACCCTTTTACAGTTGGTAAACACGGTGACGTATTTGTGTGGGCGGAGCTTAGCTGGAGGCAGAAAGATCTCTCTGGCCGCTTCACTAACGTTAGTTTGCAAGTTTTGTTAGCTTGTTTTTTAACAATGACTGGAGAAAATCCGATTTTGTCTTAATGTGCAAGGTCACTCACTGTCCAGGATGCCGATTGTTATTTGCAAAAGTTAATTTTAACGGACGGAACCAGATGACCGTACACGCTCAGTCAATGGACGAACTGACAGGATTAATGTTAACGCTACCTCCGGTTGAGTGGCCTGACTTCTACACCTACCCGATAGAGAAACTGAGGGTAAAGAGAAACTGAGGACATATAAATATATTTAGATGCCTATAATAATATAACTATGTGTTGAATGGTCATGTAAAGACTTGTGTGGTTCAATCCGCAGTTCTGCCTAGCCAGCGCCAAGACGGCAATGTAAAGAGTGACACTACGGTGCAATTTTAATGATATGAATATTTTCTAGAAATAAAAATTCCAGATACAGCATACTCATTTTTCATTGATTCTTGCACCCAAGAACACAACAAGATGACTTTTAATAATAAAAATAATAATTTAAGCTCCTTATTATGTAGCCGAATCTGTGCTGGTTTGTATTGGCCGCCTCCAGTTTTCCGTTTGTTTTGCCTCCAGCTAGCGCCGTGACGTAGGCGCAAAAGGGGTCTATTGAAAACACATAGCAACTATCTAGAACACCCCGGCCACTACCTTGCAATTCTCTAGCAATCACCCAGAACAACTTGACAACCATCTAGCAACCACCTACCAACGCCATAACAATCACCCTGATCACCCTAGCAACAACATATGCAATAACCATTCGGGACAACCTACAGTAGTAACTGTCTTTCAATTTTACAGCAATCACCCAGAACACATCTAGTAATGCCTTAGCAACACCCTAGCAACCACCCAGAACACCCTAGCAACTGTGTATATCAGTTGCTAGGATGTAAAGGGTATTAATATAACTTTGAAAAGAGCATACATAACAAAAAAAAAAAAAAACTAAAAACACTAGATATCAGATTTAGCTGTAATTTAAGCTGGTGAAACCCAGACTCCTCTACTTAATAAACCAAAGGCTTCGCGCTCTAATGTGTTTGGTTGCAATGATCAAAGTGAACATGATCTTACAAATGTCTTTACATTTATTTCACACACACAGCCTTGTTTTCTTCTTAAACCATTGCTTGGTTTCCGGTTACCTCTGAGCTTCTTAGCCTTTGAAGTTCAACAGTACACGCCATGTTTGTGTTTATTTCTCTCTCTCTCCCTCTCTCTCTCCCTCTCTCTGTGTGTGTGTGTGTGTGTGTGTGTGTGTGTGTGTGTGTGTGTGTGTGTGTGTGTGTGTGTGTGTGCGTGCATGTACATGTGTATAAGGTTGTAAAGGCACGAACAGCTGTTTTTTAAAAGGTGTATCACTGACACTGACTGTGTGGGTAAAAGACTGAGCGTAAGACGGACAAACAAAAGTAGTTCCAGTTATGTGATAGTTGGGAGTTTCTCTAGAACTGGAAAAACTGTCTATACAAACAAACATAAAGAAGCACAAGCTACTGTCTATGTTTCTCACAATTCAGTGATTAGTTCGCATGAGCTCAGACTGTGAGAAAAGTAATCAGGTCTATCATTACAAAAGCCCCATTAAGCCTCTTCTTCAAAATGCTAGAGATAACGTCAGCTGAGATGAAAACGTTTTAGAGACGGAGCAATTGTCTCACATTTCATGTTGACTTTAACTGCAAGTTAAGGCCTGTTTACACCAAGAACAATTATGATAGGCTAATTATCAAGTTTTATTAATCTTTCTTATTCTATGAGAACTGCGAAGTCCAAACCACTATCCAAACCAAAACCAACTATAACAATAACGACACAAAGTAACAATATCATTGAAATCACTTTAAAACCTTTTTTTTTTTTGTTGATGGACGATAAAAACATTGACAGCCAATCAGAATCCACCAGACTTTAAAGAGCTCATTTAAAGTGACAGACAACAAAACTGCTGTGCTTATTAAAAAATGTGCTTATAAACAGAACATGCGTTATCATCCGTTCGTGTGGACGATTATCTTTATAGCGTGTGTGTGTTCGGTTCGGTTGAATGATGTGAACACTGTTTTCCGCACCAGCGAAGTTTGATGTGAACTCCGGTATGGTTCTCTGCTGATATGAACGCAATCGTACTAAATCATGGAAGTGAACCGCTATTGATGACATATGATTTGATGTGTGTTTGTGTTTCTTCTATTCACTTTCCTGGCAATTGTGACTGACGCACTGCAAGCAGAAAAGAAAAGGACTCCAGCGTTCGTTAGAAAATGTGCTTTTTGAAAACAAAACCAAAGGAGAGGGGCCGTTTACACGACACCGTTTTCAACCAAAAACAGGAAACTTTTTATGCGTTTTGGCCGTTCATTTACACGACAACAGCGTTTTGGGGGCCTGAAAACGCGAACTTTTGAAAACGGGTTTGAAGTGCAAGTTTTTGAAAAACGATCCCATTATCATCTCTGTGTAAACAACAAAAACATGAATTTGTGAGAAAGGTGACATCATGCGTATGCATCACATGTTCAGTCTATTACGCTGTCATATCTCGTCTATTATGAGTGGTTGTTCTGTACTTTGTGCTTTTGTTTCCTGAGTTTTGATTAATATGTTACAGTTTTTCTCAGTCGCTTTGGTACATTTCTCGAATCATCCTCGACATTTGCAAAACAGTAAGTGCATTTCTCAAAACAATTCGTACAAATAGCAAAACACCATGGATTGCCTGCAAAAGCCAGTCCCTTGCTCAAAATGCTTAGATCATCTCTCAGAAGTAAATATCTATGTCAATGAACATGTCAGTGCCATCAGAATGAAAAGTCCTTGTGTCATTGTGTACGGATAAAATTATATTGTCAATAAAACACTGCTCTCTGTAAGTATCACCTGATGTAAACTATGGCAACAGTTAGGATGAATTACTGTATTGAAGTGTACAAAGCTGCGCATCTTCTGTATGCCATATATCCATTTCAAAAGTACAATTTGGGTTATTGATTGAAAGAGACTGGATAGGATTTACAGTTCACTTTTACTACTGGTCTGAAAAAAAAAATACTTACACTATTATTGTAATACAGAAAAGAAAAAGAAATGGGGCACAAAGGCGGAAAATACAACAATAGAAAGGCAAACACAGGAAACTTTGCTTTTGCATGCAGCTCTGTATATACACTTGCCAACTGAAGGTTCATGAGATGCAACTTTCAGCTCTTTCAGAGAACTGTAAGCTAGATGTATGCTTTTATAATAAATTAACTATCTATCTATCTATCTATCTATCTATCTATCTATCTATCTATCTATCTATCTATCTATCTATCTATCTATCTATCTATCTATCGTAATAATGTATGATTTGCAAAAATGAAAACTGCTGCTTCTGTGTAGATGAGAATCAAAGTGTATGCGCGTTGTGCACACGCTACATTGATTATGGCCAAGCATGCGCCCTTAAAATAGCATATGAATAACATGCGCAACGCGCCACTGACTTTAGACTATTGTTTCCTGGTTAGTGGCGCAATTGTTTTCTAAACCTGCAAAATAGCATGAAGGAACGTTTGCGCCGGAACACGCCTCCTTTTTTGCGCTGAACCGCCCAATGAGCACAAGTTCATTCCCTAGTTTAGCGACGTGCTTCTGTGGAGGGAAAAGCGCGCTTTGCGCCGGTGCAAAATAGGAATCAAAAACATGCGTCGGTGTACAAAGTCAATTGCGCTGGGTGCAAAATAGGGCCCTAGATATTTTGAGGGGTAAGACTATTGCACAGAGAACTATTTAATACATTTTGAGCAACATGGCATTAGCAACTGATAATGTAGGAAACCGCAGACAATTGTACATAATCAATGTACCAAAGCATTCGCAACTTGTTCAGGAGAATGAGAAACTGCTTTTACGATGTGCACCAGTGACTAGATGATGTGGAGGTCGAACAAGTTCATTTCTGATCTGAGAAATGCACCAAAGCGACTGAGAAAAACTGTAATAGCACTGTACAGATGAAGACTACAGGTCAAGTTAATCAAGGTAAAATCACAAAGTCAAATGCAACCCTACTTAGTTAATTAAAAATGTTTGTATAATAACCCGGGATTTGAGCTCTTTCTGTCTGTGTCCTCATTGTGAGATTTGCTTTTGACCTGATTATTAAAACTGCACTGTAAATTCTGCGGTGTCAGACATAGCAAAAACACAGTGAGCTTCAGTATATATGAGCTACAGCAGACAGTAGTGGTCATTATATGGGAATGATGAGCTGGTAATAGTCCTGGGCTGTTGAAAACAGAGAGGGCTGTGACATCCTCATCATGCGGGAAGGAAGTGAAGTACTCTTACAAGTTAGTAATCTTTTTTATGACTGATCATAACTCAGTAACATAAAAAGGCAGATTGGTTTCCTTTGAATCCGAAAAGTAAGAATGATTACCCCTTGACTTGGCTGTTATAACACAGTGACTATGTTTATGCATTCTTCAGAGCTGGTTCAGGTAGTTGCCATTAGCACTTCCAAAAACTAGTTTGCTGCTTTGCTGTCGAGCATCTACATATGCCAACTATAACTATACATCCCAACCGAACCTCATAAGTGACTTATTTATTAATTAAACTGAACTGTTTAAATGTGTGCCATGATGCCTTAGTGGTTGTAAAACTTATTTGTTGTATCTTGATAGAATCGGTCTCTCATATGTTTTCAGTCACATACACACTGGCTGTTCCTCTAATGGTCAATGGCAACTGATTGACCTGTTGCATTCCCACCCACGTTGTGAGTACGGGACAGTATGTAAGATTAATATTAGGATGCCAAAGGAGCCCAGATGGGTTTTTATGCCTGGTGGTGGATGTTCAGTCCATTCATGCTTTTGTTCAGCTAATATTGCCCACATCCCCTTGTTCAACAGTCTTTTGACCTGTGTGAGAGAAGAAAACCCCTTTCTAAATGTAAATGCATGTATATGTTCATTTATAAAATGAAGATCACATGTTGTTTGCTAAATGAAATAATGAACTTGGCAAATAGCACATTATTTGCCAAGCAAATTACTTGAAAAAGTAGTGCACTTTAGCATACATTTAAAGAGCACTTATTATGGAAATAATATACTTAAAAAGATTAATATTTAATGTCATTTCTATGGAAACTTTTATGTCATGTATTTAAATGTGTGTAATTAAGCATTTGTAATTGTTAAGGTGCAATTATTAAGTTTATTATCAGCAAGTGCAGTTTTTTTTCAAATATACTTTATAAAGATTAAAGTACCTTACAAGTGCACATTCAATGCATAAAGAAGTGCATTTCTTTTTCAGAACGGTATCTTTTTTTATTAATCTTAAAGTAGCATTTTCAGTTCAATTGTGACTGCATATTTGGAAGCAACAGTGTGCTGACTTTTTGTGTTTTAATAAGTGAAACATTGCAAATAAGTTTCAAACTGAATCACAACAAACAAACTAAAATATTCAGCATACAGTAGACAGACTCGTGCATGAAGAGTACAAACACACCCACAGAAGTTTATTTTACTTGAACATGACCCCACCCACCAAAACACACAACCAGCAGTGAACCCGTTGCATGAAAAGGCTTTAACATATACAGACACATTCATGTATATCTCCAATAGTTCAAACTGCAGTAAACATGCAACACACAAGCATTATGCATTTACTTGAGATTGTGTTTGTTGGTGGCCGCATCTCATTTTGTGTTTGTTTGTCTCGTGAAAGTGGGTCAGTGTGTGAGTTTGGCATGCACAGGAGTTAACCAATCAGAAGCTTGCTTAGACAATCAAGAGCCAATCATGTGGCTTTTTTTCTGGAGCCCAGGATAATATAGATGGCTCCGTGTTGAGTGAGTAATGATGGTGATTATTCATAACTGGCAACTGAGAAGAAGACATGTGGTTGACTGCAAGACAAAAAGAAAGTCTTAAATTCCCTGGAATCCCTTTATATGGTTTTGTTGTTGGAGAGCGATTACTTGTTGCATTTGACTGGCTTCCATGATGTGATTTGATGAATTGTATGAAACATTGTTATTCAACACTTCACTTTGTCCCATATGTACAGTATATATTACCCCTTTCCACTGCCGTAATTTACCTATTGTGTCAACGGAGCGTAAAAATTACCACGTTACACTGTGTTGATTGTGTGTGCACACCTGTGCTAGTGTGTGTGGAGTGGGTGCGTCTGGATGGTCTTACAGTGTTGTGAGAATAGACAGTCCGCAGCCACACACGTGCACACACACACACGTGCATACACACACACACACACACACACACACACGGTCACACAGAGCTCTCTTTCATTTCACCTAGAGAGTAAAATGTCTCCATTACACGTTAATCTGCTCATTAAAGCCTCTCTCTTTCAGTGCTGGCCTTTCTCTTGTATGAAAGGCTCTGCATGTGTGTGTGTGTGCGCATATGCACATGTGTGTGTGTGTGTGTTCTCATGGTAATTAACTTGAAGTGATGTGGTGAGTGCCTGTCAACTGCTGTTTTAAGACACATCTGAATCATGCCCAACATCAGAGACACGTGAACACACTCTATAGCAGTAAAAGCTCATAAAACTAAATAAAATAAACACTTGAGTTTGAAAATTTTCTGAAGAAAATGCGAATGGTGTTTGCTATGCTACTCTCCACCACAATTCAACCCCTAATCCCCTAACCCTAATCAAAGCATTAATGCTAAGATGTTGTGGGGGCTGTTATGCAGTTGCTAATGTCTTTTGCGTGGTTTCTAGGGTGTTGCTTTTACTGTCCCAATTCCACCCTCTAGTCCCCCCCAAAGATATCCGGTCTCTATTTGAGTCCGTTTATTGCAACAGCCCAAAACACTCAAGCAATCACCTAGCATTATGCTAAAAACCCATTAGCAAGCACATAGAAGCACACAGCACAACACCAAGTTTCCACTCACAGCTTTTTTATGAAATATAAATGTTATAAATGTTCTATGTTGTTATTATTGGTGTGTTGCATAGTAGTCTGAGATAATGGGACAGTGAGACTAAGAATAATTATAGCTACTAGTATCTAAAATAATGTTAAAGTTTAGCTTTCTCCTGAGAACTGTTGTCACAAGAACAAACCCAAAATGGTTTCGAGCGTGTGTATTCCCACACAGAAATGCTAGAGATTGCTGTGGGTTTCTCAGGATGTTTTTGAGATCTAACTCTGGGAATCAAATATGTAATTGCAGTGGGTTTTGGGGTTGTAGTTTTTGTGTGTTTTCAGAACGAATGACATTGTCTGTTGATTTGTGACATTACTTTTTATGCAGTGCTACAGTAAATATTGCTGTTCACTTTCAGAAGTTGTAGTGATGTTCTCCCAGAAAGAATGTGAAATATGCATGTTGATTATATAATGTAAACATATTTAAATATAATTCAAATTCATTTTGCACACTTGAAGAATCATCGGTAACACTTTACAATAAGGTTCATTAGTTAACTTTAACTAACATGAACTAATCATGAGCAAAACATTTGTTACAGTATTTATTAATCTTTGTTAATGTTAGTTAATAAAAATACAGCTGTTCATTGTTTGTTCATGTTAGTTCACAGTGCATTGACTAATGTTAACAAATACAACCTTTGATTTTAATAATGTTAGTAAATGTTGAAATTAATATTAGCTAAGATTAATAAATGCTAAAGAAGTATTGTTCATTCCTAGTTCATGTTAACTAATGAACCTTATTGTAAAGTGCTACCGCATTATCGTATCGCATTATTTAACAAGATATGGGAAATTGCAGTTTCCTTCAATATCGTCTAACCACTTTGGGCTTTTTTATCTTTCAGAAGATTATCCATTCTCCACTGATGTTTTACCGCCACTCCCGGAGGTCCCTGTTGGAGGGCCGGTCCTGAGCCAGGCGGGAGGTCCCATCAGAAACTCTGCCCCGAGATATTGCTCCTCACGCAGCATGGACTCCACGCACTGCAACGACCGGCCGGTGAGCTACGGCTCCACGTCTTCGTCCGCCTCCTCCCGGGACAGCCACTGCTCGCTGGGGGGTCGACCCGTGTTAGGCTCCACCCCTGAGCGGGATCATGATTCTGGAGCCATCCGATTGGAGCTGGTGCCTGCCCGACAGCTGGAGGAGGAGGAGTCAGGAAGACAAACACCTACACCCACCAATCAGGGGGACGCAGAGATTCAGTCGCCAGAAGGACGCAAAGTCCAGTATGTGGACCGAGTGGTGGAGGAAATTCTTGAAACGGAAAAAACCTACGTCCAGGACCTCCGCAGTATAGTCCAGGTATGAAAGACACAAAGCATGTGTGGTCTCTTCCCAAACGCGTGACATATGGCCGATCACTGCGTCCGAAATCGAATACTGTATAATAAGTGCTACATTTGGTTTGAAACTTTGTATATGCGACCATTAAAAAGTATGTTCTATATAGTATGAATGTCCGCAGTGTGATGTGAAATTCAGACATACTACCGTACATTTGCCACGTTGTCATTGTCATGTGATCTACCAGCGCCAGTTGCACCGCTTCACTTCCATTCACAGATCCCCTCCTGTGGCCTCATGGGATAGTGAAGGGAAAGTAAAGTGCGCACTTCAAAATCTCGCCGGAAGTAGTACGTGATATGGGAACTTGTCACCTACTGTTTTATAAATACATACTTCTTTTGTCACAAACTGCAAATGTGACATTGATTTTATATAACATCTCAACAAATCAAAAGGTAATATTGAGTGACGTACATTGCAAACACAGTATTGGCAGTATAGTTTGCTCAATTTTGCAATGAAATGATAGTTCTAATGAAAGCCACAGTGGAACTGCAACACAGTGTTTCGTGAACAAATCTGCGGCTTTGAACGGATCGATTCAATGACCCAATCATAAATAAATCCACTTGCTCCGTTACCGATTGAATGAATGAACATTTTTGTCTGTAATTTCATTGACGAGATTTATCCATATGTTTTTTTTTTTCCCAAACCGTAAGACCTTTTTGTCCTGTGGAACACGAGAGGAGAACTTTTAAATACATTTAATACATTGCAAGCGGATGGTTATTCATATTCATACCGTCAAGCTGCAAGAAGGAAAGGTTTAAAGTCATTCTTCAAACTTGCAGTGTTGTGCATATGTATGTACTGTATATGCAATAACAGATGCCGTTTGCTGTCACTAACATGACATTGTTCCACACGTCTTGATAAAGTTCAGTTCTTTGAATTATAGAACATTATTACGTTATTTTAGAGCTTGATAGCATCTGTAACATTTCCTTCTGTGTTCAATGGAAGAAAGTCATGCATATTTATTTTATGACAGGGTGGCGTGTAAATGATGATATAACATTTAGTTTTGGCTGAACTATTCCTTGCAAGTACCTTGCAGTGTGTGGGTTTCTCATACACTTGAGATCAAACCTTGAACCTTTGTCCTTAACCATGCAGGCTACCAATCCCCATAAAGCATGAGTACCGGAGCTGTTTGAGTACGAGTGTGTGTGTTTCTTTGTGTATGATTTATATAGCTGTCAAATTTAAAGTGCACATGGCTGTCATTTGACCTAGAGAGCGAGGAGATGAATGCTAAACTCTTCTTCTCACCCTTGCCCTGATTTTCTCACTCTTTCTCGGTTAATGTGAGGATGGAGAGTTTTAGGGGGGTTGCAAACCCCTTCCCCACCTACTCCTCTATACACACACATTCACAGGCCCCCTGGCACTAAGAGAGTGATAGATGGTTTGAGGACAGAATGGAACAAAAGGAAAGCAGGATGGATGGAGAGGACAGATAAAGCAGAGGAAAGTAGGTTAGGAAAACAACTTTAAAAGAGAAACACATGAGACTGCTATAAATATTAATACATGTTTTATGTAATTTAATGATGTTTTCTTTTAGAAATATGAATCTAGTATTCTTCACACTGGAAGACACTTCACACTTGTTTTCTTTAATTGAAATAAAGCTGAAATGAAATGAAATAAATGAAATAAAATATAAATATTAGATGATAAGTTTGAAATGTTGCCTTGGCAACTCTCTGAAATGAAAGTTTAAGTACTAAAATTATTATTTTTATCTTCCTGGGGTGATAGCATCACATTATTTCTCAGTTTTAAAAATGAGACAAACCTCTAGGTCTGTGTTTATGTGTGAGCGGGGTGTTGACACGGGGTGTTGACACTGGGTGTGTTTTAGAGTAGACACAGAATGATTATTTTACACTGCCTGGGGGTGTTCAGGTAAAGATTTGTATCTGAGTGAAAGAATCACTTATCTCGTCTGTCATCCAAAGAGAGAGACAATCGCATGTAGGGCGGAGCAGAAGATACAGCACAAATACAGATTCTGACATGCTTTGTTTGCATATATTTTTGTGAGAGCTCACTGGGGGCTTCTGTAGTTCATAGAGTTTGTTCCTCCATCATTAAGGCCGTGACACACCAAGCCGACTTAAAAGAGCTAGTGGCGACAAAAGCTGAACACTTGCGTTCTGTGCCTGTGTATGAGGAGATAACTGTCTATATCAGTATCAGTAGTCTATATTCATCATTCAAAAAGAGAAACCGAAACTAGGACTGCAGATAAACAACCTGTAAACAAAGCATAATTTGCTTACCATTTTGAATATCAATCATGCTGATCTTTCTTCATTTCAGGTAGCGATATGTTCTTTAGAAAACAGTACATAGATGTGTTTCTACAGAACTAGTGTATGAAAGCCTCTTTGTGCAACTTAAGGTGGTGTTTATGTTCTGCATCACTAGTATCACCAAATGCAGCTTCTGTCTTTTTGGACGGGAGGTAACAATACAGTCTCAGCCAATGCTTTGTATTTGGTTTTTAGAGTACAGCATTTATGGGAAGAAATGCATATTGTGGCCATGAATTAAAGGATTAGTTCACCCAAAAATTAAAAATTAAAATTGTCATTAATTACTCACCCTCATTGGTTCTTGCTGAAACTCAAACGTGCCCAAGACTTTTCAAATTCATTGTATTAATTTGTTCCCTCGTTCTAGTAAAAACAAGGCCACGTTTTTTTTAATTAATTCCCTTGTTTTAGGTTAATTGTGGCCATGTTGTACTAATTCAGTTAGTAATTTGAACAAAGGAATGAATTAGTTCAACATGGCCACTATTGACCTAAAATGAGGGAACAAGTTCTTAATTCGTGGCCACAATATATATATTTTTTCCCACGTGTCATGTGCGGGGTTCCCTGTTTAATGCCTTTTATTTTGAATAGTGCATGGTTCAACCAGGCTGTGATTGACCCCTAATTAAAGGAACACACCGACTTTTTGGGACTTTAGCTCATTCACTGTATCCCCCAGAGTTTGATAAGTCCATACATACCCTTCTCATCTCTGTGCGTGCCGTAACTCTGTCTTACGCACCAACCGCTAATCTAGCTTAGCACAAAGACTGGAGGTATATGGCTCCAGCTAGCATACTGCTCCCAATAAGTGACAAAATAACACCATTTTCCTATTAACATGTTGCGATTTGTATAGTCACAGCGTGTACAAATAACAAGGTCACATGAGACACAGCCATCTTCTACTGTATACACACTGGGAACTATATTCTCAGAAGGCGAAGCACTGCTACTTCTGCTGTTATTTGTACACGCTGTGACTATAACAGGACCCTGTTTGATGCCCATCTCACATGACCACTGATGAGATTACTCATCCTTTCATCTGTTTCTCCACAGGATTACCTGGACTGCATCAGCAACCAGTCTCTTCTGCTGCTGGGAGATGAAGAGAGGAATTCTTTATTTGGAAATATCCGTGACATCTACCGTTTTAACAGGTACACGGACACACCATGCTCGTTTCAGGGACAAGAGCATCTGTTAGAGAAGTGTGATGGCTGTTTGCCACTTCCCATGAACTATTAGGCTTTGAAAAAGGCACACCATTTTTTAGGTAAACTATTCTGTCCATGCAATTAAATATGGTGGTGCTTAACAGGTTCTTATCATTTCCAACAATGAAAACCATACAACCGTGTCACAATTTGAATGAAAATGATAATTTAATAATTTGCTATTCGATTAATTCACTCTTACAAACTAAATTTAATGACCAAACATATTTAGCACAGTCCTGTTACCTCATAATATTCAGTAGATTATTTGTTACATTGCATTCATTAAGCGCTATTAATTAGTTTAAATGACTTCAAACTGTTTTTATTTTGTGAATTTCATGGAAAATGTATGTTTATCGGAAGCTAGAAGTCAACATTTAATCCCAACACAGCGAATATCTAGTGAGTGATAGATTAAGATAAATTTACAACCCTGTTACTTGCAAACCCATTCAGTCTTTTTTTGGTTCTGATGTTTATTGGAAGAACTACTAGTTTTAAATGATTAGATGTGTATGTAGACAATGCCCCTCATTTGGTAACTTTAAGTGAAGTTGATAACTTCATATTAATGGAAATAAAGATAATATTCAGCTCATATAACATTTAGTTTGCCCCCCTGATGTTGACGAAGGTTAAACATCTCATTGATTCCATTGAAGGTTAAACACCATTTTACAAAAATGAACAACATGGCTTGCTTTAGGAGTGTCATGTGTATCATATTCAGAGAAAGTGTCCTTTATGGCCTGTTGAGGGAAGATCTTCTGTTTTAGACAGTCTGCTGTATTTGCTGCCATCTCTTTCCTCAGTTCCTCTCACTTCGGACCACACACACACACACACCTGCACATTTTGCCAGACTCTCTCCAAATTCAGCCCACACACACTCACAGTGTTACTTCATATGACTGCAATACAGAAGTGACCACACATGCATTCCCTATGCTGTTCATTCACGGAAGTGGGTCTTTCCTTTACAGTTCATGGCCTACAATACAGAGCACGGCTCAGTCCATATATAACCAATGTGTGTGTGTGTGTTTTAGTGATCTGCTTCATGACCTGGAGAAGTGTAACGCCAACCCAGTTGCCATTGCAAAGTGTTTCGTAGCCAAGGTAAAAGTCTTGTCTTTTCTTCACACAGACAAACCTTAAAGATCACTCAAAACTCACACTCAGGTTCATACAAACTTTTATTTAAAACTGTCTTTCTTTCAAACGCGAATACAAAATTATGAAGAATGCTCACACTATCATGCTCAAAACTATCACACGGTCACACAGATAAACAGTCAGCATCTCTATCAGGCCTATTACGTGTTAGAATTAGTTTATACCTCAAGAGTCTCTATTGACTGGCATAATAACACATACTTGAGTATGTTTAGCTGTTTTATAGCTCTAATTAACAGCTGCTGGAATGCAACTCGTTTCTGTGGTTTGCTTTCCTGTGGTTTTGTGTGATAATTGCTTTGTTTTGTTCGGGTTATTGTTGTGCTAATGTGGCGTTAGCAGGGGGCTGACAATTTACACAGTGCAAATGAGTGAGGCTCACGAGATCTCACACACCCAGACCAGCCTGAATGTCAAACTGGCCTTCGGAGGTCTGCTTGTACTGGGTATGAGGCTTATGTTCATGCCTGGGAAACACTGTTTGAGAAACCACAGAGAGATACACTGATTGGTGCTTTGATTGACACACATGGTTTCCTTTCTCAGCCCGGCTCTCGTTGCATACGCTAACACAGGCTTTCACTCAGACACACACTGTGTCTTTGTGGTCAGTGTTTGTAACTGGTTATTATTTAAGAGTGTGTTTTGCTGACAAACTTGAAATCAGAACATCAAAATATGATATTTATGAACAACGCCAACTAATATGACTCTGAGTTTATTAAAGGAACCTAAATCTGTGCATATGTATGTTTACAATGGATATATTTCAGTATTTGTCACCTGGAGTTGATTTTTTAAAGAGCATATAATAATTAAGGGAATTAGGTCTAGAATGCAAATATAAAAACATCAATTAATTTATTACGTGGACATTTGTTCTTGAATTTTGTAGATGTAACTTGTATTTATTAGAAATACAGTATATGATGATACATTTATCCAATGAGAGAAATACAACAAAAAATCATCTTAAGTTGCTCATCCAATCAGAAATTATAGTCTAAATTATACCAGTGTTCATTTAGTATTATTTATACTGTTTATAGAAATATCCATTAATACTTTTAATTAGCTTTGTTTTCTATATTATCAATTTTTTAAAGTTTTAGTAATTTTGTTATTTATTCGTTTTTTAGTTTAGCCTTGTTTATATATATATATCCATAGTTTGGATTTATTTTTATTTCAGTTTTTGTTTTAGTAATTCAGTGTAAACTTATTTCAGTTAGCTGCCAACAAGCCAATATTTCGAATGTTAAAAAGTTTATTTAGGTGTTTCATGTAATATTTTATTTATTTATTTGTTATAACTTTTTTAAAATTATTTAATTTAATTTATATTTATTTTATTTTACTTTACTTTTTTTTTTTTAATTACCGAAAACTATTTTTAGTAGTTTTGGTTTTAATAACAACAATGCACTTTGCACTGGGGAAAAATGGTAACATCTAAATGAACTGGTTTTGATCAAGTACATACATATTATTTAACCCTTTCATGTATGAATTATGACAGCCTCAGTCAGGTTTTTTTTTTACACAAGATTTGAAATGCAAATTTTTTTTTTTTTTTTACACATTTTTTAAAGGAATTTTCAGATGTCCACTTGAATGTACAGTATGCATTTATGGTTTAAACTGAAGAGATACTGTATTAAACATAATACATTACAAGTAACATGCATTACGTAATCAGGTTACTTTTTGATCTAATAAGTAAAGTAATGCATTACTTTCATACGTTACTTTTTTGATGAAAATGGGTTAACATCAAAAAAGTAACGTGATTATGCAATGTATGCGACTTGTAATGCATTACTTTACTTGTTAGATCAAAAAGTAATCTGATTTCGTTTTAGGAGTAAATGGGTTAAAGGGATAAGTTCACCCAGAAAAAAAGAAAATTAGCCCATGATTTACTCACCCTCAAGTCATCCTAGGTGTAAATAACATTCTTCTTTCAGACGAACACAATCAGAGTTATATTTAAAAATGTCCTGGCTCTTCCAAGCTTTATAATGGGAGTGAATGGCTGTTTGTCTTTGGAAGTCCATCAAAGCGCATCCATCCATGATTAAAGTGATCGACATGGATCTGCGGGGTTCATAAAGGCCTTCTGAAGCGAAGCGATGCGTCTGTGTAAGAAAAATATCCATATTTAAAACTTTACCGACTAAAATAACTAGCTTCCGGCAGACGGCGGTACGCAAGTCGACTTAGGGCAAAAGCATGCATGATGTCCAATTTAGTGGACAGAGGATTAATCGGAATTTGCTTCCAATCTAAAATCAGTACTTGGAAAATGTTACTGTGATATAAC
Source organism: Scardinius erythrophthalmus (assembly GCF_964197995.2). NCBI lineage: Eukaryota > Metazoa > Chordata > Actinopteri > Cypriniformes > Leuciscidae > Scardinius > Scardinius erythrophthalmus. Next base: position 11,058,514 of record NC_138235.1, on the reverse strand, counting down.
TCATTAGATATTTCTTGATGCTACAATTTTTTATTTTATTTTATTTTTTTTTACCTGCAAGAGTCTCCTAGGATAGAACGGATGGATATTCCAGAGCAACTTGGTATTTCTGACGGGCCATCGGCCATTTTGGTTCAGAGGGGAAAAATCTACACACAACGTCTTGCCACTTGATGGCAATGTATATGATGATGCACCAGAGTCACTGTAGAGGTTAATGTGCAGCTATGCCATCAGAACCCATGCATACGCAAGAAAATGCTTGTTGAGTGGCTGTCCACAGTAGTGACCTCTCGGCATGAAAGGGTTAATATCGCTGATCAACATAACTCATTCATTTATAAAAACTAAACAGCATTTATAGGTTAAATCAGGTAGAAAATAAGCTCTTTAAAGTAACAGATGCAGATTCCTGCTTTACAGTGTATAAAGCTGGCTTGTGCTTATTGGTCAGTCCTCTTGATAAAGGTTAGTCATCATCAGCAAATACTCCCGGAACCGTGTGTGTGTGTGTGTGTGTATGTGTTTGTGTGTGTGCGTTTAAAGGCATTACTCAGTTCTGTGGTATTGATATCACAAAGGAGTTTCAGGATTCCAGTAAAAGTGAGAGGTTTTATTACATCTGATTCCTATCAAAGCTTTCTTGAGAACACTGTCCTTTCTCTCTCTCTCTCTCTCTCTCTCTCTCTCTCTCTCTCTCTCTCTCTCTCTCTCTCTCTCTCTCTCTCTCTCTCTCTCTCTCTCTCTCTCTCTCTCTCTCTCTCTCTCTCTCTCTCTCTCTCTCTGTTAAGGACACACGCTGACTCAGTGTATTTCTCTGAGAACAGTGAGGATCCTCCACCTGCTGTTTGCAGTTCAGACAGAAGCTTATAAAACCCTAAAGCAACAAATATTGTTCTGGTCCTGGATGCTGATGTCAATGCAGTGGCCCATTCACACCAAAATGCATGATACAGTAACAGCTCTGACATGAAACTAAGTTAACCATTAATGTTGACATTGTGGCACGTGTGTATGACTTGAAGACAACTAGCATTATCAAACAGTGAGCACACATCTGGTTCCAGACTTTAAAAACAGGAGAAAATTTAGACATTTTCCCATGGAGAACCTTACACTCGGGTCACAGCATTTATGCAAGGACACACTCATTAATAAAGCTACCTGTGTGTGTTTGTGTGTGTGTGTGTGTGTGTGTGTGTGTGTGTGTGTGTGTGTGTGTGTGTGTGTGTGTGTGTGTGTGTGTGTACGGACAGAGAGAGGGCAGATGTGAAAGCTGGCGGGGGCGGCGAGAGACGGGATATTAGAGGAAGAGGATAAACGGCTCTTTGATACTCAGACTCTCTGTACTTTTCCAAGTGCTTTGATGTTCATATAGGCAGAATGAGAGAGCAAAAGACTCCAGATGAAGGAGGAGAAGAGAGAGATTTAATCAGAGCACGCTCACATCTAGCATTACTGTAAACATAACATCAGGACTCTTATTACAGTCACTGCGACCGGTGTGCGGGTGTGTGTGTGTGTGTGCGCTGTAAACCTTGTGCTGTAATGCACCATCCTGATGTGACCTTTCAGAGCAAGCAAGCTTATGCGCACAAACAGACATACACACACTGACACTGCCATCTAAATGTCGATATACCCTTGTGGAAAAGAAGTACACTTTAGCATACATTAATGAAAAGTATTTAAAATACATAAAGAATATACTTAAGTATGAACCGAATGTAATGATTTGGGACACTTAATTGCAACTAAATGAAAATGTATTATAGTTTAAATTTGTATTCAATGCAATTAGCTGAACTTTCAAGTGCTTTTTGATCCACTTAAAGGGTTAGTTCACCCAAAAATGTAAATTCTGTCAGTAATTACTCATGTCGTTCCAAACCCGTAAGACCTGCGTTCATCTTCAGAACACAAATGAAGATATTTTTGATGAAATCTGAGAGCTTTCTGTCCCTCCATTGACAGCAACGTCATCGCAACTTTCAAGGCCCAGAAAGGTGGTAAAAACATCGTTAAAATAGTCCATGTAACTACAGTAGTGAATGTTATGCAACCTTAATGTTATGAAGCGATGAACGTCAGAACATCGGCACACTATTGGCCGACGCTGGTCATGTATGTCATGCGTGTGATGCCGACGCTGGTCATGTGTGTGTGATGCGTGTGATGCCGACGCTGGTCATGTGTGTGATGCGTGTGATGCCGACGCTGGTCATGTGTGTGATGCGTGTGATGCTGGCCAATGGTGAGCCGACGTTCTGACGTTGCTGTCAATGGAGGGACAGAAAGCTCTCAGATTTCATCAAAAACCTCTTCATTTGTGTTCTGAAGATGAACGCAGGTCTTACGGGTTTGGAACGACATGAGTAATTACTGACAGAGTTTTAATTTTTGGGTGAACTAACCCTTTAATTACATGCGGGTGAGTAAATGATGACAGAATATTTATTTTTGGATGAACTAACCCTTTAAAGTATTTAAAGTGAAGCGTGTTGCTTGTCCCTTTACCGTCACACAACACTTTCTGCATTATTTTTCATTAAGGTTTTGTTTAATATGCTTATCTAGTCATTTTCCTTGGTTGACTCCCATGTCTTCCTTTGAGTAACTAACCCTAATTTCCTTATTGTTTTTCAGAGTGAAGACTTCCACATATACACACAGTACTGCACAAATTACCCAAGGTGAGAAATATGTCCTGTGGTTTGTGGTTGTAGTTCACTTCCTTTGGTTTGTGTGTCACCATCTTTCACTCAATACAGAGCTTTATAAGTCTTCAAGAGCAATGGCTGTCTCAGATGCCTGTGTGTGTGTGTGTGTGTGTGTGTGTGTGTGTGTGTGTGTGTGTGTGTGTGTGTGTGTGTGTGTGTGTGTGTGGAATGTGAGACATGTGAGAGTGTGTGGTCATATTATGTTGTGTATAACACTACTGGAGTCTAGGAGTCTGTTTCTATATGTTCACCCTGAGGGAAACCCCGTCTCACTGTCTCTCTCTATCACCTGTCCAATCTGCCCCTTTCTTTATTACATTTACAAGTAACCTTTTGCACTTATTTTACCCCTAAAGATGAGATGAAGACTACAGTTATGGTGGTCACCAAGATGATCAGGGGTGTGCTTGCCAAAAGCTTAGTTAACCAACTATATGGTCGCGTCATTACCATCATAGTTTAACGATTCGCTGTTTCCCAAAAACATAGTTGCAATGAACATTCATAAAGGCCACAATATAATATAAAATATAAATAATATACAATTATTTATAAAATAATATAAGGTTTTTTTTTGTTCTTCGCTCAGGGGTAAAAAGAAGTTTGAAGTACTTGACCGGCGGTTTACGGTTAGCGAACATCCCAACGCCGCTCTATTACGTCATCGTCACAGACCAATAGTAGTTAAACTAGTGATTACAAGCTGTTTCAAACTCCCGAAACGTACACCAAACAAACAATTTGGTCTGATTTTGTTCTAAATTATGTCACACCAGTTCGTTCTCTGAAATATCGGAGCCTTAAGCAGCATCGCAAAGTTATTATCGTAAACATATCATGCAATACGATCTATAGTTTGCATTCCATATAGAGACAAATTTCATTCAGTGTCTTTTACTTTGTCAGGAGAAGGAAAGCACCATTTTTGAAGGTGTGCATGTGTCTATGTGAACCCCAGTGTATTAGATAAGAGTAAACCCATGATTAAACCCGTGATTTTTCTTCGTTATTTACAGCAATAATCTGACATTAACTCGATCTCAAAACGTTTATTTAGCAGACGTTATTACTCTACCATCTATGTGACGACAAACGTCAGTGTTATTGTTGAACCCACATAGTTCATAACTCTTTCCCCGCCATTGACAGAAATTTCCGGCTTTCCGTGATTTCACTGTTATACGGTAGGGGGCGCTATTACACATCTTCTGAAAGAGAACTGAATCTCCAGATCAAAACACAGGGGAAGAAGAAGCAGGAACAAGAAGCAGGAACAAGCGATAGTCTTATTCCTATCTACAGCCCCCAGCACACATACCAAACGAGAACTAAATCACTAATATATGGTAAATATCGTCGATATTTGCGCCCTAGTATGAGTGTTGCATGTCGGGGGCCCCAGATTTGGAACGGGATCAATGATGACATTAAGGTGTTGCCCTATATCTCCAACTTTAAAAAACAACTAAAAAATTATTATTTATCAACTTATATTTAATATATAACTGCTTTCTCATGGACCACTGGGATGTATGAGCATGAATGCATGTGTATGTAATGTATGTATGTCCTTGTGCGTTTTTTGTGTGTGCTCTGTTGTCATCTGCTGGTACCAGGTGGTGACCATGTATCTTTACCGTATCACTTTTCTCTTGTAAAATTACGGGCCCCCACCTATAAGCTTCTCTAGCTTCTTTGGGGGACCCATTCACTATACCTATTTGATTTTGTTCCAATGACTGCATTATTATACTTTTGGTATTTTGTGAATAAAAATGAAATGAAATGAAATGAAATGAAAAGATAGCATATGTAAGCAGATGCATATGTAAAATAGCACGATCATCAACATTAAACAGCATATAAATCAAAACTGACTAATGTTACTGAATGAAATGTCAACCCAGGACGAGCAACAGGACTGTGAAGCTTTGGGGTGTTGATGGACTCGATCTACTCCATCTGTGTTTTTATCATCGGTCTGAATCTGATCCAGATGTGGTCTTTGACAAATAAACTGATTTTCTCTGCTTTTTGCTCAATGAAACACCCACATTTAAGTGTTGAAAAAAATGCATTAAGCTAGAATAAAAACAGCCTCTTTAAAAAAACACTGGCGGGGAAAGAGTTAAAAAAACATTTGCTAACCAGCAGGTGTCAGTAAAAGAAAGTCCACTTTTAGACACGCACTTGTGAACTTCCCTAAGCACTTCCCCTCGGGGGAATCCCTGCCGCCATTTTGAAGTGCGTTCCACTTTGTGAAGTGGATGAGGGAAGTTTATATGGACAGACCCTCGTTCCCTCGATTTTGACCAAGGGAGCGAGTCTACTTCATATGTACACTTCAGGCACCTATATGTCCCACAATGCAGTACGATTGTGACATCACCACATATCTCGTCAAATCACCACCACAACAAACAACTCTATACTATATTAATTATATATTTTTTTATTTTTTATTTAAAACAACCAAAACACACCTACATACATTTGGATGCTGCATTAAACAAATTCTTAAAGGGAAACATAAATAAATAAATAAATCAACTCCA